>NC_059440.1:17952328-18650661 GCF_021028975.2 Sphaerodactylus townsendi | reverse complement strand
AATTGAACCGAACCCACTAAATCAATATGTTGGCAATTTCCAGGCTCCTCTATCTGCACTGGAAGACGTATGCAAATAACCCTTCCCGGAAGAAACTGGGTCAGTAGAGGGCAGAGCCACCCAGTGTCCATGGCAACCCAAGCACCATACCAATCCAAACCACAGGCCCTGCCCCTGCCCCCGCCCCTAAACCTGCCAACCGGACCGCGCGTTGTAACCCCGCCTCTTCAAACACCGGAAAGAGATTGGACCTATCTAAATAAAAACGCCTCCTGTGGCAAAAGGCCGCAGCCGATTGGCTGTTCCGCCACCACCTCTCCTACGTTCACCTGGAATTGGCTGACAGGACCCTAGGCCCCACCCCTGCGGCCCCTCCCTCCATCGTCTCACCATTTTCGAACGCGTTCGATAGCTGCCATCACTTTTTTGATGTCATCCTTGGCGCGGCTGCGGGTCTCGGCCCGCACCGAACGCCCCGACATGGCGCTCGTGGCCCCGGCAGCCCCTGTCCCCGCACCAGCTGCTGCCGCTTCCTGCCCGCCGCGCATGCGCGCCCTCCCAGCGGCGTGCGTAACACGTCAGCGCGCCCGTCCGCCGGGGGAAAAGAGAGCCTAACCACAGTGCGCATGCGCAAACTGTCTCGCCTCTTCTCCCGCCTTCAGTGCGCGTGTGGTGTAAGTGGCTGTGAAGCACGTGATACCAGAGGTGTGCTTGATCTGTGCCTAACTGGAAACGTGGTGGTTTAGATCTATACAATATAGGTAAAATATGGATAATAAAATGCAATAATGTGCATTATTCATGGCATAATTATTTATTATGATTTATTCTACAGCCCTTTCCACAACCAAGGCACTTAGTTGTATCACAATAATTTTTACGTTATTTATGCCTATAAAGTAGTATCTGCATTACGGACAATAAGGACAGGTGTCAGAGACTGAGTGCAATTTGGTTGCCTAAGGCCTTCAAGTGAAAATGAGGAGCCTCATTGCCACTCCTCGAAGGCAGCAAGAAAAGAGGAAGAGCCTGTGGGCAAGCGTTCAGTTTGTCATGTGGCGGAGTGGAAAATCACCCCCCCCACACACACACACATCTAGGCTGGCCTGGGCATGATCCTGTACCTGGGAGTAAGCTTGGTTGCTGGCAATCGGGCTTGTTTCTGAGTAAACCCTCCTAGGGTCGTGATTCACCCATTCAAAGTGTTGCACAGTTGCTTCACGAAGCTTACTCCTGAGTAATGAGCGCCTCGGAGCCAACCGTTTTTTCTAAACTGAAACCTCAGTATTCAGGTTAAATTGCTGTGTTGGCACCTTGCATTAAATAAGTGGGTTTTGGGTTGCAATTTGGGCACTCAGCCTCGAAAAGGTTCGCCATCACTGACCTAGTCCCACCCACGGCTAAGCCAATAAGTGTATCATATTGGAGATGTTCCACAAAAACACTATAGCAAAAATTGCAGACCTCCCCATCGCCTCAGAAACTGATGAAACTGGCAGCAGCCCTGGTCAAATATTACTTTAATGTTTTGTGAGAGGCAAGATATAAATCTTTAATGAAACTACCGAAAAATTAATCTAGCAGCAGCCGCCTTTCTGAACTGAAAGACAGTGGGATACATCAAGGGACACTCATACAGGGGAAGCAGAAAAAAAGAAGAAACCTTTTTCACTAAGGCAGACCCCGGTACAGAACAGCTGTCCTTTAAGGACTGTACTGTCAGTTATGTTTGGTTACTTAGCCAATAAGCACCCATCCTCAACAGATGGGTCTTGCGCCCAACCACACGTTTACAGTTGTGGCCGAAAAGAGCAGCCTTTGGCTTGAGTGGCATGCTATAAAACCACAGAGTAAATAAACAATCAAACCTACACCATTTAATTGTGCAAAACCAAATGCGGCAGTCATCGAAACACATACAGCCGCTGATTCCTGCTTTGGGAGCTAAAAAGTAGTGTAGCAATACTTCTTGATCGCATCTACTCCCTCTTACTCTACACTGGCACACCCTCACAGGGGCAACAAACAGAAGCTGCTGCAGTAATAAAACTATAAGTTCACTACAGTATTGGGGGCAGGGGAGCATGTGGCAGCTAGAAAAGCTTTATTCTGCCCTCCCCACTCCCCAAAGTACTGGCTGAGCAGATCTGACAAGGATCCTCAAAACAAGCCCCACAAGCAGAAGTCTGATTGAGAACTCTGCCCATTGCCCCCTAAGGTTTATAGGGAAGGGTCAGATAACAATTGAAACCAACTGTACAAGGAAGACTTCGGAAGCAGCGAACTTGGCTTACTTGGGCCAGGGGGTGAATAGTGGGATTTTTGTTGAGGATGGTCTGCTTAAGCAGACTTCTAGATTTTCAAGAGATCTCTTGGTTGTGTAAATTTAGCTCGCATTAGAAGAATACAGGAACCCTCCTAAAAAAAACCAAAAGATCACACAAGACTGATGAGCCCATCCCTGCCTGAAATTAAATGTTCTCAAGACAAACTGATCCACCATCACCAAAACGGTGCTTCTACCTGCTCAGCTGAACAAAAACACAACTCCCTTTCCCAGAAATTATATCTTAATACAGGATCTAAATACAAATGCTGCAGGAGGAGTTATGCAGATGACCCATCAATATTTATGCATTGTTTTGCCCTGAAAAAAGGAAGACCCAGGAAACGGAGGAGAAGTCTTGCTCAGCCACCGGATATTTAGTCATTGGTTGGCCATGGCTGGCCAAACTCTTTTGGACAGCTGTAAAAGATCACAGTATAGCAAGTTTGCTATTCTCAGATTGCTGCATTCCATGCCAAATACTTCATCCAAATGTAAATAGTCATCAATGGCCAGGGAAGTGCTCAGCTCCAAGCATAGATGGAAACATTCCGGGGTACCATTTCTGGGCGCCCCAGACCCGCTGAAGAATTTGCAGGGGAGTGGTATTTTTTTTTTATGTTGGAGGCATACTTTGGAAGCTTACAAAGTATTCTTTGCCAATAACCACCACAGACTCCTACTAATACCCTGTTTCCCCTAATATAAGACATCCCCGAAAAATAAGACATGGTAGAGGTTTTGCTGAAGTGCGAAATATAAGGCATCCCCTGAAAGTAAGACATAGCAAAGTTTTTGTTTGGAAGCATGCCCGACGAACAGAACACAGGAAAAATAAGACATCCACTGAAAATAAGACATAGCACATCTTTGGGAGCAAAAATTAATATAAGACAATGTCTTATATTCGGGGAAACACGGTATGTTTCCTACCAACCCTGAACCTGGGTAGTCAAGAGGAAATCCCAGGAAGCCAGGCTTGTCCCAAAATTCTTTTATTAGCACACATCCTGTGTTAAAACCCTGACCCTAAGTCTGCACATGGAAAAGGGTCACTTGCTCTTGCTGTAGATACTTTCCAAAGCGTTCTGGGCATCTGTGATCTGCTGTTGCAGTCTCTGCCTAGTGGACTCATTGGTGGCCTTCTTCAGCAGAACCTTCATTTCTTCTACCACTGCCCGGTAGCCGGCTGTGTTGTGGAAGACCCGGATGGCCCGGTCCCCGCAAGAGACTAGAAAGCGGTTGTTCACATCAAAGGCCAAGTCTGTGATGTGCTCCCCGTGGACATTCTCAAAGCGCTCTTCCTCCTTCCCTTCCTTGGTGTTGTACACAAAGATGCTGGTACTACAGGAGATGGCTAGCGCCCGGGCATCCGGAGACAGAGCGATGCGGCAGGGTTCAGCCAAGTCACATTTACCCGTCAGCAGCAGGTAGGGATCCTGCTGCTTTTTGTATTCAACATCTGTGTCCCACAGTTTCCACGTACCGTCCTTTGAGACTGTCGCCATCCTGTTTGGGGGGGGAGGCCAAAGATGTATTTATTTTTTAGATTTATACCCTGCCCTTCTCCTAGGGCCATGGTGGCGAACCTTTGGCACTCCAGATGTTATGGACTACAATTCCCATCAGCCCCTGCCAGCATGGCCAATTGGAGAACTTGTAGCAAAACATGGCCAATTGGCCATGCTGGCAGGGGCTGATGGGAATTGTAGTCCATAACATCTGGAGTGCCAAAGGTTCGCCACCACTGTCCTAGGGGCTCAGATACCACATACATTATTATTTACTTATTTGGTTTTATTTACTGCTCTCCCATAAATATATAGCTAAAACAATGTAAGAAACAATTTCTAATATGGAAACAAATACATTCAATGAAGATCAATAATGGGAGGGCAAGGCACACCTCCCTGAGGAGGCTGTTCCAGAATTGAGGGGATGTACACTCAACTCAACCAGCATCTTTAATTGGTTGGAGAGTCAGGAGGGTGACTCCACATGATTATAATTCTGGGCAGGAAACTACATGGACTCCCAGCATCTTCACTAAATTTCTTAGAGCCTTTTTAGTGCAGCTGAAGGTGCCAATGCTACCCTAGAACAATGCGTTCAAAGGTTTGGTCCCTAGAAACTCAGGTAACCCTCCTCCTTGTGTTCTTTGTGCTCTCCAAGGTCAACCAAGGGGGTTCCTCCATCTGTTTTTGTACCAGAATATGGTTCCCTTGGATACTTGCCAACACACAGGCATCCTTCACCAATACTTTGGGAGCCTAGGCCAAGCTAATAGAGCCTGGAATATTTCAGCAACTTATGTTACAGTGCAGCAAGTATGGCATGGGTCCTACATCTGATCAGATAAACCAATCAGAACTTGGAACATGCAGTGTCAGGCCTTTGAAGGAGAGACCATGAACCCCAGTTATCCAGGGAGAAGAAAAGCTAAGTGCGTCCTCTTGGCGCAGAAGCTAATTCTCCCCTATGCTAGCACAAATGATCTCGTCAGGGATAGCCAAGGCTAACTGTTCTGGAAAGCTGAGTTAGCGCCTTACCGCCGCGAGTCGTTGGAGAAAGAGAAGGAATACACCCCTGCCGTGTGGCCTTTTAGGTCAAAGGCTCTTGCCACCTCTTGGAAGTCTCCACTTTTGCTGAAACACACCTCCCACACCTTCACATCCGGAGTGAAGCCACAAGACGCAACAAACCTGAAGGAGGGTAAAGTCACAGACAGAGCATTTGATTCTCCAACTAGACCATGACTGCACAGGCTCTGATTCAAAATCACTCATGGCCAACACCAAGCACACATCTGGGACACACACCTGTCCATGTGCCCACTTTGCAGCAGAGACCAGCTTGAGAATGCAGATGACACGTTCCTTACCTCCCACACGGTGACACAGCTGCAAAAGCATTGTTCATTTGGTTGGTGTTGATGCTGGCCAGGATTTCCCCCTTTGGATCCCAGATGAGGATAGTGGTGTCACTGGATGCGGTCATGATGAATTTCCCTTGTGCACAGAGAAACAGATTAG
This sequence comes from Sphaerodactylus townsendi, assembly GCF_021028975.2. Lineage (NCBI taxonomy): Eukaryota > Metazoa > Chordata > Lepidosauria > Squamata > Sphaerodactylidae > Sphaerodactylus > Sphaerodactylus townsendi. Next base: position 18,645,303 of record NC_059440.1, on the reverse strand, counting down.
GGTTGTTGTTTTTTCTTGGAGCTGCCTGATGAAGGCAGAGATGCTTAAGATGACAAAGCGAGAGGGCGCCTTTCAGAGAAAATCATCACAGAGTTTGATTGGCCAAGACACTCCGTCTGCAGCAACAGGAAACACCCCAGGAGAATACCTGTATCAGCAACCCCAATGTTGATGACGGGGGCTTTGTGATGTTTGGGGAAGTCTTCCGGGGCTCCGACATAGGCAAAAGTGCCATCCTCCTTCTTGGTCATGTTAAAGACTCTGATGGTGTCTCCGTTAGCCAGCCAGACAATGAAGGCTCTGAGTGAAGGAAGGAGAGTCATTGCCTGGAATCGACACAAGGAACGAGCGGCTGTGCCTTGCAGACCAGCAACCTCTACCTCTGGTATTGCTGGCTGTGGCTTCTGGCATCGAGGGTGTTTAGGATGGCCTTGGGGAACCAATCCAGCTTCATGCACTGTCCTGCTCCAGTTACAGAGGAGCAGAAGGGAAGCGATGGCTGCCACAGGCACACTTTCATGCTTAGCATGCTAAGTGTCCACAGAAGGCAGCAATGCCAGAGGCTCAGCCAGAGACAGAACAAACCAGCGTGGTGAAATGGTTAAGAGCAGGCGGATTCTAATCTGGAGAACTGGGTTTTTCCCCACTCCTTCACCTGAGTGACAGAGGCTTATCTGGTGAACCAGGTGTGTTTCCACACTTCTACATTCCTGCTGGGTGACCTGGGGCTAATCACAGTTTCCTCAGAACAGTCTCAGACCCACCCACCTCCCAAGGTGTCTGTTGTGGGGAGAGGGAGGGAAAGGAGCTTGTAAGTCACCCTGAGTCTCCTTACAGGAGAGAAAAGTGGGGTATAAATCCAAACTCCTCCTCTTCTTCGCAGCAGGCTTGCCAAGCAAGTCTTACTAGCCTCCAAAGTCCCTACCTTTTCCTCTCCTCTTCCATTCCCCCACCTTTGTGGGCTGCTCATGGCTTCCTGGGTCAGATATTCACAACAAATCACAACAGCCAGTGCGAAAAATGGATGCACGTAATGAGCAATAGTTGCTGGATGGAAGGTCAGGAGCAGCTCACTGCATCCAGCCCCAGAATCCCCTGCTGCAACATGTACACTCTCCATACCTGGAGTCTGGGTAGAAGCGGACCAAGGTAGCGTGATCCAGCTCCACGTTGGCCCGCATGCATCGGTGCTCCCGCTCCAAGAAATCCTTGGTGCTCCAGATGCGGACCGTGCGGTCATCGGAGCAGGATGCCAAGTATTTGCCGTTGCTGCTGAAGTCTAGGCCGCTGATGCTCCCACTGTGACCCTGCAGAGTACCAAAAAGATTCTCTTTTTCAACGTTAGTGTTGGGAATTAGGCTTAAGACAGTATTATTCTGAAATGGAGCGCGAGGACAATTACTGAAAGGTTGTTTAGGGACTACAGCAGGGGTAGGGAACCTGCGGCTCTCCAGATGTTCAGGAACTACAATTCCCATCAGCCCCTACCAGCATGGCCAATTGGACATGCTGGTAGGGGCTGATGGGAATTGTAGTTCCTGAACATCTGGAGAGCTGCAGGTTCCCTACCCCTGGACTACAGTGTGTAAGAAGGGCTTACTACATTGTCAAAAGTACTATACACCTAGGCCAAAGGTCCCCTAGATTTTGAGGCCCTAGGCTTCGGCCTGCCAAGCCTATAGGTAAATCCAGCACTGAGAGCAACGCATGGGAATGACCAGCCCCTGGAATACATCTCAGAGAGACAGCTCTCACCTTGAGGGCTGCAGCTAGGAGTGGGTGCGTGAAATTGTGCTGCTGAGGCTTCTCTTTTCGACTTCGCTGGTGCGGCTTCTGTTTCTTCTGGATGGACGTTTTGCCGGCTGTTTCACCGTTCACAGCGTGATCTAGAGAACACAAGATCTTTTCAATCGGCCGCGAGTTCAGCCTTGCCGACCCCAAACCCAAATGCTGCGTCTCAGAGGCTGGTTAGAAATGCCTGCCAGGAAGCAATCCGTACCTCTCAAGGGAACTGCTACCCTACCTCTCCTTACCACTATGCACTGCTGTGGGAAATAATAACTACCTTGTAAAGGGTTTCCAAGATTTCAGCCTTCGGAGAGATGCCCAAATGTGTGTACATGAATATTTGCCATGATAGAACAGGAATGCATGCTCTTTTTCCTCCTCAAGAGCACTCTGTCAAGCTCGGAGATATTTTATGCTACGGGATACAACACAAATGCAGTGCGTGCTGCTAGTTTCCAAACCTGTAAAGCCGCTCATTATTTCCAAATAGTCATACCTCAGAGTATGGTATATTTTCACTGTGAAGAATGTCTGTACTAACGATTTATTGAAGGGCTGGGGGGATGAGGGGGAAGGACCACACATTTAGCATTTCTCTTTACTTATGTAAACTTGATCTGGAATGAAGAGTTCCCATTCCCCAACCATGTTAAGGCTCATATTTAACATGATTAATAACAACTGATTTATCTGTACATACAGAAGGCTTTTCATGCCCCCCCCCCCCCCAAATAAATAAATCAGAAGCAGCATGCATCCTGCAATTCTCCAGACCAAGTACCCTGGCTCTGGCCCTGTACAAGGAAGGAAGCTGCATAAGGTGCTTTTATCAGGGCATAATGCATACTTGTTCTAACACACATCTGGTTGGGGGCAGAAGAAATAAAAGCAGTTGCAGGGGCAGCGGCACGCAGAGCAGATGTCTATTCTTTCTGGGAGACAGTTTTGGCATAGGAACATCTGTATGTGTGCGTGTGAGAGAGAGAGAGAGAAGGCAACTTCTCTCTGGCCCCTTCCGCACATGCAGAATAATGCACTTTCCATTCACTTTCAATGCACTTTGCAGCTGGATTTGACTGTGTGGAATAGCAAAATCCACTGGCAAACAATTGTGAAAGTGGAGTGAAAGTGCAGTATTTTGCATGTGCGGAAGGGGCCAGAGAGAAGTTGCCTTCTATTGAATCAGATTCTGAGCCCACTAAGCTCACCATTGTTTCCTATGGCTGGCTAAGCTTCTCCAGCATCTTTAGGAAAAAGGAACTTGCTGTAAGCAATGTCCTCCTACTAAGCCTATTTATTTTATATTATTATTTCATGTGATATTTTACGTCAATACATCACATGACTACGTTGTGAACCACTCTGAACCCACTTCAGTGGGAGAGAGTAGGGTATTAAATAAAACAAATTATTATTGTTGTTATTTAGAGGAGAGCTCTACCAACTCGGGTCCATATAGCTAAAAAGTGACCATCCAGTACCTCAAGCAAAGCAAAACTATTATTCTCCCTAAGATAGTACATAGGATTTCATGCATGCAAAGCAGAGGCACCTCTCCAATACATCACACACAGTCCCAAACGACTCCGAAGTTATTTAATACAATCAACAACGTGCGTTCAATAGAAACTGGGCACTGTAAAAAAAACTTTTCACCCAATTTAAGAAATGACTAATCCCCATCAGACAAATAAACAACAACAATGCTTTCTTTTAAAAGGAAGGTTCTGTTATGGTTCCAGAGGAGCTCTTGGACCCATTTCGCAGAGGGGAAAAGAAAGTCCTGTCTAAGCCCCGCCCACAGGCTCGTGAGGCCCCGCCCACAGGCCAGTGGAGGACCGTGGAGGCCCCGCCCACTGCGGTCCCCTCACCGTCCGCTGGCTCGGTAACCTCTTTCTCTCCCCGCTGTGCCTCCTTCCCGTCCGGCGTTCGCCGTCTCAGCAGTAGCACGAGAACGAGCGCGCCCAGCAACACCGACACGCCGATCAGGACTCCGGACGCGTCGTCCATTGCTTCCGCCCGGAGGCCGCCTCAGCGTGAAGACAAGGAAGGGCGAGAGCGCATGCGTCGCCTCTTTCCCCCATGATTGACGTGGCAAGTTGAGCCAAAGTGCGCACGCGCTGTTCCTTAAGCGCACGCACCCTTTTTGCCTCGCCCCTTTCCTTGTGGTTGGATGGGAGTTTTGCTGAAATGTCTAAAGTCCATTGAAACTCAATGAAGCAATGCTAGAATCGCTTGCAGTAATGGGAGCTGGCTTTTGTCGTTTATTTAAAGTCTATTTAAAATATTTATGTATCCCTTTCCCCCAGAGATGGCTTATGTCTTTATTTATTTAAAATATTTACATATTCCTTTCTCCCAGACATCCCAAGATCGAAATCTGGTAATTCTGTGGAATTGTCAGAATCAAGTTTATACTACTTAATTATGTTTGTCCTATTTTGTAAGACAAATCGATACAACTGTTTGATTTAACTTGTAAAAGTTAAAAGCTAGGTTAAAAATGGTGTCTGTACTAAAGCCAGAGGAATCTTGGATTGCAGCAATGGACAAGGTCAGTGCTGGCAGAACATATGGGTCTCTGTCAGTCAGACTCAGTCAAACCAGACAAGATAAAGAAACTTTCAGTACTGTAGTTCTTCATCTGTGTCTTCGTCTATGCATCCTCTGTCTTTGAATATAGTTCTGTTGTTTCTTTGTGTTAAGACAGTCCAACCAAATGTCTAATATTTGCCTAAATTATAAACTTCCAATCAAATTCTACCACTGCTATAATGCAGAAGGAGGGGCATTTTGGTGTATTATAAAGTAACTTTCTTTGTTTTATTCTGGGGGCATATGTACATAATTTTCTGTATGTATTTATGTTTCCCCAAACTTTCTGTTTGCAAATATAAAAGTTTGGCTTCATTTAGACCAGTCACTTGTCTGGAGATTTTTGTTTCCAACAATTCTGCTGCAGTTCTTTCAGAGGATCAGCTGTGTTAAGTCAGCAGCAGTACAATAAAACAGGAGTCTAGGGACACCTTAAAGCAAGACACCTTTCTGAGCCTGTGAGCACCACTGGAGTTCTGATATAAAATGATGGGCGCAGCCACACCAAAATGACTGCCATAGCTTATCAAAAGTCACACAGTGAAAATCCTTGTGTTATGGGTGCAGCCGCTGCTACAGCAATATTTTTTAAAAGCCACTTAGATTTCCAGTGGTCAATCAGGAGCCTTGCTGGGAAAAACCCCACCTGACCGCCCACGTTCTAAAAGCCCATGGCAGGTGCTTTCATGTGGGGGACCGTATTGGGGACTTAACAAAAGCTTGTTCCAGCTTGAGTTTTTGAGTCAGCGCTCACTTCTTTCAGACACCTGAAGTGAATAATCCTTTATAGAGGTTTTTTTTTTAAATAACCAAGATCACAGAAAGGGGGAGAGAGACAAGGAGTTGTAGCCTCTGTTGTAACAATTCCTGTTAGTAAATCATTCAGATGTGAGACCTACATTGTGTAGAACATTGCACTAGATGAGATGCTGTTTTTCTGTGTCCCTACCGACCAAAATAGCCCCAAAGAAGCCAACGATGACAAGGAAGGAAGGGATCCCGACAGAGCATTTGTCAACATTTTGTGGAATAAGCTGGAATTTTTAGGAAAGTGAAATTGTAAGTTTAGTGTTATATTCTTTAAAGTACTCTTGAGCATACACATTTTATTGCCTGGGAAGTGTTACTAAGATGATAATGACCACCTGATTACAATCTGAAAATAAAAAGTACAATTAATCTTCAACAGTTATTAGAAAGGAAAACGTGAAGGGGCTTTCTCACAAAATTGGGTCCGCTTCAGTGAAGTCCTGTAAGGACAAAATCAATACAGAATTCAGTGCTAGTGTCCGTTTATTAAGACAGCATTATTTTGAAATGGAGTGCAAGGAAAATTAATGAAGGGTTGTTTAGAAACTGCAGAGCGTTAGGACAGCATGTGTAAGAAAGACTTGCGACAGTGTCAAAAACATGCACCTTGGCTGGAAGCACCCTGGATTTTGAGGCCCTAGACTTCAGCAAGCCAAGCCTATAGGTCAGTGGTAGCGAACCTATTGCACGAGTGCCAGAGGTAGCACTCAGAGCCCTCTCTGTGGGCACATGCAGAGTCCCCTCCACACACATCTAGGCTAGCCTGGGCCACTGGGCTCGATTATTAGCATTAAACTTAAGACCTAGTTTTGGGGAAGAAGTGTAGATAACCCTGTTAAGCGCTGTTAAACCCTCTGATTTTCATGCGTGATCCTTCACTTTAAAGCACGATCCTTTACCTGGGAGTAAGCTCGGTTACTGGCAATGGGGCTTGCTTCTGAGTAAACCCTCCTAAAATCGTGATTCACCCGTTGGAAGAGTTGCACGGTTGCTTCAAAGCCACCGACTACCACCAAGCTTACTCCCGAGTAACACACGCCTTGGAGCCAACCGGTTTTTCTAAACTAAAACTTCAGTATTCAGGTTAAATTGCCGTGTTGGCACTTTGCAATTAGTAAGTGGGTTTTGGGTTGCAGTTTGGGCACTCAGTCTCGAAAAGGTTCGCTATCACTACTATAGGTAAATCCAGCACTGTCAGTAGACGATAGTACCCTTGAAGGACCAACAGTTGAATTCAGTGTAAGGCAACTACGCATGTAGCTAGCTGCACACCACACAGACATAAGAGGCTTCCAATCCCAAGGCAAGCAAATACCAGAAAGCCACAGAGGAAATACCACAATGCCTAGATTGCGGTGGCTGAAATAAAAAACCTTTTGGGACATTTTCAGACAGTAAGCCAACGCTGGGCTTGACATGGTATAAAATCAACACTGACAAGCAGAATGTATCCACCCCATCCCGCAAATCAGCTGGCAGACTGATGGCCTTAAAGAAGACCACATGCTTTCTCAACCGCTGCATTATTTGTTTGTGGCCCTGCGCCATCTTGCTGCAAACACGCTCTCGAGCTGCGCAAAATGCGACTTCTCTTCATTTCTGCCACAGCTTGGCAGATGAGAGGAAGCCTACCAGACCCGATCCGCTGAAATGGGGGATCGAAAAGTAATTTTGCCCTTTTGAAAAAGTGGTATGAAAAGCCAGCCGAGAGCCTGTTGGGGAAAAAAAGGTGACCCAGAAACATCTTTTATTGTTGTTTTGAGACTTGCTTTTCCAGGACATTTGCGAATATTTTCCAGCTGCTCAACCAGTAAATTTGTAAACAGTTTTTATAAACTCTAAAAATTGGCTCCTGGGATTTCCTGTTGCAAAGCAGTATTCTGGGCTATTTGTCCCCCCCCTGTGCTAGAAAGAGGCATCCCAGAAAGTCTAGAGAGACACCGTGCATTGGCCGTCTTCTTAACAAGCTCTGTGGGAGGAAGACTACATATCCTGTGAACTCCCTTCCTCCCCACCACTTCATTCCTTCCAGGTTGGCTGCCATGACGGTTCTGATATGAGGAGGCCAAGTCAGTGCACAGAATGTTCTTTTGGCAGAGGTGCTGGCTTTGCCTCTGACACACACTTTCGAAATGTAGGTTAAAAGCACAAGCAGCGATTTTGGAACAGTGAACAAGAGCCACTCCGGTGAACAAGAGCCACTGACCGCAGCTACCAAAAAAGCAGTACTGCCTCATTCTCAGAAAACAGTACAGGCAACGGGTGCTCCAACGAAGCATTAACCCTCCATTCTAAGCCTTCTGGCCCCTCTGTGAAGGCACAGGACAGGTTATATAAAAGATGTCAGCAAGAGGAGAGGGGACCAGAGCTGGGGCTAGGGTTTTCCTCCAGCCAAGCACAGCACAGCGATTTCCAGGAAGCTGGGACCAAGGCAGCTCAGAAGAACTCAGGACGAGAAAGCTGTTGTGGAAGTTCCTTCCAGGTCAATGTCTGACCCCAACCAGCAGGGAGTGATGCTTCCAGGCATTGACTTTGCACAAGCGGTTCTTCTGCAGAGGAAAAGGCTCTACCTCGCTGTGGCCTCTGCCCACCGCCTCAGTTCAAGTCCCATCCTTTGAGGCTAGGAGGAGCTGTGGTTGGGGACGATGCCTGTCACTGCCTGCGTGGCCTGTTCAGGGACGCCTGCCGGGTTGTTCAGGATCGAAGTGGAAACGCTCAGCTGGCGGAGGGAACTCAGGACAGCTGGGGAAGCAAAGGGGGAAGATTTAGTGAAATTGTCCCTGTGGTTCTGCTCAGACAGGCTCCACCACCAGGGGCTGGACCATGAGCCAGCTTTGGAAATATGCTCCCTCCTAGCATATCTGGGAACAGCAGTGGCGTAGTGGTTAAAAGCAGGAACACTCTAATCTGAAGAACCGGGTTTGATTCCCTGCTCTGCCACTTGAGCTGTTGAGGCTTATCTGGGGAACCAGATTAGCTTGTGCACTCCCAACACATGCCAGCTGGGTGACCTTGGGCGAGTCACAGCTCTTTGGAGCTCTCTAAGCCCCACCCACCTCACAGGGTGTTTGTTGTGGAGGGGGGGGGGAAGGGAAAGGAGATTGTAAGCCTCTTTGAGTCTCCTTACAGGAGAGAAGGGGGGTGTAAATCTAAACTCTTCTTCTTCTAGAATGGAGGGTGCTGAGAGAACCTGTGCATTGCAGCCCAGTTTTAAAAGCTGTCTTTACATCACCAAAATCCCTAGGATTCAAGTCCCACCTGACTCACAGCCTGATCCTGTGCATGTTCACTTGGAAGTAAACTTAATAAGGAAGACCCACTGAGTCCAATGCAACTCCTTCCTCCTCAATTCTGTTGCATCATTCTTGCATCAGCTCCATGTCAGGAGGACAGCAATAAGTCACCCAGAAAGCCAAATCTGTATAATTCATTCAGCAACACTGGCTTTTGCACAATATAGTCTGGTTTTGCTAGGCATGTATTTCTGCAATCAAGAGGGCTGGAAACCTATGTGCAGTTGTGAGACGGGGTGAGGGAAGGGTTCAATCTTTTCAAAAAGCTGTTTTGATGGTCTGCTTTGAGTTAGAGGACTGCTTTACCAATATCATTTTAGGCAGCTGAAGGTCGTTTTACGTCCTTGGCTTGTTTTCATATTGATAATTCTTCTGCTGTTCTTTTTCTCACTTTATTGTGTCATTTTTTTTAAAACCTTGTGAGCCTCCACCAAGAGGTTTCTGGAGAGGCAGCATATATGAAATAAAGGAATGTTCAGAAGTTGAACGTATGCATGAACCACCTCACAGGTAGAAACGTGGTTAATGTTTCCTGGCACTATTAGATTCCTATTACCCACCAGGGGATCTGCATGTGTCTGCTCTCAGTACCCCCTTTGTAAAGCAAGGAAGGGCCTAGCAAGTGTCTGTCACAACTCAATCATGAAAGAGTTAACTGTGTGTCGGTAAACTAATTGCTGAGGTCACTGTTTTATGACCTGCTCTATTGATTAGCTATTGGTCAGTCAGTCCGACATTGCTTACATACTTGTCAGCACATAGACCAGGGGTCTGCGACCTGCGACTCTCCAGATGTTCATGGATTATAATTCCCATCAGTCCCTGCCAGCATGGCCAATTGAACATCTGGAGAGCCACAGCATGGCCAATTGAACATCACAGAGAGCCACCCTGACATAGACCAAAGATTATAAAGTTAATTATGTTTCTTTGTTTGAGCACAAGAATGCAGACAGGAGGGAAAACCAGATAGATAGACAAAATGTAACCAAGTGTGTAGTAATGTATGTATGCAACAGGAAAGAAAGGATTTGTTATTTTTCTCCATGTAATCCTCCCTTATAGTTAGTAAACACATTCACATAAAAGCAACTGAGAATCTGTCTCTTCTGTCCTACTCTGATGATTTACGTGTGGAATTTACCTAACGCTAGCCCCTTGCAGCTTTGGCAGACAGCAGGGAGAAGAGGAAGAGCTACTCACTTGGCCGCAGAGCCGGGAGAGAGCAGTACTGGTCCAGCCAGGCAAAGGACGTCTGACTGAGGCTGTTCATGCTGGAGGTAGAGACCATCCCATTGAAGGACTCAAAGAGGGGTCTCATGATGATGCTGAACTGATACAGGGCGAGCAGTTAAGGGGTGATGCATTTTGGGTAAGGGGCTGATTCTCCCGGACCCCCAACAGCCCCTTGCATACTCTCCCCCCCGCCACCGCCACATCTAGTCCCCAGGAAATGTTTCAATGGCTGCCTAATCCCGCAGTGAACACCTGCTACAGCAGACGCCCCACCCAGGTGAATCCCCCTTCTCCAAAAGGATACGACCCAGAACTTCCAATTCTGCAAGGTGCACGAACGCACGTACTGGTCAAACATGTCTCGCATCTGGTCGAAGCGCTGGCGGGTTATGGGCACCCCTGTGGCTGGCAGCTGCTGTTGGCACAGGCTGAGTAAACGTAAGAAGAAAGTTATCCCTGGAAAGGGGTGTGAGGAGCTAAGGCTCAGCACAAAAGCTGGGAACCCACCGTCCTGCCTGGTTTACATATTTCGACCATGTGTTATTGCTCATTGCTCCACCTGTACAATGTTTTACAGACTATTTCTGGGCCTAGCGTGGCGTAGTGGTTAAGAGCAGGTGCACTCTAATCTGGAGAACTGAGTTTGATTCCCCGCTCTGCCACTTGAGCTGTTGAGGCTTCTCTGGTGAACCAGTCTAGTTTGTGCACTCCAGCACATGCCAGCTGGGTGACCTTGAGCTAGTTAGAGTTCTTCGGAGCACTCTCAGCCCCACCTACCACACAGGGTGTTTGTTGTGGGGGGTGGGGAAGGGAAAGGAGATTGTAAACCCCTTTGAGTCTCCTTGCAGGAGAGAAGGGAGGGGGGGGTATAAATCCAAACTCCTCTTCTTCTTCTTCCATCCCCCAAACTCAACCCCCACTTACCTGATAGCGGAGTTCAGCTCTTCAATCTGATCCCGTAGGCGCTGCGCCTCTTCTTGCAGGGCGGCTCGCTCCTGTTGCAGCTTGCAGATGTATTCTGCTGTCTTGTGCAAGGTGGTGGCTTTGCTGACCTGTAGATATTGGGAGCAGATGGAGACAAGAGAGTGAGAGCCATTTTTACCTCAGAGGGCTCAGCCTCAGTGAGAGGCTATTAGCCAGGGCAGTGTTTAACAGCCTTCCTGAGGGGAAAGTTCCAACAGAACTCAGAAATCACTTCAGTAGAGCTGAACATTTTTACTACAGAAACTGCCACCCATCAGTGTGTTCAAGACCAGAATGGAGCCTCCATGATCAGAGGAACTGTACCTCTGAAAGCCAGCTGCTTAGGGGGCAACAAGAAGGCCCTGTTTGTAGGCTTTGGGGAACATCTGGTCACTTGCTTTGGGAAACTCCTTTGGTCTGACCCAGCAGGACTCTTCTGAGATTCAGGGTCCAAGTGTGGTGTAATGGTTGAGAGCAGGTGGATTCTAATCTGGAGAACTGGGTTTGATTCCCCATTCCTCCACCTGAGTGGCAGAGGCTTACCTGGTGAAACAGATGTATTTCCACACTCCTACTTCCCTGCTGGGTGACCTCGGGTTAGTCACAGTTCTCTCTGGACTCTCTCAGCCCCACCTACCTCACAAGGTGTCTGTTGTGGGGAGAGGAAGGGAAAGGAGCTTGTAAGCCTCCTTGACTGTCCTTACAGGAGAGAAAGGTGGGGTATAAATCCAACCTCCTATTTTTCATCATATTTATGCTCAAAGTTTTCTAGATTATCTTGGAGGAAGGAAAGAGGAATTGTATTCCGAGAGGGCTGTGACTAGCCCAAGGTCACCCAGCAGGCTTCATATGGAGGAGTGGAGAAACAAAGCTGGTTCATCAGATTAGAGTCTGCCATTCATGTGGAGGAGTGGGGAATCAATCCCGGTTCTCCAGATTAGAGCCTGCCCTTTCAACCACTGCACCACTTTTTCTCCCAAAGAGGGGGCTTTGTGGCCTCAGATCAATTCGTCTTGCCCCCCACCCCACCCCACAACTCACCTTGAGACTGGGCTGAGAACTCAAAGTGCTGACCAGGCTGTGTAGCGTATCAAAACCGAGCTTGATGTTGAAACGGCGCTTCTGCTCAGCAGAGATGTGGGTGATCCGGCGGTTCTCTGTCTGTGGGAGAGGAAGGACGTTTTCATACACTAATTCCTGGCCTGAAGGACACTAGCCAGAGTGGAAGGTCATCCGCAGAGGTTTTGCTTTGGGTTCTTTTTTTTTCCTGTTTGGCAGAGATCGGGTCTTACCCATGAAAGCTTATTCTGGAACAGTCTGACAGGAGCCTCTCTGTTACTAGTTTACTGAGTCTGATAGGCAGGGGGTACATATCCAAGACAAGGCCTTGTCAATGGCAGTGCCTCTGCAAACAGCAGCTTCCCGGGGCCATTTTCAATCAGCAAAACTGCACCAGAGAGGGGAGGCTCAACCGGAGTCCCAATCTGAGTGGAGCCTCTGGGTTCGTGGACGCATAACTCTCAGCATCCCGTCTGGCTTGGGAACAAGAGTGGAAGAAAAACCGGGGAGCATCTGGCAGTTCATTCCTAGGATTATTAAGCTATGGGGCCAAGATCAGATATTAGGAACTAGGGCCCAGACCATTGAGGTAGCCCCTCCCTGAGATTTGAGAGGGTGCGAGAAACAACAGGAGAAGATCAAGGAGCAAGGTCTTCCTGGGTATTAGAATCATAGAATCATAGAGTTGGAAGAGACCCCGAGGGCCATCAAGTCCAACCCCCTGCCATGCAGGAACACACAATCTGTGAGGGAGTGAGGCAGCATGTAGCAGGAGGGAGAATGCCTACACTAGAGGGTTGTATCAGCTACTAGGCTGCAGGAGATTGCTTTTTTCGAGGAATGGAAAGCGGCACGTTGCTGCCCGTCTTCTTCACTGCCATATTACTGTCTCTGGTCAACCAAGCGTCGCAAGATTTCCTTGTGTTTTAAAACCTGTTTAATCCAGTGGTAGCAAGAATGATCCAGCAATGGAGGGAACGGTGCCTCCATCAGACCAACTACAGGTCTCATCAAAAACATTTTAATTTCCTTAGATGGCTGTAGTGGAGCATAGGGATGGAGCTGCAGGAGACTGGGGTTTCCAAGTTACATTCTTGTACTGCAAGGGGGACAGAGAGGAGACTTTGTGGCCTTGCCCACGGCTTTTTGACATGTTCATCTTGACCTGAGATTCATCCTGACCTCTGAACCCTTTCCATCGTGACCTCTGAACCCTTTCCATCTCTTGGGGAGAAAAACAGGGCAGGTCCAAGACAGAAGGGACTGACCTTGCTTGGTTCTGGCCTGCTCTGATTGGATGAGTAATGAGGAGGCGAAATCTTGACGCTCCTTCCCTCACCCGTCAGAGTGGACCCCTGTCCTGACATCCTCCGACTACCCCCTGGGAGGAAAAAAAACACTTCTGTTATGAATCACCTTTGAGCGTACACAGGGTACATTTGGGCATACTCAGAGTGCTTTCCCCACACACCCACCCCGTTCAACATACTTGCGGCATAAACAGCCTTCAGAGGTTGCACATTCCTCTTCCCCTGATATCGATTCTGAGCAACTCACCAGACACTGGTGTAGGGGAGAGCCTCTCTGTTTTGGGGACCACCAGGGACCCCAGTGGTGGTGGCGGCGGCGGTGGCGTGATCGGAGTGGGCTGTGAGGGGTTGGAGACTGGGGAGAGTCGGGGGCTGATCTGGGTCATTCCGGGCAGGAAGCTGGCAGGCCCTTCGCAAACATCGCTTTGCTGCAGAAGCAAGAGAACAAATTCAGTTTTGCTGTATTTGAGACCATGGATGCTTGCGGAACTCACAGTCACAAGGTGTAGCCATGACCATGAACGTAGGTGGCTTTTTAAAAAGAAAGGGAGAATAGCAGCGGCTGTCCATCTTAGTCGTGACACCTAACAAAAAGGGAGCGTCAGTGTTTACAGCCAGAATAGCTCAGGCAAGCCCGATCTCATCAGATCTTGGGAAGCTATGCAGGGTCAGCTTGATTAGAACAGAGATGGGAGACCACCAAGACAATCCAGGGTTGCTTCACAGTGGTAGACAATGACAAACCACCTCAGGCAATGGCAAACCACCTCAATGCCTCTCTTGCCAGGTGTCAAACTCACAGCCCTCCAGATGTTATGGACTACAGTTCCCATCATCCCCTGCCAGCATCATGCCACGAGTTTGACACCTATGCATGGGGATCCCTGTACAATACATTAGCTGCAGTGTGACAGCTCTTTCGACTACCACACATCTGCTTAGTGGTTCTCGAGATTCCTATGGCTGCCTCTGACCACACCCCCATTCCTTTCCAGCTTCTGGTCTTAAATCCTGTGGGACAAAAGCCCCAGACTTCCAACCAGACCTCCAATCACACATCGTAACCCCAGTTGACTCTTACCATTGATTCTGGCACTGTGGGGATGAAGGTGGGATTGGGGGAAGGCAGAGTCTCCAGGCTTGGTTCCGGTTTAGCTGCAACAAGGAAGAGGCAGAAGAGAAAAGAGATGTGTCAACTGACAAAGGAAGGGCAGTGGGTTCCACGTTCATACCTGCAGTGGCTTCTGTTTTCACAACCAAGAAGGTATTTTAACAAGTGCCCTTAAAGTGAGCTGTTTAAAGAGGAGTGGCACACGTACTCCTCCTGTCCGAGAGTCATACAGATGGAAGGGGCCATACATGCAGGTCATCTGGTTCAACCCCCTGCTCAATGTAGAATCAGCCCAGAGCATCCCTGCCAAGTGTTTGTCCAGCTGCTGCTTAAAGACTGCCAGTAAGGGGGAGGTCACCCCCACCCTGGCCAGCTGATTCCACAGTTGCAGAACTCTTGCTGTACTTTTTTTTTCCTAATAGCCAGTCGGAATCTTTATGTCTGTAATTTAAACCCATTATTGCGAGTCCTGCCAATAGGAGCAGCTCCCTGCCCTTCTCTAAGAAGAAGAAGAGTTGGGTTTATATCCCCCCTTTTCTCTCCTAAGGTGACTCAAAGGGGCTTACAATCTCCTTACCCTTCCCCTCTCACCACAAAGACCCTGTGAGGTGGGTGGAGCTGAGAGAGCTCCAAAGAACTGTGACGAGCCCATGGTCACCCAGCTGGCATGTCCTGGAGTGCACAAGCTAATCTAGCTCACCAGATAAGCCTCCACAGCTCAAGTGGCAGAGCCGAGGGGAGATCAAAACCCGGCCCTCTCCAGATTACAGTGCACCTGCTCTTAACCACTGCACCACACTGGTGACAGCCCTTCAAATACTAAACAGAGCGATCATGTCCCCCCCCCACCCCGCTCAGTCTCCTCTTCTCCAGACTAAACATTCCCAGGTCCCTCAGTCTTTCACAGGGCTCGGTCTCCTGTTTGCTCATATGAACATTAATGCATGTAGGGCCTGATTTATCCCTTCCTAGGGTGCGTCTGTGTGCCACAGAGAAGAAGGTAGCTTTGTCTTTAGAGTGGAATTATGAAACCTTTTCAAAAAAAGCCTTCATCGAGTAGGGGCCATTCCCAAAGCAGCTTACATCATCATCCCCCCTCATTTTATCCTAACAATGGTCCTGCGAGGTAGGTAACATTGAGAAAGAGAGAATTGACTGTCCCAGCAAGCTTCCATAGAAGAGCAGGGGGTTTGAACAAGGGTCTCCCGGATCGTAATCGGCCCACTACACTCTGCTGACTCTCAATAGAACGGAACTAAGCGTACCCTTTTTTCTTTTCCCTGCTGCTTAGTAAACAGCCACACATCTGGTCACCTTTGGCAAAACAAGACTGCCTCCGGGCAACTGGAGAGATCTGCGAAAATAGTGTGTCTTCTTTGTTAGGCCACAGATGATTAAATATTAATCTGTGGGGCGAAATGAGCCCATCACGATTAGGACTGCCTGCTAGTTAAAAGATTTGTTTCCAATTAATCACCTGCCTTTTAGCCAATGAACTGATAAAGGTACCGTAATCTCAATTCGGGTGCCTTTTTGAGACAGTGAAAGCAGTGAAAAGCATCCTAATATTCAATGCATAAAAGAAGAGAGGCGTCTCTTGAATGGTTTCCCCCCCACCTCCGGTATAGAAATGCCCCAGGGGGAAAAACAGTTTCTCAAATATTTTGAGACAGGCCTCCTGAAATCCCACCTTCATGGATTAATCAGGGGTAGGGAACCTGTGGCTCTCCAGATGTTCAGGAACTACAATTCCCATCAGCCTCTGTCAGCATGGCCAATTGGCCATGCTGGTAGGGGCTGATGGGAATTGTAGTTCCTGAACATCTGGAGAGCCGCAGGTTCCCTACCCTGGATTAAATTAAAGGAGCAGCAGTGGCGTAGGAGGTTAAGAGAGCCTGCGTGTATCTAATCTGGAGGAACTGGGTTTGATTCCCAGCTCTGTCGCCTGAGCTGTGGAGGCTTATCTGGGGAATTCAGATTAGCCTGTACACTCCTACACACATGCCAGCTGGGTGACCTTGGGCTAGTCACAGCTCCTCAGAGCTCTCTCAGCCCCACCTACCTCACAGGGTGTTTGTTGTGAGGGGGGAAGGGCAAGGAGTTTGTAAGCCCCTTTGAGTCTCCTGCAGGAGAGAAAGGGGGGATATAAATCCAAACTCTTCTTCTTTTTCTTCTAAAACCTTCCCCTCAACTGAATGGTCCAAGAAGAGGAGGAAGCTAATATAATTGGACTACATAAACTGTTGAGTTAAGGGCTAATAACCCCCAGCCTCTACATTCTTAATGGTTTCTTGTATGTTTGTATGTTTAATTGTATGTTATGAGTAAGAGTTGTCTGTTTGGTAATAAGCATTTGTAATGTGTTAGAATTAGGCAATAGTTAATGGTGGTAGCCTGTTAGGTATAGTGATACGTGGATATTTAGACATCACACTAGCCCAACAAATGCACTGTGCACCTTATATTGAGTCTTGTGTGTTAGCGGGATACATCTTTGTGTTTTGGAACTTATCCACTATACACTATTGGACTGTGGATATCCATCCCAAAGTCTGGCCCTGACAGCATGTGGCTACATGAGGCCACGCCCACACTCTGACGCTCATGAAGAGCCCCACCCTTTTCCTTGGCACCCCTCTTGCCCCACCTACCTGTGGTCAGCAGTTGTGTCAGACAAGGGTTTGGTGCGGCTGGAGGCACAGGAAGCCTCGGGGGTCTCTTGCTCTTGGAGCTGATGACTTTCACCTTAGGCCGGCTGTTCCCAGTCTGCGGCTGCCCTCTGGCACTGCCAAACATGGGGCTGCTAGCCATGCCTGCCTGCAGGTGCAGGCTGTTGAAAGGGGTGGGGTAGCCTGAAGGCAGATCCAAACCGTAGCCTGGTACTGGCACATTTTGGGGGAAAGACGGTGTGGAATGCAATGTGGAAGGCGGGTAGTGGAATTTGGGGCAAGGGGCTGAGGGGGTCGAGCATGCCGGGTCCTGGCCCAGCAGTGGGGTGCTTGGCAAAGGGGGAAGGGTGGGGCAGAAAGACCCATAGGGTTCTGGGCCCAGCCACTTTCCAGGAAAGGGATAGGGCAAGAGGGGCTTCCGTTTCAGGTCAGGCCCAAGGCCACTGGGAGTGGTTGACGACGCAGGATTTGAGGAGAGATCCGGGCTGAGGAAGGGGCTGGGCAAATCCAGCTGGGCAGAGCAGGCACCTGCAGACTGGAAAAAGAAGTGGGGAGACACTTAGTATGAGTGAAAAAAATATTTCCCACTGAGGTGAATGCCCAACAATATTTTGTTTGTTTGTTTGTTTGTTTGTTCGTTCGTTTGTTTATTGGATTTATATCCCACCCTTCCCGATAGGGCTCAGGATGGCAAACATCATATAAAACCATTGAAACAATACCACAACACATCTATTAAAACTTTAAACAGCAAAAACTCTAAAACAATAAAAGGTGGTGATAAAACCCCAGAACAACAACAACAACAACAACAACAACAACAACAACAACAACAACAACAACAACAACAACAACAACAACAACAACAACAACAACAACAACAACAACAACAACAACAACAGGTAAATAATAGACTGGGGGAATCAGCTAGGCCAGAGATGACCTCAGATACATCTCCAAGCCCTTGAAACTGTGATAAACATTTACAAATAATTGACTATTTACTAGATATAAAGGTTACCAACCTCCAGTGTGGGTCTGGAGGTCTCCTACAATCACAGCTGATTTCCAGAAAACGGAGATCAGTTTCCCTGGAGAAAACCACTATGACAGCGGTGGCGAACCTTTGGCACTCCAGATGTTATGGACTACAATTCCCATCAGCCCCTGCCAGCATGGCCAATTGTAGGGGCTGATGGGAATTGTAGTCCATAACATCTGGAGTGCCAAAGGTTCGCCACCACTGCACTATGAAGAAGAGGAGGAGGAGGAGTTTGGATTTATATCCACCCTTTCTCTCCTTTAAGGAGACTCAAAGGGCCTTACAATCTCCTTTCCCTCCCCCACCCATCCCCAGAAGAGTTTGGATTCATACCACACCTTTCTCTCCTGTCAGGAGACTCAAAGTGGCTTACAAGCTTCTTTTCCTTCCTCTCCCCACAACAGACACCTGCTGAGGCAGGTGGGGCTGAGAGAGTTCTGAGAAAACAGTGACTAGCCCAAGGTCACCCAGCAGGAATGTAGGAGTGCGGAAACACATCTGGTTCATCAGATAAACCTCTGCCACTCAGATGGAGGAGTAAGAAATCAAACCCAGTTCTCCAGATTAGAATCCACCTGCTCTTAACCACTACACCACGCTGGGTCTCTAAAGAAATATTATACCCAAGGTGAAAGCAGAATGGGGAGTCAGATGTTTATCTTTATTTAGCTTTTTTCTGTAACTTGGGGTTTTTAAGTTTCTCACTGACTCTTTTTCTATCAAATGTCACTGTATGGCCTGTTAGTTGCATTTCAGAGGATAAAGGCCGACACTGTGTATTTCCTACTTGTTTCTTTTTCTGTGTAGGGCGACTGGGTCCACCATTTTTGTAGTTGTTATGGATTAAAAAATTTAAAAATCATTAACAACAACAAAAAAGAAAAGAGGAAGAGAGGCCAGTAAATCAATAGCAAACACCCTCCAGTAGCTGGAAAAACAAACGTCAAAATGGCCTCCAGTAGCTGGAAAAACAAACGTCAAAATGGCTTTACCTGGAGGGGGGTGCTGGTCAGGATTGGCGAATTGGCAGCGCCCTGGTTGAGTAAGGTTTCAGCTGGGCTGGGCAGCAGGTTGCTACCACTGCTGTACAGGGTCTCCGGTGGCGGCGCAAAGCAGGTCTGCTCCTGGTAGGTCAGGGATGGATGCGCTGACAGCGGCCGCGGACTGGAGAAGAAATCTAGGCAGCCAGTGTCTGTGGTCAGGGCAGGTTGGGGAGACAGTGTGCCAAAACATTCCCAATTTTGCAACATGAATCAATGATGCAACGTTTATCCACACGCATGCATTTGCACGTCTTATCTTGCTTCTGCGAGCACAGAGGGGTGGAGCAAAGCAGAGGGCCAAGAAGGCACCCTTGAACCGCTGCAGCAATTACTGCTCAGCCCCATTGTTGAAGTGTTTCCAGCTTCGTCGCTGCAGTACTGAGAGCCAGAACCTTGCTTTGAAAAGAAAACTATGGTTCTGACAGGACAGCATGCATTGAAATCAATGGGCTTAGACTGGAATAACTCTACATAAGGTAAGATTGTTCTGTTAGCAGAGGTGTATCCAGGGAAAATGTAACCTGGTGCAAAAGCTGAGTTTTCCGCCCCCCGACCACCGGGTGGGCAGCCGCCCTCCCCCACCACGACCAAACAACAGGTCATCTCAAAGGAGGAGGGGCGTGTGTGTGTGGGGATTTTCCACCCCATGTGACTAAATGCCTGCAGCGTGGGGACATTTGACTCCATATGTCCCCTTGGATGGTATGCCCCTGCCTGTTAGGATACTGAATTTTGAAGCTGATAGCTCTGTTTGCAAAGCCCCCCTCATCAAAGCTGGCAGACATTACCCCGCTAATCAGCCTGCTCCCCAAAGATCCATTGCAGAGTTGGCAACGTCACAAGCATACAACCCAGCAGACCCTCTTGCTTTCCTGTAATACTCAGGATTCCAGCACAAGGCCATCTCTGTCTCATTTACATGTGTTTTTGCAGGGGCTCTGTGCATGAATTACAAATAAGGGAAATCCATGCTTAGTGGTCGGGCATCTTGGTCCCAGATTCACTCCCCAGCCTCTCCACTTACAAGAAGAAGGAGAGTTTGGATTTATACCCCACCTTTCTCTCCTGTAAGGAGAGACTCAAGGTGGCTTACAAGCTCCTTTCCCTTCCTCTCCCCACAAGGTGGGGCTGAGAGAGTTCAGAGAGAACTGTGACTAGCCCAAAGTCACCCAGCAGGAATGTAGGATTGTGGAAACACATCTGATTCACCAGATAAGCCTCTGCCACTCAGGTGGAGGAGTGGGGAATCAAACTCAGTTCTCCAGATTAGAATCCACCTACTCTTAGTCACTACACCACGCTGGCTCTCTTAAGGATCTGGTTGTAGTTTGTGAAAAGCCTCAGCCTGAGGCAGTCTGAATTAAGGTTTCCAACTCTGAGTTGGGAAAGTCCTGAAGACTTGGGGGTAAAGAAACCCCAAAGAGTGAGATCTGGGGAAAGGCGGAGGACGTCAGAGCTACTCAGTCTACCCTTCAAAGCTGCAGGGCGCAAAGCAGCAATTGTGAAACAGGAGTTTCTGCCCCACAGAAGCAGTCATGCGTAGGCCACAAAGGACTTGCCCTCAACATCGCGGGGGCCCTGACCACAGCAGGGTGGGGTGCTCTGGGGAAGGGCGGGGAAGTATTGCTACATTCAGCATCAGCCCACCCCAAATTTGCAACATGATCTTTCTGAGTTTCTGCGTAGCTTCTTCAATCTGGCCAAAGACCTATCCGAGCTTGGAAGAGAGTTTAGAAGACTCAAGACTGTAAGGAGACTCAAAGGGGCTTACAACCTCCTTTTCCTTCCCCCACAACAAACACTCTGTGAGATAGGTGGGGCTGAGAGAGCTCCGAAGAACCATGGCTAGCCCAAGGTCACCCAGCTGGCATGTGTTGGAGTGCACAAGCTAATCTGGTTCACCAGATAAGCCTCCACAGCTCAAGTGGCAGAGCAGGGAATCAAACCCGGTTCTCCAGATTAGAGCGCACCTGCTCTCAACCACTACACCATGCTGGTTTAACAATCTGAGAAGAGGTACCGGGGCTCAGATCTTCCTGCCTGTAAATCACACTTGAAGATCTAGAAGCTCTGTCCTTTGGAGAGATGCTGGCCTGCTGGGATTCAAATTTTCAGGAATTGAAAGGCATAAGAGTGCTCCTGAACATAAGCAGTGTGGGCATCACTCCTCAGTTAAGTAGCTAACCAGATCCTTGTGGCCTTAGGATCTTCTTCATGTTTCATGGGTATGCCTAAGATGGTTTAAGTTCACCTTTAAACACGGGCTCTGTATATTTTATTTATTTACACCCAGTTTTTCTCCCTAATGGGGACCCAAAGTGACTCATCACATAACTCTCCCTTACTGCACTCTAACAACAACCTTGTTAGGTAGGCTAGATTGAGAGAGTATGACAGGCCCAAGATGACCCAGCGAGCTTTCATGACCGAGAAGGGATTTGAACACAGTTCTCCCATGTCCTAGCCTGACACTTTAACTCCTACATCGTGCCGGCTCTCCAAGACAACAAGGACTAGTGGTGACTTTCGGCTGATAGCATAGTAATTGGAACCCTGGACTGGCAATTCAGTGTGAACCAGATGTGGCAAGAGACACCAAAGTCTCTATTATTCACCCACTGCAGTGATGTCAGCACCTTTGAACATAAGCCTTCACTCAGGCCCCTTCCGTGCATGCAGAATAATGCACTTTCAATCCACTTTTGCAGCTGTTTGCTAGTGGATGTTGCTCTTCCGCACAGCAAAATCCAGCTGCAAAGTGCATTGAAAATGGACTGGAAGTGCAATTATTCTGCATGTGCGGAAGGAACCTCAGTTTTCCAACTACCTTCTCACCTGGTGTTAGAGAGTATAATTCTGAAGCCATTCCTACCTATTCCCCCTTAAAATGTATTAGGGTTGCCAGTGTACAGGTAAGGCTTGGAAATCTCCCAAAATGACCAGTGATCTCCAGGCTGCGAGGATCAGTTGTCCTGGGAAAATGGCTGTTTTGAAGAGCAGACTCTCCCTGTGAGTTCTTCTCCTTCCCAAACCCTGCCCTCTCCAGAACCTACCCTTAAATCTCCAGGAATTTCCCAACCTGGAGTTGGCAACCTTGGGTGAATCTATTGACACTGTCAGGTGCAGAGAATCAGTCAGTCTCCTTTCCTAACATCACATCCCATTTCCCCCTTCCATGGCATATGCTGTATTTTTTTTAATTTGCTGCCTCCCCCATTTCTCCCCTTGCGTGCAGTCTGTGGCTAACCACATCCCATGGCCTTCCCGAAGCTGAGCCCCGTGACCCAACCGTGGCGCATTCTCCCTTCCTGTCCCACCCGCACAACCCTCTCGCTTCCGCACAATCAGACAGCCCAAACCGCTGTCTTGGCATTTTTAGGGCTCAGAGGGGCACATTCATTATTAGCCTGTTTGCTTCCTCAATCTCGAGTGGAAATTTTGTAAACCGCAACCCTTCTGAAGATTTTTTCCCCCTTCCAACGTAACCCTTTTACTCATTTTTGTTGACATTCAGATGTATCCCTTTAAGTCTCCTAACTGCTCAACCTTTGCAAGTAAAGGATTGAAGCTGCATGCATTTGCCTGAATGAGGCCCCTTCTGCACATGCAGAATAATGCACTTTCAATCCACTTTCGCAATTACTTGCAAGTGGATTTTGCTATTCCGCATAGCAAAATCCAGCTGCAAAGTGCATTGAAAGCGGATTG
Organism: Sphaerodactylus townsendi; assembly: GCF_021028975.2. Taxonomy (NCBI): domain Eukaryota; kingdom Metazoa; phylum Chordata; class Lepidosauria; order Squamata; family Sphaerodactylidae; genus Sphaerodactylus; species Sphaerodactylus townsendi. The sequence goes on along the minus strand of NC_059440.1, from coordinate 18,622,676 downwards.
AAAGCACATTATTCTGCATGTGTGGAAGGGGCCTCAGTTTGGCTTCACTATGAAATGGGTTAGGTGGAAGCTTGAAGTCATCTTTTTTTACTTAAAATCATTTTATAATGTGGATGCAGAGTCTGCATTCCCAGGCATGACTCCCTTAAAAATGCCTCTTTTCCCTGCTTTTTATTCTCTGGTGACAACCACCACCTCATCTTTATTTATCTCTTGATTCTTCACAAAAGCTTCTGTCTGGTCATCCCTTCACAGAACTGATCCATTTGGCTTCAGTAATACATCTGTGACACGGGCAGAGGTGGGATCCAACCAGTTCTCACCACTCCTCTAGAAGTGGTTACTAATTTTTTCTGAGTGCCGAGAAGGGTTTACTAAAGCAACCTCCCTGCCCAATAGGGACTGGAGGTGTGTGTGTGCGGCGGCGCCGCTGTTTGAATCCCACCACCATCAGAACCTGTTATTAAAATGTTTGGATCTCACAACCACTGGACATGGGCCTTTAGAGCAGGCTTGTACATTGCCTAATCATCTGTGACAAGTAAGCTTGCCTCCAAGTGACCAGTCATGGAAAGCAATAATACAAGACAGTTCTTTGGGGTCTTTTTAAGGCCTAAAAATGAAGAACTGGCTCATAAAGGCAGCAGCCACTCCTTAATCAGCTAGTATCTTTGGGCCTTTCCCCACTTTTCCCTATGCTGCTGTCGCTGCGCGCTGCTCTCAGCGCGCGGCATCCCTGGTGCATGCCCGGGTGTCCCCACGACCCCGCGTCATCAAAAGGCGCAGTTTTCTCCAGCGCCAGGGATGCCGTGCGCTGAGGGGGCGCGACAGCGTTGGGGCGGCTGCGCTGTCGCCGCCCCTCTTGTGGGAAGTGCTGGGGGACCCCGCGCTACTCTCCTCAAGTAGCGCGGGGCTTAAGGTAAGTGGGGAAAGGCCCATTGACAGAGTTGTTGAAAGAATGTGGCCCCTTCCGCACGTGCAGAATAATGCACTTTCAATCCAGATTTGAGTGCACCTGCTTTCAACTGCACCATGCTTTACAAGGCAGAGCTCAATTCTGCCCATGAATCCGCCCCTCCAACCTCCCCCCCCCCCGATCTTTAAAATTGTTCTCACACATAAAACAAAGCACACAAACAGGAAAGAAAACAAAAACTAAATACAACCCATTACGCATCCTATGCTGACTTCCAGGAATCTAATCTCCGATTGAACGTTAACTCTAGGTTCATGCGAATGGTTGAGATGTTAATTCAATAGTTATTTTTAAATGTATTGTAGTGTTTGCAATCTACTGCTTACTTTAGATTTCAAACCCTGCTGCTACTTCTCTATTGGAATAAGTTTTCAAAAGATATTCCGTAAAAGCTTTCCAGTTTTTTTTTAATTATCCAAGCTGTTCTCCCTTCATAGCGTCGTCAACTTTGCTATTTCTGAATATTCCGTAACTTTCAGACTCCAGTCCTCTTTTGTTTGTATCTTATTATCTCTCAGTCTTTGTGCATATGAAGTCCTTGCAGCAGTCGTCCTATACATACACAGTGTTCTATGGTTCCTTCCGCACACGCAAAATAATGAGTTTTCAAACCACTTTCACAACTGTTTGCAAGTGGATTTTGCTATTCCGCACAGCTTCAAAGAGCACTGAAAGCAGTTTGAAAGTGCATTATTCTGCATGTGCGGAATGAGCCTAAATTTCTTAGGAAAGTCCTCTTCCTTAATTCCCAACAAAAAGATCCTCTAACCCATACGCATAGTGGTTAATAGAAGGGATCTAAACTGGAGAACCAGGTTTGATTCCAAACTCCTCCACACGAATGGTGGATTCTTCTCTGGTGAACTGGGTTGGTTTCCCCTCTCCGACACATGAAGCCCTCTGAGTGACGTTGGGCCAGTCACAGTTCTCTCAGAACTCTCTCAGCCTCATCCACCTCACAGGGTGTCAATTGCGGGGAGAGGAAGGGAAGGAGTTTGTAAGCCGCTTCCTGGCTCTTTGCGGTTGAGAAAAGCGGGGTATAAATCCAAACTCTTCTTCTTATTCTAACCCAGACCAACCCTTCTCCTACCTTGTGCAGCAGCCCAGCGGTACTCTGTCACCATCCCTGGGGGCTGCCGGGGTCCTGCCATCAGGCCTGCTCCATATGCCTAAAGGTTTCTCTCCTCTCCAGCTGTCAGGGTTGGTTCCTCATTTGCCAGGGGCTCTGTCTTGTGACTGACAGGCAGTGTAGCCGGCAATCTTACTGAGGACAGAGGTGCTGACCTTACCACTACACCACCTTGAACTTAGAGCCGCCTCCATGGGCCTGGCCTCATTCCTCCGTCAGACCTCCCTCCCTCTCAGATTGCTCTCTCTCTCTCAGAGGGCTGAAGAAATGCCCAGAAGTAAAAAAATGGGGAAGGGGACAGGTCTAAGAAATTTGGAAGCCCCCTCAGCACGCAGCAGATGAGAAAGACAGGAATTTGGCCTCTAAGCCAAATCTCCCTGGAAAGAATGTATACACGCATACGTAGGAGCGGCAGACTGGGGGGTGATTTTAATTTCTGACCCCTGCTGTTTCAGCTAGAATTGCTAACTCTGGTTTGGGAAATTCCTTGAAGCGGGGGGGGGGGGGGGGGTGAAGCCTGAGGATAACAGCATCTGGGGAGATCAGATACCTTAGAAGAGTTTAATGTCATAGGCTCATTCCACATGGGCCAAAACCAGCAGTGTGAAAATGGTGTGAAAATGATGTAAAAGGGTTTAAAGCTGTGTAAAAGGGTTTATACTGTTTTCACACCGTTTTCATACCGCTGTTTTTGGCCCATGCGGAATCAGCCATAGAGTTCACCTTACCAAGCAGTTGTTTTCTCCAGGGGATCTGATCTCTATGGTCTGGAGACCAGCCTTAATTCTGGGACAGCCCTAAGCCCCTCCTTGAGATTGGGGTCCCTGGTTTCGCCACCCAAATCCCTGTTTTGATTTCACTTCTGTCTTGTGTGAACTGAGCCTTTGAGTCTTTATTTCCATGCCTTCTGTTTCCTTGCATGGAATCTCTCCCTAAAATTCCTGCTTTTATGTATTGTCGAAGCCTTTCATGGCCAGATTCAACTGGTTATTGTGGGTTTTCTGGGCTGTGTGGCTGCAGTCTGGTAGGTCTTTCTGGGCTGTGTGGCTGTGGTCTGGTAGAACGTTTCGCCTGCACCTGTAGCTGGCATCTTCAGAGGTGTATCACAGAGAGAAGTCTGTTACACACTGGACACAGTGTGTTACAGACTTCTCTCTGTGATACACCTCTGAAGATGTCAGCCACAGATGCAGGCCAAATGTTAGGAACAAGATCTACCAGAGCATGGCTACACAGCTTGGAAAACCCACAACGTCATGATTTTATGTTCATGACAATTTTATGCTTTTGGACTTATGTCTATGATTAGTTTATGGTGATTTTTTTTCATGGCTGCTTTTTTAAACATATGTTCTTATCATTTTTCAAAGCTACTCTTAAACCACCTTAGCTGCGAGTTGTGACTGGGATGGTTCAGAAATAACTATTCCGTCCCGAGCAATTTTCAATGCAAGGCAGAAATCTGTTTCTTCCCCCTTCTGTTTTATGGAGCAGTGGCCAAATACCATCACATTTGGCCGAGAGATCAGAGACTATAGATACTGGCCACAGCTCCCCTTTGCCTTCTTTGCAACCTCTAGTCAATCCTCCCTCAAAATTTCCCTTTCTTGGGCAGAGTTTTCCTTCCTCTCTGTCTGGCCCTGCCATTCAGTTTCACATTCCCGTAACACTAGCTACATTTGGGGAACTACAGCGAAGAGGTGGGTCCCCCTGTGCCTATGGTTACTACCAGCCCTGGAGTAAAATGTCCTACAGTTTTACTAGAGGCTCATTGTGTGGAAATTGGAAGGTTTTCATGGCATGGAAGCAAATACCATCCCCAAGTAGACCAAATTCCAAATACAGGCCATTTATGCACTTGTAATCTCCTTCGCACTGAGTGCACATTCCTTTTATGTTTGATTCTTGGTTACACATGTTTTCCCCGCTTTGGAACTCCCAGCGTAATCAGATCAGAGAATCCTCATAGTTTCTGAAAGTTGTTATGGCATGACTTTTCTCTCTCTCCCATCACAGGGAAAGCAAAGGAGATCATTGTGCATTAAGCTTTCTTCAGATTTTCTCCCTGCCCCCTGCTCACCAACAGCAGTTCCTCCCAATCTTCAGGCCACCATTTCAAAACAATCAGATGGGCTTTTCTTGTCTTATTTCAATGCTACTGCTGGAGCACTGGACCCATGAAATTGGCATGAAATTGACATGATCTAGCAAAGCAACACTCATTCCGCATGGGCAAAAAACAACGGTGTGAAAACGGTGTGAAAATGGTGTAAAAGTGTTTAAAACAGTGGCTGATTCCGCACGGACCAAAAACAGTGGTGTGAAAACGGTGTGAAAACAGTATAAACCCTTTTACACTGGCTCATTCCGCATTGGCCAAAAACAGCGGTGTGAAAACGGTGTGAAAATGGTGTAAAAGGGTTTAAAACGGTGTAAAAGGGTTTATACCAGTTTCACACCGTTTTCACACCACTGTTTTTCGCCCATGCGGAATCAGCCACTGTTTTAAACACTTTTACACCGTTTTCACACCATTTTCACACCGTTGTTTTTGGCCCATGCGGAATGAGCCCAAGCCAAAGAGGGCACAAACATACACACCAAAAGGCGGCAGGCAACCTCCCCAAATGTGCCTGGAAAGAACAAGGAAGCAGTTGATGGGCAAAATGGCAGATTGGCTCAGCTAGGGACACTTCACAGAGGAAGAATCCCCATGTGCACAAAAGCCCCTGGGGAAAACCCACGGCAAAGCAAACAGCCGCTGGGTAAATAGTGCAGGCATAAATGGGCACAGTTTCCAGTATGGAGGAAGCGGATCAATTGCAAAGTGTCTGACCTGGCTGTGCTGTGAGGCTAACACCTGCATATGTATAAAGGTCTGGATTTGTTTAGACACCAGCTAGTATGGTTCCTCTTCCCCCATGTCATCCTCACATCAGCCTTGTGAGGTAGGTGAGGCTGGGAGAGTATTGTGTTGCAGAGATTTAAACTCAGACCTGATGCTTAAGCCAGTACACCATACTGTCTCATCTTGCACCCTCCTCTCTCTTCCCCACCCCACCCCCACGGCATTTGTTTCTCTCTTCCATGACCTCAAACTAGCGCAGTTCCTACCAGATATCTCCATGAAATCGTCTAGGTTTGGCTGCAGCGGGGCCAGGTCTGGCTGGATCATGTCGGCGTTGCCAGTATAGGCTGAACAAAGAGAAAAATCAAAAGGTTTGGGAGACAGTTCCGGTTAGCAGTCACAGTTATAGCCATCTCAAGAACGTCATTTCTGGACCATGTAGGCTGACATCTGTTTCTAGCTGTCACCTCTGAGTTGCCAGTATGTTGTGTCCACTTAGAACAAATACAGCTAGAATAAAACCATGCCACATGACCTTTCATAGGTCAAGCCCCAGACATTTGCCCCTGGATGTCTCCAGAGGGTCACTGTTGCCTCGCACAAAGAGAAGAAGAAGAAGAGTTTGGTTTTATATTTCTCCTTTCTCTCCTGTAAGGAGACTCAAGTTGCCTGACAAGCTCCTTTCCCTTCCTCTCCCCACAACAGACACCCTGTGAGGTAAGTGGGGATGTGAGAGCTCCGAAGAACTGTGACTAGCCCAAGGTCACCCAGCTGGTGTGTGTTGGAGTGCACAGGCTAATCTAGTTCCCCAGATAAGCCTCCACAGCTCAAGTGGCAGAGTGGGGAATCAAACCCGGTTCTCCAGATCAGAGTGCACATGCTCTTAACCACTACGTCACTGCTGCTCTCAGACATTTGCTGCTGGGTGTCTCCACAGGGCCATGTGGTCTACTCACTGCTGCCTCGCACAGGGAGGACCATTCAATTATCATAGATCAATGTATGAATCTCAAGGGAGGTTCTACTGAACAAGGTTGCTTTCTTGTACTGGGGGACAGGAGCACAGGACAGTATCTTCCCACTTCCCTGTGAGATTCATTGCCATTGGTATCAAGAATGCATCTTGTTCTGATGCCATCAGCTTCCTAGAGGCACTCAGGTAGGTTACCACAGAGTAGACAGTCAAACAGAACTCCTAGACCTGAGGTGGTGAACCTTTGGCACTCCAGATGTTAGGGGCTGGTGGGAATTGTAGTCCATAACATCTGGAGTGCCAAAGGTTTTAGCCTGACCTTGCTTGGGAGCAGGTCCCCTACAGGATGAACCACACCCACCCAGGTGAGCATCAGGCCCTACCTTCTTCTGCCAGAGGCTGAGGAGGACAGGGGGCTTGGGTCATGGTGAAAAGGGTGTCGGAGATGTCCGATAAGAAGCTGTCCAGATCAAAGAGTTGTCTCCCTTCAGGCTCCTTCTCTGTGTCTCTTAGCAACATGGGGACAACATTGGAGTACAGTTGGTCGCACCAATTTTCCAGGGGCTTCCAGTTGTCGTCGTCCTGAATGGGGAAGATGGTGGGTTGCTCAGAAGCTCTTTGGCAAGGCATGGCCCAGGTGGATCCCTGCCTTGCTTGGGAGGTGCCCCCCCCCCCAAAAAAAAGCTAGACCCTGCCAACCTGAGAGCTTCCATTCCCTTTTGCCACTTCCAAACACCACTCACCTGCTTCGGGCTGGGAGCCTCCCAATCTCGGCTGGATTTGCGGAGCTGCAAGAGGAATATCATATGAAGGTAGTGATGGCGTACGGGAAGCCAAGCTGGGAGATTGGGCGGGAGGCAACGCAAGAACCAGGGCTGGAGAACTTTAACTGGCTGAAAAAATGGCTCTCAGCCAATAACTCTCCAAGTGATTTGCCCAAGTTTGGCAAGACTTGACCAGGGCCGTTAACAGTAGGGCATTTGGGAGGACATTGACCCATAGGATCACCGTGAGTCAGAAGCGACTTGACAGCACTTTACATGCACAGTCAGATATTTGGCTTTGCATCTCAGGGACTGGCCAACCAGGGATCCTCTTGAGATTCACATCTACAGGGCGAGGTAGGAAGAAGGCGAGAGGGTATAATAATGAGGGGCAAAACCTGACCCGCTTCTTGTAGTAGATGCGCCATTTGTGATACTCCTTCATCACCACCTCGATCCTTCTTTTCCAATACTTCCCCTCAAGCACGACAGCCTGTCAAAAGAAGAATAAGCAGTATAGAAAGACTTCCAAACAGGAACCCGCACCACACAGTATCCTGATGAGGTTCAGTCAAGACTCATCACATACCTATTACAAAATTTCAAGTTGCAAAGAGATTTTCCCCAGGAAGGGAGTTAAAGAAAGAAAAAACACACACATTTTCTTCCAAAGGAAGGGGTGGGGGTAGAAAAAGAACAGCTGACACCAAAGACGTGGCCTGGAGACCTGCAAAGTATTTAACAGTGCAATCCTACAGAATGTTACAAATCCATTCATTTCAATATGCTTTGACCACAGTAACTTCACATAGGATAGAAATTATAAATATCTAGATTGTTCTGAACATTATGACACTATGTCAATCTATTACAACAATATACATATTCATGGCTTTACTTTTTTTTAAAAAAGGAAAGCTTTTCGCCTTTTTCATTGCAAAGATACAAGAGGAAACGTGCAGCCTACTAGACACTGGAAGCAACTTCACAAGCAGCTGTCAGAGAAAGAAACAGATGCCCGTTTCAGCTATCTTTTTGCGTGTGTGTAAGTGAGCTACTGGGCGTGTGTGTGAGAGAGAGAAAAATCAACCTATGCAAGACAATGCCATTCTGTACAGCAGGACTAGAAAGGGTGTGCATTTTCTTACATCTCTCACCCGACAGAACTGGTTTATGGGAAATATGGAAATATGGACTGTGTGGGAGATATGGACCAGTGTTTTTTTCTTTTTGCTTTTGTTTGGGCACCCTAGTAGCAAGCCAGAGGTGACTTCTTGGAGCCATCTTGGATTAAGGCAATGGTGGCGAACCTTTGGCACTCCAGATGTTATGGACTACAATTCCCATCAATTGGCCATGCTGGCAGGGGCTGATGGGAATTGTAGTCCATAACATCTGGAGTGCCAAAGGTTCACCACCACGGGATTAAGGCATATCGTCACAATCAAAATATGTATGGCAGGCATGGCAAGGGAATCCCCTTGGTGGTGTGTGCTACAAGCTATATGTAGCTTTCAGCATGGGAACCATTCCACCATCCATTAGAAAGTCTTATGGCCTGGAGAAGCCAGAACCTGCCCCGTAAAAAAGGAAATCAGCATCTTTTCCAGAGGCCTAGGCAAGAAAATGCACATGCCGCCAAGCCTCCCTCCTGCATTTCATGAGGAACATAAATCTACATGCGACCCCTTGCTCATCTACATGCGACCCCTTGCTCAGCTGGTACGGAGTTTTGGGCTGTCTTGTCATCAGTATGCAGATGACACTCAGCTCATTCTGCTGATGGAGGGGGGAACAGCCACCGCCCCTGCAGCTCTACAGCATTGTTTGGAGGCGGTCGCTGGTTGGTTGCGACAGAGTAGGTTAAAACTGAATCCATCGAAGACGGAGATCCTCTGGCTGGGCCGCGGGGGGGAGAGGTGGGGATGTTTCAGCTGCCGGTGTGGGAGGGGGGTCACATTGGCACTGACCCTCCGCCAGACGCTACAACCTGGGGGTCCACCTGGATTCGCTCTCTATCAATGGAGACCCAGGTGGCCCATATAACCCGGGTTGCTTTCTTCCACCTTCGCCAGGCCCGGCGGCTGGCCCCCTTTCTCTCCTGGTAGACCCAGGGATCTGGCCACAGTGATCCACATGCAACGGCCATCTTTAGACTAGACTATTGTAACTCGCTTCTATTCTCCTTGCGCCTGGATTCGGAGGTTAAAACTGGTCCAAAATGCAGCTGCTGCGTCTGCTTACAGGCAGTGCCACCTGGGATCATATTCCAGCCTGGTGCTAAGCCAGCTGCATTGGCTCCTGCGTAGAGTTCCTAACTATCTTCAAGGTGTTGGTGCTGACCTTTAAGGCCTTTACGCTGCCTGGGACCTTCGTAGATTCGGGACCGTGACGCTTCACATAAACTCCCTATACGGGCCTCTTTCGCTCTGGGCGGGAGGCTAATCTACTGGTGGTCCCTGGCCCCTCGGGGATGAGCACGGGTTACTTCCACACGGGCTAGGGCTTTTACAGCTCTGGCCCCAGCCTGGTGGAACACTCTCCCACCAGTTGTCCGACTCCTGCGGGACCTTTTTTTACTGAATTCTGCAGGGCCTGTAAGATCGGAGTTGTTCCCGGCCAGGCCTTTGGAGGATCCAGCCGCTGATGTGGTGCCCCCCCCCCCCATGGTCTTCATATATCAGTGCCTTTGCCATCTGGGGTTTGCTGATCTTCCCCCTGAAAAGAGTGGTGGTTTGAAATGGATTCGTCGGACTAATATGCAGTTAGTTTTAATCTTTCTACTAGTTTTTATTTTACTGCTGCTTTTAATGGTTTTAGTTATTTTACTTGTATACGTGCATTTTTATCTGTATATGTGCATTGTATTGTACACCGCCCAGAGCCCTATGGGGATGGGGCGGTATAATAAATCGAAAAAATAAATAAATAAATAAATAAATAAATAAATAAATAAATAAATAAATAAATAAATAAATAAATAAATAAATAAATAAATAAATAAATAAATGCGTTTGGAGTACTCACTTCTGGTTTCCTGTGCTCATCTGAGCCATCCAGAGGGGTGACAAATCCACACACCGGGCTCTTCCGGCGTTCCACGTCTGTGAACAAGAATCCAACATGGTTCATTTTGAACGCCCAGTGAGGGAAATGTTCATTCCAGATTTCTTGATTTTCTCTCAGTTGAATTGGGATAGGGGAACGCAGTAAAGTTATTGTGACTTTTTTGTTTTGCTGTCGAGTCACATCTGATTTATGGCGACCCCTGCTGGGGTTTTCAGGGGAAGGGATGCTCAGAGGTAGTTTGCCATTGCCTGTCTCCAGATCATGACCTTGGTATTCCTTGGAGGTCTCCCATCCAAACACTTGCCAGGCTCAATGCTGCTGAGCATCTGAGATCTGAGGAACTCAGGCGACCCCCGAGTGATCCAGGTCAGGGCCTAGGGCAGTGGTGGCGAACCTATGGCACGGGTGCCAGAGGTGGCACTCAGAGCCCTCTCTGTGGGCACGAGTGCACAGAGTTCGTCATGTGATAATAGTGTAGTTATTTCAGGGAGATTATTAGAATTAAACCTAAGACCTAGTTTTGGGGAAGCAGTGTAGGTAACGCTGTTAAGCTCTGTTAAACCCTACTGATTTTCATGGGAAGAATTAAAGCACAATCCTTTACCTGGGAGTAAGCTAGGTTGCTGGCAATGGGGTTGCTTCTGAGTAAACCCTCCTAGGGTCGTGATTCACCTGTTCGAAATGTTCCACAGTTGCTTCAAAGCAAAGCCACCGACTACCACCACTCCCAAGTAAAGTGTGCCTTGGAACTAACCGTTTTTTCTATACTAAAACCTCAGTATTCAGGTTAAATTGCCATGTTGGCACTTTGCGATAAATAAGTGAGTTTTGGGTTGCAGTTTGGGCACTCGGTCTCGAAAAGGTTCACCATCACTGACCTAGGGTGCCAAAAAATCTTGGGCCAACCCTAGACACACTCTTGTACAGTAGAATCAGTGCTGGAGGAGGAGGAGGAGGAGGAAGAAGAAGAAGAGGAGGAGGAGAGGAGGAGGAGGAGTTTGGATTTATATTAGAGTGCACCTGCTCTTAACCACTGCACCACGCTGGTTTACCCACCTCTTTCTCCAGAAGATTAGTCCTCAAAGACAATTCTCATCTATAAAATCCTCTCTCCGCTTTCCCCACCTCTCCTAACCTCTGCTCAATGTTGTATTCTTCCAATATGCAACAAAAAAGCTGGAACTTTACATGCTTGCCAAGAGCATCCATGGTTTCCTTATTTAAATCAATGGGTTCAGAGCGTTGGGTGGTAGAAGTAATCCGTCTGGGCAGGTCATTTTTACAAACTGTCTTAAAAACCTACGACTAGGCATAAGGTTTAGTATGCCATTCTCTGGGAAGGTCTCTCGCGCAAACTTTTAATTAACCCGAATAGCCATCAAGTGCAAAGGTCAGCAACCATTTATGATTAAAAAACAAAAACAAACTAAATCAAAAGTCAGAGTGAAAGAGAGCTCAGCAAAGAGGCAGGATAAAAACTCCTGTTTACGTAACTGAAAAATATACAGCTTAATGTCACTGATAATTGAGATATTAGTTAATTATCCATAAAGTTTCAGCAGCCCACGAGGTCTTGTGATAAGTCGTAAGTCATACATACACACAGGAGCACCTTGTGTGATTGCTTTAGTGCCCTGGCACAATCTATAGTTCACACCTGAATTACTGTCAAATGTTCCCCACTCTCCCTCTCCTTTCTGAAAGGCATCTCCAAGAAGCACATTAAAAGGTAAAGGTAAATGGCTGTGGAAGCATCACATTTACTAGGCAGACTGACTGATTATACTGGGGGGAAGAATCAGGACTAATAAAAGGAAACACTTCTTCACGCAACGTGTGATTGGTGTTTGGAATATGCTGCCACAGGAGGTGGTGATGGCCACTCACCTGGATAACTTTAAAAAGGGCTTGGACAGATTTATGGAGGAGAAGTCGATCTATGGCTACCAATCTTGATCCTCTTTGATCTCAGATTGCAAATGCCTTAGCAGACCAGGTGCTCAGGAGCAGCAGCAGCAGAAGGCCATTGCTTTCACATCCTGCACGTGAGCTCCCAAAGGCACCTGGTGGGCCACTGCGAGTAGCAGAGTGCTGGACTAGATGGACTCTGGTCTGATCCAGCAGGCTAGTTCTTATGTTCTTATGTTCTATACACTGGTGCTCTGCCCCGCACTGAAAGGAGATTCTCTTTGTGGCAGATTTTCTGTTACAGATGCTCCCCCCACGCCACTGTGTGGCAGATCCCGTAATCTCCACTGTTTGTAAGAGCAGGCAAAGAGTGACCTTTTGCGCGGTGTTTACAGAATGCTTTGCCATTGAGTTCCTCAGTCATCTACACTCCCCCACCCCCCAGGTGCTCATTTTACCAGCCTATGAAGACTGGAAAGCTAAGGTCTGGTGGTGGAATTCAAATAATTTAACAACTGGTTTTTTTACCAGCACCATTTTAACAACCGGTTCTGCCGGAGTGGTGCGAACCGGCTGAATCCCACCACTGCTAAGGTCCCTTCCGCACATGTGAGGTCACTTTCAATGCACTTTGCAGCTGGATTTTACTGTGCAGAATAGCAAAATCCACTTGCAAACAATTGTGAAAGTGGATTGAAAGCGCATTATTTGGCATGTGCGGAAGGGGCCAATTTGTCAGTCTTGAGCCGGCTATCTGGAACTGACTTCCGTCAAGATTGAACTCAAGTGATGAGCGGAGCTTCGACTGCATTCCTGCAGCTTACCCCTCTCTGCCCTAGATCTCAACGAGCCCGTTAGTCTCATACAAATCTTTGTATCTATCTCTTCACACATTGCTTATTCCAGCATCTCTCCAAAATACCTTAATTTAAAGAGTTCATTTTCTTTTTCCAAGAGCCAGATTTGGGCCCGTACCCAGCCATAGGTTGCAGATTCCTGCCTACTAAACCAGCTCTATGCTCCAGGGATGACACAGGCAATTTCCATTCATTAGACCAGAGAACTTATTTCGTGGAGGATTTGGGTCCTGAGTGTTTTTAAAGGCAGATGTCAAGATTTCAGGACCAAAATGGGAAAAGGGGAAACTTGGATTTTTGGGATTCAAAAGTTTTTGGCTCTATGTGCATGTAAGAGTCTGCACAGCCCTGGTTACAAAGGTTACCAGGAAACAAATCTATAACCCTTGATCACTCTAGGCAGACCCCCAAACTCACATTGGATGTACCAGGCTCTCCAGATGGCATTGTTGAGGCGGATTTTATCCCGGCACAGCAGACGCAGCCCTTTGAAATTCTTCCATTTGGGTGACACCAGATTGTCACTGCAAAATAAAGCAGAGGTACAAATGAGGTGGCAGGTGGTGGATTGGGTGTGGGGGACAGCAGAAGTAGGGTGGCAAGTTGACTTTTCCCAGGAAAGGTTCATGTGCCTTTTAAGAGCTTCAGAACTTGAAACAAAAACCTTTCCCTGCAACTAAATTTCCAATGCCAGTAGACTGGGGCCCCTTCCGCACATGCAGAATACCAAGTGGCACATACAAGACCGTAGGAAAAAAACAAAAACAAAAGTGTGTGTGTGTGGTGGGGGGGGGGCAATGTTATGTGAAAAGGGGAGAAAATTGCTGCCATTAGACACCCAAACCTCAGCAAAACTCATATGGTAAAACAACTCAGCAGAGACCCCTTCCGCACATGCAGAATAATGCATTTTCAATCTACTTTCACAATTGTTTGCAAGAGGATTTTGCTATTCCACACAGTAAAATCCAGCTGCAAAGTGCATTGAAAGCGGATTGAAAGTGCATTATTCTGCATGTGCGGAAGGGGAGAGACAGTGATGGGCCCATATCTTCCACAGCTGTCAAATCCAGGTTGGGAAATTCCTAGAGATTTAGTGGTATAGCCTGGGGAGGGGGGAATTTGGGGAGGGGGGGAAGCCTACCAAGGATGTGATGCTATAGAGCCCACCTTCCAAAGCAGCAATTTTCTCCGAGGGATCTGAGCTCTGCAGTCCAGAGATCTATGGTTATTCTGGAAGAACTCCAGGCCCTAGTGGTGGGCAACCCTAAAAACTGTAGAAGACTCTATTGCCAAGTTAGAATCTCAGGTCTCTCAGGGTGGGGTCCAGCTCTATATTTTGGGACTCCCTGGAGAAACGGGCTCCTTAAAACAGCTGTCCAAAGGAGCCTATTCATTCCAGGCAGTGTTCTCCACCTGAGAGGCTTCCTTACCTCTTTGTATCCAGGGAGCTAGAGAGAGCTAACCGGCTGTTTGCTCTGTGTTGGTGCAGCAGTGGCGTGATCAGAGCTGGGCTCATTTCGCTAATCTGTGTGCACAGACCTGCAATTAGACTGCTCCCCCCTGCTGCCCTTGTCTTTCGGATGAAAAAGCAGGTAAACACCACCTGGGGTGGAAAGTCCTGGAAAATGGAGCTGAAATTCCTAAAAAAATGCACGGATCTTCCCGGTCAAATGAAAACGGCACTGTGGGCAGTCCTCTGGTCTCTGTTCCAGCAAAATCCTTGCCACAATTGGCATCGGCCATTTCCATCTTTTGGATGTGCCTTGCCAATGTTTCATGGATTTATGTTTCTAGGGTTGCCAGCTTCCAGGTGGGGTCTGGAGATCTTCCAGAAGTCTAACTGATATCCAGACTACAGAAATCAGTTCCTCTGGAGAAAATAGCTGTGAAGAAGAAGAAGAAGAGGAGGAGGAGGAGGAGGAGGAGGAGGAGGAGGAGTTTGGATTTATACTCCCCCTTTCTCTCCTGTAAGAAGACTCAAAGGGGTTTGCAATCTCCTTTCCCTTCTCCCCCTCACAACAAACACCCTGTGAGGTGGGTGGGGCTGAGAGAGCTCCAAAGAACTGTGACTAGCCCAAGGTCACCCAGCTGGCAGGTGTGCACTCCAGTGCACAGTCTAATCTAGTTCACCAGATAAGCCTCCACAGCTCAAGTGGCAGAGCAGGGAATCAAACCTGGTTCCCCAGTTTAGAGTGCATTTGCTCTTAACGACGACACCACACTGGCTCCAGGGTAGACTCTATGGCCTTGTACCTCACTGAGGTCCCTCTGTTTCCCAACACCCCTCTTCCCAAGGCTGTACCTTCCAAATCTTTTTGTTCTTTTGTATGCTGAGAAAACTTTAAAAAAGATTTTGTTTGTTTGTTTGTCCAACCCTTGTCTACTACACTGGGCTTTCGAGAGGGCTCACAACTGTTTCAACACACTATAAAACACACAAAAGCGCCAACCATAGCAGAGAAAAACAGCTGCCAAAATGAATCCATCAGTGATTATTATGGTCCAATGAAAGGAAGACAGAAGAGGACAGTTTTAACACGATGCCTAACAGAGAGCAGAGAAAGGGGGTTGAAAAAGGTTGTCGGAGCTCAGAGCAAGGCTGTGGTGTGTGGGCTTCAGGCAGCTCCACACACACACACGGCAGCATGAGAGGGCTAAGGGCCCTTCTTGGCTACCTTTAGGGAATTTGGACTCATTGCCCGGAGTCAGAGCAAACACCCTGCCACTGTTAAGTGGGCAAGCCAAGAGAGAGGTGGATATTACGAGGCATCTTGCCAGCCTAACTGTGGGCTAAGGTCACCCGGCTCCCGCTTTCTGGGGCCAGAGACATGCTCCCTTTGACAAACAAATCACACGGAGTGGATATGACTTCATGATACCCTTTAAGGGAAACATGGGTGGAGGCCCGCAACCAATAAGAGCTGGTCTGGCATGTGGGAGACCTGGGCTCATCCAATCCCCCCCCCCCCCCGGGGACTCATCATGAGTGGCCTTGGCTGCCCCATCCCACCTCCATTTACACTTCTGATAGATGCAGCACACTTTATTTTCTAAAGGGAAATGAACGGCTGCTTTTTTAAGCCGAAGAACAAACTGCCTTTGGAGCAACTGACCCTCCTGTTTTCTGAACAAGCGACGGTTTTGTAAAAGTAGCCAGTTTGGAAGCTGGCCTGCCCAAACGGATGATAGAAATGCAACACAGAGTCTACTCTGAGTCCGCCGCACCTATGTGTGATTCCCTGGGAATAGTTAGTGGAGCAATTTGAAACTTTAAAAATATCCGAGGGGAGGAGTTTGACTGTTTGTGGCCCAGGTAGCCAGGTTTGTTTGATTAACCTGTTTTCCAGGTAATTGTAAAATGCAATCCAGGCAATTGTAAAAACAGTCACAACTGCCCTTTCCTGGAAGCAAGCACCACTACTAAACAGATCTGAGTGGAATTCTACGTAGGATCGCTCTTCTAAGGTGGATGGGGCTGAGGTAGATGGGGCTGAGAGAGCTCTGATCTTCTTCTCCTTCTCCTCCTCCTCCTCCTTCTTCTCCTCCTCCTTCTTCTCCTCCTTCTCTTTCTCCTCCTCCTCCTCCTCCTGGCATGCCCACCCAATTTGGGGATCGAGCCACCAATGGCCACTTGCACTGCTCTTGTCCAGGCCTGGGTAGCCAGCTCTGTGGCCATCCAGTCCAGCATCTGGATAGCCATCTCTACGGCAGTGGTTTCTCACAACCTCCCAGGGCTCAGGAGGCCAATTCCACAGCAGTGGTGTTCCAACCTGAACTCCATTGGGTTAGGGGTTTCCCCTTGCTTGGCCCAGGTATGGGGGCAAGGGGATGAGGCAGTGATTGTCCATCCTCCTCCTCCTCCTCCTCCTCTTTCACCTCCTCCTCCTCCTCCTCTTTCACCTCCTCCTCCTCCTGGCATGCCCATCCAATTTGGGGATTGGGCCACCGATGGCCACTTGCACTGCTCTTGTCCAGGCTTGGGTAGCCAGCTCTGTAGCCATCCAGTCCAGCATCTGGATAGCCATCTCTACGGCAGTGGTTTCTCACAACCTCCCAGGGCTCAGGAGGCCAATTCCACAGCAGTGGTGTTCCAACCTGAACTCCATTGGGTTAAGGGTTTCCCCTTGCTTGGCCCAGGTATGGGGGCAAGGGGATGAGGCAGTGATTGTCCATCCTGGTCTTTTGCCCAGGGCCCTATAATCCTTACGACCACCCATCCAAAGCACTGGCACCCAGAAGCACCATTCCTCTTAGAATGGAAAGGCTAAATGACAGGAGGTCTTCTTGGGCAACGGCTAAGGTAAGCCCGAACCACCCATGAGAGAGGAAACCCAAAACAAATCTGTTGCCACAGGCAATAGGGGACATCTGGGGACAACTGCCCCAGGTGGCCCCGTTGAGTCACGTGGAAGGGCGGAAAGTCGCCCCCACACTTCTGGCCTGGCTGGGCCTGGGTGCGACATGCACGCGCTGCCCAGGCAAGCCTCAGCCCGTTGGCTGGCCTGGTGGGCCGTGGGCGCGGTCTTCAGCTGCTGCCCGAGGGGTGGACCAAGCCAGAGGAGGCAACGCAGCGTGCGCAAGCGCAGTGCAGGACAGGACTGGAAGAGAAGGGCAGCAACCGAGGCTTGTAAAGAGAAACTGCTGGATTAAGAGCGGGAGAGAGAGAGATTTTCTGCAACTCAAAGGCGGTGTGCATGTGGTTGTGTTTTGTAAATAATTAATTTAAAACATGAGTTTGCAACTTTCCCCCCCTCGAGTGTTACAAGAGAACGGAGTGGTTCTCCTTGTGAGGTTAAAGCCAAGTTTACTAGGGAGAGGATAGAGCACTCTGCACTTGCTGGGAAGCACGGCTGATCTCTCCCAAGGAAGAGTCCACAAAATCAGTGCAGGCCAAACCCCACGTGGAAGAACGGTTGCGTGCCTGAAAGAGCAAAAAGTGGATTTGTTTGAACATCCAAGCCACCGGGGCTGCCCTTTGCTCCCAGCCAGTACTGTAGGGAAGGCCAAACCCCTCCCTCTGAGAGATCTTGCCAGAGGGAGAGACACAATCCAAGCTGTACTATCCACGGGGCCGGCTGTCTGCGTCTGTGCATCAGACAAAACGAGCGAGCAGAAGAAATCTGTTCTATTATCTCTTTCAAACTGGCACATAACTAATATTTGAAATAAGCGTGTCCTGTGCAAGGAATGCCTGATGTGGTTACCAACATTTTTTTTAAAAGATCATTCATAAAAGTCAGCTGTATTGAAATCCATCCAACTAACAGCAATCCAGGAGCCGTGTGGCGTAGTGGTTAAGTGCTTGCACTGCCACTCACATGGTCAGGAGTTCGAGCCCCCTGTGGGTCAGATATCCTGGCAGCTGGCTCATGGTCAACTCAGCCATCCATCCATTCTTGATTGGTAAATGAGTACCGAGCTCATAGCTGGGGGCTAAAGAATAGCCGGGGAAAGCAATGGCAAACTATCCCACAAAAGCAGCTTGCCTATAAAACCTATTGCCTATAAAATCACTGCTCGCAGTGGTACCCCAGGGTCAGATACGACTGAAGGGGAAACTTTACCTTTAACAACAATCCGTGTCAAAATGCAATCAGTTAAATATTAATCCACCTGGTGCCCATATGCCAACAGGGGTTCCTTCCAGCCCAGTCCAGAGGCTGATTCACGAAACCTCTCTGTTCCTCTGGCAGATTGACTGAAACGCTCACTGAACCTTGCAAACAGCACTAGCCCAAGGTATTCAGGTGTCTAAAGGAAGAACATTCAAATAGAATATCTCTCATTGTAACAAAAGGAAGATTCTCATTGTTACAAGGGCAGGCATGTGCTTGGAATTAGAACACCTAGGCATTTTCACCCACTGAATATTGCACTTTCAATTCACTTCCAATGCACTTTAGTGATCATTTGAGTACAGATGTTGCCATTTCATGCAGTAAAATCCAGCTACAAAGTGCATTGAAAGTATGTTGTTCTGCATGTGTGAAAACACAGTGAGTGAAATCTCAGAAGCTGGAGGGTTGGCTAAACAAGATTGCTAGTGGTTGTGGGCATCAGTGCCCTACATAGCCCTGTCCTAGAACTACTTGTAATAGCAGTTTGAAGACAGACAAGAAAAGACTTTTAACAGGACAGAAGGTGCCGTCTGTCCTATCTAACTGCCCTCTTGCTGCCCCCTGCAGGGCCTTCTTCTCTTCTTATTTGTATACCAAACATTTCCAATTCTAAGGCCTGAACATGCAGAATAATGCACTTTCAATCCACTTTCAATGCACTTTGCAGCTGGATTTTACTGTGTGGAATAGCAAAATCCACTTGCAAAGAATTACAAAATTGGATTGAAGGTGCATTATTCTGCATGTGCAGAAGGGGTCTAACACTGCCAACTCCAGAATAAATTAGCCAAAATAAGACTGGTCAACCAAATGTTCCCAGAAGCCCACAAGCAGAGCATACAAGAGAGGACCGTTCGCTATTTGTCTCCATCACCCAGGAGTCACTAGTCAGAAATGTAATGGTTTGAGGTTCCGTTTATTGGCAGACCCGTCCACTGTCACTCTATTCGATTAGGTTTTTTTCTTGGGGAGTCATTACAACGTCCTGCGCCAATGAATTCCCCAAGTTAGTTGTGCACCGAACAAAAGAACTACTCCCTTGAAGTTGGCCTGAACCGCCAGCCCAATTTTCCTGCCCCCAAGTTCAATGGCCTTCATAGAAAGAGTATCATTTTCTTTCTTGCAAATTTTGTCCATGCCATTTCTTAAGAAGACGGCAAGGGCAGGGGTGGGAGCGTGCAACCTTGCGTCAAAGCAGCAACCAATGATTGCGTTCCGACAAACCTCTCAAAGTCAGAGGGAGTTCTTCCAGATATCGTTGAAGGCTTTCACGGCTGGAATCAACCGCCTGCTGTGGGTTTTCTGGACTGTGTGGCCGTGGCCTGGTACTTTTAGCTCCACACTGTGCCATGTAGAGAAACACATCTTACCGTGGCATGCCTCTGAAGGTTCCAGCTGCAGATGCGGAGCAAAAACAACCAGGCCACGGCCACACAACCTGGAAATTCCAAAACAGTCAGTTCTTCCAGAGTTTCTGCCTCCGGCCTTTAATGGAGCTGACCCCACTTGTCAAAATAAACAGGGCCTCATAACAGTGCATTCTGAAACCAAGAGCCCAAGAGGAAACCGTTTTGCGCTCCCATTCCAACAGCAGATGAATCTTTTGCAGGGTCCTCCGCCCTTGCGGTCAAGAAGGAAAAGACAGCGCCTCCAAGAACCCCGTCGTGGAACTTTACATTGAAAATGTAATACCTTGAAAATGCTGAGGGAAAGAATTAGGACTAATAAAAGGAAACACTTCTTCACGCAACACGTGATTGGTGTTTGGAATATGCTGCCACAGGCAGTGGTGATGGCCACTAACCTGGATAGCTTTAAAAGGGGCTTGGACAGATTTATGGAGGAGAAGTCGATCTATGGCTACCAATCTTGATCCTCCTTGACCTGAGATTGCAAATGCCTTAGAAGACCAGGTGCTCGGGAGCAACAGTAGCAGAAGGCCATTGCTTTCACATCCTGCATGTGAGCTCCCAAAGGCACCTGGTGGGCCACTGCGAGTAGCAGAGTGCTGGACTAGATGGACTCTGGTCTGATCCAGCAGGCTAGTTCTTATGTTCTTATGTTCTAACCTGCAGCCAAGGGCTTTCCCAGCTGAAGGGTGAGCTTGGGTTCTGAAATTCTACATCCAAGGGATCACCTTACAAAAAAGAAATCCCATTTTCACTGGAGGATCTGCTTCAGGGGATCTGGGGACAGGAAACTTCCTTGGCACTGCATTCATTGCATGTGCAACGAGTATCGCTCCCAACCTGGGAGCTGTCCAAGAGATTAGTAAAGAGGCAGCACAACTGTGCATGGCCATGGAAGGTCTCAGTGACTATTCCCCCATCTCTTGGGAGCACATTTTGAAATTTCTATCCTACTTTAGCGCTCTCTGGCAGTACATTCTATCCTTGGTATCAGCTTTTGTATGCATGCACGCTTCTTGAGTTGCTTCAGTGCGGGGGAGCTGACTGCAATGCTAGGGTGGGGGTGGAGGGGGTTTAATCCCCCCTTCCACACATCCTAACTAACACACCTTAGAAATGGGGCGGGTGGTGATTTAAGCATCTACTGCCAGACCGAAACCTGGGGGGCGGGCTGGCAAATTGGGTGTGTGTGAAGCACAAGGCCTGGGATTGGCTGTCCTGCGTGTCTGCAGGTTGCAACATCCCGGAGAGAAATCCAGTCAGCGGCCTAAAGCGTTGTGAAAGCCATGAGCCCACACAAATGATCCCCAGGGCCTGGCACTGGCAGAGAATGGCCATCACCTTTGTGCCCAGCTTGTGGGCTTCCTGGAGGCATTGGGCCAGCAGCTGCTGGGCCAGAAGGAGACAGCTTGGGCTGATCTAGCAGAGATTTCCTCATAAAAAAAGGGCTCTAGATGTAATTGTAAGCCAGGAGCGTAAAGGCACCCACGGAGTGTGGAAAAAGCTTGCTTAAGGACAAATGCTGTGAGTAACCCGGACAAGTTGCCTATTTTGCAGAGGAGGGTGGCATTCGCTTGGGAACTTACTATCCCCGCATCCTTCACTCCTGCAGCATGTCCAAGCAATCTTTGGCCGTTCTGGACTGCATTCTCATTTTGTACATTCCAACCTTTCCCCTACTTGGGGCTCGGCAATTTGCAAAGGATCGTAAAGAAAAGCCACGGCCAAAAGGGAGGTGATGAGAGCATCAACTTGGTTAAAGAGTACAAGGGGCTCCAGGATTAACCAACCCCCGGACCCCTGTGTCACAGCCTGTGAACAGTCTTTCCCTGCTCAAGAAATCTCCAAGCTTTCTGAGAGAAGGGCATGCTGGACTGGGGGCCCCACAGCTGGGAAGGATCGGCTGCAGATGAAGTGAAAGCGAAGGTCCCAGACTCACCTGTATGCTAAGCTCATGCACTCAAAGAGACGAGTAATGGTCAGGTCAATGTTTCGGGGATCGGGGAGCCCCGGCTCAGCCCCGTGGTGGCGCCGACGGGGCAGCGAGTCGCTGTGTGGAGAGGACACCATGAAGTGCCCGCTGTGGATCACTTGGCATCCAGCTTTGGAGCTGGCATCGGGCCTGGGGTCGCTGGAGACCGGGCCGTCCGAATCTGAATCCGAGTCAGAGACTGGGGTTGGTCCCATCTGAGGTTCCAGGTAAGACCCCGGCAGGCCAGGTTGAGTGGCAGTCATGGTGGGTAGAAGCAGACCAGGCCAGGGGTCGTCTTGCAATTCCTCCGTCAATGCTTTCACAGGATAGTAGCCGATTTCCACATATGTGTACCTTGCTGCACCACACCTTAGTTAAGAGGGCATGGATAAACCGCACCTTCTGCTGTCAGCCAGTCACCTGCTCTGAACCTTCTAATAGCTCCCGACAGCTGCATTTATAGAGCAACTGGATGTGAACCCACCTCCAAGGGACGGCACGAGCCACTGGGGGGGGGGGAGTTAACCCCTTGTTGTCCAAGCCATACCCCAGGTTAAAGCTCCAACGTGGTTTTGTTCATTCAGCCTCTTGAAGAGAGCGAGCAGGAGTCAGGACTTGCCTTGGTATCTGTGAGAGGAGTTTGCTGAGGGAGGGGAAATAAAAACTCTCAGGCTAGACGCAGTCCTTTCAGAGATACAGGCCTGACAACTGACTAGCCTGCCTGGGAAAACAGACCCGGCTGGCCAGTCCATTCGCACGGGATCCCGTCTCGATCCCATCTCCACCCTATTGTGTCATGGGAAAGCAGGCAGAGGACTTGGAAGAAGAAGTGCAGGACATGCTGTCTCTTGAGGCAATAGTCCCTTCTTTGAGCAAGGTTGCCAGCTTTCAAACTTGTGGCTGTAGTTGCGCCCCACAAAAGTGGTAAAGGTAGCCCCCTGTGCAAGCACTGGTCATTAATGACCCATGGGGGAATAGCTGCAATGAGTGGGGGATGAGGTCAATGTCCCCGTTGTGAAAAATAAACAAAATCATTGGGCTGAAACTTAGGAAGCTACTGCCAAAAAAACACACCAAGTAAGCAAAACAGATGGGTTTTTAGCCCAGGCACTTGGTAGCTCTGTCGCTTCTTTCTCTGTTTCTCCTTGCAGACCCCTGCCTGGTTCCACTGCTGGTGAGCTGGCCAAACAGCCTTTCTCTCCCTTCGCTGGGGCTGGCGGGGGCGTGTGTGAGCGGGATACGCTGTGTTTACCCAGAGCAAATGTTTACCCCTTCACAAAGTTTCCAAGCAAGTAAACAAAGATTAAGAGACAAAAATAAGCGAGATTCGAGCAACATGTGTGCAACGCAAAAGCCAGTGTCCTTGGACAAAATGGAAGAGGGCCCTTCCTCTTCCCAAACCTCATACTTTTGAGGTTCCACGCCAGATCCCCAGGAGTTTCTCAACAGGAGTTGGCAACCTGATGTCCTAGCTAGGATTTCCCCATCCCTGGCCGATCAGACTGCAGATCCTCACTGCAGAAGGGAAATTGAAAAGATTTTCGATTCCATGAGAAATTTGAAATCATCCTTCATTTCAATTCCAGTTTTTGTGTGCCTGTTCTCTGCTCAGACATCGTTAAAACAATTGGCTCCAAGGCTGACAAATGCACAGAGAATTTTAACAGTCTATTATTATTATACACATAACAACACAGCACAAGTGTCTGGAATTCATCTCTGTATATCGAGTCCTTCGCAAGGACCTAGGATATTAGAGGTATTTGCGTAGAATGTGTGCAGTTCCTAGAAGTGCTGCTTTCTGCAGCATGTGGACTGATGTTCTGTCCAAGTTTAGGCTTTCCAGATGTTTTTCAAGATTTCTTGGGATTCCTCCTAGAGCACCGACTACTAGTGGGATTACTGTTGTTCCCTTTCCCTGCCACAATGCAGTTCAACTTCAATTTGTAGGTCCTTGTATTTTGTGATCTTTTCCAGCTATTATTATTATTATTATTATTATTATTATTATTATTATTATTATTATTATTATTATTATTATTATTATTATTATTATTATTATTATTATTATTATTATTCCCCCCCTTTCTCTCCTGTGAGGAGACTCAAAGGGGCTTACAATCTCCTTTCCCTTCCCCCCCCAACAAACACCCTATGAGGTGGGTAGGGCTGAGAGAGCTCCAAAGAGCTGTGACTAGGCCAAGGTCACCCAGATGGCATGTGTTGGAGTGCACAAGCTAATCTGGATCACCAGATAAGCCTCCACCGCTCAAGTGGCAGAGCAGGGAATCAAACCCGGTTCTTCCAGAGTACACCTGCTCTTAACGACTACACCATGCTGGCTCTCCATATTTGCAGCCTACTATCACCATAAAAGTATTCATAAATGAAAACAACATTTTACACAATAAATCTGGACCCAATTCAACGACTTTTCAACCTATAGATGTAATATTTTGTTTCTGTCTTTTTAGCTTACAGTTTTACGAAAGAGTTACAAATCTCCCTAGGAGTGATTGGCTGTGTTATTCTCGTCTGTGGGATAATATGGCTCCTTTGCTGGAAGAAGGCAAAAGGTAATAAAATAAAAGCAAAGCGACGTGAAAATACAAGTGTATAATTTGTAGAGAAACCAATGGAAAACCACCTCTCAAAGAATCATAGAGTTAGAAGAGATCCCAAGGGCAATCAGGTCTAACCCCCTACCATACAGGAACACACAATCAAAGCACTCCAGACATGTTCATCTAGCCTCTTTTTTAAAAACCTCCAAAGAAGGAGATTCTACCACTTTCCGTGGCGGTGAATTCCACTGTTGAACAGCCCTGCCAGTCCGAAAGTTCTTCCTAATGTTTAGAAGAAGCGTTGGATTTATATCCCCCCTTTCTTTCCTGTAGGAGATTCAAAGGGGTTGACAATCTCCTTTCCCTTCCCCCCCCCCCCCGCCCCCAACAAACACCCTGTGAGGTAGGTGGAGCTGAGAGAGCTCAGAAGAACTGTAGCAGTGAATTCGTTATGGACTGGCTACACCAGACCTGGGCATTATACGGCCCGGGGGCCACATCCGGCCTGCCGGATGACCCTGACTGGCCCCCCTGCCTTGCTGGGGAACGAGGCGCCTTTGAAAAAACCTCGCGATGAAGCCGGGCAACCAAGGCAACCTTGCCTTCTGGGCGTGGGCTTCTCAAAAGCACCAGTCGATGAAAAAAGTAGGTCAAGGGACTTAAGTCTCCCCACTTGCTTGATTGTCACAGTGGACAACTATGCAGGTAGGTTAAGTCTGTGATTCTTTGTGCCAAACAGTGTTGTATGCAGAACTGTTGCCACTGATTCCAAGTTGATCTGTGCACCTGTCTGTCACTTATCAGCCCCTATTATGCAGAATTGAGTTCAGCCTTTTGGCCCGGCCCTCCACAATATTTTCTGTTTCTTATGCGGCCCCATGGAAAAAATAATTGCCCACTCCTGGGCTACACGCACAATGAAGCAGTCACTTGCGATGCTCACACACACACACACCACTATTGCCAAACCTTGTAGTTCATGCCTTTGGCCACCGGAGGGCAGCAGCAGCAGCGTCCCCAGCGGCTCCCATGCCCAAAGAAACTCCTACACGCCACAACCTCGACGTGCGGCCTCAAGCGAAGGCGGCGCCTGAGAAATGCCGCCCTAGGGGCTCTCGGCTTCATTGTCCAAATGACTTGCCAGCTCAAAGAGGCTTGGGAAGTTAGCGGAATCACCCCATAACACAATCCCCCACTGAAGTTCCTCCCCTAACCCCGGTATCCTTAGGGTCCCCCTTGAAAATCTCCAGGTATTTCCCAAACTGAATTTGGCAGTGTTAACCATTCTGAGTGTCAACCAGACTGAACCCTAAGTGTTAGCCATTCTCCCGTGCCATTTGCCCAACCCTCATTCCTCCTTCCCCAATTTCTATTCGTCCCATACAAAGAAAGACACCAGGAAAACTCTGGCAACTTGTCCTCCAACAAGGCAAATGGCAACTCTGTAAAAGAGAATTTTAGGAAATAGCACTGGGGGAAGGAGTGAAGTTTCCCTCTACATGCATACCTAGTATTGGTGCTAAGACCCCACTCTGGACTAGGATCCTTCACGTCTGCTATTTAAGTCCCTAAATAAGAAATGGTGGAGATCCAAACAAGCCCCTTCCAGCATCTCAAAGGGTCTTATCTAGAGGTCTTCAAACTATGGCCCTTCAGATGTTCAAGAACTACAATTCCCATCAGCCTCTGCCAGCATGGCCAAGTAGCAGGGCTGATGGGAATTGTAGTTCCTGAACATCTGGAGGGCCATAGTTTGAAGACCCCTGGTCTTATCCAAGGTCCTGATGCAGCCCAGTGAGCCCTTGGCTGCTGTCTGTGGGGCTGGAAAACTGCCCATCCCTCCCAACTGAGCGATAACAAACCAAACTAGCTTATCTCAGGTGTTGGACACAAACCTGGTGATGTACACACAAAACTGGAACTTCCACAGGAATCAGTGTTTGTGGTTGGATTGTGATGCTGTTCCACTGCTGAATCTGTTCACCAGTGTAGCCTTATTGCAGACATTGATTCCTGTTTTTCTTGTTTTAAGGTTCATAATGGGAAGCTGCTTTGGAAGGATGTGTGTTGAGAATTTGGGGTACAGATATCTTCCTCCTCCGCCGTTTGTGAGAGCATGAGAAGAGTTTGCCAGGATTTCCCTTGTCTTTTTGGATTTGCACAGTGGCAGGCCGCCTACAAGCAATCTCCAAAGAAGGAGACTCCACCACTCTCCGAGGAAGTGAATTCCACTGTTGAACAGCCCTGCCAGTCAGAAAGTTCTTCCTAATGTTTAGAAGAAGAAGAAGAAGAAGAGTTGAATGTATACCCCCTTTCTTTCCTGTAGGAGACTCAAAGGGGCTTAACATCTCCTCCCCACCCCAACAAACACCCTGTGAGGTATGTGCGGCTGAGAGAGCTCCGAAGAACTGTGACTAACCATGGTAGAAACATGTGGCCCAGCATGCTGTGCGCATGGGTGGGATGGCATGATGCTACAATTACCCCATATTGCCCTTAATAGAGACACTTATAAAAGTGAGCGTTACTTGTAGGAGAAAAGCATGTGAGCTGTTCAAGAATAACAACCTTCAGATACATTTTGTTTTGTTCCATGAAAGGGTTTGCATAATATGGAGTAGTGTCCAAACCCCCACTCTACCAAGGAAACTTGCTGGGTGTCCTTAGACAAGCTCACCTACCTCATGGAGTTGTTGTGATTATAAAATGGAGGAGGAAATGATGCAAACTGATTTGGGTGAAATGAAGTCAATACTACAATAGCTGGGTACAGAATTACAAGATTGACAGTTGTGCAGTGTAAACAGCGTGTCTGTTGTGGGGAGAGGAAGGGAAAGGAGTTTCTAAGTCACCTTGAGTCTCTTTACAGGAGAGAAAGGTGGGATATAAATCTGAAATCATCATCATCTTCCTCGTGGTGGGCTCGCTCTCTGCCCTCTCAGAATCAGGGAGAAGAGGTGAAAGTGGGAGCTGGCTGTGCGGGGCTCGCCCTGGGAGCCACTATTTTACCAGCGTGCAGAACATGGTTCCACTGGTGGGAAGAAAATGGTTGCCACGGCAATGCTGGGCTGAATGGGGAGGAATGACGGGCTTCCTTTGCACCCCAACCTGTTATTTCAATATACATGTCCACGCAATATGCATCCTCCACTTTTGGAAATAGGGGCTTGCAGTCTATCTAGCCCCAAATGGCAGCCCCAGAACTTGTATATGTAACAGTGAAATAGTAATGGACTTGCTACACACTCAATGAAGCAGTCACTTGCGATGCTCACACACACACAACTATTGCCAAACCTTCAGCTCCACCAAACTAAATGATGTAAAAATTTTTTTATACGTTTCATATCTATGCCCTTTTTGAGCACATCTAACTAAAGGTTAGCAAAAATTGTGTACACCCAATCCCCACCCACCCGCATTCTCCAAAATTTTCACCATTATGTCCTACTGTGCCACACTGCACCATTACCTGGCACATTAACAATACCAGTAATTATTCCCAATTCAAACTTCAAAGACTTTATTGACATACTAAAACCTATAGATAAAATCTATATAAAATGCATATAACATAGAAACAAGAGAAAAAATATTACAATTAGTACAGGACCCATAAATACAACACTATTTCATTAGCTCCAACAGCTTTGTTTTTTTAAAAAATTGCAATTACTTCACAAAACATAAGATCACAATTATTCAATAAGGAATAATAGATAATAGTATTTCACTAGGGACAAGTTTGCTCTGAGCAAAATTCAGTTACATAGGGACTAGTCAGGCCTGAAGCCCAGGTATTTCACTAGGGACAGAGGTTTGCTCGCAGAGGACAGAGAAACACAAAATCCAGGTGGTGTAGGGCACAGTTCCTTTGTTTCAGCAATCTTCTTAATCCAGAGGAAAACCAACGTGAAGCGATTCTTTTCCTGTCTGCATTTTTTGGCCATTGAAGTCTTGGCTTTACATGGATGGGCCATGAGGCCGAGATGTGGAACTGAGTGAAGATTTCTTCAAAAATGACCCTTCAAAATGGAAAACAAAAGTCAGCTTCTCAGCATAAAGAGACTATTTCCCATGAATGAACCAAGTCCAAGGATGCATTTGGTCCTGGAATGCTAATTGTATCAGAAATTATCCAAATCTGAAACTTACAAGCTGAATTACAGTCTTGAGATGGACACTGAATATCTCAGAGAAGTTACTGTGTCAACCCCTTGACATGTTCAACACGTTGAAATAGCTTAGGTCACAAAGTGGTTTATTAATACTCAGCTGCTCAACATCCCCCCACCCTCATTCGTCCTACTGATCAAAAGGAAAAGCACAATAAATTGTACTTAATGCATAGGTGCGCCCCTAACAATGTATCTACGACTGATGACCCTTAAAGCATTCATTTCCTGGAATATTCTGCTTTAGGGATTGCAGGTATGCTGAACAGAAGCTGCAAGTTTGAAATGTTCCCCACCTCAAATTCTCAAGAGGGAGAAGAAAATTAAGAAGGGGCATGATAAAGGTTAAAGGAACAGTACAAAGGGAACATACATATGTATTGTCGAAGGCTTTCACGGATGGAATCACTGGGGTGCTGTGTGGTTTCCAGGCTGTATGGCTGTGTTCTAGCAGCATTTTCTCTTGACGTTTTTCCTGCATCTGTGGCTGGCACCTTCAGAGGATCTGATAGTAGGAAAGGAAAGCAAGTGGAGTATATATACCTGTGTGTCACATATATACATCTGCCTCATAATACTAGAACAGAAGGTCACCCACTTAAAATGAATGGCAGTAAATTCCTACGACACACTCTTAAATTATGAAATTCATAATGGGGAAAAGTATTACACTCCTGCCTTCCTAGTGGGCATTTTGCTGGGCCACTGTGGGGAAAGGGATTTTGGACTGAGATGGGCGTTTGGCATGATCCAGCACTTGCCTTATGAGATGGCATGATAGAATGCCTGGAACTCTGCAAGAGCAGTTCAACATAGTGAACATTTATTTGCCTTTTCTTCCTCCAGTAGATTTGTCCATGGGAGACACAATCTAAGCATCTCAAAAATGAGACCCTTATTATCCATGTACTCGGCTGTTGTAGGTTTTCTGGGCACTGTGGCTGTGGTCTGGAAGTTTTGGCTCATAACATTTTGCCTGAATCTATGACTCACATCTTCTGAAGCATGTCACGGGAAGGTGTGATCCGTATAGAGTTCCCCACCAATGTGAGTACAAGCTAACTAACTCAGTTGCCTCAAATTATTCCACAAATCTTTAGCTTAAACTGCAAAAGCTACTGCTATTTGTTCTGTCTGGTGCAAAAACTGAAGAGCAACTCAGATTTTAAAAGACAAAAGGGGAACTTAAAAAGGCCCAGTGAAGGCCTGAATTCCTATAAAGATATGCCATCCCCATGATGTCTTTCTGAGTTAAAAATGAACCCTTTCGTGTCTTTTCTGAAGGGCAGTGCTTGCTGGAGCCATGAGCATGTTCTAACAAGGTAAAAGGGTTCTTCAGGGTAACAATAAATTATCCCAAAGATGAATAGAACAAAGCCAACAGTTTAACAAACAAAATAGACTGTACTGTAGCGGATAAGCAAACATAAAAAACCATCCCCAATAAGCAATGGACTCTGGCATTAAGGGCAACAGAAAGGAGGCACTTTTGTCCTGCCCACAGGATACATACCTGGAGCCCTTCTCTCTGTGCTACATCTGTGCAGGTGCCAGCCACAGAGGCACTCTGTGTATGGCCTTCTTTCTGTGCTACGTCTCTGCAGGTGCCGGCCACAGAGGTACACCTGTAAAATAAGGACTAGTTGGGCTTGAAGCCCAGGTATTTCACTAGGGACAGATCTGCTCTGAGCAAAATTCAGTTAAATAAGGACTAGTCGGGCCTCTAGCCAAGGTATTTCACTGTGATCAGGTCTGCTCAGAGCAAAACGTGAATAGAGAAATCTGGGCTGGGAAGGCATGAAGCCTAGGTGATATTAAAATATGATTCCTCTCTGAAATTCACATAATAGAAATCTGGGCAGGGGAGGCATGAAGCCTGGGTGATATTAAAATATGATTCCTGAATGAGATTCATGTGAATAGAGAAATCTGGGCTGGGAAGGCATGAAGCCTGGGTGACATTAAAATATGATTCATCTCTGATATTTACATGAAAAGAGGAATCTGGGCTGGGAAGGCATGAAGCCTGGGTGATATTAAAATATGATTCCTCTCTGACATTCACATGAAAGGAGGAATCTGGGCTGGGAAGCCTAGATGATATTAAAATATGATTCCTGTGTGAGATTCACGTGAATAGAGAAATCTGGGCTGAGGAGGCATAAAGCCTAGGTGATATTAAAATATGATTCCTCTCTGACATTCACATGAAAGGAGGAATCTGGGCTGGGAAGGCATGAAGCCTAGGTGATATTAAAAGATGATTCCTCTCTGACATTTACATAAAAAGAGGAATCTGGGCTAGGAATAAGGGGAGATTTTTTTGGGGGGGGGTTGCTCGCAGAGGACAGAGAAGCACAAAGTCTAGGCCGTGTAGAGCACAGTTCCTTTGTTTCAGCTATCTTCTTAATCCAGAGGAAAACCAGCGAGAAGTGATTCTTTGTTCTTTCTGCATTTTCCGGCCATTGAAGTCTTTGCTTGTCATGGATGGGCCATGAGGCAATGATGTGGAATTGGGTGGAGATTTCTCCGAAAATGACCCTTCAAAATGGAAAACACAAGTCGCCTCTGAGTTAAAAATGAACGCTCTCATATCTTTTCTGTGGGGCTGTGCATGCTGGAGACATGAGTATGTTTTAACAAGGTAAAAGGATTCTTCAGGGTAACACTAAATTATCCCAAAGATGAATAGATCAAAGCCAACACGTTAACCAACACAACAGACTGTCGTGGATCTGCGCACTTAAAAAACCATCCCCAATAAGCAATGGACTCTGGCATTAAGGGCAACAGAAAGGAGGCACTTTTGTCCTGCCCACAGGATACATACCTGGAGCCCTTCTCTCTGTGCCACGTCTGTGCAGGTGCCAGCCACAGAGGCACACCGTGTAAGGCCTTCTTTCTGTGCTACGTCTCTGCAGGTGCCGGCCACAGAGGTACACCTGTAAAATAAGGACTAGTTGGGCTTGAAGCCCAGGTATTTCACTAGGGACAGATCTGCTCTGAGCAAAATTCAGTTAAATAAGGACTAGTCGGGCCTCTAGCCAAGGTATTTCACTGTGATCAGGTCTGCTCTGAGCAAAACGTGAATAGAGAAATCTGGGCTGGGAAGGCATGAAGCCTAGGTGATATTAAAATATGATTCCTCTCTGAAATTCACATAAGAGAAATCTGGGTAGGGGAGGCATGAAGCCTAGGTTATATTAAAATATGATTCCTCTATGAGATCAACGTGAATAGAGAAATCAGGGCTGGAGACGCAAGAAGCCTAGGTGATCTTAAAATATGATTCCTGAATGAGATTCTTGTGAATAGAGAAATCTGGGCTGGGAAGGCATGAGGCCTAGCTCATCTTAAAATATGACTCCTGAATGAGATTCATGTGAATAGAGAAATCTGGGCTGGGGAGGCATGAAGCCTGGGTGATATTAAAATATGATTCCTCTCTGACATTCACATGAAAAGAGGAATCTGGGCTGGGGAGGCATGAAGCCTGGGTAATATTAAAATATGATTCCTCTCTGACATTCACATGATAGGGGGAATCTGGGCTGGGAAGGCATGAAGCCTAGGTGATATTAAAAGATGACTCCTCTCTGACATTTACATAAAAAGAGGAATCTGGGCTGGGAATAAGGGGAGATATTTTTTTGGGGGGGTTGCTCGCAGAGAAGCACAAAGTCTAGGCCGTGTAGAGCACAGTTCCTTTGTTTCAGCCATCTTCTTAATCCAGAGGAAAACCAGCGAGAAGTGATTCTTTGTTCTTTCTGCATTTTCCGGCCATTGAAGTCTTTGCTTGTCATGGATGGGCCATGAGGCAATGATGTGGAATTGGGTGGAGATTTCTCCGAAAATGACCCTTCAAAATGGAAAACACAAGTCACCTCTGAGTTAAAAATGAATCTCTCATATCTTTTCTGTGGGGCTGTGCATGCTGGAGACATGAGTATGTTTTAACAAGGTAAAACGGTTCTTCAGGGTAACACTAAATTATCTCAAAGATAAATAGATCAAAGCCAACACGTTAACCAACACAACAGACTGTCGTGGATCTGCGCACTTAAAAAACCATCCCCAATAAGCAATGGACTCTGGCATTAAGGGCAACAGAAAGGAGGCACTTTGTCCTGCCCACAGGATACATACCTGGAGCCCTTCTCTCTGTGCCACGTCTGTGCAGGTGCCAGCCACAGAGGCACACCGTGTAAGGCCTTCTTTCTGTGCTACGTCTCTGCAGGTGCTGGCCACAGAGGTACACCTGTTAAATAAGGACTAGCTGGGCCTGAAGCCCGGGTATTTCACTGGGAACAGGTCTGCTCTGAGCAAAACGTGAATAGAGAAATCTGGGCTGGGAAGGCATGAAGCTTGGTGATATTAAAATATGATCCCTGTATGAGATTCACATGAATAGTGAAATCTGGGCTGGGGAGGCATGAAGCCTAGGTGATATTGAAATATGATTCCTCTCTGACATTCACATAAAAAGAGGAATCTGGGCTGGGGAGGCATGAAGTCTAGGTGATATTAAAATATGATTCCTCTCTGACATTCATAGAAAAAGAGAAATCTGGGCTGGGGTGGCATGAAGCCTAGGTGATATTAAAATATGATTCCTGTAAGAGATTCATGTAAAAAGAGGAATCTGGGCTGGGTAGGCATGTAGCCTAAGTAATATTAAAATATGATTTCTCTAGGAGATTCACATGGATTGAGAAATCTGGGCTGGGAAGGCATGGAGCCTAGGTGATATTAAAATATGATTCCTGTAAATAATTCACGTAAAAAGAGAAATCTGGGCTTGGAAGGCATGTCGCGTAGGTGATATTAAAATATGATTCCCCTAGGAAATTCACATGAATTGAGAAATCTGGGCAGGGGTGGCATGAAGCCTAGGTTATATTAAAATATGATTCCTCTATGAGATCAACGTGAATAGAGAAATCAGGGTTGGAGACACAAGAAGCCTAGGTGATCTTAAAATATGATTCCGAATGAGATCCACGTGAAAAGGGGTATCTGGGCTGGGAAGTAATGTAGCCGAAGGGATATTAAAATATGATTCCTCTTTTTATGTGAATGTCATAAAGGAATCATATTTTGGGGTGTTGTGTGGTTTCCAGGCTATATGGCCGTATCCTAGCAGAATTCTCTCCTGACGTTTCGCCTGCATCTGTTGCTGGCATCTTCAGAGGATCTGATAGTAGGAAAGCAAGTGCAGTATTTATAACTGTTGGAGTATCCAGGGTGGGGGAAAGAACCATTGTCTGTTAATGAGCAAATGGTGCAATTGGTAAGATAGATTTACATGTGTTGAGTCGGATCCACCCATTAGCATGTGAGTAACAATGAAGATAGCAAGGTCAATAGTTGTGGGCATCTGAATAGAAGACATCAAGGGAACCACTGACCACATAGGAAAACTGATAAAGAAGCATAACCTACAAACAATCTACAGATTCACTAAGAAAATTGAACAAATGCTATGTTCAGCAAAGGATAAGAGGGATCCTCTACTGCAGGAGTACCGCATATCATGTAGCTGTGGACAAGTCTACATAGGGACCACCGAACGCAGCGCTGACACAAATCAAAGAACACGAAAGCCACTGCAGACTAATTCAGCCAGAAAAAAACAGCAATAGCAGAACACATGATAAATCAACCTGGACGCAGAATATTATTTGAAAACACAGAAATTCTGGACCACTCTGACAACCACTACTGGCCAGGATCATGGCTGAACAGAGAAGCCATTGAAACTAATAAGCTACTATGGACAATTTCAACAGAAAGGAAGAAACCATGAAAATGAACAAAACTTGGCTGCCAGTCTTCAAAAACACTAGAATCAATACAGTGAGTATATCAGCTCCACACAAACACAGGATAACTATAGACAGTAAACAATCAAAGGGAACAAAGGCTAGGCTACTTCTATTCAGATGGCCACACCCATTAACCTTGCTATCTTCATTGTTACTCACATGCTAATGGGTGCATCCCACTCAACACATGTAAATCTATCTTACCAATTGCACCTTTACTTGTTAACAGACAATGGTTCTTTCCCCCACCCTGGACACTCCAACAGGTATTATATACTACACTTGCTTTCCCACTATCAGATCCTCTGTTGATGCCAGTCACAGATGCAGGCGAAACGTCAGGAGAGAATGCTAATGGAACATGGCCATACAGCCCTAAATAAGGAATAGTCGGGCTTGTAGCCCAGGTATTTCACTAGGGACAGGTCAGCTCTGAGCAAAATTGAGTTGAATAAGGAATAGTCGGGCCTAGTCCAGGTATTTCACTAGGGACAGGTCTGCTCTGAGCAAAATTCAGTTAGTCGGGCCTGTAGCCCAGGTATTACATTAGGGACACGTATACTCTGAGCAAAATTTGAAGTCTGAAGCATGGCATAGTATCTACAGACTGGGTTTTGCTCCTTGTGGAATAAGGGGAGATATGGGGGGGGGGGGTTTGCTCGCAGAGGACAGAGAAGCACAAAATCCAGGTGGTGTAGGGCACAGTTCCTTTGTTTCAGCCATCTTCTTAATCCAGAGGAAAACCAACTTAAAGCAATTCTTCTCCTGTCTGCATTTCCTGGCCATTGAAGTCTTTGCTTGACATGGATGGGCCATGAGGCCGAGATGTGGAACTGGATGAAGATTTCTTCGAAAATGACCCTTCAAAATGGAAAACAAAAGTCAGTTTCTAAGGAGATGGAGTATAACTCCCATGAATGAACCAAGTCCAAGGAAACATTTGGTCCTGAAATGCTAATTGTGTCAGAAATTATCCCAATTTGAAACTTGCAAGCAGCTGAATAACAGCCTTGATGTGGACATTGAATATCTCAGAGAAGTTACTGTGGCAACCCTACGATATGTTCAACACATTCAAATAGCTGAGGTTACAACTAGGTTTACTAATACTCAGCTGTTGAAAATTCCCCCACCCTCATTCGTCCTACTGATCAAAAGGAAAAGGAAACATGGATTGTACTTAAGGCATAGGTGCACCACTAACAATGTATCAACGACTAATCACTCTTTCAAATTTCCTCTAGTGGATCTGCACACTTTAAAAAGTCACCCCCAATAAGCAATGGACTCTGGTATTAAGGGCAAAAGGAAGGAGGCACGAATGCCGTTTGTCCTGCCCACAGGGTACATACCTGGAACATTTCTCTCTGTGAAGGTGAAGGTGCCGGCGACAGAGGCACACGATGTAACGCCCTTCTCTCTGTGCCACGCCTCTGCAGATGCCGCCAACAGAAGCATTCCTGTTAAATAAGGAGTAGTCGGGCTTGAAGCCCAGGTATTACACTAGGGATAGGTCTGCTCTGAGCAAAATTCAGTTAAATAAGGACTAGTTGGGCTTGTAGGCCGGGGAATTTCACTAGGGACCGGTCTGCCCTGAGCAAAAATCAGTTAAATACGGAATAGTCAGGCCTGTAGCCCAGATATTACACTGGGGATGAGTCTGCTTTGAGCAAAATTCAAAGTTAAAGAAGGAACAGATGGGCCTATAGCCCTGGTATAACACTAGGGACAGGTCTACACTGAGCAAAACTTAAAGTTAAAGAAAGAATAGATGGGCCTATAGCCCTGGTATTACTCTAGGGACAGGTCTGCTCTGAGCAAAACTTAAAGTTAAGGAATAGATGGGCCTACTGCCCAGGTATAACACTATGGGGTGGGTGTGCTCTGAGCAAAACTTAAAGTTAAATAAGGAATAGAT
Organism: Sphaerodactylus townsendi; assembly: GCF_021028975.2. Lineage (NCBI taxonomy): Eukaryota > Metazoa > Chordata > Lepidosauria > Squamata > Sphaerodactylidae > Sphaerodactylus > Sphaerodactylus townsendi. Next base: position 18,586,668 of record NC_059440.1, on the reverse strand, counting down.
GGGCCTATAGCCCAGGTATAACACTATGGAGTGGGTCTGCTCTAAGCAAAAGTTAAAGTTAAATAAGGAATAGATAGGCCTATAGCCCAGGTATAACACTATGGGGTGGGTCTGCTCTGAGCAAAACTTAAAGTTAAATAAGGAATAGATGGGCCTATAGCCCAGGTATAACACTATGGAGTGGGTCTGCTCTGAGCAAAAGTTAAAGTTAAAGAAGGAATAGATGGGCCTATAGCCCAGGTATAACACTATGGGGTGGGTCTGCTCTGAGCAAAACTTAAAGGTAAAGAAGGAATAGATGGGCCTATAGCCCAGGTATAACACTATGGGGTGGGCCTGCTCTGAGCAAAAGTTAAAGTTAAATAGCAACATGGGCCTATAGCCCAGGTATAACACTATGGAGTGGGCCTGCTCTGAGCAAAAAGTTAAAAGTTAAAGAAGGAATAGATGGGCCTATAGGCCCAGGTGCATAACACTATGGGTGTAATTGCTCTGAGCAAAACTTAAAGGTAAAGAAGGAATAGATGGGCCTATAGCCCAGGTATAACACTATGGGGTGGGCCTGCTCTGAGCAAAAGTTAAAGTTAAATAAGGAATAGATGGGCCTATAGCCCAGGTATAACACTATGGAGTGGGTCTGCTCTAAGCAAAAGTTAAAGTTAAAGAAGGAATAGATGGGCCTATAGCCCAGGTATAACACTATGGGGTGGGTCTGCTCTGAGCAAAAGTTAAAGTTAAAGAAGGAATAGATGGGCCTATAGCCCAGGTATAACACTATGGGGTGGGTCTGCTCTGAGCAAAACTTAAAGTTAAATAAAGAATAGATGGGGCCCAGCCCTGTATAACCCTATGGAGTGGGCCTGCTCTGAGCAAAAGTTAAAGTTAAATAAGGAATAGATGGGCCTATAGCCCAGGTATAACACTATGGGGTGGGTCTGCTCTGAGCAAAAGCAAGCAAAGATGAATAGATACCTATAGCCCAGGTATAACACTATGGAGTGGGTCTGCTCTGAGCAAAAGCAAAGTTAAGAAGGAATAGAGGCCTATGAACAGGTGGTATAACACTATGGGGTGGGTCTGCTCTGAGCAAAACTTAAAGTTAAATAAGGAATAGATGGGCCTATAGCCCAGGTATAACACTATGGGGTGGGTCTGCTCTGAGCAAAAGTTAAAGTTAAATAAGGAATAGATGGGCCTATAGCCCAGGTATAACCCTATGGAGTGGGCCTGCTCTGAGCAAAAGTTAAAGTTAAATAAGGAATAGATGGGCCTATAGCCCAGGTATAACACTATGGGGTGGGTCTGCTCTGAGCAAAAGTTAAAGTTAAATAAGGAATAGATGGGCCTATAGCCCAGGTATAACCCTATGGAGTGGGCCTGCTCTGAGCAAAAGTTAAAAGCAAGAAGGAATAGATGGGCCTATAGCCAGGCATAACACTATGTAGTGGGTCTGCTCTAAGCAAAAAAGTTAAAGCAAGAGCAACAGATGGGCCTATAGCCCAGGTATAACACTGGGGACCGGTCTGCTCTGAGCAAAACTTAAAGTTAAATAAAGAATAGATGGGCCTATAGCCCAGGTATAAACTTCTATGGAGTAACTCACTCTGAGCAAAAGTTAAAGCAATATGGAATAGATGGGCCTATAGCCCAGGTATAACACTCATGGGTATGGGTCTGCTCTGGAGCAAAAGTTAAAGCAATAAGGAATAGATGGGCCTATAGCCCAGGTATAACCCTATGGGAGTGTGGGTCTGCTCTAAGCAAAAAAGTTAAAGTTAACAGGAATAGATGTAAATATATCTAGGTATAACACTCATGGGTGGGTCTGCTCGAGCAAAAGTTAAAGTTAACAAGGAATAGATGGGCCTATAGCCCAGGTATAACCCTATGGAGGGCCCTGCTCTGAGCAAAAGCAAAGTTAAATATGAATAGATAGCCTATACGCCCAGGTATAATCCTATGGAGTGGGCCTGCTCTGGAGCAAAAGCAAAGCAGCTGGAAGGAATAGATGGGCCTATAGCCCAGGTATAACACTAAGGGTATTCAATGGAGCAAAAGTTAAAGTTAAATAAGGAATAGATGGGCCTATAGCCCAGGTAGTATAACCCCATGGGAGTGCCTGCCTTAAGCAAAAAAGCAAAGCAATATGAATAGATGTGGGCCTAGCCCAGGTATAACACTATGGAGTGGGCCTGCTCTGGAGCAAAAAAGCAAGTTAAAGAAGGAATAGATGGGCCTATAGCCCAGGTATAACACTATGGGGTGGGTCTGCTCTAAGCAAAAGTTAAAGTTAAAGAAGGAATAGATGGGCCTATAGCCCAGGTATAACACTATGGGGTGGGTCTGCTCTGAGCAAAACTTAAAGTTAAATAAGGAATAGATGGGCCTATAGCCCAGGTATAACCCTATGGAGTGGGCCTGCTCTGAGCAAAAGTTAAAGTTAAATAAGGAATAGATGGGCCTATAGCCCAGGTATAACACTATGGGGTGGGTCTGCTCTGCTCTGAGCAAAAAGTTAAAGTTAAAGTAAGGAATAGATGGGCCTATAGCCCAGGTATAACCCTATGGATGGGCCTGCCCTGAGCAAAGCTAAAGCTCTAAGCAAAAGTTAAAGCAATATGAATAGATGGGCCTATAGCCCAGGTATAACACTATGGGGTGGGTCTGTCTCTGAGCAAAGTTAAAGCAATAAGGAATAGATGGGCCTATAGCCCAGGTATAACCCTCTATGGAGGGCCTGCCCTGAGCAAAAGTTAAAAGCAATAAGGAATAGATGGGCCTATAGCCCAGGTATAACCCTATGGGGTGGGTCTGCTCTGAGCAAAAGTTAAAGCAATAAGGGAATAGGATGGGCCTATAGCCCAGGTATACCACTCTCATGGGTGGGTCTTTTGCCTCTGAGCAAAAGTTAAATAAGGAATAGATGGGCCTATAGCCCAGGTATAACCCTATGGAGTGGGCCTGCTCTGAGCAAAAGTTAAAGTTAAATAAGGAATAGATGGGCCTATAGCCCAGGTATAACACTATGGAGTGGGCCTGCTCTGAGCAAAAGTTAAAGTTAAATAAGGAATAGATGGGCCTATAGCCCAGGTATAACACTATGGGGTGGGTCTGCTCTGAGCAAAAGTTAAAGTTAAATAAGGAATAGATGGGCCTATAGCCCAGGTATAACCCTATGGAGTGGGCCTGCTCTGAGCAAAAGTTAAAGTTAAATAAGGAATAGATGGGCCTATAGCCCAGGTATAACCCTATGGAGTGGGCCTGCTCTGAGCAAAAGTTAAAGTTAAATAAGGAATAGATGGGCCTATAGCCCAGGTATAACCCTATGGAGTGGGTCTGCTCTTTTTTTGTGTGTGTGTGTGTTGGTGGTGGGGAATTTATGCTAGTTGGAGGGTTTTTAAGGGGGCAGCTGAGCTGGGTTATTGTTCAAGTTTGGTAGTCGTGTGAAGACCTTTCGCAAGCTGAGTCTGTATTCAGGGGGGAATGGGGCTTACGATACGTTCGGGGGGTCTGGCTGCATTTATTTTTGGAGGTGGGGTGGTGTTCATACATATTGGAGGGGCGTTGGTGCTAATGACAAAAAGAGCTGAAATAAGGATTGGATGGGCCCGCAGTGGCCTCCCTCGCAGGCAGGAGTAGTAGAGGGTGCTCCTCAGAAGTAGGACTGTTCCTTTCAGTTGCCGTCCCCGTCAAAGCGCCAAACCAGCATCTTCCTCTTCTGTCTTCTGTGATTTCAGCTCTTTTTGTCAATAGTACCTATTTTTAAAAATCATTTATTTAATGGTGCACAAATCTACGCTGGATTACAGGACTTGGTATGATACATCAGCACAGCTCTTCCTCTGGAACTCTTGACCCGCCGTGGACTTCCTCTTGAATCTTCTGTGATTTCAGCTCTTTTTGTCAATAGCACCAACACCCCTCCATTATGTATGAACGCCACCTCACCTCCAAAAATAAATGCAACCAAACACCCCGAACTTATCTGGAGCCCCATTCCGCCCTAAATACACAGACTCACCTTGTGAATAGTCTTCACACGACCACCAGACCTGCTACCATAACCCAGGACACAGCTGCCCCCTAGAAACCCTCCAATATGCATAAATTCCCCACCACAAAAAACCCAAACACACGCCACTAAGTCTCACATGATGCAAATGTCTCTGCAGGACCACAGGACTTGGTATGAAACTCCAGGGATTGGAATAGTCGAGCCTAAAACCCAGGTATTACACTAGGGACAGGTCTGCTCTGAGCAAAATTCAGTTACATAAGAAATAGTTGGGCCTGGAGCCCAGGTATTACACTAGGGACAGGTCTGCTCTGAGCAAAATCCAGTAAATAAGGAATAGTCGAGCCTAAAGCCCAGGTATGACACTAGGGACAGGTCTGCTCTGAGCAAAATCCAGTAAATAACTAATAGTTGAGCCTAAAGCCCAGGTATTACACTAGGGATAGGCCTGCTCTGAGCAAAATTCAGTTGGGCATTTAGCCCAGGTATTACACTAGGGACAGGTCTGCTCTGAGCAAAATCCAGTAAACAAGGAATAGACGAGCCTAAAGCTCAGGTATTACACTAGGGACAGTTCTGCTCTGAGCAAAATTCAGTTACATAAGAAATAGTTGGGCCTGGAGCCCAAGTATTACACTAGGGACAGGTCTGCTCTTGGTTAAAATCCAGCAAAACAAGGCAAGGAATAGTCGAGCCTAAAGCTCAGGTATTACACTAGGGACAGTTCTGCTCTGAGCAAAATTCAGTTACATAAGAAATAGTTGGGCCTGGAGCCCAGGTATTACACTAGGGATAGGCCTGCTCTGAGCAAAATCCAGTAACCTAAGAAATAGTTGAGCCTAAAGCCTAGGTATTACACTAGGGACAGGTCTGCTCTGAGCAAAATCCAGTAAACAAGGAATAGTCGAGCCTAAAGCTCAGGTATTACACTAGGGACAGGTCTGCTCTGAGCAAAATTCAGTAAACAAGGAATAGTCGAGCCTAAAGCCCAGGTATTACACTAGGGATAGGCCTGCTCAGAGCAAAAACCAGTTATATAGGAAATAGTCGGGCCTGCAGCCCAGGTATTACACTAGGGACCGGTCTGCTCTGAGCAAAATCCAGTAAGCAAGGAATAGTCGAGCCTAAAGCCCAGGTATTACACTAGGGATAGGCCTGCTCTGAGCAAAATTCAGTTACATAAGAAATAGTTGGGCCTGGAGCCCAGGTATTACACTAGGGACAGGTCTGCTCTGAGCAAAATCCAGTAAACAAGGAATAGTCGAGCCTAAAGCTCAGGTATTACACTAGGGACAGTCTGCTCTGAGCAAAATTCAGTTACATGAGATATAGTCGGGCCTGCAGCCCAGGTATTACACTAGGGACAGGTCTGCTCTGAGCAAAATCCAGTAAATAACTAATAGTTGAGCCTATAGCCCAGGTATTACACTAGGGACAGGTCTGCTCTGAGCAAAATCCAGTAAGCAAGGAATAGTCGAGCCTAAAAGTTTGTGGTATTATTAGCACTAGGATAGGCCTGCTCTTGCCAGGCAAAAGGAATTCAGTTACATAAGAAATAGTTGGGCCTGGAGCCCAGGTATTACACTAGGGACAGGTCTGCTCTGAGCAAAATCCAGTTATATAGGAAATAGTCGGGCCTGCAGCCCAGGTATTACACTAGGGACAGGTTTGCTCTGAGCAAAATCCAGTAAATAACTAATAGTTGAGCCTATAGCCCAGGTATTACACTAGGGACCGGTCTGCTCTGAGCAAAATCCAGTAAGCAAGGAATAGTCGAGCCTAAAGCCCAGGTATTACACTAGGGACAGGTCCGCTCTGAGCAAAATTCAGTTACATAAGAAATAGTTGGGCCTGGAGCCCAGGTATTACACTAGGGACAGGTCTGCTCTGAGCAAAATCCAGTAAACAAGGAATAGTCGAGCCTAAAAGCTCAGCTCTGCATTACACTAGGGACAGTTCTGCTCTGAGGAAAATTCAGTTACATAAGAAACAGTTGGGCCTGGAGCCCAGGTATTACACTAGGGACAGGTCTGCTCTGAAGCAAAGATCCAGTAAGCAAAGGAATAATAGTCGGAGCCTAAAAGCCCAGAGTATTGACACTCAGGACAGGTCTGCTCTGGAACAAAAAATCCAGTAAACAAGGAATGAGCCTGAGCCTAAAGTTTCCGTGGTAGTATTACACTAGGGACAGGTCAGCTTTGAGCAACATCCAGTAAATACGGAATAGTCGAGCCTAAAGCCCAGGTATTACACTAGGGAGAGGTCTGCTCTGAGCAAAATCCAGTAAAAAAGGAATAGTCGAGCCTAAAGCCCAGGTATTAAACTAGGGACAGGTCTGCTCTGAGCAAAATTCAGTAACATAGGAAATAGTCAGGCCTGGAGCCCAGGTATGACACTAGGGACAGGTCTGCTCTGAGCAAAATCCAGTAAATAAGGAATAGTCGAGCCTAAAGCCCAGGTATGACACTAGGGATAGGTCAGCTCTGAGCAAAATCCAGTAAATACGGAATAGTCGAGCCTAAAGCCCAGATATTACACTAGGGACAGGTCTGCTCTGAACAAAATCCAGTAAACAAGGAATAGTCGAGCCTAAACCCCATGTATTGCCCTAGGGACAGGTCTGCTCTGAGCAAAATCCAGTAAATAAGGAATAGTCGAGCCTAAAGCCCAGGTATTACACTAGGGACAGATCTGCTCTGAGCAAAATCCAGTAAACAAGGAATAGTCGAGCCTAAGGCCAGGTATTACACTAGGGACAGGTCTGCTCTGAGCAAAATTCAGTTACATAAGGAATAGTAGAGCCTAAAGCCCATGTATTACACTAGGGACAGATCTGCTCTGAGCAGCATCCAGTAAACAAGGAATAGTCGAGCCTAAAGCCCAGGTATTACGCTAGGGACAGGAGTCTTCGCTCTGGAGCTAAAATCCAATGTAAATATATACCCAAGGAATAGGCGAGCCTAAAGCCCAGGTATTCCACTAGGGACAGGTCTGCTCTGAGCAACATCCAGTAAATACGGAATAGTCGAGCCTAAAGCCCAGGTATTACACTAGGGACAGGTCTGCTCTGAGCAAAATCCAGTAAACAAGGAATAGTCGAGCCTAAAGCCCAGGTATTCCCCTAGGGACAGGTCTGCTCTGAGCAAAATTCAGTTAAATAAGGATTAGTCAGGCTTGTAGCCCAGGTAATAAACTAGGGACAGGTCTGCTCTGAGCAAAATTCAGGTACATAATGACTAGTTGGGCTTGTAGCCCAGGTATAACATATTAGGGATGGGTCTGCTCTGAGCAAAATTCATGGTTACATAAGGAGTAGATCGGCTTGTGACCCAGTTATAGCACTAGGGGTCTGCTCTGTGAGCAAAATTGACAGTTAAACACGGAATAAATGCATCTGAAGACCAGAGGGAAGTCAAGGAATCGCTATTCTGAGATCATAAATTTCCCGAGGCAAATCTAGGAATGGCATTGCCCTTTGAAGCCCACCTAAAAAAAATTAGGGTAGGGTCTTCTCAAGATACAAATTCACAGAGAAATCTGGGAATGGAGGGGCTTGATGCAGAGAAAGAACAAAGAGAGATTCCTCTATGACACGTAAGTTCAAAGTGAAATCAGGGAATTCAGTGCAACAAGTGAATGTGTGAGTTGAGATGCTATTTCACAGAGAAATTTTGGAAGAGATAGCAAAGAACCCCAGGAGGGAGTCAAGGGAGATTCTCCTAGGAAATGCATACTCGAACAGAGAAATCCGGACTGGAAGCGCACAAACCCAGTCAAGAGAGGTTCTTCCAGATGCGTTTCAGCAGAGAAATCTGGGGATGGAAAGCAAAGAAACCCAGGGGAAAAGCAGGAGAGATTTCTCTATAGGAAATGCCCTATACATTAGTGAGAATGCACGAACTGGAAAGGTCTTGAGCCCAGGTGGAAGAGGAAGGAGTGATTCCCTCTAAAGACATGCATAACAAGGAAACCTGGGAATAGAAGCGGCACTTGAAGCCCCGCTGGGAGGGAAGAGAGATTCCTCTATTCAGGAATTTACTTATGTAATTTCAATTTGTATGCCCCGGCCAAGATCTCAGAGCAGCTTACATAGTAGTAAGTAACATAAAATTTGATTAAATAACAATTAACACAATTAAAACAATGATGAAATTAAAATCCAATCTGGTTAAAATGCATTTAAATTAAAATGTGTGTGTGTATATATACAATGCAAAATCACCACTTAGCACTATAACCTGCACTACTGCAATACATTCAATAAGCATTAAAGGTTTTGTGCAAGCAAGATACCTAACGGAAAATCACTCACTTTACTCTTTTACAATTTGTACCATTGCAATACATTTCATAAGCATTAAAGGTTTTGTGTGCATATACAACGGAAAATCACCACTTAGCACTATAACCTGCACTACTGCAATACATTTCATAAGCATTAAAGGTTTTGTGTGCATATACAACGGAAAATCACCACTTAGCTCGACAACCTACACTGTTGCAATACATTTCATAAGCATTAAAGGTTTTGTGTGTATATACAATGGAAATCACCACTTACCTTTACAATCTGTACCATTGCAATACATTTCATAAGCATTAAAGGTTTTAAAAGTGCATATACAACGGAGAAAATCACCACTTGAGCTCAACAACAACCTGCACTTTTAACTGCAATACATTTCATAAGCATTAAAGGGTTTTGTTATTGCATATACAACGGAAAATCACCACTTAGCTCAACAACCTGCACAACTGCAATACATTTCATAAGCATTAAAGGTTTTGTGTGCATATACAACGGAAAATCACCACTTAGCTCAACAACCTGCACAACTGCAATACATTTCATAAGCATTAAAGGTTTTGTGTGCATATACAACGAAAAATCACCACTTAGCTCAACAACCCAAGACAACCGTACCACATTTCATAAGCATTAAAAGGTTTTGTGTGCATATACAACAGAAAATCACCACTTGTGGGCTCAACAACAACTGCACGACTGCAACACATTTCATAAGCATTCAAAGGTTTTGAAAAGCGTGATACAACGGAAAATCACCACTTAGCTCTACTACCTGCACGACTGCAACACATTTCATAAGAATCAAAGGTTTTGGTAATGTGCGTATACAATGAAAAAAATCACCACTTAGCTCAACTTAAGCCTGCACAATAACTGCAATACATTTCATAAGCATTAAAGGTTTTGTGTGCGTATACAACGGAAAATCACCACTTAGCTCAACAACCTGCACAACTGCAACACATTTCATAAGCATTAAAAGCTTTTTGTGTTTTTCAATGGAAATCACCACTTACCTCTGCAATCTGCACTTCGAGTTGGTCCCGCCGCACGACACGAAAGAAGAGTCCAGGATCGTATACATTATCCTAGTTCAGCTCCCACCTCAAGGGACAGCAGCCTATATTGACACAAAGACTGCTGCCATCCCCCCTGATTCTGCATTCAAGCCCCTCCTATTTCAGATATTTTAACATTGGCAGCTGTGTGTGTATATAAAGATTCCCTAAGTTAATAATTAAGGCTAAGCGAGGATGGCTAATTGTTTGGGTTTCGGTGGCAACACCGTAAAATGCTTAACATGACTCTGTTCCCATGTTACTCCATCCCCATGTCACCCATTCCCCAATAAAAGATGGCAGGTTTTTACAAATTCATTTATTAAAAAAAACAAAAAAATCCAGTCATGTGTGTGGTGCTATCTGTTTTATTTTAGAATTTTAAAATGTCAATTCCAAAATGCCTGAAACTCAAGCAGGAAGTATTGTCATGTGCTGGTGAACACACAATGGTGTGTCACCCAAAACACTGAGTAGCCACCTTTAACGACACGAAAGTGTCATAGAGTTCGCTTCATCACTGGCTCAAAGGAACATGCATCCAGTGCAGAATGGAAACAGATGAACATATTAACTTAGAAATAGAAATTTCAAGGTACCAAACCCAAAATCTAAAAGCAGTGTTTCTCATACAAATCTTATGCAGCAGAATATAGAATTCCCCCCCACCCCACCAAAAATATCTGTGTTCAAAAGGGGCCAATTTAACAAAAGTAAGAGCAGGAATACAGATAATCAAGAAACCTTAAAAAAACCCAATGATCATAAGCCGCCCCACTTTAAATAAGAATTAAATTTTTGCTATAGGAAGGGTGATATACAAAGTACAAAAGGAGTTAATAATAAATTATTACCATCACCATATAAAATGGGAGGAGAGAGAAATAATCTAAATTGCTGCTCTTTTTCAAAAGAAAAGAGAAAAAAGCTGGAACCCTTCCTATAGCAGAAATTACACAGCACAGCAAATCTTGGTTTCTAGTTCAGTCTGAGGGAGACCAGACGTAAACCCACCCATATCTGCATACATTGACAACCGCCACCTTCACGGACTGGACTCACCCAATCTAGCTGTCCAGAAGATGCTGCTGCTGCTGCTGCTGCTGCTGGAAAGAAAAGGGAGAATCCAGGCTTAAATTAGGCGATCTGCCCAGCCAAGCCCAGGGCCAGTCCCGTTTCCTCCCTCCCCAGACCTCAAGAATCTGCACAAATAAAGGAGCAAGCCAGAGTCACACCCCAGCACCTGCCTCCAGCACTGGAAGAAGCCTGCAGAGGAAAGCTAGCAGCCCTGGGCACAGGGAACCCAGATCCTTCATTGGCCCAGCAACGGGAAAAGAGAGGCCACTTTGAACTGTGAGTTAATTGGGAACTGGCAAACTTTGGTAACAGATTGAATGAGGCACTTTTTCAAGACATGTATTGAATATCGTATTCTTCAAATCCACTTCCTCAATTCTTTTTGGTGCAAAGTGGATTTTGCTGTTTCGCACAGTAAAATGCAGCTGAAAAGTGCATGGAAAGTGGATTGAAAGTGCCTTATTCTGCATGTGCCAAAGTGCCCAATGAAGAGCAAAAGTGTGCTCTGGATTTGCACCTGGCATGCAATGAAAGCAAGTATGACCGCAACCCTTTTCAATTTAGAAACTAAATCCCTGATTACGGGTGGCATTCCAAACCACCTTGAAAACTGAAAAAACAAAGTTCACTCAAATAGGAGTACTAAAACTAAGGAGAGCAATTGCTCAGGAGCAGCAGTGGTGTAGTGATTAAGAGCAGGTGTACTCTAATCTGGAGGACCGGGTGCTGTTCTAATCTGGAGGAACACTCTGCTGTTCAATCTATGGAGGCTTATCTGGGGAATTCAGATTAGCCTATGCACTCCAACACATGCCAACTGGGTGACCTTGGGCTAGTCACAGTTCTTTGGAGCTCCTCTCCAGCTCCCACCTACCTTCACCAGAGGTGTTTGTTGTGAGGGGGGAAGTGAAAGGAGTTTGTAAGCCCCTTTGAGTCTCCTTACAGGAGAGAAAGAGGGGGGGGGGATATAAATCCAATTCTTCTTTTAATTGATAGTACATGATTGCTCATAGGAAATGATGGAAAGCATGCTTGCCCATAGGAAAATACAGTAGCCCCTTCCACACTGCTGGGTTTAGGGGTACAGCACCCCCTGCAATTTGGAAATCCTCATAAACTTTTTTACCTTCTCTTTGCACCAGAGAAGTAGTCGAAATGTACTCTTTTATTTTAACATTTTTTAAAAATTGTGTATATTCATGGCATTAAAAGATATGTTTATATTATACAATACTATACATATTTTAATGCATTTCTAAAAATTTCCTGTGTCATCTATTGGCATCTGCATGTTATCTACCAGCTCTCTGCAAATTTTCCAAAATTCCTATCATTTAATTTCTTATGCTGACCCATGGTATATCAAAACCATGATGGGGAAAGTCACAATGTGGAACAGACAACTGTAATGGCAGTCATGCTTTCCATTATTTCCTATGGGCAATTGTACTTTCCATTAGTCCCTGTGGGCAATCATGCATTCTCTATGAGCAATCATGTATTGTCAATGGTCGTAGGCCCCTTCCGCACCTGCAGAATAATGCACTTTCAATCTACTTTCAGTGCACTTTGCAGCTGTGCGGAATAGCAAAATCCACTTGCAAGCAATTGTGAAAGTGGATTGAAAGTGCATTATTCTGCAAGTGCAGAAGGGGCCTTAGTATGCCTCCTTAATAAAAGCTGAATCCAGCTTAAGCAGGCATGAGCCCCGAGCCTCAGTTTTTGGTGAATATCTCGAGCAAACACACCTCTTCTGAACACATAATTCTAGAATGGGATGAGCTCAATGAAATCACTCACTATTTTGAGTTTCTACTACGATACTTCCTCAGGGATTTACTGTTAAGCAAAGCTGCAATGTTGTGTAAGGCTTCTGCTATTGGCAGTATAGGGAATGCTAGTAGCAATGATATCAAACATCCATGCCCAAATGGTAAAAATACATAAGGAGAGGTACAGCTGTTGTTTAAAGCCAGGCTGGGCTGTTATTTGAGGGAAGATATTGAACTGTATCAGGGGTCTGCAACCTGCGGCTCTCCAGTTGGCCATGCTGGCAGGGCTGATGGGAATTGTAGTCCATGAACATCTGGAGAGTTGCAGGTTGCAGACCCCTGAACTGGATCAACTCATTACCTGGGTTCTCATCCTTGAAGACTCCATGTTCCAAAGAAGAGGCTGAGGTGTTTCACATGCTGTAATATAAACATTGAAAGTTGATTAGAGGTTCCTCAGCAAACAAGTTGATAGCAGAACAAATCCTGGAAGCCAGAAGTTTGAAAACTCACTACATTGAGAAAATTTTACAGCCTTTCCCACATTTGGTAACTACAAGACTAATTCAGAAGGTTTTGGTTGTTGCTTTTTTAAAAAAACATCATAGTTCAATCAACATAAAAAGGCAGGTAGAGAGTAACCCTGTAAAGCTCCTTGATTGCATAAAATTGTATTTTGCAAAATCCCAGGGAAAAGGGTGCAGTTTTAAGCAGAACCCTATAAAACCCCAGAGCCCTTCGGGGGTGGGCAGTTCATTAATTATCATCATCATCATTAATAATAATAATAATAATAATAATAATAATAATAATAATAATAATAATAATAATAATAATAATAATAATAATAATACATTTCCCACTCACCCACAGTTGCTGTACCCCACAAGGGTTTGACAGAGTCAATATCTGCTTTAAATTTCTGAAATTTAACACACATTCTTGTCACAATTCTCCAGTGAGCCAGCCAGAACGGGGAAAAAAAGCTCTTTTTACAAACCATTCCTCTCTGTATAGGAAAGGATATTTTGTGATGACTAAACCCTGTACAATTCCAATGAGCTGCTTTGTTAGACTGTTTGACAAGGCTCAAGAGCCAGAAAGGTGTGTTTTTTCTCCCAAGGAAATAAGAAAAGGAATGATTACATCAGGAAAAAAACACACATTTGTGTTGCCAAAAGTCTGCTTCTAAGGAGATGGAGCATAACTCCCATGAATCAACCAAGTCCAAGGAAACATTTGGTCCTGAAATGCTAACTGTGTCAGAAATTATCCCAATTTGAAACTTACAAGCAGCTGAATAACAGTCTTGATGTGGACATTGAATATCTCAGAGAAGTTACTGTGGCAAACCTATGACATGTTCAACAGATTCAAATAGCTGAGGTCACAACTAGGTTTACTAATACTCAGCTGTTGAAAATTCCCCCACCCTCATTCGTCCTACTGATCAAAAGGAAAAGGCACCATGAATTGTACTTAAGGCATAGGTGCACCACTAACAATGTATCAACGACTAATCACTCTTTCAAATTTCCTATAGCGGATCTGCACACTTCAAAAAAATCATCCCCAATAAGCAATGGACTCTGGTATTAAGGGCAAAAGAAAGGAGGCACGAACGCCGTTTGTTCTGCCCACCGGGTACATACCTGGAGCATTTCTCTCTGTGAAGGTGAAGTTGCCGGCCACAGAGGCACACGATGTAACACCCTACTCTCTGTGCCACGCCTCTGCAGATGCCGCCAACAGAAGCATTCCTGTTAAATAAGGACTAGTCGGGCTTGAAGCCCAGGTATTTCACTAGGGACAGGTCTGCTCTAAGCAAAATACATAAGAAATAGCTTGTTTTCCTGAGCCCAGGTATTACACTAGGGACAGGTCTGCTCTGAGCAAAATCCAGTAAACAAGGAATAGTCGAACCTAAAGCCCAGGTATTACACAAGGGACAGGTCTGCTCTGAGCAAAATTCAGTTACATGAGATATAGTTGGGCCTAAAGCCCAGGTGGTATTGCTTAACTAGGGACAGGAGTATCCTGCTCTGAGCAAAAAAATCCAGTAAATAAGGAATAGTCGGCCTTGGAGCCCAGGTATTAGCTACTAGGGACAGAGTCCTGCTCTGCCAGGCAAAATTACCCAGTTACATGAGATATAATGCAGGCCTTAAAGCTCCAGAGTATTACATCAGGGCTGGTAGGTCTGCTCTGAGCAAAATCCAGTAAATAAGGAATAGTCGGGCCTGGACCCCAGGTATTACACTAGGGACAGGTCTGCTCTGAGCAAAATCCAGTAAACAAGGAATACTCGAGCCTAAAGCCCAGGTATTACACTAGGGACAGGTCTGCTCTGAGCAAAATTCAGTTGAGCATTTCTAGTCCCAGGTGGTATTATTGCACTAGGGATGGTGGCCCGCTCTGAGCAAATACATACATAAGAAATAGCTTGTTTCCAAAAGCCCAGGTATTATTATTGGCTACTCAGGGAGAGGGCTGCACATGAGCAAAATCCAGTAAACAAGGAATAGTCGAGCCTAAAGCCCAGGTATTACACTAGGGACAGGTCTGCTCTGAGCAAAATCCAGTAAACAAGGAATAGTCGAGCCTAAAGCCCAGGTATTACACTAGGGACAGATCTGCTCTGAGCAAAATTCAGTTACATGAGATATAGTCGGGCCTAAAGCCCAGGTATTACACTAGAGACAGGTCAGCTATGAGCAAAATCCAGTAAATAAGGAATAGTCGAGCCTAAAACCCAGGTAATACACAATGGACAGGTCTGCTCTGAGCAAAATCCAGTAAATACAGAATAGTTGAGCCTAAAGCCCAGGTATTACACTAGGGACAGATCTGCTCTGAGCAAAAACCAGTAAACAAGGAATAGTCGAGCCTAAAGCCCAGGTATTACAGTAGGGACAGGTCTGCTATGAGCAAAATCCAGTAAATAAGTAATAGTCCAGCCTAAAGCCCAGGTATTACACTAGGGACAGGTCTGCTCTGAGCATAATTCAGTTGGGCGTTTAGCCCAGGTATTACACTAGGGACAGGTCTGCTCTGGTAGCAGTAAAAATTTTAGTTAGCTTAGCGTTTAAATGAGGTATTACACTAGGGACAGGTCTTCGCTCTAGAGCTAAAATACATAAGGAAATAGTCGAGTTTCCTAAGAAGCCCAGGCAGGTATTACACTAGGACAGAGTCTGCTCTGGAGCAAAATGGCAGTAAACAAAGAGGAATATGAGTCGAGTTTAAAGCCCCAGTGTATTACACACTAGGGACAGGTCTGCCTCTGGTAGGCAAAAAGGAATTCAGTTACATGAGATATAGTCGGGCCTATAAGCCCAGGAGTATTACACTAGGGACTAGGTCTGCTCCTGCAAGGAGCAGGAAATCCAGTAAATAAGGAATATGAATTTTCGAGCCTAAAGCCCAGGTATTACACTAGGGACAGATCTGCTCTGAGCAAAATACATAAGAAATAGTCGAGCCTAAAGCCCAGATATTACACTAGGGACAGGTCTGCTCTGAGCAAAATCCAGTAAATAAGGAATAGTCGGGCCTGGACCCCAGGTATTACACTAGGGACATGTCTGCTCTGAGCAAAATTCAGTTACTTAAGAAATAGCCGAGCCTGGAGCCCAGGTATTACACTAGAAACAGATCTGCTCTGAGCAAAATCCAGTAAACAAGGAATAGTCGAGCCTAAAGCCCAGGTATTACACTAGGGACAGGTCTGCTCTGTGCAAAATTCAGTTGGGCATTTAGCCCAGGTATTACACTAGGGACAGGTCTGCTCTGAGCAAAATAGAGTTGGGCATTTAGCCCAGGTATTGCACTAGGGACAGGTCTGCTCTGAGCAAAATACATAAGAAATATAGATCGGTACCTAAAAGCCCACAGGTATTACACTAGGGACAGGTCACTGCTCTGGAAGCCAAAAATCCAGTAAACAAAGGAATGAGCTCTGTTTCCTAAAGCCCAGGTATTACACTAAAGGGACAGGTCTGCATACTGAGCAAAAATGCGTAGTAAACAAAGGAATAGTTCGAGCCTAAAGCCCAGAGGTGCATTACTACTAGGGACAGTCTGCTCTGAGAAAGCAAAATTCAGTTACATGAGATATGAAGTCGGGCCCCTAAAAGCCCAGGAGTATTACACTAGGGACCTTGGAGGTCTGCTGGGTGAGCAAAAAAAGCCAGTAAATAAGGAATAGTCGAGCCTAAAGCCCAGGTATTACACTAGGGACAGGTCTGCTCTGAGCAAAATCCAGTAAATAAGGAATAGTTGAGCCTAAAGCCCAGGTATTACACTAGGGACAGATCTGCTCTGAGCAAAAACCAGTAAACAAGGAATAGTTGAGCCTAAAGCCAAGGTATTACAATAGGGACAGGTCTGCTATGAGCAAAATCCAGTAAATAAGTAATAGTCCAGCCTAAACCCCAGGTATTACACTAGGGACGGTCTGCTCTGAGCATAATTCAGTTGGGCGTTTAGCCCAGGTATTACACTAGGGACAGGTCTGCTCTAAGCAAAATTTAGTTGGGCATTTAGCCCAGGTATTGGCTATTACACTAGGGACACAGGTCTGCTCTGAGCAAAAGGAATACATAATAGAAAATAGCTCTTCGAGACTGGTAAAGTTTTCCCAGATATTTGACTAGGGACTGGAGTCTGCTCTGAGCAAAATCCAGTAAACAAGGAATAAGTCAAGTTTCCTAAAGCCCAGGACATTTACACTTTAGGGACAGGGTCTGCTCTTGAGCTTAAAATTCCAGTTACATATGAGACCTATAGTCAGGGCTTCTTATAGCCCAGGTATTACACTAGGGACAGGTCTGCTCTGAGCAAAATCCAGTAAATAAGGAATAGTTGAGCCTAAAGCCCAGGTATTACACTAGGGACAGATCTGCTCTGAGCAAAATACATAAGAAATAGTCGAGCCTAAAGCCCAGATATTACACTAGGGACAGGTCTGCTCTGAGCAAAATCCAGTAAACAAGGAATAGTCGAGCCTAAAGCCCAGGTATTACACTAGGGACAGGTCTGCTCTGAGCAAAATCCAGTAAATAAGGAATAGTCGAGCCTAAAGCCCAGGTATTACACCAAGGACAGATCTGCTCTGAGCAAATCCACTAAATAAGGAATAGTCGAGCCTAAAGCCCAGGTATTACACTAGGGACAGATCTGCTCTGAGCAAAATCCAGTAAACAAGGAATAGTCGACCCTAAAGCCCAGGTATTACAGTAGGGACAGGTCTGCTCTGAGCAAAATCCAGTTACATGAGATATAGTCGGGCCTAAAGCCCAGGTATTACAGTAGGGACAGGTCTGCTCTGAGCAAAATTCAGTTACATGAGATATAGTCGGGCCTAAAGCCCAGGTATTACACTAGTGACAGGTCTGCTCTGAGCAAAATTCAGTTACATGAGATATAGTCAAGCCTAAAGCCCAGGTATTACACTAGGGACAGGTCTGCTCTGAGCAAAATACATAAGAAATAGTCGAGCCTAAAGCCCAGGTATTACACTAGGGACAGGTCTGCTCTGAGCAAAATCCAGTAAACAAGGAATAGTCGAGCCTAAAGCCCAGGTATTACACTAGGGACAGGTCTGCTCTGAGCAAAATTCAGTTGGGCATTTAGCCCAGGTATTGCACTAGGGACAGGTCTGCTCTGAGCAAAATTCACTTAAATAAGGATTAGTCACGCTTGTAGCCCAGGTAATAAACTAGGGACAGGTCTGCTCTGAGCAAAATTCAGTTAAATAAGGACTAGTCGGGCTTTTGTAGTCCGGGAATTTCACTTCAGGGACAAGGTCTCTGCTCTGAGAGAAAAATTCAAAGATTAAATACAGAATAGATCAGGGCTCTGTAGCCCAGATATCCCACACACACTGCCTGAGGATGGGTCTGCTTTGAGCAAAAAATTCAAAAGTTAAAAGAAGGCTGAATAGATGGGCCTATATAGCCCTGGTATAACTTACTAAAGGGACAGGTCTCTGCTCTGAGCAAACGTTAAAGCAGTTAAAGAAGGAACAGATGGGCCTATAGTCCTGGTATAACACTAGGGACCGGTCTGCTCTGAGCAAAACTTAAAGTTAAAGAAGGAATAGATGGGCCTATAGCCCAGGTATAAAACTAGGGACCGGTCTGCTCTGAGCTAAACTTAAAGGTAAAGAAGGAATAGATGGGCCTATAGCCGGTGTATAACACTATGTAAGTGAGTCTGCTCTGTTTTTTTTTTATGTTGGTGGTGAAATTTATATGCTAGTTGGAGTGGTTTTAAGGGGAAGCTGAGCTGGGTTATTGTTCAAGTCTGAGGTGGTCGTGGTGAAGACCTTTCACAAAGGTGGAGTCTGTATTCAGGGAGATATGGGGGCTTAAGAAGTTGTACGCTTAGGGGAGTCTGGCTGCATTTACATTTTTTTTTTTAAGGAGGTGGGTATGCGTTCATACATTATTGGAAGGTGAATTGCTAATGGTGCTAATGACAAAAAAGAGAGCTGGAAATAAGAGATTGGATAATCAAGCCAGTGGCCTCCCCCCCAGGCAGGAGTAGTAGAGGGTGCTCCAGCGCAGTAGGATCACATGTTCCTTTCTGCTGCTGTCATTCCCATCAAAGCCTTCACACCAGCATCTTCCTCTCTTCTTGGTGAAATTTCCCCAGCTCTTTTTTTGTCAATAGTACCTATTTTGAAAAAAATCATTTTCATTTAATGGTGCACAAATCTACGCCTTGATTACAGGACTTGGTGCATGATATGTCAGTTAACAGCTCTTCCTCCTGGAACCTTTTGACCTCACATGCGTGGACTTCCTCTTGAATCTTCTGTGATTTCAGCTCTTTTTGTCAATAGCACCAACACCTCCATTATGCATCAACGCTTTACCCCTCAATTCTCCAAAATTGAAATGCAACCAAATACCTCCTGAACGTGACATCTCGAGCCCCCCCATTCCGCCTCCTAAATACACAGACAGACTCACTCTGCAGAATAGTCTTCACACGCACCACCACAGACCTGCTACAATAACCCAGGACAGCTGCCCCCTAGAAACCCTCCAATATGCATAAATTCCCCACCACAAAAAACCCAAACACACGCCACTAAGTCTCACATGATGCAAATGTCTCTGCAGGACCACAGGACTTGGTATGAAACTCCAGGGATTGGAATAGTCGAGCCTAAAACCCAGGTATTACACTAGGGACAGGTCTGCTCTGAGCAAAATTCAGTTACATAAGAAATAGTTGGGCCTGGAGCCCAGGTGATTACACTCAGGGACAGGGTCTGCTCTGGAGACAGAAATCCAGTAAACAAAAGGAATAAGGTCGGGCCTAAAAGCCCAGGAGTATTACACTAGGGACAGGTCTACTCTTGAGCAAAGTCCAGTAATATAAGGAATAGCTCGAGAGCTTCCAAAAGCCCAGGTATGACACTACTAGACAGGTCTGCTCTGACCAAAATCCAGTTATATAGGAAATAGTCGGGCCTGGAGCCCAGGTATTACGCTAGGGACAGGTCTGCTCTGAGCAAAATCCAGTAAATAAGGAATAGTCGAGCCTAAAGCCCAGGTATGACACTAGGGACAGGTCAGCTCTGAGCAAAATCCAGTTATATAAGAAATAGTCGGGCCTGGAGCCCAGGTATTACACTAGGAACAGGTCTGCTCTGAGCAAAATCCAGTAAATAACTAATAGTTGAGCCTATAGCCCAGGTATTACACTAGGGACCGGTCTGCTCTCAGCAAAATCCAGTAAGCAAGGAATAGTCGAGCCTAAAGCCCAGGTATTACACTAGGGATAGGCCTGCTCTGAGCAAAATCCAGTAACCTAAGAAATAGTTGAGGCTATAGCCTAGGTATTACACTAGGGACAGGTCTGCTCTGAGCAAAATCCAGTAGACAAAGAGTAGTCGAGCCTAAATCTCAGGTATTACACTAGGGACAGGTCTGCTCTGAGCAAAATTCAGTTACATAAGAAATAGTTGGGCCTGGAGCCCAGGTATTACTCTAGGGACAGGTCTGCTCTGAGCAAAATCCAGTAAACAAGGAATAGTCGAGCCTAAAGCCCAGGTATTACACTAGGGACAGTCTGCTCTGAGCAAAATTCAGTTACATGAGATATAGTCGGGCCTAAAGCCCAGGTATTACACTAGGGACAGGTCTGCTCTGAGCAAAATCCAGTAAATAAGGAATAGTCGAGCCTAAAGCCCAGGTATTACACTAGGGACAGGTCTGCTATGAGCAAAATCCAGTAAATAAGTAATAGTCCAGCCTAAACCCCAGGTATTACACTAGAGACAGGTCTGCTCTGAGCATAATTCAGTTGGGCGTTTAGCCCAGGTATTACACTAGGGACAGGTCTGCTCTGAGCAAAATTTAGTTGGGCGTTTAGCCCAGGTATTACACTAGGGACAGGTCTGCTCTGAGCAAAATACATAAGAAATAGTCGAGCCTAAAGCCCAGGTATTACACTAGGGACAGGTCTGCTCTGAGCAAAATCCAGTAAACAAGGAATAGTCGAGCCTAAAGCCCAGGTATTACACTTGGGACAGGTCTGCTCTGAGCAAAATTCAGTTACATGAGATATAGTCGGGCCTATAGCCCAGGTATTACACTAGGGACAGATCTGCTCTGAGCAAAATCCAGTAAACAAGGAATGAGTCGCACCCCAAAAAGCCCAGGTATTACAGTAGGGACAGGTCTGCTCTGAGCAAAATCCAGTTACATGAGATATGGAAGCGTCAGCCTAAAGCCCAGGTATTACAGTAGGGACACAAGGTTCTGCTCCTGAGCAAAATTCAGTTTCTTCACATGAGATAACTAGTCGGGCCTAAAGCCCAGGTATTACAGTAGGGACAGGTCTGCTCTGAGCAAAATTCAGTTACATGAGATATAGTCGGGCCTGAAGCCCAGGTATTACAGTAGGGACAGGTCTGCTCTGAGCAAAATTCAGTTACATGAGATATAGTCGGGCCTAAAGCCCAGGTATTACACTAGGGACAGGTCTGCTCTGAGCAAAATACATAAGAAATAGTCGAGCCTAAAGCCCAGGTATTACACTAGGGACAGGTCTGCTCTGAGCAAAATCCAGTAAACAAGGAATAGTCGAGCCTAAAGCCCAGGTATTCCACTAGGGACAGGTCTGCTCTGAGCAAAATTCAGGTACATAATGACTAGTTGGGCTTGTAGCCCAGGTATAACATATTAGGGATGGGTCTGCTCTGAGCAAAATTCATGGTTACATAAGGAGTAGATCGGCTTGTGACCCAGTTATAGCACTAGGGGTCTGCTCTGTGAGCAAAATTCACAGTTAAACACGGAATAAATGCATCTGAAGACCAGGGGGAAGTCAAGGAATCGCTATTCTGAGATCATAATTCCCAGACAAATCTGGAATGGCATGTCTTGAAGCCCACCTGGGCATCAGGGGTAGGGTCTTCTCCAAGATACAAATTCACAGAGAAATCTGGGAATGGAGGGGCTTGATGCAGAGAAAGAACAAAGAGAGATTCCTCTATGACACGTAAGTTCAAAGTGAAATCAGGGAATTCAGTGCAACAAGTGAATGTGTGAGTTGAGATGCTATTTCACAGAGAAATTTTGGAAGAGATAGCAAAGAACCCCAGGAGGGAGTCAAGGGAGATTCCTCTAGGAAATGCATATGAACAGAGAAATCCGGGACTGGAAAGGCATGAAACCCAGTCAAGAGGTTCCTCCAGATGCTATTTCACAGAGAAATCTGGGAATGGAAAGCAAAGAAACCCAGGAGGGAGGCAGGAGAGATTCCTCTATGAATGTATACAAGTGGAGAAATGCAGAACTGGAAAGGTCTGAGCCCAGGTGGGAGTGAAGGGTGATTCCTCTAAGACATGCATAACAGAGAAACCTGGGAATAGAAGGGCATGAAGCCCCGTTGGGAGGGAAGAGAGATTCCTCTATTAAATTTACTTATGTATTTCAATTTGTATGCCCCACAAGATCTCAGAGCAGCTTACAGTAGTAAGTAACATAAAATTTGATGAAATAACAATTAATACAATTAAAACAATGATAAAATTAAAATCCAATCTGGTTAAAATACATTTAAATTAAAATGTGTGTGTGTACATACAATGCAAAATCACCACTTAGCTCGACAACCTGTACGACTGCAATACAATTCATAAGCATTAAAGGTTTTGTGTGTGTATACAATGGAAATCACCACTTACCTTTACAATCTGTACCATTGCAATACATTTCATAAGCATTAAAGGTTTTGTGTGCATATATACAATAGAAAATCACCGCTTAGCTCAACAACCTGCACAACTGCAATACATTTCATAAGCATTAAAGGTTTTGTGTGCGTATACAACAGAAAATCACCCCTTAGTTCTACAACCTGCACTACTGCAATACATTTCATAAGCATTAAAGGTTTTGTGTGCGTATACAACGGAAAATCACCACTTACCTTTACAATTTGTACCATTGCAATACATTTCATAAGCATTAAAGGTTTTGTGTGCATATACAACGGAAAATCACCACTTAGCTTTACAACCTGCACGACTGCAATATATTTCATAAGCATTAAAGGTTTTGTGTGCGTATACAATGGAAATCACCACTTAGCTCAACAACCTGCACAACTGCAATACATTTCATAAGCATTAAAGGTTTTGTGTGCATATACAATGAAAAATCACCGCTTAGCTCAACAACCTGCACTACTGCAATACATTTCATAAGCATTAAAGGTTTTGTGTGCATATACAACGGAAAATCACCACTTAGCTCGACAACCTACACTGTTGCAATACATTTCATAAGCATTAAAGGTTTTGTGTGTATATACAATGGAAATCACCACTTACCTTTACAATCTGTACCATTGCAATACATTTCATAAGCATTAAAGGTTTTGTGTGCATATACAACGGAAAATCACCACTTAGCTCAACAACCTGCACAACTGCAATACATTTCATAAGCATTAAAAGTTTTGTGTGCATATACAATGAAAAATCACCGCTTAGCTCAACAACTTGCACAACTGCAATACATTTCATAAGTATTAAAGGTTTTGTGTGCATATACAATGAAAAATCACCGCTTAGCTCAACAACCTGTACAACTGCAATACATTTCATAAGCATTAAAGGTTTTGTGTGCGTATACAATGGAAAATCACCACTTAGCTCGACAACCTGCACGACTGCAACACATTTAATAAGCATTAAAGGTTTTGTGTGCGTATACAATGGAAAATCACCACTTAGCTCAACAACCTGCACAACTGCAATACATTTCATAAGCATTAAAGGTTTTGTGTGCGTATAACAACAGAAAATCACCACTTAGCTCAACAACCTGCACGACTGCAACACATTTCATAAGCATTAAAGGTTTTGTGTACATATACAACAGAAAATCACAGCTTAGCTCAACAACCTGTACAACTGGAATACATTTCATAAGCATTAAAGGTTTTGTGTGCGTACACAACAGAAAATCACCACTTAGCTCAACAACCTGCACGACTGCAACACATTTCATAAGCATTAAAGGTTTTGTGTGCGTATACAACGGAAAATTACCACTTAGCTCAACAACCTGCATGACTGCAATACATTTCATAAGCATTAAAAGCTTTTTGTGTGTATATAATGGAAATCACCACTTACCTCTGCAATCTGCACTTCTGAAAGGTCCCGCGCACGACACGAGAAGAGTCCAGGATCATATACATACATCTAGTTCAGCTCCCCTCAAGGGGACAGCCCCCCCTCCCATTGACACAAAGACCAAGGCCATCCCCTGATTCTGCATTCAAGCCCTCTATTTCAGATATTTGCTGTGTGTGTATATAAAGGGAATTCCCTACACTAAGGCTAAGCGCCAGTGATGGCTAATTGTTTGGGCTTTCCGGGTGGCAACAATTTGTAGGGAAATGCTTAGCGCATGACTCTTGCTCCCATGTTACCCCATCCCCATATCACCCATTCCCTAGATAAAAGACACAGGAGTTTTTTTACAAATTCATTTTATTAAAAAAACAAAAAAAATCCCATTCATGTGTGGTGCTATCCTGGTTTTATTTTTTAAAAGTCAAATAATTTCCAAAATGCCGCAAACTCTGCTCCCATGTTACCCATCCCCATGTCACCCATCCCTAATAAAAAGACACAGGTTTTTACAAATTCATTTTATTAAAAAAAAAACAAACAAAATCCATTCATGTAACTGGTGCTATCTATTGTTTTATTTTTTTTTAAAAGTCAAATAATTCAAAGATGCTTGAAACTCAAGCAGGAAGTATTGTCCGTAATAGTGCTGGTAGAACACTGGTGTGTCACCCAAAATACTGCAATGGTGTTTCCACCCTTGACCACGAAAGTCATGGCAGGTTACCGCCATCACTGAAGCTCAAAGGAATGTCAATGCATCCAGTGCAGACTGGAAACAGATGAGCATATTAACTTAGAAATAGAAATTTCCAAGGCACCAAAACCCAAAAAATCTAAAAAGCAGTGTGTTTCTCCATACAAATCCTGATGCAGCAAAACATAGGAATCCCAAATATCACTGTGTTCAAAAGGGGCCAATTTAACAAAAGTAAGAGCAGGAATACAGATAATCAAGAAACCTTAAAAAAACCCAATGATCATAAGCCGCCCCGCTTTAAATAAGAATTACATTTTTGCTATAGGAAGGGTGATATACAAATACAAAAGGAGCACACAAAATTATTACCAATGCACCATATAAAATGGGAGGAGAGAGAAATAATCTAAATTGCTGCTCTTTTTCAAAAGAAAAGAGAAAAAAGCTGGAACCCTTCCTATAGCAGAAATTACACAGCACAGCAAATCTTGGTTTCTAGTTCAGCCTGAGGGAGACCAGATGCAAACCCACCCATATCTGCATACATTGACAACCGCCACGGACAGGACTCACCCAATCTAGCTGTCCAGAAGATGCTGCTGCTGCTGCTGCTGGAAAGAAAAGGGAGAATCCAGTTAAGAAGGATCTAGCCAAGCCCAGGGCCAGTCCCGTTTCCTCCCTCCCCAGACCTCAAGAATCTGCACAAATAAAGGAGCAAGCCAGAGTCACACCCCAGCACCTGCCTCCAGCACTGGAAGTAGCCTGCAAAGGAAAGCTAGCAGCCCTGGGCACAAGGAACCCAGATCCTTCATTGGCCCAGCAACGGGAAAGAGAGGCCACTTTGAACTGTGAGCACTGGGGAACTGGCAAACTTTGCAACAGACTGAAGAGCAAAAGTGTGCTCTGGATTTGCACCTGGCATGCAATGAAAGCAAGTATGACCGCAGCCCTTTTCAATTTAGAAACTAAATCCTGATTGGCGGGGTGGCTCCAACCACCTTGAAAACTGAAAACAAAGTTCACTCAATAGAGTACTAAAACTAAGGAGAGCAATTGCTCAGGAGCAGCAGTGGTGTAGTGATTAAGAGCATGTGTACTCTAATCTGGAGGACTGGGTTTGATTCCCCACTCTGTTTGAGCTATGGAGGCTTATCTGGGGAATTCAGATTAGCCTGTGCACTCCAACACATGCCAACTGGGTGACCTTGGGCTGATCCACAGTCGATTCTTTGGAGCTCTCCTCTCAGCCCCACCCTACCTCACAGGGTGTTTTGTTGTGAGAGGGAAGTGAAGAAGAGATTTTGCCTTAAGCCCCTTTGAGTCTCCTTACAGGAGAGAAAGAGGGGGGGGGATATAAATCCAATTCTTCTTTTAATTGATAGTACATGATTGCTCATAGGAAATGATGGAAAGCATGCCCATAGGAAATACAGTAGCCCCTTCCACACTGCTGGGTTTAGGGGTACAGCACCCCCTGCAATTTGGAAATCCTCATAAAAAATTTACCTTCTCTTTGCACCAGAGAAGTAGTCGAAATGTACTCTTTTATTTTAACATTTTTTAAAAATTGTGTATATTTATGGCATTAAAAGATATGTTTATGTTATACAACACTATACATATTTTAATGCATTTCTAAAAAAATTCTGTGTCATCTATTGGCATCTGCATGTTATCTACCAGCTTCTGCAAATTTTCCAAAAAATTCCCATTTAATTTCTTGTGCTGACCCATGGTATATCAAAACCATGGTGTGGGGAAAGTCACAATGTGGAACAGACAACTGTAATGGCAGTCATGCTTTCCATTTATTTCCCTGCATGGAGCGAACTGTACTTTCCATTAGTCCCTGTGGGCAATCATGCATTCTCTATGAGCAATCATGTATTGTCAATGGTCGTAGGCCCCTTCCGCACCTGCAGAATAATGCACTTTCAATCTACTTTCAGTGCACTTTGCAGCTAAAAGGGATTAGCAAATCCACTCTTTGCAAGCAATTGTGAAAGTGGATTGAAAGTGCATTATTCTGCAAGTGCGGAAGGGGCCTTAGTATGCCTCCTTAATAAAAGCTGAATCCAGCTTAAGCAGGCATGAGCCCCGAGCCTCGAGGATTTTTGAGTGAATATCTGCGCCAAACACACTCTTCTGAACATGAATTTAATGGGATGAGTCAATTAATACCTACTATTTTGAGTTTCTACGATACTCTCAGGTTTACTGGCAAAGCTGCAATGTTGTGTTTGCCATAGGGAATGCTAGTAGCAATGATATCAAACATCCATGCCCAAATGGTAAAAATACATAAGGGGAGGTACAGCTGTTGTTTAAAGCCAGGCTGGGCTGTTATTTGAGGGAAGATATTGAACTGTATCAGGGGTCTGCCACCTGCGGCTCTCCAGTTGGCCATGCTGGCAGGGCTGGTGGGAATTGTAGTCCATGAACATCTGGAGAGTTGCAGGTTGCAGACCCCTGAACTGGATCAACTCATTACCTGGGTTCTCATCCTTGAAGACTCCATGTTCCAAAGAAGAGGCTGAGGTGTTTCACATGCTGTAATATAAACATTGAAAGTTGATTAGAGGTTCCTCAGCAAACAAGTTGATAGCAGAACAAATCCTGGAAGCCAGAAGTTTGAAAACTCACTACATTGAGAAAATTTTACAGCCTTTCCCCCATTTGGTAACTATAAGATTAGTTCAGGTGGTTTTGGTTGTTGCTTTTTTTTTAAAAAAAAAACAGTCCTTATCATAGTTCAATCAACATAAAAAGGCAGGTAGAGAGAGTAACCCTGTAAAGCTCCTGGACTGCATACAATTGTATTTCGCAAAATCCTGGAAAAAAGGGTGCAGTTTTAAGCAAAACCCTATAAAATCCCACTTTTTAAGCAAAATCCTATAAAACCCCAGAGCCCTTTGGGGGTGGCCAGTTCATTAATTATTATTGTTGTTGTTGTTAATAATATTATCATCATCAATAATAATAATAATAATAATAATAATAATAATAATAATAATAATAATAATAATAATAATAATAATAATAATAATAATAATAATAATAAATTTCCCACCCACCCACAGTTGCTGTACCCCACAAGGGTTTGACAGAGCCAATATCTACTTTAAATTTCTGAAATTTAACACACATTCTTGTCACAATTCTCCAGTGAGCCAACCAGAAGGGGAAAAAAAAGCTCTTTTTACAAACCATTCCTCTCTATATAGGAAAGGATATTTTGTGATGACTAAACCCTGTACAATTTCAATGAGCTGCTTTGTTAAACTGTTTGACAAGGCACAAGAGCCAGAAAGGTGTTTATTTCCCCAAGGAAATAAGAAAAGGAATGATTACCTTAGGAAAAAAAACACATTTGTGTTGACACAGCAGTCTTTCAAGGCAAGAGACATTCATTCCAGAACTGGTTTCCCATTGCCATCCTTTCTATAGCGACCCCTGACCTCCTCGGGGGTCTCCCACCCAAGACGGACCCTGCTTAATTTCTAAATTCTGACAAGATTAGGTTAGCCTGGACTATCCAGGTCAAAATGATCCCCAAACACTTGTCACACTGCTGTTTTCTACACCTTCCCTTCTTACTTTTGTTCAATAAACCTCCCCTTTCAGCTCCATCCTCTCTTTCCCATGATAAGCTAAGGACAAAGCTTGTGGATAAGGCAGCCTCTCCTGCATGGTTAAGGGGTGCACCGTGTAAAATAGAAAGCCTCAGGTGTTTTTCCGCTTCTTTTCAAAAAACTCCCCTTTCTGGATACAGATAATCCCCTCCCTCCTCCTGATCCCCCCCAACTCTACAGCAATTCTGTGAATTAAATATATATATTTACTGTAAAAAAATTTTTTTAAACCCCTCACACATACAGGCTCCATGTTCCATGTTTTCTTTAAAAAATCCTTCTATTTTACTCCAGTTTTAATTTTGCCACAGCTGTTCCAAATTGAAGGATTGGAGCACCTTCCTTATGAGGAGAGGCTGCAGCATTTGGGACTCTTTAGTTTGGAGAGGAGACGTCTGAGGGGGGATATGATTGAAGTCTATAAAATTATGCATGGGGTAGAAAATGTTGACAGAGAGAAATTTTTCTCTCTTTCTCACAATACTAGAACCAGGGGGCAGCATCCATTGAAAATGCTGGGGAAGAATTAGGAACTAATAAAAGGAAACACTTCTTTACTAAACCTGTGATTGGTGTTTGACAGAATATGCTGCCACAGGAGCTGGTTACTTAGGCCACTAACCTGGATAGCTTTAAAAGGGCTTTGGACAGATTTTATGGAGGAGTAGAAGTTCCATTTATGGCTACCAATCTTGATCCTCCTTGATCTCAGATTGCAAAATTGCGCTTAAAGCAGACCAGGTGCTCAGGGAACCCCAGGCAGCAGCAGCAGAAGGCCATTGCTTTCCACCTCCGTGGCTGCATGTGCATTCCCAAAGGAGGCACCCTGGTGAGGCCATTGCAAGTAGCAGAATGCTGGACTAGATGGACTCCGGTCTGATCCAGCAGGCTATTTCTTATGTTCTTATGTTCTTATGTGCAAATGTTTCATGCCACATTTATTTATTTTAAGCCTCCTGCCTGTTGCTTTCTCTTCATGGCTTCTTTTGGGGTCAATTTGTGCTTTGTTTCTTCAGTGATCCTGCTCTACAATTGCAAAGAGCATTGCCCACCGCTTGTGACCCTCCAACATTCCACCAGCCTTTTACAGCAAAGAAACTTTAAGTCTGTTTTCTGTTTCATAAACAATAATGTGCAGTCCAACAAAGAAATAAGGCAAACCAACGCAGAGACAATAGCCAACATATAATTGTTGTTCTCACCTGTTATGCAAAACAGACTAGCAATCACCTCCTACAGACCTAGCAGTGCCTTTACAGCTCTCTCTAGCTGAAAACATGTCCTGCAGCAGCACCGCTGAGGGGCTTACAGAAGCCATAAGCCCCTCTCCCTCTTATGTCCAAGCCTTCAAAGGGCAGCCCTGAAATATCAGGAATATAATGAATGACTTGAAGCTAGACCACCCTGGAGGTAAATTAACTTCTCAACAAATCTCAAAGTAATGGAGCCTTATGGAAAACCTGAGCTCTTTGGCTCCCCCCTCATGTGGACTCTTGGGTTTACACACAAAATTGACTTTTTTTGACTATGGCTAATAACTTGCATATGATAATGTCCTTTGCAAAAAAGCATTTCCCCTCTTGTGTATGTAATTTAAAGTCTGTAGAACAAACTGGAAGCTAAATTTAAGTTGTCCACTGTGGTCCAATTAGCTTGGCCCATAGAGCCATTAAAAGCATATATTCCATATCTCTTTGCTTGTTTGCTGCTGGGGAGACATCCCCCCAGCTTGATAATAATTATTTCCAAATCTATTGTAAACAGTCCTATTTTTTTTTTATTAAAGGAGCCTCAAATACCCCTCCCCATTTTATCTCCATTAATATTTTGGAAATGCCAGCAATGTCCCAAGTAAATTGAATGTTTAAGTCACTGTCATAGGGGGGGGGGACACTTATTCATACTTTTTTGTTCAATAAACTTTGAAGCTCTATTCCTGTATTTCCTAAGTATGATGAGCAGGACTCCTTTGATAAAGGCTGCCTTCCCTGTATGGTTAAAGGGGTGCAAATATGAGAAAGCCTCAGGTGTTTTCCGCCCTTTTCAAAAGCTCCCTTTTCTGGATAGATACGTCCCTCCCCTCTGGTCCCCTCAACTCTACAGCAATTCTGTGAAGTAAAATACATATATACACATTTACTCTTAATTTTTTTCAAACACCCCCCCCCCAGGGCTCCATATCCCATGTTTTTTTTTTAAAAGCGCACCTACTACCACCTCACAGGGGTGTGTGCTGTTGGCGGCAGGAGGAGGAAGGAAAAGGGGAGTCTAAATGTAAGCCCCTTTTGGAGTCTCCTTACAGGAGAAAGGGGGGGGGATATAAATCCAAACTCTTCTTTTTCATTGATAAGTACATGGATTGCCCACTTAGGAAATAATGGAAGTTACTTGCCCATAGGGGACTAATGGGCAGCAGCAGCGATGCTTGCTCCATAGTGTTCACAGTAGCCCTGTATTTCCATTAGTCCCTGTGAGTAATCATGCATTCTCTATGAGCAATCATGTATTGTCAATGGTTTCAGTATGCCTCCCTTTTAATAAAAAAAGCTGAATCCAGCTTTTACAGGCATGAGCTCAGAGCCTCAGTTTTGGCAGTGAATATCTACTAAACACACTTTTTCTTCTGAACATATGAATTTAATGGGATGGAGTCAATTAGTACCTACCTACTATTTTTTTGAGTTTCTCAATGATACTCTCAGGTTTACTGGCAAAGCTGCAATGTTGTGTTTGCCATTTATACAGCGAATGCTAGAAGCAATTTATATCAAACATCCATGCCCAAATGGTAAAAATACATAAGGGGAGGTACAGCTGTTGTTTAAAGCCAGGCTGGGCTGTTATTTGAGGGGAAGATATTGAACTGTAGCCTCAGGGGTCCTGCCACCCCTGCGGCTCTCCAGTTGGGCATGGGTGCTGGCAGGGGCTGGGTGGGAATTACCAGTCCATGAACATCCTGGAGAGTTGCAGGTTGCAGACTCCCCTGAACCCTGGATCAATCTCATTACCTGGGTTCTCAACCTTGAAGACTCCATGTTCCAAAGAAGAAGGCTGAGGTGCTTTCATACATGCTGTAATATAAAACATTGAAAGGGAGTTGATTAGAGGTTCCTCCAGCAAAACAGAAGAGTTGATAGCAAGAACAAATCCACTGGAAGCCACAGACATTTGAAAGGCGCTCACTACATTGAGAAATTTTACTTAGCTTTCCCCATTTTGGTAACTACTAGAGACCTTAAGTTCAGAGGTGGTTTTGGTTTATTTGCTTTTTTTTTTAAAAAAAACCCAGTCCTTATTATAGTTCAATCAACATAAAAAGGCAGGTAGAGAGAGTAACCCTGTACTGCATACAATTGTATTTTGCAAAATCCTGGAAAAAAGGGTGCAGTTTTAAGCCAAACCCTATAGAACCCCATTTTTAAAGAAAACCCTATAAAACCCCAGAGCCCTTTGGGGGTGGGCAGTTCATTAAATATCATTCTTGTCACAATTCTCCAGTGAGCCAACCAGAAGATTTAAAAAATCTATCTATATATTTTGTGATGACTGAACACTATACAATTCCAATGAGTGGCTTTGTTAGGATAGTAGACTGTTCAACAAGGCACTGTTGCAAGAGCCAGAAAGGTTTTTTTTCCCCAAGGAAAAAAGAAAAGGAATGATTACATCAGGATAAAAAATACATTTGTGTTGACCCAGCAGTTTTTCAAGGCAAGAGACATTCCAGGTTTCCCATTGCCATCCTTTCTATAGAGACCCCTAACTTCCTCAGTGGTTTCCCACCCAAGTACTAACCAAGACTGACCCTGCTTAATTTCTGACAAGATTAGGTTAGCCTGGACTATCCAGGTCAAAATGGTCCCCAAACACTTGTCACGCTGCTGTTTTCTACACCTTCCCTTCTTACCTTTGTTCAATAAACCTCCCCTTTTCAGTTCTATCCCTCTTTCCCCTGATAAACAGGACTGCTTCTATGAGGCTGCCTTCCCAAACGCCTCAGAAATGCACCTGGCGTTTTCCCACCTTTTTTGAAAGCTCCTCTTTCTGGGTAGATAAGCCCCTCCCCTCAGGTCCCCTCAACACTGCAGCAATTCTGTGAAGTAAACTATATATTTTTAACTGTAAAATTAACCAAAAAAAAAAACCCACTCTCAAACGCACAGGCTTTATATTCCAAGGTTTTTTTTAATCCTTCTATTCAGTTTTAATTTTTGCAACACCTGTTCCAAATGTTTCATGCCATATTTATGTATTTTAAGCCTCCTGCCTGTTCAGGTTTCTTTGGGGGTCATCAAAGCAATTGGTGCTTTTTTTCTCCAGTGATTCTGCTTTACAAGGAAGGCTTGGCGGGGGGGGGGGGGGCTCCCACACAGAATTCCTATTTCTCCTCTCATGTTAATCTAATTTTTATTTCCAAATCTATTGTAAACCGTCTATTTTTTATGAAGGAGCTCAATCCTCCCCCCCCCCCCTGCATTTTCTTCCACATTTTTGAAATGTCACCTTAGCAATGCCTGGTAAATTGAATATTTGAGTCACTGTCAAGGAGGGGAAACTTCTCCTTCATACTTTTGTTCAATAAACTTCAGCTCTATCCCTCTTTCCCATGATAAATAGGACTCTTTTTATAAGGCTCTGACTTCCCTGCATTGTTAGGGGTGCAAATAAAATGCCTCAGAAAGGCACCTGGCGTTTTCCCACCTTTTTTGAAAGCTCCCCTTTTTGAATAGATAAGCCCATCCCCTCAGGTCCCCTCAACACTGCAGCAATTCTGTGAAGTAAATTATATTTTTTAAACTGTAAAATTTTTTAAAAAAACATACACATAGGCTATATATCCCATGGTTTTTTTTTTCAAAAAAAAATCCTTCTATTTCACTTCAGTTTTAATTTTTGCAAATTGTTCCAAATGTTTCATGCCACATTTATGTATTTTAACTCCTTGCTTTCTCTTCATGGCTTTTTGGGGGGTCATAAAAGCAATTGGTGCTTGTTTCTCCAGTGATTCTGCTTTACAAGGAAGGCGGGGGGGGGGGGGTTCTCTCTCACACAGAATTCCTATTTCTCCTCTCATGTTAATCTAATTTTTATGTCCAAATCTATTGTGAACCGTCTATTTTTTATTAAGGAGCTCAATCCCCCCCCCCCCCATTTTCTTCCACATTTTTGAAATGTCACCCTTAGCAATGCCTGGTAAATTGAATGTTTAAGTCACTATCAAGGAGGGGAAACTTCTTCATACTTATGTCCAATAAACTTCAGCTGTATCCCTCTTTCCCATGACAAGCAGGACTCCTTTTATAAGGCTGCCAGTTAAGGGAGGCGACTGAATGCCTCAGGAACGCACCTGGCTGTTTTCCCACCTTTTTCGAAAGATCTCCTTTTTGGATAGATAAGCCCCACCCCTGCCGCTCAACTCTACAACAATTCTGTGAAGTAAACTATATATATATTTTAACTGTAAAAATTTTTTTAAAAAACCTCACATACACAGGCTTTATATCCCATGGTTTTTTTTTAAATCCTTCTATTTCACTTCAGTTTTAATTTTTGCAACACCTGTTCCAAATGTTTCAGGCCACATTTGTGTAATCTAAGCCTCCTGTTTGTTCAGGCTTCTTTTGGGGTCATCAAAGCAATTGGTGCTTTGTTTCTCCAGTGATTCTGCTTTACAAGGAAGGGGGGGTTCTCTCTCTCACACACAGAATTCCTATTTCTCCTCTCATGTTAATCTAATTTTTATTTCCAAATCTATTGTAAGCCGTCTATTTTTTATGAAGGAGCTCAATCCCCCCTGCCCATTTTCTTCCAAATTTTTGAAATATCACCCTTAGCAATGCCTGGTAAATTGAATGTTTAAGTCACTGTCAAGGAGGGAAACTTCTCCTTCATACTTTTATTCAATAAACTTCAGCTCCATCCCTCTTTCCCATGATAAACAAGACTCCTTTTATAAGGCTCTGACTTCCCTGCATGGTTAAGGGGGGGGTGACTGAATGCCTTAGGAACGCACCTGGCATTTCCCACCTTTTTTGAAATATCTCCCTTTTGGATAGATAAGCCCCTCCCCTCACCTCTAAAGCAATTCTGTGAAGTAAACTATATATTTTTTTAATTGTAATATATTTTTTTTACAAATCAAATCTTTTTTGCTGTGTTTCAAGATTGGTTTCCTGCCTCCTTTCATGGCATATATTTTCACACAGGGTTCTTTCTGCTGCAATAAAGTATACTTTGTATCTTTGCCTGCTAATTTCTTACAGCAGCGTATTTTAAAAGCACACTTTGACACCTTAGTAGCTTCAAGCAGTTATTGGTGATGAATCAAAATGCTTCCACCCATAAGGTCCAGACTTGCTTGAATTAGGGCTTACTTAGGACTCGGGCTTTGCAGTTCTGACCCTGAGGCGAAGTGGCTGCATGTCAAATGTGACTGCTGTCAAAAGTGGAGCCGTCCCCAAACTTGCTTCCATGGAAGGAATCAACCACCCACCACAAAATGTCAGCCAGGAAATGGCTCTTCTGTATTTTAGGCAGGAGCTCTGTTTGACAGGATATCTCTGAAAAGCAGAGGCTCAGCTGGGCCAAACTGCACCTGGGGCAGATTCTATGTTTTCTGACCCCCCACGCCCCCCTGTGCCCCCCCCCCACACTTGCCTTAGTTCAGGCTGAAAAAGTTCAGGCCTCTTCAGTTCAGGATGAAAAAAGCCTTTGGAGGCTTATCTGGGGAATTCAAATTGGCTTGTGCGCGTCAACACATGCCAGTTGTGTGACCTTGGGCTAGTCACAGTTCTTTGGCGGTCTTTCAGTCCCACCCACCTCACAGGGCGTTTGTTGGGGGTGGGGGGAAGGAGTTTGTAAGCCCCCTTGAGTCTCCTTATAACAGAGAAAGGGCGGGGGTATAGAAGTCCAAACTCCTCTTCTTATTATTATTATTCTTGGCGGGAGCTACTGTACCCAGGAGACCTTGGGGCTCGCAATGTCTCCTGGGTAGTGTAGTTCCCACTAGGGCCCTTTTCAGGCCAAACTGGGAGGGGGGGGGGAGAAGGAGTGACAACGTGCACAAAGCAATCTGTACACTTAGGCCCCTTCCGCACATGCAGAATGAGGCACTTTCAATCCACTTTCACAATTGTGTGCAAGTGGATTTGGCTATTCCTCACAGTAAAATCCAGCTGCAAAGTGAATTGAAAGTAGATTGAAAGTGCATTGTTCTGCATGAGCGCGTGGGGCCTTTTTATTATTTTTGAATGTTTTATGTTCAATGGTAGAAGCTTATGCTTTCTTTTTCAAAGTTCATTATACGGTAGCATAAAATGGGAAATTAAGAAATGTAAGATATAATCTGTAATATACTGCCCCCATTTGTCGAACAAATAGTTCACTGTTATTACGTAAGTTTCTATTGTTATTTCATTTGGAAATTAATAAAAAATGTATTTAATTTTTTTTTCAAGTGCATTATTCTGCATGTGTGGAAGGGGCCCAAGATTTGCACTTGTCTTCCCTCAGGCACAAAAATGGGCCACAGTCCTCCAGAGAGAATAAGCCATGCTCTGCCTCAAGGGCTTGTTCCTTTATTGTTGGGTCATCAGGCATTACAGACATTCAAATTAAAACAGGCTGCAGGGCTGAGCTTTGCATCTGTGACAAGCTGGAATATGGCAGCCAAACATCTTAGTTCAAGACAGCTTGTGATATCCACTGCCTCAAACAGCAAGAGCCATTATTCCCTTGCATCCTCCTTTATTTACAGAAATCCCTGCCAAAAAAGGACCCACGCTGTCCCTGTTCTCTTTTCCTTCAATCCCTTTACATTACACAGCACCAGCCCTTGAGCTTAATACATCACGGGACACAGGAAACTCCCTGATCCCAAATTAGAGTCCAACCTTGCAAGAAAGACAATGGTTTGTATCCTGCAGTGTATTTTTCAGACACAACAATCCACCTGCTCTTAACCACTACCCCACACTGGAGAAACTGTGGGTGGTGGTGTCCCCTAGCTTTGCGCATCCCCTGGTGAGCCTAGAAACCCAATTTTTCTGACTCCCAAAGGAAGTTCCTTAACGTTTTCAACCAATCAGGGGCATATCTGACATGGGGATACAAATGTCCCTGGGCACCCCCATTTGGTCACGGGGGGGGGGGTGGCGGAAAAATTTCAGGTTTGTTTGTGTTTTTTTTTCAGTTTTTGGCCTGCAGGGGGTGCGGTTTTTAGGCTAGCAGCCCCAAAACTTCAGGGATTTTTCCAGAGACTCTCCTGATGATGCCACCCAGGTTCAGTGAGGCTTGGTTCAGGGGGTCCAAAGTTATGGACACCCAAAGGAGGTGCCCCATCGCCCATTGTTTCCAATGGGACCTAATAGGAGATGGGGGCTACACTTTTGAGGGTCCATAATTTGGATCCCCTGAACCAAACTTCACCAAACCTGGGTGGTATCATCAGGAGAGTCTCCTAAAGGTACCCTGAAAATTTGGTGCTGCTAGCTTAACAATTGCACCCATGACAGCAGACACCCTTCACATTTCTCCAGATTCTCCTTTTAAATCAGCCCCCTTTGGCATGGACTTAAAGGGAGAATCTGAGGTCCCCAGATTAAACATTGAATGTGATGCGGTTTCAGGGTGGGGGAGAATCCATCCCAAAACAGCATCACTTTCAAGGTTGTTTTAACTGGGAACCCCAGATTCTCCCTTTAAGGTGGATTTAAAAGAAGAATCTGGGCTCCCTAATTTAAATACCATTGAAAGTGATGCTGTTTGGAGGTGGATTCCACTGGAGGTGTTTTGTGAGAGATGATGCTGACATTTGTTTGGTAAATGTTTTGCTGGGGGTGATTTGTGAGAGATTTACATGCTTAATACCCACTTGCACTGGCTTGGAGCTGTTTTCTCAGGTTAACAACCTACCTCATAGGGTTGGTGTGAGTACAAAATTAGGAGAGTTAGTGGGAAGAGAGCCATGAATGTTTTGCTGGTGGTGGGAGGTGTTTTGCGACCATTGTTTGGTCGTGGTGGGGGAGGGTGGCTGCCAATACCAGTGGGGGGCGCCAAACTCAGGTTTTGTCCCTGGACTCCAGTTTGCCTAGATATGCCTCTGGTTCACTGGCCTTGTTGAGAGGGCAAGCACAACAGAAAGAGTGAACAGGGACCCTTCCAGTCTTCGCCAGTATGAAGTAAAGCCACAGAGAGAAGATATCCCTGGAGAGATTTGCCAGGCAGAATCACAGGTGTCTTCTGAAACAGGAACTTCAGCAGTCCACCTCAAAGGGGTGGACAAATGCTGTGCATGTCTGAGGCATATGCTTAAACCACTAGAAACAATATCATGCACAGAAAGCAAAAACAAGGTCCAAGACAACTCAAGGGAATTGTGGACAAGATAGTTGAAAGGAGTGGAAGTTCCTTCTGGAATCCTGATATGACAAAAGTTTAAAAGTATGCACAGTGTACTGGTTAGAGTGTTAGCCAAGGATCTAGGAGACTTGAGTTCAAGTCCCCATCATGAGCCAACAGAAATTAATTAATTAATTACCTAAGTATTAATTATTTAATTACTTAAGTCTGTCTGCTTGTAACCCAGAAAGACTTTTAACCCAGACAGAAAGACTGTCAAGGAACAGTAGCCTAAGAAAGCATCAGTGCCGGGTATTTATTAATCTACTCAAATCAACTTGAACGTCAGAGATCGCCACAAATCAGATCTGAAAAAAAGGAAAGGAAAACAACATAGAAAACATTGGAATGTAATGGGCTGGCAATGAATCACCTGGATTTTCTGAACAAATATATGATCACTCCAGACTAAACATCTAGGGTAGATATAATCCCAGTCATTGGCTGGCCTGCTGTGATGTCACAAAAATAACTATTGAAGAGGGTCATTTATAATGTTGATGTACTGCAATGAAGGAAAGTGGCTGTCTGTTTCACTTTTGGCAGAACATAGGGAGGGAAGGCATCAAGCTGTCTTGCCAGATCTCTGGAGCTAAGCAGGGTTGGCACTTGGAAGGCCAACACCACAGAAGACCCTGCAGAGGAAGCCAATGGCAAACCACCTCTGTTGGTCACTTGCCTTGAAAACCCTTACTGGGGTCACCATAAGTCAGCTGTAGCTTGGCAGCACTTTGCACCAACACACAAGCAGGAAAACAACAAAAACTTTTGAAGAAAATGCCACTGCTGTCCAATCGGGATGCGGCATTCTCTAGTCCCCAAGCAAACGGGAAGACAGCCATTTTGAAGGGCGGGAGAAGGTAGTCAGTCAACTCTTTTGGAAACTCAGGTGAACTTGACAAAACTGTGCTCATTTCACCAGGCTTCTTTCAGACAGAGTGGGTTTCTTTACAAACACTCCGAGTCCTTCCAAGAAGGTTGACAAAAGCTCTGCAAGACGTCAACGAACCCGACAGTAAGAAAATCCACAACAAATTAAACCAACAAACACTTTGCTGTTGAAAACCAGATTTAAGTAGACAAAAATAAATTCTGTACCCGTACCCACGCTTGATTTATCACTCAGCCCAGCAAAGCGGCAACACCTTCAGGATGTATAAAGGGTTGACGGGGGACGGGAGGGGGGGGGGGCAGCTGTCTGTGCGTCTACATTTTAAGCAACAGACAAAGAGATAAGGCTCTCTTTTGGTGGGGGTGGGGGGAGCAAAGTGATTTCACCTGTTGAATTGATGCCTGCTGAGCTACAACTTCGAATCTCTATCGGTGTTTTGTTCCTCTGAACAGCCACTGGAAAAGCCCCCTTTTGATGCCAAGTTGGCTGTATTGCTGAGGCACTAACGTGGCTGCAGGGGGAGGCAGAAAGGACACCTGTAGCAGAAGCAGCCAGATGGCAGGCAGAGGCACAAAGGATGGAGGGGTGGGCCAACCCTCCGGAGCAGCTGTGGGTGTGATGTCAAAGGGAGCTGCCGCAGCTCTGTCAGGAAAGTACAATGGCCCTGTCACCCTGGTGAGGGTGAGCGCCAAAGAGGCCTTCCCCGTCAGGGCACGCGCCAGGCTCCGCAGCTATCCTTGCAGCCTCTGTTGCTATGGCAGCCTGCAGAGCGAGGCCCCCGGTGAGGCCTCGGGGTGCGTCAGCAGGATGCAGCAGGGCCGACTTGGTAAAGGGGAGGCC
The DNA here is from genome assembly GCF_021028975.2 of Sphaerodactylus townsendi. Classification (NCBI taxonomy): domain Eukaryota; kingdom Metazoa; phylum Chordata; class Lepidosauria; order Squamata; family Sphaerodactylidae; genus Sphaerodactylus; species Sphaerodactylus townsendi. The sequence goes on along the minus strand of NC_059440.1, from coordinate 18,547,309 downwards.
CCAAAAGACAGCCTTGGCGTCACGGTTGTGGCCCTTGCCTTGTATCCCCCGAGTGTGGAGGCGTCAAAATTGGGCTGTGCCCTTCAGACTGTTCATTTATGAGGTATCTGTGCCATCTCTCCAGACCGGCCTGAGAGTGACTCGAAACCGTGAAGCCCTGCCAAGCAAACGAGAGAATGAAATTGAGTCTGGCAGAACAAATCGTGCCATTGAAAACAAATCAATATAATAAGGCGTTGATAAACGATTCAGGCCAAGTCAATAACAATGTGCCAATAAAGATACAGATGCTCTCAAGTGGGCTAGAAGGCTGTGGCGGTGAGGCAGGCTTTTGTGTGGAAGCAGCGTGAAAGGATTTGCCAGCATCAGTCTGGCCCTGCCGTTGGCCCCCTTCCCCCCAAAAAGCCAATTCTGAGGTACCACTTGAAGGAGCAAATTGTGTTTCATTTATTATGATCTTTCTATCACAAGGGAGGGGGCCAGTGGTGGGATCCAAAAATGTTAGTTACAGGTTCCCATGGTGGTGGGATTCAAACTGTGGCATTCCTGGGCAGGGCTGTGGCAAGGATGCAGCCGCTGCGCTGGTCCTTGGGTGGGAAACGAATTCACGCAGGCGCAGGCTGCCACGCAAGCCGGTGCACCTCCTGCTAGACTGCTTCAAGTTCTGCGCGCTACTGCTGAGAGGAGGGGCGTAACTAAGGCAAAAATCACGGTGCAAAATCACCAATTAGTAACCCCCTCTCGGCACACACAAATAATTAGTAACCTACTCTCGGGAACCTGTGAGAACCTGCTGGATCCCACCTCTGGAGGGGGCCCTATCCATATTTTCTGCCTAATGCACCAAAGGGTGCTGGGCTGTTTCTGGACCATACCACATACCACATGACAATTCCATGCAATTCCTAAGATGTGGCATTTGGCCTTAAAATACGACTGTGGGGAGGAGGGATATGCTGTTGTCCTGGGGTTTGGATTTATTCTATGCCCGGTTTTTTTTAAAATATCGTCTCTTGTGGCTTTAAATGCCAGTAGGGGCAATGGTAGTATAACTTTAAATATGGCAGCAAAGTATAAATTCCGAATAGAAATAGTTCTGATCCCGGGTAGTTAGAACAACTGAAGAGACATATAAAGAGAATCCTGTATATACGGAGATACTGTCGTGTTTTTATATAAATAAGACCTTTGTTAATTGAGCGCCTCCCTGTCATAACATTATAGTTGCATAGTGATCAAACTGCCAGACTAGGATCTAGGAGACCCAGGTTCAAATGCATACTCTGCCATGGAAGCTCTCTGAGGCCCCTTCCACACATGCAGAATAATGCACATTCAGTCCACTTTCACAACTGTTTGAAAGTGGATTTTAATATTCTACACAGTAAAATCCAGCTGCAAAGTGCATTGAAAGTGGATTGAAAGTTCATTATTCTGCAGGTGCGGAATGAGTGACTTGGTTCAGTCACTCTTTCTCAGCATGCCCTACTTCACATGGTTGTTGTTGCCAGGAGCAAATGGAGGAGGGGAGAATGATCTTGTAAGTCACCGTTGGGCCGTCACTGGGAAGAAAAGTGGAATATAGAAGAAGAAGAGGAGGAGGTTGGATTTATATCCCCCCTTTCTCTCCTGTAGGAGACTCAAAGGGGCTTACAATCTCTTTTCCCTTCCCCCCTCACAACAAACACCCTGTGAGGTAGGTGGGGCTGAGAGAGCTCCGAGAAGCTGTGACTAACCCAAGGTCACCCAGCTGGCGTGTGTGATAGTGCACAGGCTGATCTGAATTCCCCAGATAAGCCTCCACAGCTCAGGTGGCAGAGCGGAGAGTCAAACCCGGTTCCTCCAGATTAGATACACGAGCTCTTAACCTCCTACGCCACTGCTGCTCCTCATTATAAATACAACTTAAAACTATGAAAGATAACACAACAACGGGGGTGGGGCGGGGGGGAACAGTAAGCATGAAGACCCTGCCTGTTTACCCGACTGGGCCAAAAAACAACCAGGGAGGGTATTTTTTGATCCAAGAAAATGTGTGCAATCTCACTCTCTCTTAGATCTCAATACGAATTTGGAGTTCTTATCACGGAACTACAATCTCATCCGTCATTCGGCCTAAATTCAAACGAGAGCACAGGGCCTCAAAGTGAACCCAGGCCTCTCTGCCTTATTGCAAAGAAAGGGAGATTTTGGAGATAAAAAAAACACCTGCTATGTTTTCCTGAAGCAAATGCAGAGATGCCTGGTCAAGATGAGACCCATTTCAAGCCAGAAATGTTGACAATTATGTGGAATGCCTCTTGATGAGCCCAGTGGCCATCATTTTTAGTTGGGCTATTAGGGGTCACGGGAGCTTGTTTTTGACTATCAGTGGAAAGAGAAGACCCTCCTATTTAGGTTGCATTTCTTTTCTGCCTTTAGTGTGGGCTACTAAAACTGAGTCAATGGGAATGGCAGAAGCTTCCCTCACAGAGCTGTTTCACGGCCAGAAGAAAGAAGGATTGTGTGTGTGTGTGTGTGTGTGTGTGAGCTATGCTAATATTAATAAAGGAAAGATTTATCTGTCAGCCTGACTTACTTCCTACCCTTCCTAAAGCCAGCAGATGGCAGAATCTCTTCCTGAGATCCCTTCCCAAGTCTGTTTTCTTAAAGAAAAAAGAAGGGGTTGTCTATTGTAGCAAAACCAAACAGAAAACAAGGGGCTATTTATCCTGGCATAAGTGCTGGTCAGTCACAGTTCATTTCTTCAGACGCGGCCTAGATTCAAAACATGGCCATTTGTTGGATAGTCAGCTTATCAAGAAGCCAGTGCAGCTGTGCGCTTAGCAGCAGCCTGAGGCTGAGAGCCAGCGTGGTCAGCCCTGGATTGACCATTAAGCAAAATCAGCATGTGGTCAAAGCCTCTAGGAAAGAGGGCCCCGGAGAGGGATTTTTTGCCTTATCTCTGCTAAGTATTGAAGCAGATTTGTTACATCAGATTAATTTGCAGGACACGATCAAAGACTTTGCAATGAAAAAAATACAGGCAAAAACTTTTTGTAGAACAAATGCAGTTATAAGTAAGCAACTTTAAACATTATTTTGTATGTATTGTTGAAAGCTTTCATGGCCGGATTCAACTGGTTGTTGTGGGTTTTCCGGGCTGTGTGGCCGTAGTCTGGCCGTGGTCTGGCACCACAAACCACACAGCCCACGGCCACACAGCCCGGAAAACCCACAACAACCATTATTTTGTATCTTTGATTCGTATAAGTTAACATGCTATGTATCTTCCAGACAAGAAAGCAATGGACTAATAGGTGATATTTATTCATTAGAATATATATACTTACCCAGGGGCGTACCTAGGCAAACTGGCGCCCGGGGACAAAACCTGAGTTTGGCGCCCCCCTCCCTGCCCGGCATATGGGCTGCCACCCCCACCCCCCCCATGACCAAACAATGATTTTTTGTACCAGCTCACAAAACACCTCCCACTCCCATCAAAACATACATGGCTCTCTCCCCACCAACTCTTTTCCTAATTTCCTAATCACAACAACCCTATGAGGTAGGTTGTTAGCCTGAGAAACAACTCCAAACCAGTGCAAGTTGGTATTAAGCATGTAAATCTCTCCACAAATCACCCCAGCAAAAAAAATATTTACCAAAACAAAATGTCAGCATCATTCTCTCACAAAACACCTCCAGTGGGGAATCCACCCCCAAACAGCATCACTTTCATTGGTGTTTAAATCTAGTGAGCTCAGATTCTTCTTTTAAACCTACCTTAAAGGGAGAATCTTTGTGGGTCCCCAGTTAAAACAGGGAAATCTGGAAAGTGATGCTGTTTTAAGTGGATTCTCCCCCACCCTGAAACAGCATCACTCTTTGAGGGTTGGAGATTCCAGATGAAACAAATAGCAGATTCGGCTGGAATCTGGGCAAATTTAAGGCACATTCGACAACAAAAAATTGTCCTGATTATGGTCCCGCCCAAATATGAAACAAAATGCTCTTTTAATGCAAAAGGTATTTGGGGTTGGGGGGGGGGTATTTTTGGTGTTTTTCTCGGCCCGCAGGAGTGCATTTTTTAAAGCTAGCTATGAGCCATGATTTTCACTGGGCATCATCCAGAGACTGCCTGCAGTGATACCACCTGAGTTTAGTGATGTTTGGCTTAGGGGCAGAAAAGTTATGGACACCCAAATGGAATGATACACAATCTCCTCATTGTTTTCAATGGGAAGCTAACCTGGAGTTGGTTGGAGCTGTACCCATTTGAGGGACCATAACTTCTGGTCCCCTGAACATAACTCTTCAAGGGTCCAAAACTTGGGTAGCATCATAGGAATAAGTTAACAGGCCGGTACTCCTGAAATTTTAGTGTCACTAGCTTTAAAATGGGGGGTCAGCTCTTCTCCAGGCACCCCAAAGAAATTTGCCCAAGATTCTTTGTTTTGCAGTGACTTTGCTCCCATTGTGAAGCTAATGAGGAATTTCTGAGGCAGGCTGCATTACATTTTGAAGATAGAGGCTCCAGACTTTCAAGGTGGCTCCAGGAGGGTCTCCTCTGAGTAATAGAATCCAAGCTTGGTGAGCTTTAGCTTCTGGAATGGGGGGGGGGGCGAGCTTGAGAGAGTTCTGAGAGGCAAACTCCAGAGCCCACAGGCTTTCAATGTGCAGGAGCCGGGAAACAAAATGCCTAATGCTTTTGGGGGGCCCATAAAATTGAAACCCCCCAGAAGCTAAAGGCGCCTCCAAACTCTGGATGCTGGCCATTACCAGGAGACCCCTCCTGGAGCCACCCCCCTGAAAGTCTGGTGCCTCTGTCTTAAAAAAAAAAATGTGCAGCCTGCCTACACACCTTCCAGAAATTCCCCATTGGCTACAATGGAGCAAAGTCACTGCAAAACAAACGTTAGAATCTTTGGGCACATTTCTTGGGGTGCCTGGAAGGGGTGTATTTTTAAAGCTAGTGGACACCAAAATTCCCCTGTGGGTATCATCATCTGTTAACTATTCTTATGATGCCATCCAAGTTTGGTGAAGTTATATTCAGGAAGACCAAAGTTATGGTCCCTCAAATGGGTAGCCCCATCTCAGGTTAGCTCCCATTGAAAACAATGGGGTTGGGGTCACCCCCTTTGGGGGTCCATAACTTTGCTTTCCCTGAACCAAACATCACCAAATTTGGGTCGTATCATCAGGACAGTCTCTGGATGGTACCCTGAAATTTTGGTGTTGCTAGCCTTAGAAATGCGCCTCCTGCAGGCCGGAACATGAAAAAACACTTAAATTTTTTTTAAAAACCACAAACGTCCCTGAAATGTTGGCGCCCCCCCCACGTGACCAAATGAGGGGCGCCCGGGGACATAGGGTACCCCCTGTCCCTAGGCAGGAACGCCACTGTACTTACCGTTTAACCGCTATACCACACTCAGGGGCGGATTAAGACCTTTAGAGGCCCTAAGCACTGGAAAGATAATGGTACCCCTATATACTGTATATGTAATTCAAAATAAAAACAACAGTAAACCGTAAAATACATATATTCTAATTAACAAATATCATTATTTGTATGAAACAAAACACCTGTTATTCCATAGCATGCTAAGTGACATGAATCAAAGATACAGAATAATGTTTACTGTTGCTTACTTATAACTTTATGCTGCAAAAAGTTTTCTGCCGCATTTTTAATTACAAAATCTTTGATCATATCCTCAGCATTAATCCGATGTAACAAATCTGCTTCAATATATAGCAGAGATAAGGAGGGAAAACCCTCTATGATGTCCTCTTTACTTGAGGCCCTAAGCACATGCTTATTTTGCTTAATGGTTAATCCGGGGCTGCTTGTGCAGAGGCTTAGTCAGGGCAGTAGACCTAGCAGAGGACAATGTCTCATTGGCCCTAAGCCTTCAGTTTTAACACAGATAAGAACATTCAGATGCCGAATGATTGACAGCCAGCATGGCATAACAGTTAAGGCATCTGACTAGGATTTGGGAGAGCCAGGTCTGACTTCCCCCTCTGCCATGGAAGCTTGAGGTCCTGAACAACGACTCATTTTGCTCAATGGTCAATCCAGGGCTGCTTGTGCAGAGGCTTAGCCAGGGCAGCAGACCTGGCAGAGTGCAGCGTTTTATTGGATTGATGTCTTCATTGCACAAAGCACATTCAGAGGCTGAATGACTGACAACCAGTATGCTGTAATGGTTGAGGCATCGGATTGGATTTGGTAGAGCCAGGTTTGACTCTGCCATGGAAGCCTGAGGCTGGGTTTATTTTTCTTAATGGTTAACCCAGGGCTGCTGGCGCAGAGGCTTAGTCAGGGCAGCACACAAGGGACTGGGATTTGGGAGCTCCACATCTGACTCCTCCTGTGCCATGGAAGCCTGAAGCTGTCAGCAGAGGTTCGGAGGCTTAGTCAGGGCAGCACGCATGGGACTGGGATTTGGGAGACCCAGATCTGACTCCTCCTGTGCCATGGAAGCCTGAGGCTGGCAGCATGGGTTTATTTTTCTTAATGGTCAATCCAGGGCTGCTGGCGCGGAGGCTTAGTCAGGGCAGCAGGCATCGGATTTTGGGAGCCCCAGCTCTGACTTCCCCCGGTGCCCTGGAAGCTTGAGGCCCCGAGCAGGGACTCATTTTGCTTAATGGTCAACCCAGAGCTGCTAGCAGACGGGGGCCTCTGACCAGACGGGCACCCTTTGGCGACAGGAGGCGCGTCCCTCTGCCGCTCGGGGCTCCTCCGGGGCCGCCGGCCGGGCTCCCTCCCTTCGACTCCGGCGCATGTGCCGCCGCCCGCCCGCCCGCCTCCTCCTGGCAGCTCCTCCCTCGACCGCGGCCGCCGGAGAGGCAAGCAGCCGAGCCAGCCGCGATGAAGGACCGGACGCAGGAGCTGCGCACGGTGAGTCCGCGATCCGTGGGGGCGGACGGGCGCGCCGTCTGGGCAGGTGGAGGTGCCGCCGGCGGGCGGGCGGGTTCGGCTTCAGGCTGCATCGGACGGCAGAGGACGCTGCGTCCCTTGCGGTCGGAGGAAGGGCCCCCAGGGCGCCCGCACCCAACTGTGGGCGGACGGACGTGCCGTCGATTGGGCAGGCCAGGGAAGAGCGCAAGGGGGAGACAACGGGGCCGGCTGGCTGTCCACAAGCCCCTTAGGGCCGTCTCCCTGGGGAGGCGACAGGGTTGGGTAAAGCCTCGTCGAGGGAGAACCGACGGCTGGGGTGCGCGTGAAAAGATGACAGTGCCCCCCCCCCACCCCAATTCTCCTTTCTGCCTCAGTGAAGCCTTTGCTCCTTGGGGGCGGGAGGGGGGAAGGCTTGGAGATGACTGAAAGACAGGGTGGGGGGAGTAGATAGGCATGCCCCCCACCTTGTCCCCCACTTTGGACCTGCTGGTGGATCGATACTGCTCTCCTCTGTCTCCAGTGCAAATGTGGGGGGCTTTCCCCCAACTACAGGGAGGACTGAAATGAGGCCAATGGTTATATAGCCCCCACGGGCTGTGGGGCTGGTAGAAAAGCTTCATCCCAAGTGGAGGAGCCGATGGGATTCTTTCCCCAGTTTGGAGAGGATGCAGAGTGACCCCAAGATGTAACCTTGTGGTTGAATCTGGTGAAAGAGAAAGAGAGAGAGTAGAAACAGGACCCCCCCAAATAACCACATTTCAGACAAAGAGGTGAATTGGTCAGGGCAGTACTCTCTGGAGTATTAGAAGATGGCGCAAAGCTTGTGATCTGTCCAGCCTCCTTGCGCTGTGCGTGTGCTTGTGCGTGTGGGAAAGAGCATCCTTTTGTGTCAGATGCTTTCTAGGACAAGCCGTGAACTGAACCGTGTGGCCGTCTCTGCCAGGAAGCCTGTATTCCTCCACTGGAGGTCAGCACCGGAATAGAAAGGAGGGGGTCTGCCTCTAAACATGTGCAGAGTGTGGCCCTTGCAAAACCTGGGATTTGGTGCCGGGCGAGATTTTGATGCTCACGGACACTGAAGAGCTCGAGGCAAAGAGACGGATCGCTTCATTTCACTTTCATTCAGATGAAGCGTCATTCAGGATGTGAGGGTTTTTTTTGGTTAGCTTTCAAAGAGTCTCGCAACAACCTCACTCCCCGAAAGGCTGAAATATTGCACCCCCTTGACTGCACCTGAACGCGGAACTTCCTCTGTGTCTAGACGGAGCTCTGGGACTTGCCTGGAATGTTAGGAATGTCCTTGAGCATATGCAGAGTGCATTTCCTTAGCTGACCCTCCTCCCATTCACAAAGGTTCAGGAAGCAATTGTATTTATTTTTTAAACTTCTCCCCCCCCCCATTTCCCCCTCCATTAGGAATTCATGGTGGCTTACTTACCTTAAATTTCATACAAACAAACCACCAAATTCCAGTCCATTCCATCACAAACGAGACATCGTGGAACAATGACTTATGGAAGAAGTCGATTTATGGCTACCAATCTTGATCCTCTTTGATCTGAGATTGCAAATGCCTTAACAGTCCAGATGCTCGGGAGCAAAAGCCGCAGAAGGCCATTGCTCTCACATCCTGCATGTGAGCTCCCAATGGCACCTGGTGGGCCACTGCGAGTAGCAGAGAGCTGGACTAGATGGACTCTGGTCTGATCCAGCTGGCTTGTTCTTATGTTCTTAATGACGGCAAAACCTTTTGGGCTTGGTGTGTTGAAAATTCGGAAAAATACTTGACTCTGCTGGCGTGTGCCCCCCCCCCCTCCGCTGGAACAAAGGAGAAATAATTCTTTGCATATTGATCTTTTTTTAAAAAAAAATACAGTCCAATCGTGTGTGGTGCTTTGTATTATATAAAGAAACGTCAAATAATTACAAAAATGACTCAAACTCAGGCAGGGAAAATACTTGTTGTTGGGTGTTGGTGAACACTGGCAGGTCACCCCAAACATCATGGCATGTCACCTTTGATGCGTGTCATGGGTTTGCCATCATGGTCCTAGAATGAGAGAAGCATCGCAGAATAACTAGAACAAAAGGCAGAGCTTTGCTCAGGATCCCGGCCAGTCCTGTTAGAACAACCGGCAGTGCTTAATTGGCTTGAAAAGCTTATTTAAAAAAAGTCCATCTTTCCAGGTTCTCGAACATACTAGAAGGGTTGGTGTCCGGTTTGCTTTTCCATAGGTACTCAGCCCTCCATAAAGGCCTATGATAGGGTAGAGACTGTAGGAAAATTTGCCTGTAGAAAAAACAAAAAGGTTTGTTAGGAAGCATCCACATAAGTATATGTAGAAAGGGAAAGGCATTCAAGTATGCAGTCCGAAGTCATGAGGGCTCTTACAGGTTAGAACCAGCTTCTTAAACTGAACCCAGAAACAAAAGAATATCTGGGATACAGCCTTTAGAATTATCATACGGCCATAGTGGTTTGCTCCAGTAAAAACATGAGTTGCTGCATTTTGGTCCAAGTTTCAGGTTGCCTACAAGGGCAGTCCCATGTGCAGTGCAGTGCAGTGCAGTGCAGTAGTCCAGCTCCAAGGTTCCCCCATCATGGGACAGCAGAGTGGCGATACCCAGTGCTAAATGTCACCGGGAGTGGGGGAGGGGGAGTGAGCTTGGTTTGTTTTTGTTACAGAATCGATGGATCCAGTTGGCCCCCTAAATTCATAAATGGGCCAGTCAAAAAAAGATTCACCCCATCTGGAGCAGGCAGCAAAGTTCCCCCCAGAGAATAATCCTTTACCAAAAGCATCCTTTCCATTTTATCAAAATGTACTTTTCAGCATCCAGATCCCTTTGCAAAGAGCTCCATTTTTCTGTCCATTGTGTGTTTTAAATGTGAGGAGGAGTTCTGGAGCGGTGCAGACTTTGGATCGCTTGTGACATCTTATTCCAGTTTTCAGCTGACCATTCCTGCATCAGGTTAGGACTTACGAGGGAGGCAGTGTCTGACCCTTGGCTTTGGAATTCCCCTCTCTGGGAGGTGCTCTGGAGCCTGAGACTGTGCATTGCCCAAGATATTTTGCATTCAGTTGGTAGCCCAGAGAGAGGGCAATAGCAAGGGACCATGGATCAGCAATCACACGCTTGCTTTTTTAAATACATACCACAAGTCTCCACTTAAAGGCTCTTAGATTTTGGGAAAGAAGAAGAAAGCATTTGAATTCATACACCACCTTTCTCTCCTGTAAGGAGACTCAAGGTGTCTTACAAGCTCCTTTCCCTTCCTCTCCCCACAACAGACACCTGGTGAGGTAGGTGGGGCTGAGAGAGTCCTGAGGGAACTGTGACTAGCCCATGGTCACCCAGCAGGAATGTAGAAGTGCGGAAACACATCTGGTTCACCAGATAAGCCTCTGCCACTCAAGTGGAGGAGTGTGGAATCAAACCCAGTTCTCCAGACTAGAATCCACCTGCTCTTAACCACTACACCAGATTGGCTTTTCTCTGCTTGGGGCCACGTGAAGCTCCTACCAGTCCGAGTCCTGGACTACTTATTTACATCATTTACAGTGAGCCTTTTTCACCAAGGCTCAAGGTAGATTACAAAGCATAAATCAATAACAATAATAGGATGGAGCATCCAATAAGCAGTGTTATAGGATTAGGATGTGGAAATTAAAACCAAGTCAACAACCCAGAACGAAGCTAAAGCATTAACATGGCATGTTACGCGATGCAGAAATTACATAATAGGACAATACATACAGCAACTGACAGTACGTGCTGCAGGCTGTAGCATAGTCCCTAATTCCTTTCCCTTTACTAAATGATTCTTCCTGAGTCAATTCTGTTATAATAAAACCCAGCCCATACTTTGGTCACACCACAAGAAGACAAGACTCATTGGAAAAGGCAATAATGCTAGGAAAAGTTGAAGACAACAGGGAAAGAGGAAGTCCGAACGTGAGATGGTTTAAATCAATAAAGGAAGCGGCTGGCTTCCGTTTGCTAGACCTGAGAAGGCTGTTAATGATAAGGCTTTGGGTGCATGTGTGTCATAAATTCACAGAGTTGCCATAAGTCGGAAGCAACGGCAGAGCACAACAAGCATAATAAAACCTTGTTGCCTTAGTGAAAATGCCTTCCTGAATAATTCAGTTCAGGATAGGGGCCAAACTAATTATATCTAAAGCAGTTTCAAACCATTTTTGGAGGGCCTGTGGCTCAGTGCTGGAGCACGTGCTTCATATGCAGAAGTTCCCGAGTTCAGTTCTTTGCGTCTCTAGTTAAGGACGTGGCGTAGGAGGTTAAGAGCTTGTGTATCTAATCTGGAGGAACCGGGTTTGATTCCCAGCTCTGAGCTGTGGAGGCTTATCTGGGGAATTCAGGTTAGCCTGTACACTCCCACACATGCCAGCTGGGTGACCTTGGGCTGGTCACAGCTTCTTGGAGCTCTCTCAGCCCCACCTACCTCACAGGGTGTTTGTTGTGAGGGGGGAAGGGCAAGGAGATTGTAAGCCCCTTTGAGTCTCCTGCAGGAGAGAAAGGGGGGATATAAATCCAAACTCCTCCTCCTCCTCCTCCTCCTCCTCCTCCTCCTCCTCCTCCTCTTCTCTGCCTGATCCCAAAGAGCTGCCACTAGCTAGACATATCATGGAGCAGCTGATTGTGTTCATATCTGTGTAATTTGAGAGAGGTATGATCTCAGCTCCTTGTTTCCTGCTTCGTGTCCTTTGGGTGGGGTGCACTATGAATGAAGCCAAGCCGCTAAGGCACCCAGGTAAATCAAGCACAGAATTGTCGTCCTTGCTGTCTTTTGTTTTGCCTTCCCAACGGGGCTTCGCGGAAGTGCTGGCAAAGTCAAAGGCAGGAAGCAGAAAGCTGCCTGTGCTCAGAGATGCCCCCGTGGATTTTACGGAGTCAGGCTGGCACCTGTGTGGAAATATGCTGCATTTTACCCTGCTGTGTTTTACATCTTAAATCCACAACATTGTTTGCAACATATTTTTTTTTGCATAGGCTGACTGAGGAATTCAGTTCTTCAATAGGGCTGGGCATCTTGGTGAGCGTTCCTGCTTGGTTTTCCATGAGGTTTAATTTTTATCCAATGTTTGGCCGCATCTCACCTGTGGGCCAGGTGAAATGATTTCAAAGAGTGAAGCAGGAGATAGACCACAATATCCCCCCACCCCCTTGGGTCAAAGGTGGTTTGAAATATTATTCATGGAGGAATGCATTCTGTTCTCGCTTTCCTCTCAAGTAAACAGGGGCAGCTGGCTTTTTGTGGGGTTTCAAAAACCTGCGTGATCTGTTTGACCAAAAGAAACAATGCAATATGAGAAATATATACACCCATGAGAGGAAGCAAAGCTTCTTTCAACTTCTCTTTAGTGGATAGAGGGCCGATTTACTATGCCTGGGAAGTCAGGTAGGTCTGGCCCGGACTGACAGCCGATTCAGGTTATTTCAGGAAGAAACTGTCAAGTTTTCTTTCATGACTAACCAGACTGTAAGTGGGATGGGAATAGTGGGGCAGGAGACGCATGGGACAAGTTGGTGCCATGCTAAAAAGGCCATGCTCTGAACTCAGCTTGGGTGAGTGTTTTTTAAGGATAGCTGAAGGCCATTTCGCATAAGCGATGCTACCCTCGTCCAAGAGACATTCGTGTATTCCTTTGGCCCTGCTGTTTCTTCTGAGTAAACAGGTACTGCAGATTTTGGAAATCTTAACCGTGTGTTTACCACAAAGCCTGCTCTTGTATATTCCTTGTGCCACCAAATCTGTGTTGGCACACACACTTTATGCACACAGATGGCCTCTCTTGGGTGTCAATGTGCTCATCTCCGGGGGTCCCTTGTAGTTAAGCAGCTATGTTGTTTGCTGCAATTTTGAACGTAAGCTCCTTGGGGCAGGGGCCCATCTTTCTGTGTAAATCTCCAGGAATTCCCAACCCAAAGTAACCCTAGACTTGGTAGTAGACAGCATCAACCCCAGATGGCAAAATCCCTCCCCCTTTCTGTAACCATGGGAGGCCAATGGTGATACATTCAGGTCAGTCCGGCTGGTTAGATGGAAATGCCTGGCGGAAAAGCTCCGTCTTAAAGGCCCGGCAGAAACAGTTAATTCCCGCCGGGCCCTGATCTCATACGGGAGCTTATTCCACCAGAAAGGGGCCAGGCTTGTCAAAGCCAGCCAGATACCTTTTGGGCCAGGGACCTCCAGTAGGTTTCCCTCCAATGAACAGAAGGACCTAGCGGGGCAACCCTCCCAGATACCCAGAATGTCCAGTGGCCAGCCAGCAGTGAGAGAGCTCCCTAAAAGTATACCGGGACCAAAAAAGTACATTTTTCTACAAAACCTCATTCATTGATGGAATACCTTGCCACCAAGATGGCTCTGGGATGGCAAATTCACAGGTGTCAAACCAATTGCGAGTTCCAAGCTGCAGCAGTTGAAAAGAAACTTCCGTGTTTGGAGAGGGGATGCCTCTGATCTTCAGCTGCTAGGGTGGGGGCTGGAGAGCCAGGAATACGTCTGAGCCGTGCATGGGAGCTTCTCAAAGGCATCTGCTGGGAACAGGATGGCTGGCTGGGCACATAACTTGCTCGGATCCACCCAGGAGGCTAACGGCGAGCGATATATACATTACGTCTGCTGCATAAATAAATAAAGACCACGTTGTTTTCTTAGCAGAGAAAATGCTTCCGTGGCTGCCCTGGTCTCAAGGTAGTTCAGCAGATGAGCCTGTTAGCGTGATGGATGTTTGTTCAAAGGAACGAGCAAGGAAGGGAGATGAGAGCTTTGCCTTCTTGGTTTGTGGCTCCTCCCTCGCTTAGCCTGGCTCAGTTTCTCCGCTCTCTCTGGGCCTCCCTTTCTCAGCAACCTCGACAGCAATCCTACTTGGTTTTAAGATTTCTCTGTGCTCAGCCAAGGGGAGGGCACAGAACTGGCACAGATTGAAGCTGGAAGCAGGCAGCCTAGCCACATCTTAGCAGGCACACCGGCTTTAAAATTTAAACTGCTAATCCCTCAGCTCCTTGGAAATGTAGAATGTGCGGTGAATTTGCATCTGGTGCTGGAAGAAGTTGTGTTTTTTTTCCTATGGATTGCACATTAGCTTTTTACCTAACTGGGTTATTAGAGAATGATGGAGTCTGGTGTTTCAGAGAGCCGGCAGGGTGTAGTGGTTAAGAGCAGGTGGATTCTAATCTGGAGAACCGGGTTTGATTCCCCACTCCTCCACCTGAGTGGCAGAGGCTTATCTGGTGAACCAGATGTGTTTCCGCATTCCTACATTCCTGCTGGGTGGTCTTGGGCTAGTCACAGTTTTCTCTGTACCCTCTCAGCCCCACCTACCTCACCAGGTGTTTGCTGTGGGGACAGGAAGGGAAAGGAGCTTGTAAGCCACCTTGAGTCTCCTTACAGGAGAGAAATGTGGTGTATAAATTCAAACTCTTCTTCTTTCCCAAAATCTATGGGCCTTTAAGTGGAGACTTGTGGTATGTATATAAAAAAGCAAGTGTGCGATTGTTGATCCATGGTCCCTTGCTATTGCCCTCTCTCTGGGCTACCAACTGAATGCAAAACATCTTGGACAATGCACAGTCTCAGGTTCGGGAGCATCTCCCAGAGAGGGGAATTCCAAAGCCAAGGGTCAGACACTGCCTCCCTCGTAAGGGAAAGAAGCTTGTAAGCCACTGTGAGTCTCCTTATAGGACAGAAAGGTGGGTTATAAATCCAAACTCCTCCTCTTCTCTTCTTCATGGTTTGATAGTCAGCATACGACAGTGTTCGGGATTTGGAGGTAAATGAGGTTGGCCAAAAACCCAAACCAAAAGAAAACAGCATTGGAATTCAAAGCACCGGAATTCCAAGGGGACAGTTTTCCTATTTGACTTTTCACCTTTGACATTTTGTTTTGCTTCTTGCTGCATCTCTTAGAAGAGCCTTGTGGTGGCAGAGGGGTAGCTGCTGTCCTGCAGTCAAAACTCTGCTCGCAACCTGAGTTTGATCCTGAGGGAAGTCAGTTTCAGGTAGCAAGCTTAAAGTTGACTCAGTCTTTCGAAGTCGGTAAAAGGAGTATCCAGCTTGCTGAGGGTAAAGTGTAGATGACTGGACAAAGCAATGGCAAATCACCCCAATAACATAATCCGCACAGTAAACGTTGGGATGTGAGATGATTCTCTAGCAAGATATCCTTTTTTAATTGAAGACGCGGTTTTTATGAAATAACCCTGTTCACTTAAATCTGCATTTCCATCTGGATAGAATTTAACTGGTATAACATCCATGAATTTTAAGAAGTTAGCACAGCTCTTCCTGAGTGATCCACACCTTGTGTAGGAGACTTTTCAACAACCTTGCAAGTTTGAGCGGAATAAAGATCTCCCTGATGTTGCCGGAGGAACAATGGGGTATTTTCTGTGAAGGCCGGCTTTGCAAGAGTGTCCCGGTTCATGTCTGGTTCTCTTAAACCAACAACAAGAAAACACTGTGCCCAGCAGCAATCTTATATACGAGTAATGTGCAAACAAGTGATTTAATAAATTAGACAGTGCTAATGTGCATACAAAAATACATAGAACTGCAATTAAGCGCTGTAGTCACACCAGAAAATCTCTGCGCTGGGGTGACTGCAGCGCTTAATTGCGGCTCTATGTATTTTTGTATGCACTTTAGTACTTTCTAATTTATTAAATCACTTGTTTGCACATTACTTGTTTATTAGATTGCTTCCTGGGTACAGTGTTTTCTTGTTGCTACTTCATACTACTGTGCCCATGTACCTTGCCTCTTCCTTTTCCCCCCTCCCCCTTTCCCCTGCCTTTTTTGAGTTGTGTCCGTAGTTCATAAGCTGCCCCACAAAATCCGTGGAGAACTTAATCGCTCTGCCTTCCTTTCTGCTTTGGGGTATCTTAAATCCCCCTTTAATAGCGTGTGGCCATTGCCACGTCTTGCAGCTGCAAACTCCCATCGCTTCAACCTACACCGTCTGTGGATGGACTTTCTTTTACCTGTCCTGAATTTATTTCCCATCAGCTGCGCCGGATGACCCCAAGTTATTGTGTTGAGAAGTGGGGGAGGGGAGCTCCCTCTGACCAAGAGGATGATTCCAGAATGGTTTGTCCATAGCAGCAAACTCAGCCGGAAGCCAAATGCCTGCTTCGTGTGCCTCTGACTCATGGAAGTTTATGCCGGGGTATGTTTTGCCAGTCTTTGAAGGGCTGCTGGGATCTTGTTTTATTTTCTCTTTGCGTCTCTCCAGCATGCCTCGTTTCATAAGCCTCCATCACGACCGAGCCCTGTAGCTGGCCCCCCTCCCGCTACAAACAGCTTTCCTCAGACTGCAAAGTTTGTAGTTTGCAATCAAATATTCAAAATAGGTCAAGTTGCTTGTGATTCTTTTCCTCCTGTGATTCCCCACACGCAGCCAGCTCGCGGCATCTTCTCGGTTTGCTCCTGCTGGCACTGTGTCTGCCTCCAACCTCTTTCCTCCTACACGTTCTCTCTCATTCCCTCTCTTCCCTTTTGTTTTAAGAGGCAACTTCAGCACCCTCACGTCTGCGGGGACAGCCCTTTTCATCCGAAGTGGGAGGGGAAGGGGCTTCCCATTGTGCATCCAGAGGGGCAGCAGCCCGCCTCCTCCCTTGTCACGCAGAATAGATCTCTTTCTTAGACTGGCTGTGTGAAGCAGAGAAGGCAGGCAGGCAAATGGCCTAGAAGCAGGCAAATGTGCACTTCACCACAAAGCTGTGTACGCTTGAGGAGCCATCAGTGTCTCTCTCCCCACCTCCCCCTGATTCAGGTGACGGATGCGACTCAGGTCAGAGAAGAAGCCAGCAAGACCCAATTGCATTCTTCTGCATGGGCAATTCCCCATTCCTGTTAACGCGTGACCCAGTACCAGCAGGGGAGGACCGGCCTTGCCTCTGTTCGTATCTGCTTTTCAAGCTGTACCCCCCTCCCCCTTACAGTATATACCGTGTTTCCCCGAATATAAGACAGTGTCTTATATTAATTTTTGCTCCCAAAGATGCGCTATGTCTTATTTTCAGGAGATGTCTTATTTTTCTGTGTTCTGTTCATCGGGCCTGCTTCCAAACAAAAACTTTGCTATGTCTTACTTTCAGGGGATGCCTTATATTTCGCACTTCAGCAAAACCTTATGTCTTATTTTCCGGGGATGTCTTATATTAGGGGAAACAGGGTAGCTTAAAATAGGGCTGCTTTATCGGAGCATGGTGGACTCTAAATCTGGGGAACTGGGTTCAATTCTCCATTCCTCCCCATAAAGCCTGCTGGATGACCTTGGGCAAGTCACAGTTCTTTCAGAACTCTCTCGGCCCATGTGGAGGCAGGCAATCGCAAACCACCCCTGAACGTCTCTTGCCTTGATGCCATAAGTCAGCTGTGACTTGACGGCATCCCCCCCCCCTTTAATTACTGACTCTGTGATCTCTTGGCCAGCCCGAATTCAAAACCTGTGAGGGTGTTTGTTCTTTTGGCTAAAGAGATACTTGAGCACAACCTGTGGACCCTTCTGCAATTCTGAGAACAGGGAGTGGTGGTACCAGCGCGAGATGGCTGCCATAGGGAACTCGGGCCAATCTCAAAAAGTTGGGCGGCGACAAGCCAAGTATCATCCTATGATGATGGCAAGCTGGTTCAAAAGAGGTGACCCCTGCAGCCATACAAGTGAAGCTTCCTATTGGCTGCTCCAAAAGAAGAAAGCCCAAAACTGTCTGTTTGCGTTGAGGAGGAAGAACGTGGGTGCAGAAGAACCCATGGTTCTGACATGAGCCGTGGCACACTTGGAGAGTCCCCTGAGACTTCTTCCTTGTTGAGGTCGGTTTCTGCTGTGAGGCACCAGCAATACCAGCCACTTTTTTTGGCCATGATTGTACACTGCTGTTCTGCTCTGCAGCGAGGGAATATTTCCTTAGGGGGCAGAGATTTCTGTACTGATGCGCTCTGTGTTACAATGCCACAGATCCTGAAAACCTTGCAGTTAGAGAGTGGGGAAACCCCAATGTTTTCTCTTTCCCTTGCTTTGGGGTTTCTATTTCTTCCAGCCCCCCCCCCCTCCTCGCGGGGTCCTCACGGGCATTTCCAGGGGATCGGCAGCTGGCTTTTGCAAAAAGCTCAAACATATCGACATTACGCAAAAAATATTGATGTCACACAGAAATATCGATACGGACGTTTAAAGGGTTTAAAAACAATCTTGCAATGACCGGGAGCGCCCCGGAAGCGGGGGTGGGCAAGCTGCGCAGCAGGCCGTGGGGCGTCTCCTCATGTGTAAACGGGGAAATGCGAGGAGACCCCACCACGACCACACTGCCGAGCGAAGAGCCCAGAGGAAAACACGTGACGCCTAATGGGCTGCTGTGGAGAAAAAACAAAGGGTAGCAGAGAGGCAAAGCATAGCAAGAGATGACATCCATTTATGATCCACGATTACCGAATGGTTTACAATAATACCAGACAGAAGAAGGGAAACGCTTAATCCCCGGAATATTTTAAAACCGCAACCACCCAGAAAGGCGGCTGGGGCCTCCGAGACTTAGAATTTCATCTCTGAGGCGGCAGGGATGGCGGCATTTTCTCGCTGGGAAGAGCAGAAGGACGAGGCAGGCTACGTATCCAGGGAGCCTGGCAGAGACGTGGCCCGTAGCCTGTCTTTCGTACAGCAGATTGCTCGGGCTGAGCCCATCTGTCGTTGCTTTCGGGCTGACGGCATTCTGCGCGTGCCCGAAAGCGAGCTCCTGAGAACAGGCCGAATCCTAGAAGATGAGCTGAGTTCGGGTCAGGAAGGGTTGATACAGCCATCCCCCTGCGCTTCCCTCATGTCCTTGCCTTAGGCTTTGTTGGCAGGGGTGTGTGTGTGTGTGTGTGTGTGTTTGGGAGCCACTCGTTTCATCCCTACTCTGTTTAATCCCATTTTTTTATCCCCGCCTTCCTCCAAGGAGCTCAGAGCTGTATAAGAAGATTTCCTTCCCCTCGCAGGGGCGTCGCAACAACCCCCTTGAGGGAAAGTTAGGCTGAGAGAGGATTCTGTCCCGAGATTATCCTAGCAAGCTTCGTTTTTTCTGGGTGTGTCTGCAGCTTGGGCAAGCATGCTGTGAGGGTCTGGGCCTCCCAGACACACGTGGGCTTGGTTTGGATCGAGGCAGAAGGAACTTAAGCCCCACTGTCCAATTTTCATTACTTCTCCTTTATGCCTACAAAGCACTTTACACCCGTCGTCTTGTTGGAGTGCTTATGACAGCCCTGCAAAGCAGGCCAGATCATTTTCAGATACGCAAGGGGTGAAGGTGAGAGAAAGCAGCTTGCCCAAGACCACCAGCTAGTGTGTGTCAGATGTAAAATCTGCCAGTGTGGTGTAGTTGTTAAGAGCGATGCACTCTAATCCCTCCTTCGCATGAAGCCTGCTGGGCGACCTTGGGCTAATCACAGCTCCCTCTGAGCTCTCTCAGCCCCACCTTCCTCACAAAGCGTCTTTGTGGGGAGGGGAAGGGATTTGTAAGCTGCTTACTCCTTGCAACAGAGAAAAGCGGGGTATAAATGCAACTCCTCTTTTTCTTCTCTTAGCCGTTAGCTTCTTTGCACTTGTCTTCCATGTCTCACGAGTCCCGGGGTGGACTGGAAGCCCAAGAACTGGCCAAATTAGCTCCCTTTCAGCCTGCTGTTCTTTAGCTCGTTTGAGGAGGGGTGGGCTGCTCCTTTTCCGGCTACCAGCACAACCGTGCCATGCGCCCCCCCCCACCTTCGAATCAGTGACTGGTTGAAGGGCCTGGGATGCACATGGCGTACAAAATGAGATCAATTAGCCGAAGGAGTGCTTTGCCTTTTCTTCTTCTTTTTGCTCTGCGTTCATCTCTTTGCCTGCTCTAGTTTGGATGCACATATTTGCAGCGTTGCGCATTGCTTATCTGCGTGCTAAAAATGACCATGAAGGTGTATGCGCTTGAGTGGAGAAGGGTGAAGTCTTCCTATTTGCATTTTTTGCAGAAATCCTTTGCAGTCCAGTTTGGGAGTGGGTGGGGAAAGCGTCTCCTCTCAGAGTAGGCTCCAGTTAAAGGCAAGCTGGTGGCCTCTGAAGCTTGACGGCCCTCTGTGTCTTCTTCTGCTGCTAGGCATCGTTTTTGGGTGTTGCCCTCTATAAGTTGAGCTTGCACAGAGATGGACACTCTTGAGGAGCTGCTCCATAGATTTGCAATCCTAAAGTCTGCACTTTGGCTTCAAAAGTTCTGCTCACCCATCAGAAGAGTCATAAGACTGGCCAGCGTGGTGTAGTGGTTAAGAGCTGGTGGACTCTAATCTGGTGAACCAGGTGTGTTTCCGCACTCCTACATTCCTGCTGGGTGACCTTGGGCTAGTCACAGTTCTCTCAGGACTCTCTCAGCCCCACCTACCTCACAAGGTGTCTGTTGTGGGGAGAGGAAGGGAAAGGAGCTTGTAAGCCACCTTGAGCCTCTTGACAGGAGAGAAATAGGGGGTATAAATCCAAACTCCTCCTCCTTGATAGACATTTTGGACTCCTGTGTCCATGAGGTGTGGAAGGGAGTGCATGCTGTTTTGGCTACGCACAGTGCACGTACATATGAATTCTGCTTCAGGTGCTGATTTGTCATCCTGTTGTGATTTTGCAGCGGTACCTTGTATCTTTCTCCCGCTGCCCTAGGCTAGATTGGTGCAATTTCCTCTCAGTGGAGATCCAAGGCAGGCCAGACATCTTGGGAGGTAGGTGGGGCTGAGAGGGTACAGAGAGAACTGTGACTAGCCCAAGGTCACCCAGCAGGAATGCAGGAGTGCAGAAACACATCTGGTTCACCAGATAAGCCTCTGCCACTCAGGTGGAGGAGTTGGGATTCAAACCTAGTTCTCCAGATTAGAATCCACCTGCTCTTAACCACTACACCACGCTGGCTCTTTAGAACATTTAGCTCCTGTTCAGTGGACCCCAGTGCTTCTAGGAATCCTTCCATTGCTGTTGACAGTCAAAGACCCTTGGGTGCCACTGGGTGGGTTGAACCATGCCCGCTGTTCTTTCACTGCCAGAATGCATGACATATTGGCTGGCAGGAGACCAGCGCTGGTGCCTCTTGGCAAAGAGGTTCTCCCACCCATGGATGTTTCCTGGGTGCCTGACAGAGGCCTTGGCAGCTGCAGGTGATAAAAACAATAGCTGATAAAATGGGCACAAAGAAAAAGGAGTAACCATTGTGGAGGGGGCGAGGAGAGCAGAGGACAGGCTTGTTTCCGATGACAGCAGGGACTGAAAGCAGCGCCTCTCCCTCACGCACACACCTCCAGGTGTCAAAAGGATCAGGTGGATGCTTGGCTTTTAAAAAAAAAATATATTTTCTATAGGACAAAACTTAAAGGTAAGCACCAGGTCATTACTGGCCCATGGGGTGACATCACTTCATGATGTTTACTAGGCAGGCTGTGTTCATGGGGTGGTTTTCAGTTCCCTTCTCCAGTCGTATACGCTTTACCCCCAGCAAGCTGGGTACTCATGCTACTGACCTCAGATGGGGGGAAGGCTGAGCCAACCTTGAGCCAGGTCCGTGAAACCGACTTCCTTTGGGATTGAACTCGGGTCCCGAGCAGTGCTTTGGCTGTAGTACTGCAGCTTACCACTCTGCACCGTGGTCCCAGGGATGCTTCCCTTTATTGTGTTCCTTCTGATTTCCTTCCCAGCATGCCCGGCATGCAATCGGATACTAACTAGCTGCATCCAGAACCCAACAAAGTCAGCTAAATATCCGAAAGACTGCCTTGCGGGGTGCAGACCAAAGAGCCTTGATGCTTAAGGCAAAAGAAGAGCTCTGGAGAAGTCAGTAAAGATGGCGAATGGTTTTGTGCCTTTTTGGTGGGTCCTAAAAAAAAGATGTTGACGTGGCTTTTTTAAAAAAATGGGCAAGGGACTTTGGCCCAGGGTTTAGGGTTACAAGCCTCCAGGGCCCCTTCCACACATGCAGAATAATGCACTTTCAATCAACTTTTGTAATTGTTTGCAAGTGGATTTTGCTATTCTGCCCAGTAAAATCCAGCTGCAAAGTTGATTGAAAATGCATGTGCGGAAGGGGCCCAGGTGGTAGTTGAAGATCTCTCACTATTACAGCAGATCTCCAGGCAGCAAAGATTAATTCACCTGGACAAAATGGCTGCTTTGGGAGGTGGATCTCCATAGCATTATTATACCCCACTGAAATCCCCCCAGCCCCACCCTCTTCGGTCTCCGCCCTGAAAATCTCCAGGTTTGTCCCAACACAAAGTTGGCAACTCTACCAGCGGTAAAGCTTCTATTTGGTGTGTAGAACGTCTCAGTTTCAATCCCCGGCGTTTCCAGTTAGCGGGATTGGCTGGAAGTGAACTTTCTCTGCCTAAGACACTGGAGTGCTGCTGCCAGTCTGGTTCGACAACACAGACCTTTAAAGAGCCGTAGTCTGACTCCGTATAAGGCAGCTTCGTGTGTTCAGTTTTTCTTTGGACCGCTGGGACCAGATCCAGTTGGCTTAGTCCGTAACGAATCTTGAACTTCTGTTATGGATCTGCAAGGGTTTCTAAGACGCTGGCATTTGAAGCACTTTGACATTCAACAAGTAAAGAAATGTCAAGCACGGTTTTTTCCATCTTGTCGACATGTTGGAGAGGCATCCTGACCCCTGAATCGGCAACATCTCTGGAGGTTCAGCTTCTGCGCCTTCCCTTTCCCACCAAGGCTTTTTCCTTTGGTGCACAGGGGGTGTTCCTTGCTTCTGACCTTGACCGGACTGACAGAGCAACCGTCCTGGATGCTGGAGCGGGCCGCATTAGCCCCTTCAAAGCAAGACAGTGTCTGTAGCACCTGCCAGCTATGATCCAGGGTTGCTGTGATGTCAGGTGGCCTGCCCCGGAATGATCCCTTTTTGCGGGGACAAAGGAAGCCAGCGAGAATCACGGACAAGAAGGGCACACGAGACGGGAGGCAGCGCCCTGTGCTGTTGTGTGTTCTCCCTTGAGCTACGTGACCGCGTGAAGATGCAAGCACAGATCTCGCCGGCTGCCGTGCCACACAGGCCCGCGGGAGTCGCAAGCCCGTTCCGTGTCACGAAAAGAGACAGGCCGGGCCACGTCTCCCTTGGCTATGTTGCGGCGCAGTTCGTTCCCCAAAGCTCACAATCTAGATGCGCCAACATTTCTAGTCTGCTTTTAATGCTGCGTTTTCAAGATGGGATTGACTCTTGGCCTGACTGACCGGCCTTTGAGCCTGCACGCTGGCTAGTTGAGACACATGCCAGCTGATTTAAAATAGGAGGCCTTATTTAACTCCTATGTGCCAAAAAAGGTTACCTTTAAAACCCAAGTGGGCTGTGATAAGGATCCGGCCCCCAGAATTATCTTTATTCACTCTGTGTTTACTTTTAGCCCTTAAAAAAAACATCCAAGACCTTAATCTCGGATGTCCCAGGTCATTCCTAGCTTGACCCTTAAAATGCACAAGAATAAACCCATCCTCCTCTCGG
Source organism: Sphaerodactylus townsendi (assembly GCF_021028975.2). Classification (NCBI taxonomy): domain Eukaryota; kingdom Metazoa; phylum Chordata; class Lepidosauria; order Squamata; family Sphaerodactylidae; genus Sphaerodactylus; species Sphaerodactylus townsendi. Next base: position 18,523,905 of record NC_059440.1, on the reverse strand, counting down.
AGGAGTCTACCTGTGTGGATTTGCATGAGTCATTGTTCTACCACATCTCTGTCTGTATTGGGTGTGACTGAAGGGCTGATTCATTGCTGAAGCTGTGAGGAGACAGAATTAACTGCCTCCAATCTGGCTGAAGGAAGCTAGGGCAGAGCAGTGACTCACACAGGGATGCAGCAGGCATCCTCATCTGTCAGTGAAGGCTTTAGCCTTGTAGGGGCCTTGAATTATTTCTCCTTTCTAAGGTTCTCTGATTTGCCCCTCACTCGGTCCCTATGCATGTCCCCCCTCCAAGTCCACAGTAGTTTTACATCTACAGTTCATTTTGTTGGAGTGAGTTAATGTGTGAAGGATAGTGCCTGCATCTGTCAACTACTGTCAGCAAGGCCAAGAATTACTTTTACACACACACATGCGCGCGCGCGCACGCACACACACACACACACTGCATTCCATTTGCTTTGAGCTTTGTCAGTTTCATCTATTGACAGTGAAAATGACAAGAAAAGCAAGCTGGAATTGACAAGACATGCAAAATAAAGTGGTCAAAGGTACCCTTTTTAAATAGTCACTGATGATTCGGGAGGTAGTGAGGGATGGAAGTCTAGGTGGCATATCCCTAAGACTGGGGAGTTCAGGGTTCAAATCTTCACATAGCTGTGAAGTCCATTGGGTGAGAACTTGGAGCAGTCACCCACGCCAGCTAACCTACCTTGCAGGATTGCTGTGGAGATAAATGGGAGGAGGGGGAACTATGTACTACTGGGAAAACTGGGTGTTTGGTGGAAGGGTGAGAAATAAATGTGATAGCAAAACAAATGTTTTAAGTCTGTGTTCTCCTGAAGAAAAAGATGATTATTGTTTGTTTGATTTAACACCCCGCTGTCTCCAGCCGAAGTGGGCTCGGATCGGCTCACAACATAATTACGCAATACAATTCCATAAAAGGTAGATAAAAATAGTACAAAAATCGATGATGTAAAAGCAACATATAGAAGGCATTAAAAACTTAACCAAGGGTGGACCATACGGCTCCCCCTCCCATTTTGATACCCCTCCCAATTTGATTTAAAAAAAGGGAAAGGGGGAGGAAAGAAGGGAGGTCACCAAGATGGATCCCTGTTGTTGCCCTCAACTGCCCACAGGACCCTGGTCTCATTTGACAAAGCATTCCACCAGGCCCTAGTGAAATTAGTGCAATGTCTTGTGTGTATTGTCTGGGAGTGGTGGCTTTGTGTGAAGATTTCTGCTACAGCAGAGAATGAATGAATAAAAGTCACAGAGAATTTTTCAAAGGCAACGAAAGCCGTCCAGTTATGAGGTAGGGGGAATTTTTTAGGCAAATAACCAACAAGTTGGCTTCCAATAACACAAAAGAACAGTAAGCCATCTGCACAATAACAACAAGGCATGAAGAACTAGATCTTATTTTTAAAAACAAAAAAGCCCCAATAGCTAACACATTCTCCTTTAAAAAGGAGTAAAACACAGAATAAACTTGGGCCTATCACAAAACTCAAGAATAATGTTACAAAAAAGTAACATCAGAGTGATGTCACGGGTACTGCGCAATAGATGCCTGCCTGGTCTGTAGAATCTTCCCACCTCCTAGGATATCATTTGGTTTCCTTTCCTTTGGTGTTCTCCTTCAGATTTTTAAGCGTGATTTTAGGAATGTTGTCCCTTGTGTTGCAGGGCAAGGACAGTGACGATGACGATGAAGTTGCTGTTGGAGTGGACCGGGACCGGTTCATGGACCATTTTTTCGAACAGGTGAGTGATCCCTTTTCAACTGCATTGTGTGCCCGAAAGGAAGACTTCCTCTCTGGCTGATATCTGAAGAACTGACTGCCTCTTGCAAGTGAGTTGGCATCCTTGTGAATGGCTGGCCTGGTGTGTTCCTGTTGCCCAGCTGCCCAGGCTGGCATTGCCGCCAGTAGAATGCTGCCAAGCAGTGAAGGCCTGGGGCATAGCCCAGTAGCCAGACCATTGATTTATCAGTCTCAGTATTGTCTGCTCTGGCAGGCAGTAGCTCTCTAGAGCCTCTGGTACTGGTTTTCATATCACCTACCATTTGATCCTTTTTGTAAATCGGGAATGCTAAGGATTGAACCTGGAGCCTTCTGAATGCAAAACAGATGTTCTACCAATGAACTATGGTGCTGCCATTTTGGCTAGAAAGAACGACCACTGGACCTGCTCTTGAAGGAGGAAGGTTTATGAAATTGTGCACAGGAATGTAGAAGACACGATAGAACTTGTCTTCTCAGACAATACTAGAATGTGGGTGTACAATAAAATTATTGGGCTGTAGATTGAGAAGAGAAAAAATGAAGCTGTCCTTCACCCAATGTACAATTAAGTTGGGGAATTCACTGCCACAAGAGGTTGTGGTGGCTGCTTGCCTAGGTTCGTGGTGGCGAACCTTTGGCACTCCAGATGTTATGGACTACAATTCCCATCAGCCCCTGCCAGCAAGGCCAATTGGCTATGCTGGTGGGGGCTGATGGGAATTGTAGTCTGTAACATCTGGAGTGCCAAAGGTTCACCACCACTAACCCCTAAGTCAGTGTCAGGGATTGCACCTGGTTGATTGAGATGCATTCCTACCTCAATGTAGATGCTACAAAATATACGATGGGCAGTTGTATCCAGTTGATCGAGATGCATTCCTACCTCAATGTAATCACTTCGAGATATATGTAACCAGCCTGCTATATGTTACCACTGCTGTAATGGGACATTCTTCCCTTAATCTATTCTTTATGGTGTCACATGCTTTGTAGATAACTAGGCTTACCCCTGACGCCGCCTTCTCCCATGGGAAACGGGATGTTTCCATTGCTCCGTGGGGCAGGAGGCCAGGTGGCTTTATCTCTGTCTCCCTCATGCACACACCTCCCTCATGCACACACCACCTATGTCTGTTGCTGACCTTAGGGCGCCTCTGCTCCGAAGTAACTCTTTCTCACATTCCTTGGGAAAATGGGAGGGGGAATTGTTTCCTAATAAAGGTGGTAGCAAGAGCCAGGTTTGCCAGAACTGGCTTTCTACAAACTGGGTGCTTCGTTGCCTTCCAATAAATGCTGCCGATCAACACTACAGAGTCCATTTATTGATTCAAGGTCCAAGACTTTAACACGTGGCTTTAGAAGGATATTGATGGAGGGTAGGCCCATTGATAGGTATTGACTGTGATGACTGAATAGAATTTACACTGTCTCCGAACGTGGATCTCATAACGCCAATTATTCTGGGGACAGCAACAGGGAGAGGGGCTCTGCTCCCTGCTTACAGGCATCCCGGGGCATCCGGTTGGCCACCAGATTCGATGTCCCTTTGGTCAGATCCAACAGCGCCCTTCTTGAATGGCATCCTGAAATGAGATACTGGCTGGAGCTGTCAAAAAAAAGAAGAAGCTCAGATGTCCCAAGCCAGCCCTGACTGGTCACAGAGACTGGCTTCTCTGCAAAGCGGCAGGTGCCCCGCTCACTTCTGGCCTCTTGCGTTTCCCCAGGTGGAAGAGATCCGGGGTTTCATAGACAAGATTGCTGAGAACGTCGAAGAGGTGAAGCGAAAGCACAGCGCCATTCTGGCATCCCCCAATCCTGACGAGAGTAAGTGAGGCCATCTTGCATCTTGGGACACATCTGGCTGGGGGAATGCACATCAGCAGGGTTTGCAGGAGGGGCGGCGGGGGGGGAGGGAATCCAGCGTGGCTTGCACTCGGATACGTCCACTTGCCGTAGGAGAACGGTGGGAGAGTGGCAGGCTTTAGCAAGCCGGTTGGTGGAAAGGCAGTGGGCATATTATGTAAGCAGGGAACCCAGAATCCTCCGCCAGGCACAAGGATGCTCACGTGGTGCTTCATGGATGCTAGCAGGGTCAGAGCACAGGGCAGTTGCCTCCTAGGTTTTCTGCCTGCTGCGGCCAAAAGCCCCATTCCATTTTCTGCATGATCCTGAGCAGGGCTTCTTTTTTACCGGCACAGCCCCCTCCCCTCATGTTTAACCTCCATTGTGGCTGGCTTCTAACTTCCTCTGCTGCCTCCATCCCAAACAATAGAACCTTGGCTCCAGCGGCAAGAGTAAATATCAATTAACTCCCTCTCCTGATTCATACAAACGCACTTCAATGCAAACTGCTCTGTAATTATCCGGGCCTTGATTTAGACAGGAGGGTTAGGGGTGCTCCTGCCCGTCTGGCAGCATCAAGTGACAGCGCTGCTCCTGGTGGAAACCCGGGAAGCCAGGCAGAGCATGGAGCACCCCAGTCTTCCCCTGCCTGTCCTGAGCCAACCCAGCTAGGCACGCGAAGAAGGGGAGCAAGGGTAAATTTAAGGGCAACAGGGACCCCCATGTGTTTGGAGGAGGGTAGTCTGGGAATTTTTGCCATGCTGGAGGAGCACACGAAAGGCACCCCGCAGTGTGTGGGATGCTTTGGAATCAGCAATGCCTTGATCACCCTGTGCATGGATGTGTGCATGCTAACAGAATTGAAGGACTCACCTGGGAAGGGCAGGTTTTCCTGCCGTTTTGTAAAAAAAGGTGCACATTAGTGAACAAAGTTCCATGCCGCCACAATGTCTGGCCGATTCCGCATGGGCCAAAAACAGTGGTGTGAAAACAGTGTGAAAATGGTATAAAAGGGTTTAAAACAGTGTAAAAGGGTTTATACCGTTTTCACACTGTTTTCACACTGCTGTTTTTGGCCCATGCGCAATCAGCCTCTGTGCCCTCCTGGGACTTTCATCACCCGTAGCTAGACAGAGAGATGGAGCAGAGGTTGACTTATCCTGAGGCCTTGAGGCGGAGAGACGGTGCTGCGTTGTTTTCAAATGTTCACGAGGGCATTTTTATAAAGGGAATGGAGTGGTGGTGAATAGAATTGGGCAGGAGGGTCTTTCCATAAAGCTTATTGCACTGTTCACTGTGTGTACTTCCTTGTTTGTGCCGTTCTCTTTCCGTAAGCCAGTTTCTGCACTGTTTGTGTCGGATTTTACACCGTTTCCTTTATTTCACTGTTTTCCTCACTTAATCTGCTTGAAGGTTTGGCAAGAAAGCATAGTGGAAGAAAAGGGACGGTTCGGAAGCCTACCTGCTGTCAGCCAAGCAGTTTACCGGGCTAGCTCCCACCTGCAAACGGTGGCGAGGAAGCTCGTTCGAACCTTATTCTTTCTTTGGCTTTGCATTAGCTTCTGGCACTTTGAGGTCTGGCTTGCGTGGGGTGATGAGCTGGATCTTAGCGGATTGCCGCCTTGTCTCCAGAATGGGGGAGGGGGCTAGATGAATGTCCTGGCTCCGACGCCTGGCCCGTTGCTTTCGTTTTTGATGCCTACAGTCCTGCTGGAGTCCTGCGCGGATGCCAGCAATTCCCCTTCTGGCTGCCCACTTCGCAGCTTGCTGGCTGGATGCCTCCCTCCCTCCCTCCCTCTCCTTCCCTTTCTCCTTTTCCAAGTTTGTCCTCCCACAGAGTTTTCACCCAGGATGCCTTGTCACCACCAGGGTCTGTTTCTCCCACTTTCTCCCCGCGGCATCGCCGTCATCCTAAATCCTGAGGCTCCTTTGGTGGGCATAATGTGACAGGGTCGGGTAATGTCACCTGGAACAGCTTTATTCATAGTGGTATTTTCACACACCGCTAGGAATGTACTACTGGTATCTGAGTGTAGTCACAATTGTGTGTCTTTGAGCTGTGTCTTTGGGCTGTGTTCCAGAGGGGAACGACATATTCATTAGCTATGAGCTAAGCATAAAGTGTTCTTGAGCTTTTAGTAGCAATGATTGCCTCCCCTTTCCAGTTATATGTGGAATAGTTGCCACAAGCGGGTACACATAAAAGAAGCCATAGATCTGCAAAATAGGACGCCCGTCCGCATTGCATTAACCAAGCAAAAGAGCAGCAGCGGTGTAGTGGTTAAGAGCAGGTGCATTCTAATCTGGAGGAACTGGATTTGATTCCCCGCTCTGCTGCTAGAGCTGTGGAGGCTTATCTGGCGAACCAGATTAGCTTGTGCACTCCAACACATGCCAGCCGGGTGACCTTGGGCTAGTCACAGCTTTTCTGAGCTCTCTCAGCCCCACCTACCTCACAGGGTGTTTGTTGTGAGCGGGGGGAAGGGAAAGGAGTTTGTAAGCCCCTTTGAGTCTTCTATAGGAGAGAAAGGGGGGTATATAAATCCAACTCTTCTTCTTCTTTTGGTGATACTCAGGGTTTTTGTGCGCTTACTTCGCAGTGGGTTTTTGTTTAAATGGGGATCTTGCTGCTGCAAATTGTCCCCAGTTGAACCACCATTCTGTCCACCTGCATGTTTCCTTGATCTCTTGCTCTCCAGATGTTTCCTTGATCTCTTGCTCTCCAGATGTTCATGGACTACAATTCCCATCAGCCCCTGCCAGCATGGTCAATTGGAAGGGGGAGGGAAGGGAGGGGTGGCATGCAAAGGAAAGGGAGTGAGGGAGGGGAGGGAGTGAGGGATGGTTTTTGTGTGATAGAGTGATAGATAGTGTTTGAATAAAAACAAGAATTCCTTTTGATTGCTCTGTAATGCTGGCCCAGAGAGTGGGAGAAACTGCTATTGAGTGGGCAGAGAAAGGGGGCGGAGCAAGAAAACCTGTCAGCTCCCATTGGAAACAATGGGGATGGGGGCACCCACTTTGGGGGTCCATAACTTTGGACTCCCTGGACCAAACTTCACCAAACATGGGTGACATCATCAGGACAAGCTCCGGATAAGACTCTGAAATTGTGGTGCCGCTAGCATTAAAAATGCGCCCCATGAAGACCAAAATGTAAAAAACACCAAAAATACCCCCCAAAGCCCAAATGCCTTGCATTTGGATTAGCGAATATTCGTGCATTTGGGCCAATTTTGGCCCAAATGTGGCCAGATTCAGGCCAAATCCAGGATTTGGTGCACCTGAATCTCCAAGCACAAGACTCCTTCTTTGGAAGTTTTTAAAGAGAGGCTGGATGACCATTTGTCAGGAGTGCTTTGATTGTGTGTTCCTGCATTGCAGGGGGTTGGACTTGATGGCCCTTGAGGTCTCTTCCAACTCTATGATTCTATGTTGCAGGGCATATTGCTTTGTGATGGGGTTCAAAGCTGTGCTGGGAAAAACTGGGGTGAGAGAGACCGAAATTAATCAGTACCTCAGAGGGTAGCTTCCTAAATGATCCCTGCCTGCAAATCTCTCCCTGTCTCCCAGAAATTATCCCCTAACGCCAGGTAAGTAGATGGTTGAGGCTGCTCTGCAGTCAGAGAAAAAAACACCCTGCAGGCATGCAAAAGATTTGCAATCTCAACACTGAGCAAAGGGATTATTCTTGGCTCAGATTTATTTAGATCTTCCCTTTGTGTAGGGTGTAATAAATGGTGGGGATTAAGGCTGCTCAGTTATTACACCCATTCAGCCCTTTGGCCCTCAGCAGTGAAGAATTTATCTCTCTCTTTTTTTTTTTTGCAGAGAAAGGCTCTAAAGTTCAGACTGGTACAGTTTGTCTCCTCAGTCCTTCCACCTTGATTCAAGTTTTTATGGAGAGGCTGAGAACAAGAACTGCATAGTGGTTATTTATTTTGTGAATGAGAAGTATTCTGCACGTGCATTCATTCACACAGGCAATGTGGTTTGCAATTATTTATTAAAACCATGTAGCAGGCCAAGTGAAACCAGATTGAAACCGGAGCAGCAGTGGCATAGAGCAGGTGTTAAGAGCAGGTGCATTCTAATCTGGAGGAACCGGGTTTGATTCCCCGCTCTGCCGCCTGAGCTGTGGAGGCTTATCTGGGGAATTCAGATTAGCCTGTACACTCCAACACACACCAGCTGGGTGACCTTGGGCTAGTCACAGTTCTTCTGAGCTCTCTCAGCTCCACCTACCTCACGGGGTGTTTGTTGTGAGGGGGGAAGGGAAAGGAGTTTGTAAGCCCCTTTGAGTCTCCTTACAGGAGAGAAAGGGGGGATATAAGTCCAACTAAAAAAATTGTGATGGAGTGTCCCTATCTCATTTGTGCTATGGGTGAAGGAGCCACTGGGTGTCTTTGTGAGAGCGCAGGCCCTGGGAGGGGCTGCATTACCTTAATATCTCTTGGTCCCTCCAGATGATGGATAGTATTATTAGCATTTAAGAAGAGGGGAGGGGAACTAGATCCACCACAGGCAGCTGGAGACAGCAAGAACAACCAAAAATAAAGGTAGCTCCCTGTTCAAGCATCGAGTCATTACTGCCCCCATAGGGTGACATGACATCATAGTATTTACCAGGCCAGTGATGGCGAACCTATGGCACGGGTGCCAGAAGTGGCACTCAGAGCCCTCTCTGTGGGCACGCGCAAACAGAGTTCATCATGTGGGGGTGGGAATCACCCTCCCACACACACATCTAGGCTGGCCTGGGCCGTTGGGCTTGATTATTAGCATTAAACCTAATACCTAGTTTTGGGGAAGCAGTATAGGTAACCCTGTTAAGCACTGTTAAACCCCACTGATTTTCATGCAAAGAACTAAAGCCACGATCCTTTACCTGGGAATAAAGCTTTGGTTGCACTGGCGGCAGTAATGGGAGCTTGCTTCCTGGGAAATGTAAAGCCCTTCTATAGAATTAAGGTGATTCACCCATTCGAAGAGTTGCATAGTTGCTTCAAAGCAAAGCCAACAACTACCACCATGCTTACTTCTGAGTAACACACATCTCTGAGCCAACCATTTTTTCTAAACTAAAACCTCAGTATTCAGGTTAAATTGCCATGTTGGCACTTTGCGATAAATAAGTGGGTTTTGTGTTGCAGTTTGGGCACTCGGTCTCGAAAAGGTTCGCCATCACTGTACTAGGCAGACTGTGTTTATGGGGTGGCTTGCCATTGTCTTCCCCAGTCACCTACACTTTACCTCCAGCAAGCTGAGGGCTTATTTTACTGATCTCAGGAGGGTGGCAGGTTGGGTCAACCTTGAGCCATCTACCTGAAACTGACATCTGTGGGGATTGAACTCAAGCTTGAACTGCAGTACTGCAGCTTACCCTTCTGCCAACTGCCTGCCTATAAATTAAAATCTGTCTAGGGGAAGAGGAAAACAGAACAGTGGCAGTAGGTGGCGTTGTGTTGTGTGTGTGTTTTGGGGGGAAGGAAACCAGTTTTAAAAGACTTAGGGGCAGGTAAGTTCCTCGTCTAATTATAATAGTTTGAGTATGCAAGTAGGACTGGAGAGACCGGTGTCCGAATCTGCTCTGTCATGAAGTATATTGGGGTGACTTCTCAACTTAATCAACCTTACAAGGTTGTTGTGAGGGAGGAAATGCGGGGACCCCCTCATGCATGTAAGCATACTCAGCTCATTGGAGAAAGGATAGGATAAGAGTGTCGCAGATAAAGATAAATTATTAAGTCATCTGGCATTTATTCCAAATGGTGTGGGAGTGTTTATATTTCTTTTTCTTCCCTTCATCTTCTGCTTCTTCTTTTTTAACACTTCTGTCCCACAAATGGCGCACGGGGGCTGCTCCTGTGGTGGAGAGAAAAACCCACGCACAAATTCCAACCGTCGCGCAAAGGGATGACCAAATGGAACTATTGAACAGAGACAGGAATTTGGATTAACGTTTTAAAAATAAGACACTGAGAAGGAGAGAAAGACATTGATAAGTAGGTGACTTAAAAACCTTATTTTCGAGTGGAAACTTTTGGCTTGTTCTTGGCTTGCTCGGAAGAGAGTCAGTCAGGGTGAGGGAAGGAGAAATCACCAAAAAGGCCCTGCGATCTCTCTGCTCTCGTTTGAAGAAGAAGAGTTTGGATTTATATCCCCCCTTTCTCTCCTGCAGGAGACTCAAAGGGGCTTACAATCTCCTTTCCCCTCCCCCCTCACAACAAACACCCTGTGAGGTAGGTGGGGCTGAGAGAGCTCCAAGAAGCTGTGACTAACCCAAGGTCACCCAGCTGGCGTGTGTGGGAGTGTACAGGCGAATCTGAATTCCCCAGATAAGCCTCCACAGCTCAGGCGGCAGAGCTGGGAATCAAACCCGGTTCCTCCAGATTAGATACACGAGCTCTTAACCTCCTACGCCACTGCTGCTCCACTGCTGGTCAGTTGGTAGTGTTTTGGAGAATAACTGTAGACATTTTGGTGTGGGAAAGACAACCCCTGTTTGCAGAGAAGAACCTCCCCCCTCCTAGGCCCCTTCCGCACACACAAAATAATGCGTTTTCAAACCACTTTCACAACTGTTTGCAAGTGGGTTTTGCTATTCTGCACAGCTTCAAGGAGCACTGAAAGCAGTTTGAAAGTGCATTATTCTGCATGTGCGGAATGAGCCCTAGTTATTTTCAGTGGTCACTTCTGGTATCGCAAGGGAGTGTTCAGCATCTCTCTTGCCAAGTATGTCCCAGACTTGTTAATGAACTGGCCATCTTGCTTTCCCCCAGTAGCCTTTGGCAAGCGTGGCAGAGGCCAGGGAGCCAAAAACACTGGACAGGACACCGATACCTATACATTTTTATTTCATCTTCCTCCAGTAAGCACTCCCTCCCACATTTTTGTCTTCAAAACAACCCTGTAAGAGTTGGCCCAAGCGCACACAGTCAGCTTCATGACTGAGGAGACATTCGAGCCAACTTTCCCAGATCCTAGTCAGATGGTCGTCATGGACCTGCAAATTCAACATAACGGTTTTAATTTGCTAAAACCTCATCCCTGAACAATCTTCGGCATCCAGAATATTCTTCATCTCTCCCCCGCCAGCACCTACTGTTCAAGAGTCGTGAGAAACGGATGTGCATCTGACAAAGGGGATTCTGGTCTATAAAACCTTGTGCCACAATAAATTGGTGTGAAGTTGTTTAAGGAATGGGACATTTGACTAGGAGAGCGGCTTCCTCCCTCCCCCGCCATGTCTTCCTTCCGACCAAGCATAGCCTGATGGGTTTGCGTTGGTTGCGAGTGATAATTCAGCCGTCCCAATTGGAGCCCCCATCAATCTTCAGCTCTCCAAGTCCTGTCACCCACCTGCTTAATAGATTTCTAGCTTTTCGGGGCTTCGGGATTTTATTAATGGGAAAGCCAGGCAGAGCACAGCAAGCCTGATTTTCCCAGATTGGGTTAGAACCTTATTAGTCCAACAACGGCAGCTGCCTCCCTCGCTCCCCCAATTGCTTGCAAAACAAATTGGCCGCTGGAGATGTTTTGGTGTTTGAAAACCTAAGGATTTATTATTATTATTATTAGGTGGGGAATGGTGACGTCAGACATGGCAAAGAAGTGTCTTCAGAGCCTTGCTTGGTGTGAAGTTATGCCTTTCTTAAGCTTAGAAAGGTTTAACTCTGTTTCGGATCACACTGTCATGCTGGGATTACCCTTTGGAATGTTCCGGCTTTAGGGCGTTGTGGGTTTTCCGGGTTGTATCCAGTTCCCCGGGGCGTTCCAGTAGCATTTTCTCCTGATGTTTCGCCTGTCTCCGCGGCTGGCATCTTCAGAGGATCTGTTCCGGCTTTGTTTGTTTGGGGACAACGGCCTGCCAAATTTACACAGCATCCTTTTCTCCAAGAAAAGATGATTGACAATTAAGGACAGATTTAATTGAGAAATGAGAGGAACCCGCCCCCCCCCCCCCCAAATGAAATCCAAGAAAAAAAATTGGAAACCGAGAAAATGGTCTGGTCTTTCGTGATGAGGAAACGCTACTGGGAGCATTGTGTAAAAAAGAGTGAGTGCGTTTTCTCTCTCTGCAGTTCTGTCACTTGACGTTTGCCTAATGAGTGCTAGTAGGTACAAGCTACAGAACAGGAGGAAAACGGTCCTGTCAAGTCCAAAGCAACTGAAAATGCACAATTTTGAGTCTTTCCCAGATCTCGTAATTTGCCTCCCAGAACCCTCTGCGTTCCTTACACACCTGTTTGGCTTTTTAAATATTTTGCTCCGTTCATTTGGAATGGCATTAATATTTTAGGTGCCTCTGCTAAGGTGCTGCTGGCTGCTGGCCTGGATTCTGCTGAAGGATTTGAAAGTCCTTGAGACGTAATTTCCACTTCAAACAGATATTTAATCTGTCTGAAGCAAAGAAAAATGGAGGGGGCTTGGCTGTGGGAAAGGACCCCCACTAAGTACTGGAGGGGCCAGCTTCCACCTAGCTGTTTACAGGAGATGCAAATGAGAGGCAATGCCCAGGGTCCCAGTGATTTCAGTCCCTAAAACCTCACTTTAGAAGGCAAAAACAGAGGTCCCAGGACGGGTGCCGAGGGGACATGTTGAGGTTTAATTGTAGGACCGGAGGTATAACGAAAAGAGAGTGGTGTAGTGGTTAAGAGCAGGTGCACTCCAATCTAGAGAACCGGGTTTGATTCCCCTCTTCCACTTGAGCTGTGGAGGCTTATCTGGGGAACCAGATTAGCTTGTGCACCCCAACACATGCCAGCCGGGTGACCTTGAGCTAGTCACAGTTCTTCAGTGCTCTCTCAGCCCCACCCCCCCACTTCACAAGGTGTTTGTTGTGGGAGGGGGATAGGGAAAGGAGATTATAAGCCCCTTTGAGTTTCCTTACAGGAGAGAAAAGGGGGGGATATAAATCCAAACTCTTCTTCTCCTAAGCAGAGGGGATTTCCCTTACTAGTCCCAAATTATGGGTAACTGAGTGTCATTAGGGGAGATTCCAAGCTATGGTTTGTGGAGCCCCTGAATGCAAAAGCTTGAACGTCTCTGTCTTGGCAACAGACACCTCCTGGCCATCTTGGGTCTGAACTGAGAAAAGTGGAACTGTGGTGATGGTTGTCAATCTCCAGGTGGGCCCTGGAGTTTTCCTGGAATTTACCACTGAGCTCCAGAGATCAGTTTCTCATGGAGAAGGGCAGCTGCAGAGGTCAGACTCTCTTTCCCTGACTCCACCCTCTTTAAGGACTGCTCCCCATCTCCGCAACTTCCCAAGCAGGAGGTGGCAACTTCAGCAGTGGCCCTCCTGCATGTCCTTTCAGTGGCACCGGAGACGACTGAGGCGGTGTCCTTGTTGCATCCTTGGTGCCGCCCGCGACTCTGTCACCCTGCCAGTGTTGCCTGGTTACGTTGGTGACGTTCAGTGTTCCCGTCCAGGTGATGGCAATTATTTCCTCTCAAGAGGGCAGGGAACAGAGCAGTCCCACCTGCCGCATCCCTGCCGGGGGAAGAGGAGCAGCAGCCATTGGAAAGGGGATGAAAAGGGCAGCTCCTGCCACCCCTCCAGGAGGTGGGCTGGAGCCCCTGCCAGGGGAGGGAAGGTGAAGTGAAAGATTATTTATTTAGTTGTTGATACCCTGTATTTTCTCTCCAGTGAGGACTTAAAGAGGACTGCACTATCCACCTCCATTCCTATTTATTGTTTCCTGTTTATTTAGATATTTATACCCTGTTTTTTCTCCCCAGTGAGGACCCAAAGAGGACTACACTGGTCGTTTCCCCACTTACCATCGACCACCCTTGCTGCGCGCTACTCTCAGCGCACGTCATTTCTGGCGTGCTCCCAGGCTTCCCCATGACCCTGCGCAGTCATCAAAAGGCGCCGTTTTGAGGAGCGCCAGGAATGACGCGTGCTGAGGGGGCGCGAGAGCGGCAGCGTCAGGGCGGCTGCATTGTCGCCGCCCCTGTAGTGGGGAGTGCTGCGGGACCCCGCGCTACTTGGTGAGAGTAGCGCGCAGCAGATGGTAAGTGGGGAAATGACCACTATCTGCCTCCTTTCCTATTTATTGATCCCTATTTATTTAGATATTTATACCCTGTTTTTTCTCTCCAGTGAGGACTCAAAGTGGACTACACTATCTGCCTCCTTTCCTATTTATTGATCCCAATTTATTTAGATATTTATACCCTGTTTTTTCTCTCCAGTGAGGACTCAAAGTGGACTACACCATCTGCCTCCTTTCCTATTTATTGATCCCAATTTATTTAGATATTTATACCCTGTTTTTTCCTCCCAGTGTATGACCCCAAATGGTCATCTCCTTTTCTGTTTATTTATTCCTATTTCTTTAGATGTTTATACCCTGTTTTTTCTCTCCCGTGCGGACCCAAAGTGGCCCACACTATTCTTCTCCTCTCCTCGATTTTGTCCTTGCAGCAATTGTATGAATAGGGCTGCCAGGAGCGCCAACTGCGGTCATCCAGCAAGATTCCACGGAGAGTGAGAATTCAAACCTGGGTCTCTCAGATCCTGGTCTGGCGCTCCCACCAATAGGCCATGCTGTGCTTTCACAGAAAAGGGCTCCGCCTCTGGTTGCATCTTCGGAATATGGGAGCGCACAGACCAGGGCCTCTGACGTCGGGAAGGTTCAGAGGGGTAGGGAAACAATTGCTGTCAATGACTACTGACTGATAATGGATCAGACTTGAATAGTTTGCAACTCATCAGGTAAAAGGTAGATGGCCATTTCCTTTTTCACTGGCTGTCTGGTTGTGGACGTCGAGGTTGTGCAACTGGGCACAAGGTTAGCTGGATTTTGCAAAACGTTTTGGCACACGGAGGGACGGGGGTGGGGCGGATCCTGTTGGTGACCCCTCAATTCTTCTGATCTTCTCCCGTCCAGAAACCAAAGAAGAGCTGGAGGAGTTGATGTCCGACGTCAAAAAGACGGCCAACAAAGTCCGCTCCAAACTCAAGAGTGAGTATCTGCCTGGAAAGTGGATAGATGGATTGTCATGTGGGGCATGGTTTTCTTCTGCCTGACTTGTAAGAACATAGAAGGGGGCTTCTCTATCTGGAGCTGCCTGGCGAAAGGATCAACTTGAGAATGGGTGTGCCAGCAAGAAGGTGGTTTGGAGCTAGCTAGGAATAAGGAAGGCTGAGCCCATGGCTTTAGAGAGCCATGTAATCCCAGCTGGGAAGGAAGCTGGTGTGGAACGGGTGGTATCGTAGTGGCAAAGGACTAACTTAGAAAGTCCTTGGGTGCTGTGTGGTTTCCGGGCTGTATGGCCGTGTTCCAGCAGCATTCTCTCCTGACATTTCGCCTGCATCTGTGGCTGGCATCTTCGGAGGATCCTCTGAAGATGCCAGCCACAGATGCAGGCGAAACGTCAGGAGAGAATGCTGCTAGAACACGGCCATACAGCCCGGAAACCACACAGCACCCAAGTGATTCCGGCCGTGAAAGCCTTCGACAATACTTAGAAAGTCCTGGTTCTGACGTCTGGCATTATCTCTCGTTTACATATCTCAGGTTCTCTCTGTGCCCGAGATGCCAGAGAACTGTTGCCAGTCATGATCATCACTGCCCAACTTCTCTTTGCCCAAAATCATTATTGGCTTGCACATTTTGTGCCTCTGTAATTCAGCTCGGAGCCACGTGGTTAAGTGCTTGCACTGCCACTCGCACGGTCAGGAGTTCGAGCCCCCTGTGGGTCAGATATCCTGGCAGCTGGCTCATGGTCAACTCAGCCATCCATCCCTTCCTTGGTCAGTAAATGAGTACCTAGCTCATAGCTAGGGGGTAAAGAATAGCCAGGGAAAGCAATGGCAAACTATCCACAAAAACAGCTTGCCTATGAAATCACTGCTCGCAGTGGTACCCCAGGGTCGAACACGACTGAAGGGGAAACTTTACCTTTTTAATTCGGCTATTAATAACAGACACACCATTCTGGCTTGACTGCAATTGTTATTTGATTATTATTAAAAAGGTTGCTTCATTATTCAATCCTTCTGTAAGCCACCTCGGATTTAGTTGACGAGCCGGATAGGCACGTTTGAATAAATAAGTAAAATCTGAGCACTTTGACTTTAATTTTTTTTAAATATTCTTGTGCTTTGGCTTGCAAACAGGTTGTGGAGAAATTGCTGAGTCTGGAGTGGGAAAGAGTGGGATTAAACCCCTTGGCAAATAAGGTGCCAATCTGCATAATTTATTCAGTTCACCGAGTTCATCGTCGGTTGGCCCAGATTTTGATTTGCTTAATATTTTTAGCATTCGCATTACTTTTTAAGCCTTTAGGTGATGCTTGCCAGATGCAACGGTGCATTTAATACATTAGCATAAAAACCTCCCTTTTTAAAAAATGGGGGCATTTGTGGCTGGTGCCTTCTGGAGAGATATTTTTAGCCCCGTCTGCAATGGGGGTTTGGCATGCAAGGAAGACAGCAGCGAGTGAGACCCATCTGTTTCTCGGTTTGCCCTCTCCCCCCCTCCCCTCCTGCCTTGTCTCTGAAAATAGACTCTTTTTTCCCTGCTCTCTTCCAGGTATTGAACAAAATATCGAACAGGAAGAAGGGCTGAACCGATCGGCAGCCAATTTGAGAATAAGGAAGACTCAAGTAAGTCCTTCTTCTGGCATTCCAGACAGACCAAGAAGAAGAAGAGTTGGATTTATATCCCCTCTTTTTCTCCTGTGGGAGACTCAAAGGGGCTTACAAACTCCGTTCCCTTCCCCCTCACAACAAACACCTGTGGGGTGGATGGGGCTGAGAGAGCTTAGAAGAGTTGTGACTAGCCCAAGGTCACCCAGTTGGCGTGTGTTGGAGTGCACAGGCTAAACTGAATTCCCCAGATAAGCCTCCACAGTTCAGGTGGCAGAGCAGGGAATCAAACCTGGTTCTTCCAGAGTACACCTGCTCTTAACCACTACACCACACAAGAAGTCTTTGTGTACGGAAACCATGTACCTTCGGGACCGTCTTACCCCATACGTCCCTACACGGCCTCTACGTTCGTCAGAGGCCAATTTGCTGGTGGTCCCTAGCCCCTCGATGATGCGGCTGGCCTCTACCTGGGCCAGGGCTTTTACAGCCCTGGCCCCTGCCTGGTGGAACACCTTACCACCAGCTATTCGGGCCCTGCGGGACCTTGGAGAGTTCCGCAGGGCCTGTAAGACCGAATTGTTCCACCGGGCATTTGGGGAGGCCGGCCGCTGAGGTGCGCCCCGCCCCTTCCTTCTCCCTTTCCCCTTTACTTTCTGGGTTCTTCACTTCTCTGTTTTGTTTTTCCAGGGTGGATTTATGAAGTCTGTGTTTATGTTGGACGCCACTGCAATGCATTGTTATTAATCTGTTTTAATGGGGGTATTGTAATTATTGTTTTTATCATGTTGTTCACCGCCCAGAGCCCTTCGGGGAAAGGGCGGTATACAAGACTAATTATAAATAAATAAATAAATGTGCTTTTTGTTAAATGCTTGGCTACTCTCAAAAATAGCCTCTCCTCCTTGCTAATGTCTAGGATAACTGTATCTACTTGAATGTAAAAACCATCCCACCGCCTCACAGCAAGCTGATTTCCTCTAACCCGCAGTTGTGCTTCCAACGATGCTCCTGGGAAATTCACAAAGAAGGCTTGATGGCTCTCCCATGTTGTTTATATCTTCAGAGTTTGTAATTTAGAGGTATAGTCCCTGTAATCCTGGAGGTTCCATTTAGCCATCATGGTTAATGGGCATCGACAGACTTGTCTTCCATCAATTGGTCCAAACACCCCTTTAAGAGACATGTACACTAGAGACTGGAAGGAGAATATGTGTGATGTAGCCTAGGGCTAGGCCCTTTCTGCACGGGCCATAAACAGTGTTTTAGGGATGGCAAAAACGTCGTCCCTGGGGAGCTGTTTGCATGGGAGGCGCGAAGACGCTGCTTTCGAACCTCGCTCCCTGAGCGAGGTTTTTCGGAAGCAGCATCTTCCAACCACTGCCATGTGAACGGCAGCGGCTGGAAGGCGCCATTCCCCCCCTTTCCCGAATGCCTTACCATCCCCTCCAGCCTTCTGGTGCATCGCACAGGCCAGGGGACACCCCCTCCCCTGCCCTGCAACTCCAGAACTGTCGTGCAGGGCGGGGTGTGTGTGTGTGTGTGTCCCCTGGCCTGTGTGACTCGCCGGAAGGCTGGAGGGGACGGTAAGGCGTTCAGGGGACGGCACAGCCTCTGCGCAGACTGCGCCATCTTCTCCACCCCTACCAGGACCGTCCGTGTGAATGATCCCGGGGCGTGTGTCTTCGTCGTTTATGCCGACGCACCCCCGCAGTGTGGTTGTGCAGAAAAGGCCCTAGTCTTGTCAAATCTCAGGCCCCTTCCGCACATGCAGAACAATGCACTTTCAACCCACTTTCACAATTGCACTTTCACAAATGCAAGTGGATTTTGCGCAGTGAAATCCATCTGCAAAGTGCATTGAAAGTGGATTGAAAGTGCATTATCCCGCATGTGTGGAAGGGGCCTCAGTCTTACCAGCTTTCATGGGAGCTAAACACACCTCACCTGAAGAGCTGGAGTGCAGTCCAGTAGCACCTTAAAGACCCACAAATTTCTCAGGGTATAAGCTTTCAAGCGTCAAACTCTTTTCAGCTGACTCTTCGACAGAGGGATGATGACTCTCCAAACCTTATACCCTGAGAAATCTTTGCTGGTCATTAAGGATTTACTGGACTTGGATCTATCTCTTCTACTGCATACCAGACCTTACTAAAAACCCTCTTGGTTCCGAATCCTAATCTTGGGCTCTATAAATAAATGATGCCTCTCCGACTGCTTGAAACAGAACAGATGGGCGATGTGTCGAAGAGGGGAAATTATAGACACTCGACAAACCCCCTTCTTAAATCAAAGGAGAGGAATCAAAATGCATGAGCCGAGAGCAGGATTGGGGGCTGGCTGTAGGATTCATTGTTTCATTTGTTGTTCTAATTGGGGACTGATGCTTTGATTAACGCAGAATCCCTTCGTGGGCCTCATGTTGGCACCCCTCTTTCTCGCTTCCAGCATTCTACTCTGTCGCGGAAGTTTGTGGAGGTGATGTCAGAATACAACACAACCCAGACAGACTATCGGGAGCGCTGCAAGGGACGGATCCAAAGGCAGTTGGAAATCAGTGAGTCATGCCACGATGCTCAGTTCTTTGTCCTCACATTTTGTATCCAGGTGGCTTCGTTTGTCGCCATTCTGATCTTGTTCTTTACAGGACTTCCTGCGAATCACAAAATGAATAACACATTTACTGGGGGTGCTCAATCTGAGCTATACTCTGTTTCACAAAAAGATGACAGCTCAGTCAGTTGAGGTGCAGTGGTTGAGAAAATTGTATACTTCCACATTAGATTATAGCCCCAAACAAAAATGAGAATTATAATTCATTTTTGTGCACTGCCTTTGTCAAGACCATTATTTTGTGCACTACTGAACATGGCATTTTGATACAAGAGCATTTCTACTTTCAAACTGATGGGGGGAGCAGGACTAGGTAAGCACTAGGACCCAGGTGCAGCATTCTACAACAAAGAAGGCCCAGCATGCTTTGTTCTCTGATGGGGGAATATAGAATCTACTATCATCTTTATGTGGAACAGAATATAGTCTGGATTCACAATAAAGAAACCCTCTGAGTCCTTTCCCAGGGATTGTTTTGTCAGTGCAGCAAGTTGATTAAACATTAATAATTTAATGTGTGTGTGTGTGTGTGTGTGTGTGTATGTGTGTCCCCCGCCCCAACAATCTTTTTGTGCAGGGAAAACACATTTCCCTCCTCCCCACTGAGTGTAGTGTGTGCTTTGTGGGGGTGAGAGTTCCCTCGCTAGTGCCTGTGATAATATTTATCCGTGAGAGAGAACGTCCCACTGTCACCAGGTTGCGATCCTCCCCCTTTTCCTTTTGAAGTTCTGGCCCCCCCCTTTTTAAAAATAATAATAATTTGGTTGCCTGCTCATCTGCACTAATCCATACAAGGGGAAGCTGATTTGAATTATGCCTTCATCTGCGTAAGTTTCTTCTCAGGCAGTTAGTCCTGCTGAGAAGTGAAATCGACGGGGATCTTATAGGTTTCCAACTGGATTTCAGGTGGAGTGAAATATCGGGTAAATACTTGTCTGTTTCTACTTTCTGGCCCTGTGGGTTGGTGGGGCAGTCTCCAGGTAGTAGTAGTAGTAGTAGTAGTAGTAGTAGTAGTAGTAGTAGTAGTAGTAGTAGTAGTAGTAGTAGTAGTATATCCCCCCGTTTCTGTCCTGTAAGGGAAGCGTTGCTCACTCAAACTGCACCAAGGAAACCAAGAAATCTGTTGTCAATTTTGCTGTCTTGTTTTTGACCAAGAGCATGATGTTGCCACAGCTCCCTCCAAGACAGGAAGCAAAAGAAAAGATCTCCTTCTGCAGTGTTAAACTTTAGGTATGCCCTCTTCTTCCTCGGGGTACATGAGTACATGTTTCCCCCCTTAAACTAGATGGTGTGCCTTCACGGCTCCCTCCCAGGTACCCCAGGAGGAGCAAAAGGGTGCAGCTGGCTGATGGTTCGTTTATGGAAATGCCCCTCGCGCTTGCAAATTAATTTTTGGATCGTCACCAATTTTCCGTATTGCCTTGCCCAAAGGTAATTTCAGGTGGCCAAAATGCAGGTTGCCAGTGTGAGAAGCTGTTGAGAGCAGAAGAACAGCCATAAATGGCATGAGTTTGGCCAGCGTTATCTTAGACGGGCAGTCCTCTGCTCACCTTGTCTGACGTGCAGCTGAGAGTGCGAGGAAGTAGCTAGAACGAGATTCCCAAAGAGGGCCAATTCATAGCCAGTCTAGATTCTGGTACCATCTTCACCAGCCATATGGTTTGATGGAGGGCCAAGAAGAGGGTTGTGTGATTTCAGCTGAAATCCTTTAAGAGCAGGTGGATTCTAATCTGGAGAACCGGGTTTGATTCCCCACTCCTCCACATGTGGAAGGGGCTTATCTAATGAACCAGATGTGTTTCCACACTCCTACCTTCCTGCTGGGTGACCTTGGGCTAGTCACAGTTCTCTCCAAACTCACTCAGCCCCACCTGCCTCACCAGGTGTCTGTTGTGGGGAGAGGAAGGGAAAGGAGCTTGCAAGCCTCTTTGAGTCTCCTTACAGGAGAGAAAGGTGGGGTATAAATCCAAACTCTTCTTCTTCACTCCAGCCAAGTGAGTGGCTTAGCCTGCCTTTTGGTGGTGGCTGGCAAACTTGTGTCCCCCGATGTAGGGTTTGCTGCATCTCTCTGGAAGGGTGGCTTTTTCTGGCTGCCAGCCTGACAGGGTGGGAGCGTGAGCGGCTGGATCAGCAGGTAGCTGGGCGGAGGTGCAGATGAGAGAGACTAGAATAGAAGAGCTGAGTGGGAGATGTGGGGAACTGGAGGAGAGGATGCCGCATGCAGAGCGGAAGTGCCGAGTGAGGACACCCCACCTTCCTGACTTATGGAATGGGACGGCAAATCTAGCTGGGAGGAGAAGGGACGCAAAGCCGAACTTCGAGTTGGACAGTGGGCAAACATTGAAGCCCCTTTCCACTTCTTCCCATGCTATTGAGTTCTCTTGTTAGGCAGGGTGATCCAGTTTTCTTGGTTGTCTGGGCATACACTGGCTAATAGTCCCTGGTTGCCCCACTTTCTAGGACTACTCTTGCTGGGTGTGGGTTGACAAATTACCGTTCGGAGCTGGTTTATGCCCCCCAACTCTGCCAGCCGATATAGGCAGACAAGATGGCTCAGCTTCTTGCAAACAGTCTACCCGGGGGAGCGTTGAGGCCAAGAGAGACGGCGAATAGCAAAGAAGGGACCAAGGTGAATTATAAACCCAAATTAGAACTGAGAACCTTTCTTGGCCTGCTGGCCTTCTTCTGCTGGCGTGAATAACAAACAGAAAGAGGATTTTGCAAGGACTTTGCAAGAATTTTGGAGGATGGGGTTGGAACCCCGTGCTCACCCAATACTACCAGGTCTTCTTCTCCTGGCTGCAGTATTGCCATATGCCATTTGGGATTGCTACAGGGACCCAAACCACGAACTGAATTTTGACATGTGTTCATGGTAAGGGTTTACCCCCAAACCACTTTTTTAAACGTAAGATTTTCTCCAAACTTGGGGGTTCCCTGGCACTACCTTTAACGGTAACCATGCTGACTCCATTGCCTGGGTTTGCTTATCTGCTTGATGATCTGCCTTTCGCTTCAGCGATGACATTCTGATGTGGCAGGCAAGGAAGGGAATGTGGCCTCCCGCACTGCGTGCTTCTGCCTTCTTGAGCTTTCTTCAACGGTGCTTTGAGTTGTCCTGTCTCCTGATCCCTGATGTTCGCTTCGGGGCACAGCTTCTGTGTGCCGCTTCTCTCTCTGTACCCTTTTCGGAGAATCCAGCCAGTGAGCTCCTCTTCTCCCCCTCCTCCCCGGCCCCCCAGAGGGATTCTGCTTCCTCCGAGCCATCCGAGCCTCCCGGCAGCCTCATTAGCAGCTCTTCCTGGCGACTGCTCCAGTTCTGTCAGCAAAGCAGTTTGCCAGAAGCACAATTAAAAGTTACCTGTAGGGCCCCAACCTGGGCTTTACTCTCTAAAGAAGTCCCCAAGGAGAAGAGCTCAACACAGCAAAGATTCCAAGATGTCGGCTATTTGTGTATCTTAGACGGGCAGTCCTCTGCTCACCTTGTCTGATGTGAGGCTGAGAGTATGAGGAAGTAGCTAGAACGAGATTCCCAAAGAGGGCCAATTCATAGCCAGTCTAGATTCTGGTACCATCTTTACCAGCCATATGGTTCGATGGAGGGCCAAGAAGAGGGTTGTGTGATTTCAGCTAAAAACATCCCTTAAATAATGGACATGATAACCTGTTTCCCATAATCGGGGAGTTAGTCAGACAGATGGAATCCTTCCTTCTCTAGTTCCTGTTGTCCTCCTTGTTAATTCTTGGCCCCCCTGTGCTTCTTGCAGCTGGCCGAACCACCACGAGTGAGGAACTCGAGGACATGCTGGAAAGTGGGAATCCAGCCATTTTCTCCTCTGGGGTAAGTCATCTCTGCACTTGAAACTTGTGGTCATGAGGATCCTGGGTCAGGTGTGGTCACTTGTGCCAGAAGCTGTCTGCGAACGCAATGGTGAACCACCTCTGTTCTCATCTTGCTTTGAACATGGCGAGAGGGGTCTCCACAAATTAGTTGTGACTTGATGGGACTTTCCACCACCGTTCTTCCATGGATCTTAGAGTGGTATCCATTGGTCTTCCAACGACCATCCCTAAGTCCATCCCTAAGACCATACCTCCAAAGAAGGAGACTCCACCACACGTCAGTGCACTGCTTCGGAGTGTGGTGGAGTCTCCTTCTTTGGAGGTTTTTGAACAGATGCTCAATGGCCATCTGACAGGAGTGCTTTGATTGTGTATTCCTGCCTTTCGGGGGTTGGAATAGATGGCCCTTGGGGTCTCTTCCAACTCTATGATTCTAAGTCAGGCCTTCACAGGTTTCCCAACCAATTTGAGTAGAAGTGGCAGCTCTTTCCTGACCCCCCCTGCCAAATTCTGTTCACTTTCTCCCTTCCTGCATCAGATCATCATGGACTCCAACATCACCAAGCAAGCCCTGAATGAGATCGAGACGCGGCACAGCGAGATCATCAAACTGGAGACCAGCATCCGGGAGCTTCACGACATGTTCATGGATATGGCAATGTTGGTGGAGAGCCAGGTGAGCCCCTCTGTTGGGAGGCAGGGGGAGGAGTCAAGCAGTTAGGGGCAAGAGACCAGAAGGAGGATCCAGGCCCAGTGAGCAACTTGGGAGACAAAATCTGTTCCTGTCTTCCAGAGATTAGGCCATGTTAGGCTTCCAGAGATAGATTCACACACAAGCCAAGAATGCTACAGCTTATGGCCTCTCATAAGCTGCAGTGGCGTAGAGCAGGTGCATTCTAATCTGGAGGAACCGGGTTTGATTCCCCGCTCTGCCGCTTGAGCTGTGGAGGCTTATCTGGGGAATTCAGATTAGCCTGTGCACTCCAACACACGCCAGCTGGGTGACCTTGCACTCCAACACACACCAGCTGGGTGACCTTGGGCTAGTCACAGCTTGTTTGTTGTGAGGGGGGAAGGGCAAGGAGATTGTAAGCCCCTTTGAGTCTCCTACAGGAGAGAAAGGGGGGATATAAATCCAAACTCTTCTTCTTTTTCTTCTCATCGTAGTCCCTGTGAGACTCCCCAATGGGAATCTAACCTTTCTACAACTCGGTAAGAGAGCAACTGCTCTGTTTACTGAAGACCCCAGATCTTCGGTAAGGGATGTTTTCAGCTGAAATCACACAACCCTCTTCTTGGCCCTCCATCAATCCATATGGCTGGTAAAGATGGTACCAGAATCTAGACTGGCTATGATACAGCTCTCAGGAGCTGTATCATCGCTACCATTAGGAAGTTTCTCCTAATGTTCAACTGAAAGCTACCCTGCTATAGTCTTAAGCCTGTTCGACCTCGTCTTCCTCTGTTGTTATTTATGTTTATTCGATTTATAGATTTATTTTCCCCAGATAGGCTCAGGGCGGCATACGGCATTGATCAGACAA
Source organism: Sphaerodactylus townsendi (assembly GCF_021028975.2). Lineage (NCBI taxonomy): Eukaryota > Metazoa > Chordata > Lepidosauria > Squamata > Sphaerodactylidae > Sphaerodactylus > Sphaerodactylus townsendi. Next base: position 18,499,672 of record NC_059440.1, on the reverse strand, counting down.
TAATAAAATCCATAAAATCTACATTCCCACAATTAAATCCCTGTTCCATTATTCCACTAAGGGTTAGCAAATAAAATTAACTATCTGGACAAGCCAGATGGGACGGCACGGCGAAGGCGGTGCCATGCCGCCTCCAAGGGGGCTTCAGGCAGCATGGAAAGTAGGGAGACTTGAAATCTCTCTTGCGGCCCAAATTGCCCCATAGAACAAACCAAACTCAGAGGGTGGCGTTCCCAGGCTGGAACGCCAGTGGAAGCTAACTAAAGTTGGCTCCACCCCCAGGAATGCCCTGACCTCCCCCCGCCCCACACAGGTGCCTGCTCGAATGCCAGCATAACTCCATGGCAGCCCCAACTTCTGGGTTGGGCTGTGGAGAGGCTGGATGAGGGGCCAAATGTGTCAGTGTGGCCCTCTGCCGCTCCCACAGATCGTTTGCCCCCTGCCATCTGGATTGGGCTGCCCATCCCTTAAAAACGCATTCATACCAGTCACAGGAAAAAAGGGAAGAAAAAGGAAAGGGGTATGGGGAAGGGAGAAGGGGAAAGGGGAAAGGGGAAAGGAGAGGGGAGGGGAGGCCATCAGAAGCATAATGTTGCTGTCTCCAGAATAATATTTGAAATAGGGTCCTTAGCCATAAGCCTGGCAGAACAGCTCTGTCTTACAAGGCAGTGTGAAACTGTCCCATGTTTCTGCAGCTGGCACAGGTCTTTGCCCCCTTCTTTGTGACAGCAACTTGGGTATACAAAGAGCACAATTGCACCTCTCTTGAGTATTCTCTTCTCTGCGCTAAATATGCATATGCTTTCCTCCTGGCCAGATGTACCATAAAGCCATGGGTGGTGGTGGTGGGGAGGTAGAAAAGGAGGGTGTCTAGTGCTCCCTTGGCAAACTCCAAAGTTCTCAAGTGATCCCAAGTGTGTAAGACACTGTTGTTTCCCTTGGGGAAGGCTTAATGTTTAGCACTGCTGACAGTGTATTGCGCAGTGATTTACCATGTGCGTTGCGCACTGAAGGGCCTGAGGTTAATCTCCAGTCAAAAGACCCACCCAAGATCTTGAACAGCCATATTCTGTTACAAAATATGCCTCTAGGTCCAGGGTATTTGGATCCAAGTTAGTAGAAGACAGCTCCTTTAAGATCCAGTTGCAACCTGGAGACCATGTTACCCTCTGAGACCTGTCACACTCGTTAGTTGTTTCTAAAACGGGATTTGCTGTTGCCACTAGAGATGCCATCAGCTTTAAAAGGCGATCAAGCACATTTATGGCTGAGGAAGGGCTGTCAACAGCCAAGATGGAACTTCCAGGTTCAGAGGCAGTGTACCTCTAAATGTTCCAAGGGCAGCAGAAAAGAAAAGCTTTTTGCCATCATGTTCTACCCGTAGATTCTTGGTGGCCTCTTGACTGTCCTCTGTTGGAAGCAGGAGTAGATGCAACATCAGCCCGATCCAGCAGGGCTATTCTTACCTTCTGTTTTTACCTTCTGAGAGCCCACGTGGTGTAGTGGTTAAGAGCAGGTGGATTCTAATCTGGAGAACCGGGTTTGATTCCCCACTCCTCCACCTGAGTGGCAGAGGCTTATCTGGTGAACCAGATGTGTTTCCACACTCCTACATTCCTGCTGGGTGATCTGGGGCTAGTCACAGGTCTCTCCAAACTCTCTCAGCCCCCCCTACCTCACAAAGTGTCTGTTGTGGGGAGAGGAAGGGAAAGGAGCTTGTAAGCCCCCTTGAGTCTCCTTACGGGAGAAAAAAGTGGGGTATAAATCCAGACTCTTCTTCTTGTTGGCAGGATTGTCTTTGTAAACCACAGCATCATATCATGGGCCATGTTAGGGTACTGCCATCACATAGGGATGCCCTTGAGTGTTGGAATACCTCCAGACTCTGGTACCCTGATATGAAACACGAAACAGACTTTTGAATATTGCAGGTAGCCGCTGCCAGAAGCATCTCTTCTTCCTGGGCAGCGTTTAGCCAGGCCAGATGTTGTGAATCCCCTGCCATGACAAATGGCAACTGCGACAAAGGAACAGGAAGATCTCTGAGCAGCCCAGTGCCACAGACCTTCTTTTAGGAAAGGGAGAAGGGAAAGGAAGTCCTTTGGAGAGGGCTTGCCTGGCGGGTGTGGTCTGGTCTCTGGTTGACCTCTCTGGGGACCCTTCCTGAACCCTGTTTCTACCCCCCCTCATGCTACCGTGTGCACCTGGATAAGGGCGTTCAGGCATTGTCAGGTAATGCCCAATTCTTGGTGTGTTGGGGGCAACTGCATGTTTGTGGTGCATGGCTGCTGTTTCCCTGCATGCTCCGAAGGTGGTGGTCGTGGGAAGGGAGACCAGGGGGCCATCGACGGCAGGGGCAGATCCAAGCTCCTGTGTGGCTCATTTCCTCTCAGCTTTTGCCAGCCAAATAGCCAGACCGAAATGGATCGAGGGCTCATTGTGATGCTGGCGACCGTGTCTTGCAAAAGGAAAGGTTCTTGGGATGAACGGGTTCTAGGCAGCGCGCAGGTGATCGCTTGAAGCCGACATAAGAATATTCACAAAGTCAACGTTTGGCTTTTCCTCTGCGGTCTCTGGTCTGCTAAGGAAGTCTTTTTTTTAGTGTTTGTAAAAGACCTAGACAAACTGTTGTAGCCAGAAGGTGGCTCTCTTAAACAGCTGTTCAGTCCGTCACCTGGGGCTCAGGAGAATTGCTTTTTGATCGTCTTGTCTAGCCATCGTTTGGCCAAGCAGGTGTGCATGGGCTGGTTAAACAATGACGACAATAATGTGGACTGGTAACTTTTTGTGAACTTGCCTGTCGAAGTGAGAGGTGGGAAAAAAGATCATAAACATTGCAAGCAATAGATGAATCTTGTATGATAGCACTTTCGGGACTCTGGGGAGCGGGTGACCAGACACAGTATCTCAAGGCTGGGTTTGAAATTAGGGATGGGGGCTTACTGTATCCTCATTTTTGTCACGCTGAGAGCTCAACTACAAAGAGCATTTTTTTTATACAAAGGGCAGGCTGGTCTTGCAGAAACGCTTTCTCCGTATTTACGAAAATCGATCCCATCGCACAGCCGCCGGTCTTTACGTTATGATCTCGCAGCCACGAGTTCAGCAACGGCAGACAAACACAGTGCATGAGAGAAATTGTGCCATATGCCCACCTGTCCTAAAACCCACTACTTGGCACAGTGGCCAGAAGGGTTAATGTTTATGAGACAAATGAGGATAGGAGTGCTGTAGATCTCAACGATAGAGTTTCAGGTTGTAGATATTCCCATCGCCCAGCCCTACAGTACGGCCAATTGGCCATGCCGACCCAGGCTGATAGGTGAATTGTAACCTGAACATCTGGAGAGCCGCAGGTTCCCTACCCCTGCTCTAGTTCCTCAAGTTCAATAACGTTGTAAAGCAGCACAAAATAAGAATCACGAAGAAGTCCAAGGCACTCCCTCACCACTGGGTATTGAATTAGACATAACCAGCCCAAACCAGATTAAGGGTTGCTGGTTTCCAAGAAGAGACTTTCAGGATTCCCAGTACCTTTCTTTTCAGGAGGCTATGCTTTTCAGAAACTCTGATAGCAAAATGTTTGAAAACCTAATACAGAGTACCTTTAATTTCATGTTTAACCCAGAAGTAACACCTTGTGTAGTCAGAAGGAGTCGCTCTCGAGCAAATGTTTAGGATTTCCACTTGAAAGGGTTTTGGTTTTCTTTTGGCCTGGGAGTTTATGTAGGGGGAGGCGCTCTAGCAGCCACCCTTAAGTACAAATTATGTACGACATTGAACGCCTGAAGAAGTTGCCTTCCATAACAGTTTTTCTCCAGCTTCTCTGGGGCGGAGTCCACACAAGCCAAAAACAGGATGGTAAAAATGCTGTCCCTGGGGCCCTGTTTGCATGGCTGCTGCCTCCACAACGAGGAAGCACCGTGCCCCCCCTCCGGGCAGAAACACTGGTTTTCTGCCTCGCTCAATTTATTTTTATTTATTTATTGGTCTTATAGACCACCCTCCCCACTCCTGCACATGAAGCCTTCTGGGATGCCCTTGGGCTCATCACAGTTTGTTCAGAACTCTCTCAGCCCCACCTATCTCACAAGGTGTCTGTTGTGGGGAGGGGAAAGAACGTAATTGTAAGCCACCTTGAATCACCTCAGAGGAAAGAAAGGCAGGATATAAATCCAAACTCTTCTCCTTCTTCTTCTTCTAACCCTCAAGATTTATGGCACAGTGGCACTGGATCCTTCAGACCCATGCACATGGTGCAGGTTTGCATTCTGTGCTGCTGCGTCATCTATCCTGGCTTTGCAAGCATGGAGTGGGGGCAGATGATCTGCCCGACATCGATGCCCTCGCTGGCTGCCAGTCTGGCCTCTGAGACTGCACACGGCATCAGATGCGCATCTCTGAACAAACCTTCCAAAGCATGAGGGCTACAAATATGTTTTCTTTTTTCCCCCAAAAAATGAAAAGGAAACATTTTGTTCAAGGACACCAAACTCTGGGTCTTGGACAGCTTCGTGCAACTTTTCTGTGTGCTTTCTTGCAACTCTGGCATGCCTTGAAGTGGAGCTCTGAGCAATGAATAAGAAGTGCCCGATAGCTGAAGAGCTGCCGATAGGGACGCTGCATACCTCTGGAAAGAGAGCGAGCAAACTGGTGTGGCTTTTGAAGGAGTTTGTGGCCAACTGGGTGCTTCCCTCTGCAGGGGATAAGGCAGGATCTTCGCCATCCTTCCTTTCCTCGCTCTTGCTTGCTTTAGCCTCCGTCTTGGGGTGTTTCCGGCTCGGCTGCGTACTTGCCTTGTCCCTCTCGGTTGATGGAAGGTTGTGAGATCGGAAGAGCAGCCGTGGCCGGACCCAAACCACCAGTGAGAAGCGGTAAGTAAGGATTGCCCCGGAAAACGGCATTTTCTACAGTACAAACGCCCCTCCTTTCCTGAGGGCTCAGTGCCAGATGGTTCCAGGCTGCAGAGACCACAGAACCCCACCTAGTCAAGCAGCTTCCAGCTCCGTCTTCTGAGCAGGACAGCAAAAAGAAAAGGAGGAGACGACTGGGCAGGTGATGATTTGGCACCAAGGTCATCCTGCGGGGTGAAAGGCTAGCTGTCCTGAATGGGGGCTGGGTGGCCAGCTCTCCCCGGTCATCTCTAGGATGCAAGCAGAGCCAGGAAAGGCATTCTACAAATTTAGAAATGTACATAATTCAACTTGGTTAATCTCTGGTGGACGTGTAGCGGCGTAGCTAAAGAAAATGTAGCCCGGTGCAAAATCTGAGTTTTCCACACACCCTTCCCGTATGGGCAGCCGCCCTCCCCTGCCACAACCAAACAAAAGTTTTTTGCACCAGGTCTTGAAGTCAGTGTATGGACCCGGGGGAGAAGGAGGAGGGATGTGTGGGGGGCGGTTTTCCGGCCCCCACATGACTAAATGGCCGCAGCCCAGGGATATTTGACCCCATTCGACCCCTGGGTGATACGCCCCTGCTGACGTGCATCCCATTCCTCATCATTATCAGTTTGTCTATCCAAACTGTGAATAGTTACGGAAACAGGTTATTTAGCTGGTCTAGCAGATTTTGCTCTGTATTTGGCAAATAAGCTGCATTGTGTTTTTGCACCGAACGGACCTTGAAAAGTGGCTGGGCATCTTATTGGGGGGTTGCAGTGATATTACTCCAGAAAGCAGGACACGTGTGTGTGTGTGTGTGTGCTGGCGGTGGGTAACCAGCGTCCCGCATCACTATGCTGGTGTTCCGTGGGCTAAATATTCTATTCCCCGACCCCCCTCCTGTGGTGGTATGGATCTGGGGTGGGGTGGGAGTTGGGCCTTCTCCCTGCATGCACTTGTGGCCCTTTGTTACTGCCCTCCTGACGTGGTCCCCTCCTCCTTCTGCTGGGTGGCGTCTGTGCCTCTGTCATGTTCGGTGGCTTTTCCTGGAGTGGTTGGGTCTTGTTTCCTTTGTGTGTGTGTTTTTTCGTGCGAGTTTCCTGTCCCAGGGGTCTTTGCCCCTTTTCTTCCAGAATAGTCTCTCTCTCAAGTGAACACAAAGGATATCAGGCGCTGACCCGTGACACACCTAGCCAGTCTAGTGTAGTGGTTAGAGCACAGGTGTCAAACTTGCGGCCCTCCAGATGTTATGGACTACAGTTTCCATCATCCCCTGCCAGCATCATGCTGGCAGGGGATGATGGGAACTGTAGTCCATAACATCTGGAGGGCCACGAGTTTGACACCTATGGGTTTCAGAGGGTCAGACTGGAATCTGGGAGACCCAGGTTCGAATTTACCCTCCACCTTGGAAGTTTGCTGGGTGACCTGGGGCCAATCACTCTCTCTCCACGGACCCAACTTAACTGGCTTGTTGTTAGGAGGACAGAGTGGAGGAAATGCTGTTAAGTGGCTTTGAGTCTCCATTGGGAAAAAAAGGACAGGATAGATATCGAAATAAATAACGAGACTTAGCAAACCTGCTTCGTAGAGGTCTCCCACTGTCTCATTCCCTGTCTGTGAGGTGGGAGCTCATCCTGTAAGGTATCTCAGCCCAGGGATGAAATTCTGTTCCGTGGAGTCTGGTTAAAATCCCACATCCGCCAGGAACTCTGCCAGGTTTTCCTCCTAGCTTTAGCTGTCCCCATGTATCGAATAGGATCCCCTCCTGAGCCAGTCACAGCTGTTTTATGGTGACCCTACAGGGTTTTCTGGACAAGAGATGTTCAGAGGGGCTTGCCATTGCCTGCCTCTGCACAGCAACCCTGGACTCCCTTGGTGGTCTCCCATCCAAATACTAACCAGGGCTAACCCTGCTTAGCTTCCAAGATCTGATGAAATCGGGCTAGCCTGAGCCATCCAGGTTGGGGGCACCAAATGGGAGTAGCTAACAATAAACGGGCCAAGGAGCAGCAGACACGTGGGTAGACTTTCAAGCAGCAGCTGGGGTGGAAGGGAAGTAAACTGCCCCACTCTGGGATTTCCCCTCAGGCCAGCCAGTTTATGGGCAGCAGAAGTGATTAAAAAAAACTGATGCAGTTTTCATCTCCCTTCCTTTCTAGTGACAGGCCTTGTTGGGATCCCAAAGGAATGGGGCGCAGGACGTACCTGGACTAGCGAACATCAGAGGAGGCTTCCGAAAGCACACAGGTAACATGGGGATGCTCGGAAAGGGCCTGCGGGCACCTTAACAGGAAAACCGGTCTGTGCCTCCTCCGTTGTGCAGGGCGAGATGATCGACCGCATCGAATACAACGTGGAGCACTCAGTGGACTACGTGGAGCGGGCCGTGTCGGATACCAAAAAAGCCGTCAAGTACCAGAGCAAAGCCAGGCGGGTGAGCATTGCTGAATCATTTTACGCGGTCTGTTTTTCCCCGCGTTGCTATTGGCCTGCCGGGATCCCTGGCGCCAGATAAGGCTTGTAGTCAGGAAATGTCCCTTGCAGTTGCTGAGAGAACAACCTGTGATATTACTTCAGAGAACTGATAGATGACCCCAAACTGTAGTTGGCAGTGGCATATTGGTCCTAAATGGCCCCCGGGAGTATGACCACCTTCCAGCGCCCCCCTCCTGCTCGGCTCCCTGCATCCCACATACTGGAGTCAGCAGGGAGGCCAGGAGAGGGCGGGGCTTGGGGGCAGCTCAGATGGGCGCCGCAGCAGCAGGCAGGCTCATGGGCCTGGGGAGGACAGGAGCCGGCCTGCAGGGAGGCCAGGAGGGGGTTGCGGCTGGGTAGTGGGTGGCTCGGCCGCATGCCATTTTGTCACATAGGGGGGTGCCTGGAGCCCCCCACGTGATGAAATAGCATGCGCCCGGGGACATGGGATACCCCATGTTCCCATTAGCGGTACGCCACTGGTAGTTGCCAGGTGCTAACTGGAAATTTCCGGGTGTTACAAGTGATCTCCAGCCAACAGAAATCAGTGCCCTAGGAGAGAAGGCAGTTTTGGCAGGTGGACATTATGCTATGCTGAAGTCCATCTCCTTCCCAAATTCTGCCCTCCCCAGCCTCTCCAAATCTCCAATAGTTCCCAACTTAGATTTGGCTGCCCTGCTCCAAATTTACTCCTTGTCCTGCTCAGATGCCAGCCCCCTGCTCTGGCCAGAAGGGTTCCTGCTTGGCTTCTGCCCTCTCTTCTTCCATGAACTTCCTGCTTCCTTGCCTATTGAGAACTTGTTGGAGGGACTCGTTCCTGAGGAGCATCCCCAGCAATTCTCAGTAGGGGAGGAGGCTCTTTGATGTTCACCGCATTGGGCCCAGCCTGCGTTTCCACAGTGAAAGGACCACTCGAGCGTTGTGGCGTTCTTGACAACGGAATTGCCTTTTCCCCCCGTGTCTCCCCCAACCTCGAGCAGAAGAAAATCATGATCATCGTCTGCTGCGTGGTGCTGGGGATCGTCATCGCCTCCACCTTTGGTGGGATTTTCGGCTAGGAGGCAACCGCCCGGACTCTCGTCTTTGGGAAAGCGGAGGTGGAGAGATGTGGCCGAGCTGCCAGCCTGCGGGGACGACCCTTCCTGTTCCGCCCGACCCACACGGCCATCACGGGGAAGCCTTGCCGACCAGCACTTCCGTTTCTAATGCATGATCGTCTGTGTTAACGCTGTGTGTCCGGTACAGTGTACGTGGGGAGGGGTGGTGCTGTGGCATGCTGGGAAGGGGCAGCGGGGTCCTGGGGCCTGTGTTATTGATCATCGCCGGGCTTCTCTGGCATCACTGCAGAGGTCCTTCGCGCCTGCCTTTTCGGCCTCGATTTCAAGACCCCTTCCCCGTGGAGCTGGAGCAAGAGGACCCTTTCCCTGTCCCCCTTTTCCACAAAGCGGAGCCTGTTGTCGTTGCAGCCCTGAGGAACGAGCTGCCGTCGTCCCAGGCCTAAAGGCCAATCGAGCCATTTCCCGGCCATTGGTCACCCCGGAAGGAGGCGAGGCGCTCTCTCTGCCCAAGCTCTGGCAGCCGCGGTCACCTTTCCCCTTTCTCTCCTTAGCACTGCCAGAGGGCTGTTTGGTTTTCCTATTCTGCAGCTCCAGGTGAGAGCTGTGGTTGCCGAAGGGACAGCTGGGTAGTCTTTCCGGGGCAAATCCATCTCCCCTATTTTTTCACTCTAGTTTACGCCTGACGCTCCCTTCGGGCCGTTTCTCTGGATCTTTAGAACCGCGTTTTCTCCCCAATGGGGACCCAAAATGGCCTGCATGTTGGGGTGTGGGGTTTTTTTTGCCTTTTTCTCTTTCATGCTCACAACCACCCTCCTGCGAGAGCAGAACTGGTCCCAGTGAGATTCCTCAGCAGAAGGGGAATTCGAACCTGGGTGTTGCGAATCCTCTGATCCTCTTAAGCTCTACACCAAACGTGACTGATATTTTTTCAATTGGCTCCTATTTCGCCCTTTAAAGGAGAGAGGCAGCAAGACTCCACCCCCCTCCCCATACTTCAGCCTGAGAGAGGCCTTTCACTCAGCGGGGGGGGAGGGGATTCTTTATGGCCCCTCCATGCCTCCCCAGTGTAAAATATGAGCAGGGTAGATGTTTACATTTGTGTCTTGTGCCCAAAGACTGATGCTTATGGTCTCCTCCCTCATAGACCCAGCTGCAAACCCACGGCTTTGTACCACGTCACGTGCAAAAGAGGTCTGGGTCTCTGCTGTGCCATGCTACACACACCACGCCCTGTCTCTGTCCCAGATGTTGTGACTGGATTATGCAATGCATGTTTGCACCTCAAGCTATGCATGGCAGGCGAAGGCCCCCCCCCCCCCGATTCTCTCCCGGGATCAGGCTAGCAAAAACACCCATTCAAAAGCGTTTGCCCTTTGCCCCATGTGCGGAAGTGTGCGCTGCACAGCCTGCCATTTACATGCGCCTCAGCCATGGCCCACGTGCTCTGTTCGCCTTCAGCACTGCTCAATCTGGCCCAGTTAAATAGCCCTTAAACCCCTTGGCCCCGCCTGCAGGGAAAGGGATCTCATGAAGGCAAGTGTGGAAAGCACGATCCCCACTCCCACCTTAGAAGGAGCGCAGACGTGTGCCAAGATTCTCTCCCCACAATCCCCAGCAGGCTCTCTCTGGCCGCTGCCTACCTGTCCTTTCCCACTGCTTTCTGGTTGCATGTCAGGAGGGAGGCCTTTGTGTGTCACTCCCAGCCCCCCTCCCCACAGGGTACAAAGACAATGCCACAAGGCACTGTCATCTAGTTAAATATGCAATGCAGCAAGTGCCAAATCACCCACTCTCTGCCATAGCCTGGAGGCCTTGTCTTCAACCTAACAGCTTGGAGCCCGGGTGGGCAGCCCCTTCCTTGCGTGGCCCAGTTAGTGCTGTGCCGCCTCCCAGCAGTTTCATATCACCAGCAGTCTTTAAAAAAAAAAAACCAGCGCGCCCCTAGGACAGATCAGTGGCAAGAGGTGGGGAAACCCAGCAAACCCCCTTGCAGAATCCGCCGAGCAGGAAAGCCTCCTGTGTGGTGCCCAGTGGCAACAGGGTGAAGCTGCTACCACTGAGGCATTGACCTTAAAGGTACAGGAATGGAGGCCTTGCCCTGCATGTCAGAAATATGCCCGGGGATGGGGTGGAGGGAGGGTTGGCAGAGGCAGAAGCGGCTCTCTGTCTCCAAGCTGTTGAGACAACATCCTACTCCAAGCTGTTCAGACAACATCCTATGTAGAAAGAGAGCAGGGAGCAGGTCTTTCTCCACGGCACTTTCCTCTGCCAGAAGGTGGCTGGCTCCCCCAAGACCCCCTCTCTAAAAGTCATTTGGTCATGCTGAATCCCACCTTCTTGTGATGTCTGAACGTATCACAGGATTGACCCCTAACCAGGTTTTCAAGCTACGGTTTGTAGAAGGCTTGCTAACCACCCCTGGGAGAGTGGAGTTCATTAACCCTGCAGTGCGGTACAGTGCCCATTCTCAGATAGGATGCTGTTCTTGCTAGGAAGCAAGAGATGACAAGCCAACTAACTGGAGGGTGGTGGTTTATGTGCAGACCAGGGCTTGTGTTCATCTGGCGGACTGTGCATAATCTCAGTGTCTAATTGCTGCTAAAGAGATATTTCTGCTCCACTTCCACTTCTAAGCTGGTTTTGTGGTACAGGGAAAAAGAGACTTAGAACATGCTGGCAGGGGCTGATGGGAATTGTAGTCCATAACATCTGGAGTGCCAAAGGCTCGCCACCACGGACTTAGAATCTCTTCCTGGTCATTAGGGGAGCGCCTCCCTGCCCGCACCTGCACCTCTTGTAGGGGCAAGAGCTGAGTATTCAAAACAGCCTGTACCTAGTTGGCAGATCCAACTCAACCCAGCCTGCACCTGCCAGCAGAGAGAGGTTGGTGCTCCTGACCCCTCCCTCCCCTATTCAGAAACTGTCACAACCTTCGCCACTTTCTTCCTCTCCCAGTAGCAGAGCTTTGCAGAGAGCGTCTCTCACTGCTGCCCGGGCGGGGCCTGCGTCCTCCTTCAACTGATTTCTCTCGCCTTTGTTGCATGTAGAAACTGAGCCTTCGGTGGTGTGTTTGTGCTTTGGAAAGCTCCTCCACTCTCTGGCCCTTCAGCTGCCCAGTCGTTTTAAGAGGTGGCCGCAGTGCCGTCCCTTCAGCTGCCAGTATTCAGCGTTCGTGTGTGTCAGGGGGCATGAACGTTTTCGGCATGTCTTTTTCGGAGGCCTTTCCTGGAGTCATCCCGGTGCTGTTAATCAAGTGCCCCCGTCTGCCCATGCGGGACCGCAAACTCATCTCCCTGTCTGTCCAGGTGCAATTGAAACTGTCCATCTGTTGCCTTCTCTTTCCATTCAGTCCTCCCTTTTCTTCCTGTTTACTCGGACTTCACCCCACCCCCCCAAAACCCCACTTCAGGTGGAAAAAAAGCTTCCTTTCTGAATGGAGTTTTATGTATAATAAAAAGTATTTATATCTGTGAAGTAGCCTCTGACTTTTCCTTGCACTATACCAGAGGGGATAGGAAGTTAGAACTTGGCACGGCCAGATACATGCTCCAGACTTTAAGCAAAAATTCAGTATGCAAAATTCAGCAGCCTTCACTCCCACCCCCACCAGTTTTTGTGGGGGCAGAAGGACCAAATATCTTTAAATCCTTCTTGTCCGCCGAGACTCTTACCCCACCTACACCTGTTGCTTCTTATGTACTTTTAAGCATATCCTTCTTAAGACGTGGGGACTAGAATGTTGTGGGATTTAAAAAAATACAGTGGGAGCTGCAGAATTCTTGGCAAGGAATGTTCCGCAGGCTTCCTTCTGCCCCCCCCCCCCCCCGCCCTCCCAAATCCCAACATGGGCAAAGACAGAGGGGCAGAACGAGGGTCTTTGCTAAAGAAGCTCTCAAGATCCTGACAACCCAAGTGTGCAGAATTCTACCATAACCAGCCCATGAACTGCACAGGAATTCCTCAACAGATAAGGAAAGACTGCCAGTCCTGTTGATTTACAAGACGATGCCCATGGAGTCAACCATTTTAATTTTTCCAGCTCCTTTTGGGATTTCTTTCCCATCAGGTTCTCCGATGGCTTTTTAATGATTTGCCACCACTACAGAATGCTGAGAAAAGTAACAAAACTGTAGTCTTTGCTGCCGGGGCTCAAGACCTGAGCTAACACGGGGGGGGGGGGGGGGGGGGCCAAGCCAGAACTCCCTGCTCCTACTAGCCAAAGTCAGTGACTACCAGCCTTTCTCGCGGCAGGTACCAGATTTTCTTGCTGGTTCAAGAAGACTAGAACAAGTCGGGGACAAGCTCGAGTAGAAGTTGGGATGCACGGCTTCGACTGGCATCTTCCCATGTAGAAGGCCACAGCGACGGGTGCCGTTATAGAACAGAAGCAGTCCAAAGGGTGAGACAGGCGGTCAGAAATTAGGCCGCCGCTTTCGGCCCGTGTACCTGGTGTCCGCTCGCACTTGCCTGGGGTAAATGATAAAGGAGAAGAGTTTTCAGAAGGGAGGAGAGGGGGGTAAAAAGCACAACTCAGCAGCAGAAGGGAGAGGGGAGGCAGTGTCCCAGGATGTCCCCTGGAGCAGGTGCCGGTACTCACTTGCCCTGCCGCCGCCGCCTCTCTTTCTTCTCTAGGACCCAATCCCGGCTTTTCTTCACTGACAGTCCTTTGGCATTCTTAAATCGTACTCTGGGGACAGAGAAAGATCAGTGTAAGGAGGCAGGCTGCATAGAATCTGGTTCTGCCCCAGTCTCACCAGGTAGAAGACTTTTGGATTTGTACCTGCCCTGTAAGAAGACTCAAAGGGGCTTACAATCTCCTTTCCCTCCCCTCCCCCCCCCAACAAACACCCTGTAAGGTGAGTGGGGCTGAGAGAGCTCCGAAGAGCTGTGACTCGTCCAAGGTCACCCAGTTGGCGTATGTTGGAGTACACAGACTAATCTAGTTCCCCAGATAAGCCTCCGCAGTTTAAATGGCAGAGTGGGGAAACAAACCTGGTTCTCCAGATTAGAGTGCACCTCCTTTTAACCAAAACACCACTGCTGCTCATCTTTCCTTCCCCTCCCTACAACAAACACCTTGTGCAGGGAGCAGCAGTGGCATAGTGGTTAAGAGCAGCTGAAATCTAATCTGGAGGAACTGAGTTTGATTCCCTGCTCTGCCGCTTGAGCTGTGGAGGCTTATCTGGGGAATTCAGATTAGCCTGTGCACTCCCACACACGCCAGCTGGGTGACTTTGGGCTAGTCAGTTTTTCTGAGCTCTCTCAGCCCCACCTACCTCACAGCGTGATTGTTGTGAGGGGGGAAGGGAGATTGTAAGCCCCTTTGAGTCTCCTTACAGAGATAAAGGGGAGATATAAATCCAACTCTTCTTCTTCTTCTTTAGTAGGTGGGGCTGAGAGAGTTCAGAGAGAACTGTGACTGGCTCAAGGTCACCTGGTAGGTTTTGTGTGGAAGAGTGGGGAAACAAACCTGGTTCACCAGATTGGAGTCCGTTGCTCTTAATCAGTACAACACACTGGCTCTCAGGGCTGTTGTGAGCACAACTGATCCACTTTTAGCAGCTGTGATGGGGCCTTTCCTCTACTATAGTGTCCGAGGCAGGAAAACATGACAACACAGAGCTCCTGGTTGCCATGACGACAGTCCTCTGGCTATTGCTGTCCGTCTCCCCCTCAGGCAGCATGGAGTGTGTATGGTGCCCTCAGCTGCTTCCAGGGGGGAGACGTGGCTCCATGGTGGAGGTGGCTGCAGGCATGTGGTCCTCATGGCTGACTGGGGTGGGGTGGTGGTGGGGAGAGCAACCATTATCTTTCCCATTTCAGGGGGAGGCACAGAGGCTGAAGGCACCTGGCCCAGAGCAAACGTTTCACTGCCAGTGGTGCACACTATATCCAGATCTATCTATTTCCAGCGGGAGCCCTCGGCTAGATCTCGACCACAAGATTATTGTGTTACCTCTTGTGGGAACTGGCTTATGGTCTTCACTAGTCCCCTGGTAAAATGACTGACGGCCTGACTGAAGGGGGCTTGTTTGCTGAAACAAAGTGGCTCAGACCCTTGGCTCTCTTGCCCCTCAATTATAGCCCCTTCCCCCAATGTAACTGCATCAGCTCGCCTCCTGCCTCCCCACATAGTACCTTTCGCGGACGAATTCTGCCTGTGCTGGCTTCTCGTCGCTGCACTCGGTACCGAGACCCTGAAAAGGAACAATGTTAATTTGCCTGCTGTAGAGGCGGCTCCAGGTCTTGCCACAGCACAGGAGGATGACAAACGGAAGATGACAGGCCCACGAGCGCTTCCACCAAGGGGCAGAGACTGCGGGTATTCTGGCTACCGCAGGAGGTGTCCACAATCCTTTGCAACCAGGACTGGAAATTAAGCAATACTGACCGAATTCAAACAATTCTATTCGGGGGCGGGGGGGGGGGGGGGGGGGTCTCGACTCTTGACCACAAACCCCAATCAATATGCTTTACCACTCTGTAACTAGTCACAAATATCACATTGGAAGAGATTCAAGGGCAACCCAGAGCCATAGAGAACTTCTAATCGTTTTGAACGGCATACAGGGGAGGTTCTCTGTGATACCACTGAGGTGCCTTAGCTCTCTTCTCCTTCATATCTTTTCAAGAAGGCACCAGCACACCCCAAAGTCTACTGAACTCAACCCAACCCGCCTGGAGCCCTGGTTCCTCCCCCGCTGCCCCTGCCCCCACAGATTCCATTACCTTTGGCAAAACATCACTTGGGCCAACAAAGAGGCAGAGAAAGAACCTGGAGGAGAAAGTGAAACATCAAGTCAATAAACGGGCCTATATGATGACAAAAAGAGGCTAAACCTCAAAAAGGCACTAAGGGAAAACGGGCACTTCTTAACTGAAGCGTTCCAAGCCCTTTGAGGTGTAGTGGTTAAGAGTAGTGGACATTAATCTGGAGAACAGATTTGATTTCCCACTCCTCCACATGAGCGGCAGACTCTTATCTGGTGAACTGGATTGGTTTCCCACTCCTATGCATGAAGCCTGCTGGATGATCTTGGGTTAGTCACAGTTGTTTGGAACTTTTTCAGCTCCACCTACCTCACAAGGTGTCTGTTGTGGGGAGGGGAAAGGAAGGAGCTTGTAAGCCACCTTGAGACTCCTTATGGGTATAAATCCAAACTCTTCCCTCCCCATTTGCTTTTTGAGGCTTGGCCTCCCTTTTTCTGGGTTTGCAGAGGGGTCTTCACCCTCGGCTTGACTTGGATAGCACCAGGCTCGCCTGATTTCATTAGACCTCAGAAACAAAACAGGATTGGCCCAGGCAAGTATGTGGGTGGGAGACCTCCAAGGAATACCAGGGCCATGAAAAAGAGGCAGTCCAAGACAAACTGCCTCCAAACAATGTATTGTCAAAGGCTTTCACGGCCGGAATCACTGGGGTGTTGTGGGGTTTCTGGGCTGTATGGCTGTGTTCCCGTAGCATTTTCTCTTGACGTTTCGCCTGCATCTGTGGCTGGCATCTGAAGATGGAACATCTGCATCTGAGGCTGGCATTTTTGGCACTGTTGGGATCCTCTGAAGATGCCAGCCACAGATGCAGAGGAAAACGTCAGGAGAAAATGCTACTGGAACACGGCCATACAGCCCAGAAACCCCACAACACTCCATTTCCAAACATCTTGTGCCTTGAAAACCCTATGGGGTTGCCCTGTCAGCTGTGGTTTGATAGCATGCACACAAGACATTCACCCCAACCCCTTCCTTCAGCCTGTACAGCCTGCACCTGGCTGAACATGAGCTGCCTCTACTAACCACAAGGAGCTGCCAGGTTGCTGGTTCATACTGTCTATTCTTACTAACAAGAGCTCTCCACAGTCTCACGCAGACTTCTCCCAGCCCTGCTGCAAGGCAGCCTCCAATGGGAGAATCACACATGGAACTACAATGTGCCCTCTGTCCCTAGCCTCTTCCTATACACAGCAGCAGCACAAAGACTAAATGCCCCTCTGTGTGAGATCCCTTAGAAGGAAAGGGGGGAGCTGCTGTGAAGAACTGGACAAGAGGATCTTGAAAGACCTCTTCCGAGACCCTCTCCTGCCTACAGAAGCCTAGAGCTCACAAGGGGTACGGTGCATGGAAGCAGCTTTCTCGTACCACCAAATGACTTATTACCAGGGCTAAAAAGTATCTGGCTGCACATCACAAAGGGTTCAGGGCTGCCTCTCTCAGAAGCAAGGAGTCTGTGCACCCCCCCTCCCCCCCAAACTTACTTCTTGGCTTTGGCACTGTTGGGATAATCTACCACCATGCCACCACTGAAGCCTGCTTTCATGGCCTGGGCGGTGATGAGTTCCAGCTAGCAGGGAGGAGAAAGATACTCTAGTGAGTCAAAGCATGAAACTGCCTCCAGTCTCTTAGGTCAGTATTGTCAACTTCCAAAGAGCTTGGGCAGTGAAATGACATCCTTTGAATTTGGCCTCATCGTATCTTAACGGGCTCAACATATTATTAGTACTCTCAGAGCCTCTCACATATTACCATTTCACACTATTCCACTTTGACAGCGTTCAATAGCAGAGTCTCTAGCCACTGCTTGAATGTCCTAAAGACTGAAGAATAAGTCCCACATAATTGTATGCTGTGTTGAAACTTTGGAGATTTGCCTTATATTAATTTTTGCTCCCAAAGATGTGTTAGGGCTTATTTTCAGGGGATGTCTTATTTTTTCCCCATGATTTTGTGCCCCCCATGAGACCAGATCAGCTGTACTGCGGAATCTGTAACTAGGGCTTATTTTTGGAGTAGGGCTTATATTTCAACCATCCTCCAAAAATCCCGAAAAATCACGCTAGGGCTTATTTTCGGGGTAGGTCTTATTTTTTGGGAAACAGGGTAGCGGTAAAATATTTCTAGGTTTTTATAAAATATAAAATATCCAGTCCTTTTGTGAAACTTTTATACTGCAAATTTTATACTGCAAATTAGTAGTTTTAACTGCATTTCTTAACCTTGTTTTGTTTTAAAATTTCGTCCTGTTTTATATGCCAATAAAGGCTTGTGTTGTTGTTGGAAAATATCCAGTCTTGCGGCTGTCAGCCTTGTACCAATTGCTCCAGTTCAGCAAACAGAAAACAGCAGCACCTATCTCTGCTCACCCTAGCGAAAGGCTCTATCACAACCGGGAAAGAACACTTCACCTAGTGTCACATCCCTCTACAGTGGAACATACCTGCAGAGCGTTTTCTGGATAAAGTTGCAAAACAGCTCGGGCTCCTCGGGCCTAGAAACACAAAGGTTTGTTATAATCTGCCAGCATTCTAGCTATGAATCTCAACTTGACACACCAGACTAGCTGTCATCTCAATACACGATACAAACACTAACGAGATATTCTCTTGTGAAAGGACTTCCTTGGGACTAAGTGTGGTTCAGAAGGTAGGGTTCTATCCGGCCCAAAAGCCCCAGTCTGACTTGCTAGGGAAGAAAGCAGCTCAGAAATTACAATGTATAACGATCCGGACCTGATATACAACCAATCAAGAAAGAATGGAAACCAATACAAGGGTTGAATATCAATGCTGCCTAGGCATTTGGTTTGCTAATAAATATGAAATAAATAATTCAGTTCCTATCCATTATTAGGTGCTCAAATATATGAATAACTACTTAACTATACTAATAATGTGACATGATGTGAAATATACATGTATGTATATTCTAAAAGTGCCGTTATAACGAACATGTATTCTTGTTTCACATAAACACTTATTATACAATAAAACCAAACATCATCTTCTGGCAGGCAGCCTCCATTACACAGGGTAGCAAAAAGCCTTGTATAATGTTCAGTACGTATTTTAGTTCACTGATGGTTCAGAATGCCATAAATACAGTTGAGTGCTTACATAGTAGGCGTAGACTTGTTCAAGTTATTCAAAGCTATCTGGACTGTGGCCCCTGAATTCAATGAGTATTATTTTTCCCCCTCAGTAGTACTTTCCAAGAATGGCAGTGGGGCGGGATGACAGAAAGCCATGCTTACCAACGCCATATAAAGAGTAGAGAAGAACCGATACAATCGCTTTGGAGGGCTGTGTGTCTTCTTGTCCGCGTTGCAGAGCCACTGTACTGCAGAAATGCTACAAGAAAACACATGAGAGTCAATCAGCCTTCCCCATGGGATTTCTCATGCCAAGAATGTCACATGCTCACGTTACAGCCAAAATGTGGCTGCTAGTTCTTGCAGGCAAGCACACAGTACATTCCTACCTGATGCAGCCATCAAAGGTCCCAGGCCTGAAGGGAATCCCCTCGCCCATATCTGCAAGCATCAGGTCTCCGTCTACTTCTCTCTCGACGGCCACATCTGTTCAGAAGAAGGAACGAAAGAGGGTTGCAATTTCGTACCAAGTCCCTGTTCAAAGTAAGAAGGTTCATGCCGGATGGATTGATGGAACAGGAGACACTCACCAAGCATAGCAGGGCTAATGTCCATGCCAACCCAGCAGTGTCCCTCCTCGGAAAGGTAATCCCCACTCAAACCAGAGCCACAACTGATAAGGAGAACAAAAACAAGAAATAAGTGGAATACCACATTGCTCATCTCTGATTGGTAGCCAAGACAAGCAGATCACTCAAGACCCCAGGAATATAAGGACACCAGGCATAGTGCTTCTTGGTTTATGAAATCTGGTCATCAAACATCTTACTATGCAAGTGGTTATTTACAGTGTTTTTGTGTCACTCCCTCCATTTAAAAAACCCCTAAGGCAGGACCCATGCAAAACTGGATCTGCAACATCAACTTTCTAGCAAAAACAAATTAAGCTCAACAGAGATCATAGACCACAAAGGCCATCAAGTACAACCCCATTCCATGCAAGAACACACAATCAAAGCACTCCTGACATATGTTCATCCATCCTCTATTTAAAAACCTCCAAAGAAAGAGACTCCACCACTCTCCACTGTCGAACAGCCCTGACAGCCAGAAAGTTCTTCCTAGTGTTTAGGTGGAATCTCTTTTCCTGCACCTTGAATCCATTATTCTGTGTCCTAGTCTCTGAGGCAGCAGAAAACAAGCTTGCTCTCTCTTCGACATGAATGCCCATTTCATTATCGATCCTGTTCCTCAGGAACAACACAAAGCAGACTTTGTTCCCCAGGAACAACTTATGCTACATTCTCTACATTCTCCAGAACAATTTATACTGTACCACTTGAAAGGCAATGCTGCAATCATAAGGAATTCAGGTTACACCTTTGCAAACCCCCCCCTCCCCCAGGAAAGAGAACATCCCAGAAAGGTAAAGAGTTGCACGCTTATGAAAAGAAAAAGAAGAAGATGACGACGAAGAAGAAGAAGAAGAAGATGAAGAAGAGGAGGAGGAGGAGTTTGGATTTATATCCCCCCTTTCTCGCCTGAAGGAGACTCAAAGGGGCTTACAATCTCCTTGCCCTTCCCCCCACAACAAACCCCCTGAGAGATGGGTGGGGCTGAGAGAGCTCCGAAAAGCTGTGACTAGCCCAAGGTCACCCAGCTGGCATGTGTGGGAGTGCCCAGCCTAATCTGAATTCACCAGATAAGCCTCCACAACTCAAGCGGCGGAGCTGGGAATCAAACCCGGTTCCTTAATAAAAGGAAGAATTAACACTCTGCAGTCCCGTGCAGCTAGCTTACCCCACATCCAGCAAGAAACATGGACGGTCCTCTGGGAGACCCAACAGCTCCACAGCTCGTTCTGACATCTGTGACTGGATCTCAATCATCCGAGAGCTAAAGGGCAGAAACGGGTGGGGGATTATCACAGCAATGTTCAAAGGACACTCTAGCACAGATGTTGGGTCACAGATGTAGGAAATTTGCCTGCTTTTAGCCTTAAAACCTCCAATGTGTTCTAGAGCTCCAATGGCATTCCAAACTTTACCTGTAACTTATAGTTATTTCCCTATGAAACACAATGAGCAACAAGCAGTAAAATGTGGCAGGTGGAGTTCATAGGGCACAACTCTGGAGAGGCTGAATTGCTAATCTGAATTGTGAGGGCTTCATAGTACACAATTCCCCTGCACACTCTCAACAACTGAACTCAAAAAAATGATATGCAAGCCTTTGTAAAAAGTTAACGGGACAACTATGTGCTCCTCCAGTCACCAAATCTGTCTTACTTGTGTGTGTATTTTCGTGCTTCAGCCTCATTGTAGAACTGGAAAAGAAAACAGAATGAGAGAAGTAGGTTTTAGGGAGAACATAAGAACTGTCAAAGGCTTTCACAGGCAGAATCAATTGGCTGCTTGGGTTTTCTGGGCTGTGTAGCCACCACCTGGTAGTTCTTGCTCCTAACGCAGTGGTTCTCAATCTTCCTAATGTCGCGACCCTTTAGTACAGTTCCTCATGTTGTGGTGACCCCCAACCCTAACATTTATATACTTTACAGATGGAGAACACTGATGCAGAGAGTCTTAGGTGACCCCTGTGAAAGGGTTGTTCAACCCCCAAAGGGGTCCCGACCCCCAGGTTGAGAACCACTGTCCTAACGTTTCAACTGCAACTGCAATTGAACTCCATCTGGACACAGGCAAAAGCACTTCGCACCTACCTTCCACCTGCAAAGTATACCTGACCACACAAACACTCCACACTGTGCCACGGAGAGAAACACCTCTTACCATGACATGCCTCTGAAGATGCCAGCCATAGATGCGGGTGGAACTTTAGGAGCAAAACCTACCAGACCACGGCTATACAGCCTGGAAAACCCACAACCAATACAAGAACTGCCCAGCTAAGTCAGTCCACGAAATCGAGTAGCCAGTTGAAGTTCCGACTATAAACAGCAGGAGAAGCCACGCGGGAGATCATGAAGTCACCATCCTCGCCCGTTTTACGCCTCGAAAGGCTCATATTCAGAGGCAAACTCTGAATATGGAGACTCCATTTAATTATCACGCATTTCATCGCTTCCCCCCGTCCGCGGTGAGCCCAGCCCCTTTCTAGTCCTTCACCCACCAACTCTGGTGGCCCGCGATGCTCCGGTCGCTTCCCACTGACCGCCATCTTACACCATGTCACGTCAACCACGCGCAGACAGCCGCTAGTGACGCCATCTCCGCGCGTCGCCTCGCCACTCCCGCTTACCCGCTGGCCTTGCCATTCATTGGTTTAACGCAGAGTCTGTCTAACTCTGGGCCAATGCTCGATCGGGCCCGCCTTCCGAACCCACAGGGAAGAGCTTCCTATTGGCTGGCTGTCTGATCGTCGTCGCCTGCCGGTGCCGGCCGGCCGAAAGGACTGATCCAACATGGCGGAGGTCAGGGCTGAGGCGGCAGCGGGGGGCCATTGAAAGGCCCTGCGGGGCTGCTTATGGCCGTCGCCCGAGCGGACCTGGTGGCTCCTCCTCTGTTGCCCTGGGCCCTCCGGGGCTTGGCTGTCCGCGGGTTTTCTCAGGCGGGCGGGACCCGGCATGACTCCCCCTCGGGCCTGTACGAGCTGCTGGGGGTGGCGGCGAACGCCACGCAGGCCCAGATTAAGACGGCCTACTACAAGCAGTCATTTCTCTACCACCCGGACCGTAACTCCGGCAGCGAGGAGGCGGCCGAGCGCTTCACCCGCATCAACGAGGCTTACCTGGTGCTGGGCAGCGTGGCCCTGCGGAAGAAATACGACCGCGGCATCCTCAGCCTCCAGGACCTCCGCATGGCCGGCAAGCCCTCGGGCAAGGAGGCTGCTGCCAGCCCACCTTCCAGGAGGACTCAGAACTTCACGGCCACCCCTTCGTCCCACTACGGCCGCTCCAAGCCCATCTTTGACTTCGACAAGTTCTACCGGGAGCACTACGGGGAGCAGCTGGAGCGGGAGCGTCTCATCCGGGAGAGACAGCAGGAGATGAAGAAGCGGAAGGAGAAGGATAAATCGTGGGATTCGGACACTCTGAAGGAGATGATGGCGGTTCTAGTCTTCATTTCTGCTTTCGTCCTTCTCGTCAATCGCCGATGAGTGTGGGACTGGAGAGGTGGCTTGCTGGACAGCTCTTATCAGGGAAGAAGACACACCACAAAGCCACCCCCGAGCCTTGAAAAGAAGAGCACCTTCTCCCGGTGTTTGCAGTGGCTGCTGTTGCGGAGCAGAAAACATCTCTTTGAGGGGCCTCTGCAGCCTGCAGTGCAAGCTTGCTTTGGATAGAGTCATCCCTCAGTGCTTGGACTGTAGCCACAGATCATCCTCAGGACAAACCTACAGGCATTTCCAAATGATTCTGACTGTTGTTAGCGGCCCCAGATGTGGCAGAAATACTGGTTGTGGGGTGTGTGTTTTTTAAGTATTTCACTTTGCCTTAGGAGTGGACGATCGTTCGTTTGGAGTTGGTTTTGTCAGTTGTCTGTTGTGTCTCGATCAAGAGTTTGGGTGGCTTTAATCTGCCATATCTGATTGCATTTTGATAAGCCATTAATTGGTATTTTATGTGTCAAAACTGAACATGGGGCTTTGTTTCCAGGTGTCACCTCTGTATCTGTTAGCACTCCCTTTTCGGGTGGAGGGGGGATTTAAGTCTATTTTTGTCATCCCCCCCCCCCCCCCCCGTGGATTTTGCTGACGTTGTCCATGGATACTCTGCTCTGTTGGTGGGACTGCCCCTCTTTCTGGTTCCCAAAGCTTCTGAGAAGCAATATTTGCAAAACTATCACTAAGCCTCTGTTTGGTGTTTAAAAATGCCCTTCTAGCGCTCTGAAGAGAGAGAATTCCCACCTGGACAGTTTGTAGGGACTTTTGACTTTGGGCCTATGAAAGCAATTGCCTTAGATTGCTGTAACGGAGCAGACTGTTTCAGACTTTATCCTGGCAGTTTGCAGTGCAATTACATGGGAACCATGTTCTGACGTATAGGTTGCGAGAGTTCAGATTCAAACAAATGATCTATAGGAATTTTATTTTAATATATAAAGACTGCAGGAATGAACCAAGAACTGTGGGTTTTTTTGCTTCTGTACAGTTTACGTTTAATCTGAATCCTTAATTGTGAGATGGTGTCTGCTACCTAGGTTGTCAAAGGAACAGACTGTTTTTTCCCTGCCTTATCAAGGTTGAAGCCACATTGCAAGGGGGAAAATGACCATCAGATAATTGGAGAGGCTATCTTGGAGCACAGGAAGTCTTGGATCAACAAATGAATGCAAGCCCTTAGAATTATGCAGACTAGCATATTGTTTCAATGGCAGATGAAGGTAGTAAGGAGGGTTTGGGTGAGAGCTTTCAGGAAAAGAATGGAAGGGATTAAAGTAAAGTGGCGCTGTGTAAAAGCTGGAACACTTTCCCTCACTGCTGCTTTGTGCTTTCCCCCTTTCTTTTCACCATTCCTTGCCACGATCTCTGGGAACAGAAAGGGGGTGACCAAGCTTGCACAGCAGCTCCTAAAATGTCAAAATCCCTCTTTCAAGCGATGGGCTGCTGTTTCTGTGTTGTGCTGCAGGGGGAGTGCTCGTGCCACAACTTGCTCTTCAAGCTTTTAGCATTCCGGAAGGACGCCACGCCACAGCCTGGCCTTGTTAAATAAGCCAGGGAATGTTGTCTGTCATGCTGGACCTAACGGGATGCAGGGAGAGTGTGCTTCCTCCGATCTGTAACAGGGAAACAAACGCCTCATGCCACAGTTAGCTGAGAAGGAGCAGCTGGAAATCATGTAGAGGCGAGTTGGGGACACCATTAGGTGACAAAAGCATACAAGGAGCTCTGAAGGAAATCCAGGAAAAAGTAGTGGAGCACACTGAAGATCCTGCCAGGCAGCTTGACCCACCACACTTCCAATTTTGATTTATACTTTTTTATGGCATTCTGCAGACCTACCTCCTCTTGGCAATTCAAACTGGATTTCCTCTGCCTCTGCCATTTCTCAGCTATGGAACTCCAAATTCGCCTTAATTTTCATCCCGCCTTTCACCACCCAAAGGAATGAAAACCCAATACAGATCATTAAAATTGAATACAAAATGTTGCTTTGAAAGGGGATTCTCATCCCGGTTGGATGAATCCAGCAGTCTTAACCAGCCTGCAGTTTTTTTCAGAACTTCACTTTGTGTTTGTTTGGTTGTTCCAGTCAACTATTGTGTGTGGTTTGAGAACTGAAGTAGGTTTAATCTTACACATATTACTGCCCTTTGAGAAGACATTACAGTTATCCCTTCCACATCGCTGGGGTTAGGGGTGCAGTGCCCCCACAATCACGGAATCCGCATGACATTTTTTTTTGGCCCTCCCGTCATTCCAGCGAATAAGTCTGATTTTTTCTTTTATTTTAACTATATACAAGAAGTTGTGTATATTTACGGTATTAAAAGATACAGCAAGTTGACATTACACATATTATGTGTTTCTGATTTTCTATGTTTTTTCGGTGTTGTCTGCAGGCCTTTGCGTGTTGTCTGCAGATTCTGCAAAACTCCCCCCAACTTCCCATTTAATTTCTTATACTAACCTCCCCCCCCCCCCCCCCCCCCCGCAATATATTAAAACCTCAATAGAGGAAGTAACGATGTGGAAGGGATAACTATAATTGTATTTTGCATACTCTGTTAACCATCCTGGTTGGTTATCACCTGGGCCAACATAAATTGCTTCATCAAAATGCAGAATCTACCACTTGCCTATCCCATATTTGCTTTGTCTCCAGCTTGGCTGCACCAGGCTTAGCTTCTTGGAGAGGCCCAAACAAAACCAGAATAAACATCAGTCACAGCAGCCAAATTGCACACACGCTGCTCCTCTCCATCCTCCACAGTCCTGTGTTTACAATACTTCCTGAAGGCCCCGTGTGTGTGGTTGGCCAGAAGGATGGCCAGTGTTGCCATATGGGTTCATACTGGGAGAAATGGTCCTTCAGAGGTAAGGGTCCCAGGCAACTAAGCATTTTAAAAGGAGTAACCAACACCATGAACTTGAAAACAAGCAGGTAATGATGTAAAAGTACCAAAATTGGCATAATTTGCAGAAAGCAGCTAACTCAACTGAGTCATTGCAGTCTGAACCAATTTAAACTTTTGAATTTTCAACCCCCAATACTCTATTACCATCATCCAGCTTTGAGGTTCCCATTGTATGGATCAAAGTGGCTAGATTGGCTGAGTATGAGAGTGGCGGTAGGACCAATAGTAAATGCAGTTGAGGTGGGGGGTTGCCCTGCCCTTGATGGGCCAGGCTAGCGTGATCCCCATTGGAAGCTAAGCAGGGTCTGTCTTGGTTAGTATTTGGATGGGCGACCACTGAGGAAGTCCAAGGTTGCTATGCAAAGGCAGGAAATAATGCCTACAAACCATCTCCATGCTTTCCAGGTCCTCTTTGCCTCAAAAACCTTATGCCAGGTCCACTCCCAGAGTCAGCATAATGTGACTTGCATGAGACACTCTTCCATTCACACACACAAGATTCTCCAAAACAGCCAACAAGGTCACCAAACTTTTAAATGTAGTCTGCTGTAGTAAAGCTCACCCGATCCTCTCCAAGACTTCAACTTCGTCAGCCAGCACCAACTCTGGGCTTGTCTGGATTCAGCTTCAACTTGTTCTCCGTCCGTCACTTAACTATGGCAGCTTACGACATAGCCATTTCTAAGGGCTTTTGAATGGAGAAAGCTAGCTGGTTTACATCAGTTCATTGCGAAAACTAACACCAAACCTTTGGACAAGGTGACAATTTAGAGCTTTGCACAACCATGGAGGTTAAATCCCAAGCAGCAATGAAGACCTTTTGGGCACACACACACACAAAACAAATAGACAAGTCATTTAAGTGCCGTTCCAGTAAGTCCCTCTTCAGACTCAGCACTGAGTGATCAACAATATTGAAGGCAGCCAACAGATCAAGCAAAAATAATAGGAACAGTTCTTTATCCAGCTGCAGATGAAGATCATTTAATAGTGTTGCCAGCACTGTTCCTGTCCCATAATTGGGCCTGAAACCAGAGTGGAAAGGGTAAAGGGCAGATGAACCATCCTGCAAGTTGTGGAGTTGCTCTGGCATCACTCAGTCCTTGTCCCGAACCCCCCCCCCCCCCCCAGCAAGTTGGAAATTGGCCTATAATTGGAGACAATCTCCTTAAGTGTAGATGCTGTTTTTTCCACTGGTAGATGCTGTAATCCGTGGTGGCGAACCTTTGGCACTCCAGATGTTATGGACTACAATTCCCATCAGCCCCTGCCAGCATGGCCAATTGGCCTTGCTGGCAGGGGCTGATGGGAATTGTAGTCTATAACATCTGGAGTGCCAAAGGTTCGCCACCACTGCGTGTAGCTTCTTTTAGAGGCTGTGGAAACACCCCTTCTGATAGGAATACATTGATGGTCTTCATCCATTGGACCTTTTATCTCATCCTAATATGCTTTGAACAAGATCAACACAGGTCCAACCTTCGGAACTCTCTCAGCCCCACCTACCTCACAAGCTGTCTGTTGTGGGAAGAGGAAGGGAAAGGAGCTTGTAAGCCACCTGGAGTCTTCTTACAGGAGAGAAAGGTGGGATATAAATCCAAACTCTTTTTCTTCTTCAAAGCAGAAAAGGGAACAAAGATTACAGACATTAGCAAAATTTAAGCCTGATAATGTAAAACCAAAGCAAAGAGCAGAAAAGGATTTGGAAGGTGAAGTATGACCTTGGGCTCATGGGCCTTGCAAATAATGCCAGAAAAATTACTGGTGCGCAAGGAAATTGTACCAGCCCATAGAATGCCTCTGTGTGGCGTACTGGTGCTTCACAAGGAAATATGTATCACATCTCTAGTACTTCCACTGTTTAAAATGCTTCCCTCACATTATCACAGTAGTCGTAATAACAACTTTGTAAAATGGCCTGGTCCTTCAATATTGCAGACTGCCAAAGGCAGGGAGAAAGCACAGTTGCCCCAAGACCATGTGCTTATAGTGGATTTAAAAGTTGAACTAGCGGCATCCCAAATCACAGTTGGTTCTCTCTTCTTAAAATATGTATACCCCACTTTTCCTTTGGGGCTCCAGGTAGCGGGAAAATCCCGTATACAATAAATCCCCATTAACCTCCCCTTTCCTGAGAAAGTGCCTGCAGCTTAAAGCCCATCAAATAAAACCGCCTTACAGCATCACTATATTAACTCTGCTCTCAAAAAGTAAAGAATGAAGTTGTCTCCAAATTGACAAGAGTCTTCCTTCCAGGTTTGCCTGGGGGAAATTCTTAACCCCCACACACGAATGAGTCCTTACAAGTCGGGCCTTGGGTAGGTTTGTTTGGATTTTTGGCGGCCGTCGTGCATGAAATCGCTTAAGCTGTTTGCTGCCAAACATGAAACATTACCGGTCAATATCCTCTATCAAATATTGAATATGTGCCCACCATCCAATATAAAGTAACGGCTCTGTGTAGTCAGGTAGCAAATAATGTTCAGTGTTGACTGTTAAATGCACACGTTTAACCCTAACCAAAGCACTGAAATTGGAATTTGCAAGGAAGAATTTTTGGGAGAAAATTCATTTAGGCTCAGACGAAGAGAAACCCTAAAGGACAGGTAGGGTTAACCATCTCTGGATGGGGTCCCAGAGAATTGCTCCAGGTAGAGCCAAAAGGCACTTTTTGAAATACTTCTGAAAATAATTTTTATCCTTTGGGGCAAAAGAAGCCTATGGTATTTCTGTTTACTCCTCCATTTCACATCTGCTTTGGCTACTCCGCCCCCTATAGTTACGGCTGCCCCTGAGCCCTTCCTTCACCTAAATTATTTGCTTAGGAGATTTTTACATTGCCTCTCCGGAGTCTTGAGCCAGACATTTTACCAGTGAAAACAATGCCTTAAAATCCTCATCAATTATCAGTACAAGAACAAAGGCAACCCACCCAAGAGCCACACCCCCACAATCCCTGACACTTTGGTAGCTGGTAGCCCTTTACACATGCTCAGGAGTTCTCTTGTATTGGTGCATAAGCTCACAGCTGAGTCCTGTCTAAAAGGAATATGGTCGAGTGAAGGTTTTCAGGAGGGGGTGACAATTTTCCAGCCCATCCCTCCCCAAAGCTGTAGCGGCACTGCCAGCCCCCGATGAGTCTGCATAATGTCACAGAGCATGCCAAAGGACAACTTGAGAGGTGCATCCGGCCAGCGGGACCCCGGCATTGTC
This sequence comes from Sphaerodactylus townsendi, assembly GCF_021028975.2. NCBI lineage: Eukaryota > Metazoa > Chordata > Lepidosauria > Squamata > Sphaerodactylidae > Sphaerodactylus > Sphaerodactylus townsendi. The sequence continues at coordinate 18,471,141 of NC_059440.1, read as the reverse complement.
TGCAGTGCTGCAAAGGGTCACATCGTCTGGGATCGCCCAGCCTTTTGTTTGCTTCAAACACTCCCCACTCCAAGCGAGGCTTGGGCTGTTCCGAGGAGGGCCGCAGGACTGCGAAACCTCTTCTTGCCTTTCGCAGGAGGATCTGGATGCTGCTGTTGCCAAGGCGACTGGGCAGCCCATCAGCATGCTGGAGAACCTGGTTGGTCCTCCCGGCCAATGGGAGAGCCAGGCTGGCATCCAAGAGACAGCTGCTGCCTGTAACCAAGGGCTACCCACTGGCAAATGGGAAGAGCATCTCTCTCTGGGAAAGGGTTTGGTTTCCTATTAGCCTACAGCGGGAGCAACTGGAAACAACCAGGGAGCTAAGGAGACTCAATCTTCTCTCCCCCCCCCACCCCCAAGTAGATACTGAGCAGCCAGTTCAAACCTCTCCCTAACCTAGCATCCCTTGTATTGGGTGGCTGCTGTAGGAAGCCCAACCCCCTTGCTACCCATCCTAGCAAATTGCCCTCGATGTGGGACTCGCAAGGAATTCGAGCCCACTATGCGATAAACAAAAACAGAGAGGCAAATTGCCTCTGAGGATGAACAGAGCACACGGGGGTTGCTACAGAGCAATCTTAACTTGTTTCATCCCATCCATCTTGGAGGGCAGGACAATCGGGACCGTTTTGAGGGTGGCCACTCTGCTAAGAAGGGTCAGAGTTGAAAAGGGCTGGCCAGCCCCCCCCCCCCACGTGCTCTGTCGTTAATCCAGCCTTGTGCCTTCTAGTGTATGACGTACTGTATCATGACCTTGAAAGACGTAACTTTAAGACTGAGCTGAGAGCCAGCTGGGGCCGGGTTCAAATCACCCCTTTGTTACAAAGTCCCCTGGGTAAGCCACTCTTAGTCATTTCTGTCCTCAAAGAAAAGTAATAATGCAGACCTATCAAAGAGGAATCCTGATAAAACACACAAGAAATGTTCTAAACCTGCCAACATGTTGCATTAGTACTTCTGGAAAATGGCGTGTGCTGGAAAGTGAGTTTTTCATGAACTTCCGTGGACTTTTCCCACTGGCTTTGAAAGCACTAATGATTTGGCACTAAAACCAGCTGTGGTAACATTGGTGCAACGTGCATCCAAAAGGCAGGTAGAAGATTCCAGAATCCCTATTTATTATGGTACAACCAGTTTATTATGGTAAACTGGCTATAGAGTGGCTGAACTTCAGAATTCCATAGTTCATCATAGGGTGAGGTTGCAGCAAGGCTTGCCACCTTTGACCTGGGAAATTCCTGGAGATCTGGGGACAATGCTGGTAGATGTGGACAGTTTGGAGAAGAAGAAGAGCTGCATTTATATCACCCTTTCTCTCCTGTAAGGAGACGCAAAGGGGTTTACAAACTCCTTTCCCTTCCCCCCTCACAACAAACACCCTGTGAGGTAGGTGGGGCTGAGAGAGCTCCGAAGAACCGTGACTAGTCTCAGGTCATCCAGCTGGCATGTGCTGGAGTGCACAAGCTAATCTGGTTCACCAGATAAGCCTCCACAGCTCAAGTGGCAGAGCAGGGAATCAAACCCGGTTCTCCAGATTAGTGTGGACTTGCTCTTCACCACTACACCATGCTGGCTCTGCCTAAAATCTATGGTGTTAGAATCTGCCCTCCAAATCTGCTTTTCTCCAGGGGGAGTGATCTCTATAGCTTGGAGATCAGCTATAATTCCAGAAGAACTTCAGGCACAATCTGGATGTTGGCTCCCCTAACTGTAGTGCACCCGGTCCGTTAGAATCACATCCAGGATTTCACCCTGGCCGGCGATTACAGAGGAAGAGCAAATTGTTGCAAGCACGGGGATGGATCTGGGGTTGCCGTGGGAAAGAAGGTGCCTGCTTTGTCTTGGAACATGAAGTATCTGAAACCACGCCACGTGCTGCTGGCATTCATCTGTTATTGTGGAGGAGACGAGGGAAGCTCAAGGCCACACACAAGGGAAGCCAAGCATTAAGCTGGACGGGTTGAGAACAGAAAAATCCAAGCCAATCGGTTCATGAATACAACCGTACGGCTCTGCGGAAGTTCATCTCGGTGGCTGTTGGAAGCTACGGCCCCTGCACTGGCTGTACCTGAGCATCACTGACTTCTCTGGAACTGGAATTCCCAGTTCTTCTGCCAAGGTGCTGATGACTTTCCCTGAACATCCTTTGCCGCTTCCTGAGGCAGGTTCCTGAACTCAGGTGTCTTCAGCCCAGGTGGAGCCTCTTCACTAACTTTGTGGCACTCCCCAACCCAAGAAAAAGGGGGCATCTCAGAGCGGCATCCTCATACAGCGGCTTTTGCACAACATCCCAGGACTGAGCTAAATTGCAAATGAGCTGCAGAACAGCAGCCTCCATGGAAGCAATTATTTCTGATTGTCCCCAACAGACAAAGAGCCTTGGTCATCGCAGGACTACCTGAAGGACAAGGAGTGCCTGCATTCTGGGCACAGCTGGGACTGAGCCATAGAGGAGGCATCAGTGATCTCGAGACAATTGCACAACGCTCCTATGCACTGAGGCTTAGCGAGGGCAGCAGGCCAGATGTGGCAGCAGTGTCACCGATTCTCGTTGCTCTTTTAGGTTCCGAGGCAAAGCACGTTTGATTCGCTGAATAGAACTAGGGATGGCTGATGGGAAAGATCAGAGGCATGCACCCTAGACAGGGCAGCAAAAGTCAGTATAATTTTTGCACAACAGTTTCTGAGCAAGAGCAGTTGGGGTTGAGAGACCTTGGAAACCGAGGAGCAGGATCTTTAAGGATCCAAAACCATTCTCAGTTTGTCCGTGAGGAGGATGAGCCATTAAGAGCTTGGGCTGACACTAGATGTGAACAGTTACGGAACTGAAAACTATTATTACGCTTTCTGAGAGCCGGCAGCATCCAGCCTGCTTGGTTTGTTTTGGTGAGGTAGCTCGAGTGAATCTCCTCTGCATGCGCACGAGCGACAGATCCCAGCATGCTTCCATGTTCCAAGGAGCAGCCGCTGTTTGTTTGACTCAAGAGTTGCAGCGCCAACGTTTGGTCTGCTGCCTCCCCCAAACAGCACACGATCCTGTGCCAAAGGAACCTTCCGCCAACTGCTCCTGTTCAGTTGGCATGAATCCGTGGTGTTACAAGCGGGTAATGGAACTGGCTCCCTTAGGGAATGCCATTCATAGGCAGTGTCATGGTGGAGGGCAGGATGACCATAGTGCAGGGGTAGGGAACCTGCGGCTCGAGAGCCGCATGCGGCTCTTCTGCCCTTGCACTGCGGCTCCACGAGCCGAGCCGCTGGCCCCATCCTTGCCCGCCCTGCAGGCAGCAGGGCGGGTGCACCAACTGCCCGTGGCTGCCGCGCCGCGGGCTTCCCCTCTTGCCTGCCCCATTGGAGCGGGGCGGGTGCTTTCCCGGTGGCCGGCAAGGCCAAGCCGCTGGCCCCATCCTTGCCCGCCTTGCAGGCAGCAGGGCGGGCGCATCCATGCGCTTCTCAGAATGAGCGGAGTAAAAGGTAAAAAAAACCCTATATATATAGTGTTATCTTTATTTTAAATGTCAAAAATTATTTGCGGCTCCAAGTGTTTTCTTTTCCTGTGGAAAACGGGTCCAAATGGCTCTTTGAGTGTTAAAGGTTCCCTACCCCTGCCATAGTGGGTTGAAACAGGTTTTATTTACAGCTAACAATAAGAACTATTAGAACAGTTAACAACTAATTTAAGTATCCAGTTGTAACTCTCCCAGGTCTCTGTTCCAACTGCTTTTCCTGGGTCTCTCTCATTATGCCGGTCAACTTAACTCTTAAAGACATATCATCACAGACAGCAACAAAGACCCTTTTATTTGCCCGAGCTTTTAATAGGGTGTTGGCTGTAGTCCTTTAGTGGCACTTGGAGTTTTATTGTACTTTGTATGTTTTCACATTTAGATTTGTGAGCAGCCTTAAGCCTCAAAGGAAAGGAGAGGTACAAAATAGTTTAATAAAACTACTGCAATTGATGGATGCCTGGAAACTTTGTTATTCATTCTTATAAAGAAATGGGCTAGCCATTCCAGTTCAAAACTCTTTTTTTCCTGATTGCACATCGTAGATCCCTTTTATGCAGTAGGTTGCCTTGAATTTAGTTTCACAGTAAAGGCGGCTGGCTCCTAAATTTCGATCAGCTATAGTGACAAGAAAAAGAGCACGTGAAAAAGCCCTCAGACTGGCCAGGAACTAAGTTCTCTGGATTCCCACATTTTCCCACTTCCCCTTCCAGTCTACTCCCTCAAGGCCCCGTCCCCACGTGAAGAATAATGCACTTTCAATCCACTTTCACTATTGTTTGAAAGTGGGTTTTGCTATTCCGCACAGTAAAATCCAGCTGCAAAGTGCATTGAAAGTGGATTATTCTGCATGTGCGGAAGGGGCCTCAGACCTTCTTTCTGGCTCATCCCCCCACCTGCTTCCATATTCCTCCATAGAGGACATGACATTGTTGCATTCAGCTAGGTTGCCTGTTCTTACTTCCAGAGTTAAAGCCCAGAGACACAAGGACTGCAGTCTGGTGGTATTCCATTCAGGGGTGTGTGTTACACCTCTCCCCAGTTTTATTCCCCTTCTAAGTGATCTGTTTCTAAAACGCTAGAGAGACCCTTTTGACCTGGGAAGCCTTATCTCCTAATGCATCTCGGAACAATTCCCTCTAAACCCTCTGTAGGTGTTATCAGGTTCAGCAAGGTGAGTTATTTTTATATTGCATGGGAGAAAACAGTTTGCTTCAAGCCACCTAGCAAAGTCTGTACCTGGGGGTAGGATTTCAGCAGGGACTTGCTGGGGATCAGGCACAACCAGATTTTGTTAACTCAGAATAATGCCCTTTTAATCCACTTTCAATGCACTTCACAGCTGGATTTTACTGTGCGGAATAGCAAAATCCACTTGCAAACAATTAGAAAGTGCATTATTCTGCATGTGCGGAAGGGGCCTCCGTCAGTTAACCATGAACTTTACGGCTCTGGCCCCTGCCTGGTGGAATGCCCTACCTCCATCAGTTCGGGCCCTGCGGGACCTTGGCGAGTTCCGCAGGGCCTGCAAAACAGAGCTATTCCACCGGGCCTTCGGGGAGGCTGGCCGCGGTTTTACTGCCCCCCACTGAAATATTAGAACTAAAACCGAGGTTGCCATTTTTCCATCCTTTGTCACCTCGGTCGGGCCACTGTTGATTCCATCTGGGCCCGCCGTTTTCCTCCCTCCCTTCTTTCCTCTACTATGTATTTTCCTCCCTTTTAGCCTTGGGAATGGGCGCCTGCCTTAAACTGTTTAAACTGTTTTAAGCTGTTTTAAACTGTTCAGACCGTTGAATTGTTCGAGCTGATTGAACTGTTTGAACAGCTATATTGTTAAGTTGTTTTAAATTATGTGACTGCTGCTGGTTTTAAGAGTGTTAAATTGTGTTGTTGAGTTTGCTGTCGGAGAACAGCCATGTTGGAAGCCGCCTCGAGCCCCTTGGGGAAGAGGCGGCCTACAAGTTCGAAATATAAATAAAATAAATAAACTTTACTGGCATGAGATTTTGTTAACTTGCAAGGAAGTTCCACTGAGTTCAATGGGGCTTCTTCCTCCTGAACAACAACAAAACCAAATGAATCCCCAGGATCCCTGCCCCCAGGGATACTTTCTTATACCCGCCTGAGATGAGAATGTCCTGTGCGGAGCCTCCAGAAGCCCAGATCCACCTCCTGCGCTTTCCAGTCCCGGGACTGGTCCAAATCCATAACGCTTTTCGTTGCAGCCGCGCAAGTAAACGTACCTGGCGCCGGCAGAACTCTCACCTGGATCTTCCCCCGAGCCTGCAGCGCCAGCTCCGATCGCTAGAGGGCGCGGCGCCCGTGGGTCTTAAGGGGGCCGCGCTCCTACTCGTGATTTCAGGAGCAGAGCAGAGGTGAAACTCTTTTGCCCTTGGCAGGGGCAGATCCAAAGTTACCAACATTTGCTTGCAAAAGTGTCAGCATTTCTGGCTGGTTGTGAACATGTACAGAGTGCAAAATAATAGTTTTTTTTAAAAAAAAAACGCAGACACAAAGTCAGAAAGTCTCTAAGGATGCCTGCCATGTCTCCCCAAAAAGCGACTTATAAATGAGAAGCCTCTGAGCATATGCCGAGTACTCCAACAAACATCTCTTTGTAAATACCCATCGAAGGCAGCGGAAATTTAAACTAAACCTGCACCTCCCCCCCCCCTCCTGGGTTGTTATGTTATTCTTCTAATAGCAGTCAACAAAATATTTCAGACCCCAAGACACTCAGCTCCGCACGAGAACTCCCGGATTCCAGGGAGTCTGCCAGGGCGTGCCTGTCTTTCAGGCTCCTGCCAAAATCCCACGGCTTCTTAATGCATGGGCATGCTGGGCCAATCCCATGAGCATAGGGGCCCCATGCCAATCTATGTATGTTGTGATTTGCTGTCAATAAATCAATAAATACTATACTAAACTATAAATATTTGTTATTGGAAAATGCATACTTAGCATGTGTTTTACTAAAGGCAATGAACAATTTTAATTTTAATTTTTATGGCAACCAGTGGACATTGGCGTTCGGCTCTGATTTAGTGTCAAAGTCATTTCCGCCACCAGACGTGCACGCCTGCGTACATATCTCACGCACTTCATAACATAAAAGCGTGTACGTTAACGTCACCTCAACTCACTGGACAGCTAATAGCAATGATATTGGTTATATTTATATTGACATGTTTGATTTGATTGACCATTTACATTTTTGGTCCTGTGAGAGGTTGTGTAGGTAGGAGCGACAGCGCGCTGCTTTACCCGGGGGCCTATAACGCTATTAAATGGTTCTGCAAAAACCCTCTTCCTTAAGAACATTTTCAATAAGTATTAATGTCATTTGTATTGAGATTTGGTTCTTGCAAGTCACTTTTACTGGAGAGCGGAATTAAACATAATAAAAACATGCAAATGCCAAGGGACGCTATTTAAGTTTGACCTGCCGTCATGTGAAAGACCTTATTTGCCTGTAATCTTAAAAGACTGATGCTTTTTCACTTCCTTTTTGTGCTGTTTTAGATACCTATGGTAGATACATATATACCCACTTTTGCTACATCCCTGTGAAAGCTTGGGCAGTTTAAACATTCACCTCCCTTTCCTTTATGAGGGCCAAGGGATTTGTGTATTTGAAACGCACACTTATGCTGGAGCACATGCTGATGGTGTTCTGTATGCGACTACTATGTCTTTGGGTTGGAAGTCGCTGTTGGTGTGAAAGGCATCTAGGTCGGGGTTCAGATGCTGTTCTCTCTTGTAAGGAAACTCAAGGTGACTTACAACTCCTTTCCCTTCCTCTCCCCACAAAAAACACCTTGTGAGGTAGGTGGGGCTAAGAGAGTCCCAAAGAACTGTGACTAGCCTAAGGCCACCGAGCAGGCTTCAAGTGGAGGAGCAGGGAAACAAATCCACCAGATAAGAGTCCGCTGCTCATGTGTAGGAGTGGAGGATCAAACCTGGTTCTCCAGATTGCTCTTATTGTCAATTATAAATTGCTCTTAACCACAATACTACACTGGCTCTCCTGGCCTTTTGAGAGGTCAAGGAGGACTCTGGGCTTGCCCGCTGTCCTCCGAAGTAGAGATGTGACTGCAACCAAGACCCTGTACCAGTTTGAACTATCAAGGCAGCCTCTGGTGTGTAGCCTCTGACCGCTAGGGTATATAGCTGTTATGAAGGAAGGTTGCGGTTGAGGCTGGAGGTATTATTTCCCCACCATTGGCGCAAGAACAATAACAGCTTGACAAAACTTCAGAACTACTTTGCTGGTATAAATTGGCAAGGCCCCCTCAGAGTCTTTGTGGCACCAGCCAGGATTCCTCCAGTCCCGATCTCCATCTCATACCTATTTGCATGTCTGGCAACCCAAACCACCTTCTGCTGAGGAAAGCGGCAACCGCCGTCAAAGAAGCCAAGGGCCTAGAGTGCAAACAGTTCCACAGAGATGAGCCGGAAGCAGCTCAGCTACTTCTCGACAACATTAGCAGCAGAGTTTGGAAAAGCCAAGGCACATTCTCCCAAGTCTGAGGGCGCAAAATCACAACAACCTTCGGTAAGGTTTCCAGTCTCCCTTGGCCACTGTTCTATATCCACCCCAGCGGTAAGAATCACAACATTGAAACCGGCTTTTGAAAATGCTGCATACAGAAATGTATTACTTAAATTTATTCCAAAGAATATATATATTATATATATATACTGTTTCCACACTTATGTTTCCAAAAACATTACATGAAAAAAAACGTTCACGAAGACAGCATGAGGTCTACCTTGAAGCTGCCGGATTCAGATTACCCTGGGATAGGGTCCCACAAGTGAAGTTTTGCGGTGAGTCCCCAAAGTTCTGGCTTGTGCATGAAATAACAAGGGGGTCCAGTTGATGTTTCAGAGGTAGGGAGACCATCTGGAAATCCCCCCCTTCAAGTCCCTTGAAATTGGTAGTCAATATACATTTCAAGTCTGAGGCCACTGGGCTTAGGAGGGATGTTGGCATATTGAGTGGGGGGGGGGGGAGAGATGACTTCTGGATGTCTGGGAAGCCAACCCCCCCCCCCCCGCCCCCGACTTTCATTCTCAAATAATACCCTGATTGGGGAGACCTGGCGAAGTTTGAAACCAGGTGATTTCTCATGGCTAGTTCAAAAAAAAAGAAATCCGTGACAATTCCAGAAAATTAGCAACTTTAAATTTCGCATGCATTTAAATGAATCAAGGTATAACAGCAGCGAGAGCCTCCTCTCTTCCTTGGGAATCCAAGAACTGAAACCAGGGTGAACATTTTCTGGCAGATGTTGCTAATTCTGTGGATTTCAATGCAAACATTTGTATTCTGCTACCAACACCACCACCACCCCACACTTAAAATCAAAAGCCGGTCTCTTTATAGTTATTAGCAGTGATATCTAAATGGAGCCTCCTACGTTCAGAGGCCGGGTACCTTAGAAGGTCAGCTGTTTGGAGCAATAGAACCCAGGACGGTTGTTGCCTTCATGCCGTGCCCGTGGGCTTCCTAGAGGCATCTGTGGAAAACAGGATGCTGGACTAGAAGAATCAACCTGTGACTGATCCAGCAAGATACAAAACGTTCAACTTGGCAAATGAATGCTGAACCTCATTTTGTTCTTTTCAAAGCAACGTTCATCTTTTTTTTTTAAAAAAATGAGAGGTCTTGATAACTTTTTAAAAAAATTATATGTGAATATTTTGGAAAGTTCAGATTCAAACGATGGAGATAAATGTTACTAAACTGGGAGGGGGGGGCATACAACTCCTCACTACAACACCTTGCCCTGGGGGCGAGGAGGGGCTACTCAGGAGCTGAATTCTTTGTCCTGGAGATTGCCAATTAACCCTTCCCCACCCCAGCAGCTAGAGTTCCCAGCTTGGCCTTTTCAGGAAGAAAGAAGGTGGTGCAGGGAGTAGGAGGTCTATAGGGAATCAATAAGCAGAGAAAGTCAAACTGAGGAAGAAGTTTGCATCACTTAGGAGAAACAGGAGTTCACCCAGGTCTTCGTTCCAACCATGTACATTCAGTGGGCCTTATACCTCAGAATCTGAGGAGATGCATCCAAACAGTGCCCCAGAGCATGTGCAGAGTCTGTTCTTTTTGCACAATGGCCCCACTGCTTGGTTCCTCCTCCTTTGCTTGGATGTACCACAAGGTCTATCAAAACCAACTCATGGTTTGTGAGGACCATACTAATGGCTGCATCTGGGCTGGAAAACAGTCCTCAGCGGTTAATGGAGCGCCCGTGGGCACAACCCCATGAATCTGGGAGGGGAGATTTCCTAAACGTCACCGAGAGCATTGTTTGGTGTTAGGGATGCCAGCTTCCAGCTGGGATCTGGGGATCCCCGGAAAGTACAGCGCAAATCCAGAACACAGAGATCCGTTTCCCTGGAGAAAAACAGATGCTTCGGAGGGTGGCTTTTATAGCATTTACGCTCCGCTGAGGTCCCTGCCTCCCCCACGTTCCACCCCCAAATCTCCAGAACTTTTCTAACCTGGATCTGGCAACTTCTCCCCCTTGAGCAAATTGAGGGAGGGAAACTGCTAATTATGATGCCATCACTCCACCTAACAGCCCCAGTCCTTGCCTTGCTTCTCCCACCCAGTTGTCTACCTTCTGGGACCCACTTCCCCAAAAGACCCAGAAGGAGGGCTGTTCTTTCCTCCAGTGGGCTCAGTTGTTGGAACGTCATGACCCACTGCAGCGGCTTCCCTTCCTTGGTAAGGCCAACTACAGTCACCCTCTCTCGTAACCTTGGCTTTCCCATCCTGCCTTGCAGTTACAGGCTGCCCTAAAGAGCATGACGTCATCCGGAGGAACACAGCAGTGAGTCAAACAGCCCCTGCTCACTGCTTTTAACATTTCTGAAATCTTCTTTCTGGACTGTCACCCACAAAGGCAGACAAACGCTACTGGACTGAAAATCATATGGAATGGGATGGGGTGATGTGCCTGGGGAATGTGGATACAAAATTTCAAAGTCTGAAACCTGGAATTTTGAATTAAATTTGCAAGGACCTCTTTAGATACTCTAAAACGCAATGCCTTCAAAACTTTAAAAAGTTACAAAACACAACACTGGTACCTTGTTTGCCTTAAGCAGCCTTTCTCGAACCCTTTTTTCCCCCTGAATTGAAATTTGAAGCTGTCTTGACTTGTATGCCAGATTTAAATTTTCTAGGGTGCAAGGAATATGACTTTCAGATGAGTCTTCCCCCTACATCTCTCTGTGAGTCTCTGTTCTGGGCTTGCCCCCCCATCTCATTCTTCTGCTTCTGCTCTGAAAAAAATTGAATGACCCAATTATGCCCCATTCAGAGATGAAACCAAATTATATGCTGGATGTGGCTAGAAAGGGGGGGTGGGGAAGTCAAGGTGACTCATGCAGAGATAAAATAGGAATCCTCCTCTCTGGTCGAATTCACCGAAGCCTTTCAGTTTCGAATGGATTTATTTTTCATGGGACACTAGCTGGCCTACTGTGAGCTGAAAACAACTACTCTGTTTCACATAAAAATGTTAGTGGATTGTATACTCCTTCACCACAGAACAAAGGAAATCGGATCTTCTTTGTTGGAGAACACTCCGCCTGGGTCCTAGTGCCAACCTAGCCCTGCTCCCCCCTCCTCCATTTGAAAGTAAAAATACATTTTGGCATAAATGCTCTTGAATCAAAGTACCATGTTCAATAATGCACACAATAATGGTTTGGACAAAGGCAGCGCTTAAAAATGAAAGATAATTTTCATATTAATTTGCGACTATATGATCATTTTCATATTAATTTGGGACTATATTCTAATGCGGAAGCATACAATTTTCTCAACTGCTGAACTTCAACTGACCCAACTAACATCCTTATGTGAAACAGAGTGTAGTTAAAGGCTTGGGAACATGCTCCAACAAAAGTTAGGACCAGATCACATGTGCCATTGGAAATCTGTGAGTGTAATGTAGCTGCAAAAAGCAGCTGCAAAGAAAAGATGTCGATCAGGTCTGAGCTGCTGGATTAAGGGTGTGCGTTTAACTTCTTCCCTGTGTTTTTCCCTCTATTGGAAATGCATCTCCCTCCCTCAGGCAGTTTTACATTCTAGTATGAAGTCAGCATGGTGTAGTAGTTAAGGTCTTGGACTGGGACCTGGGAAAACCAGGTTCAGATTTCCACTCGCACCATGGATGCTTGCTGGGTGACCCTGAGCCAGTCACACATTCTCAGCTCTGACCCAGGCCAATATTTGGATGGGAGACCTCTAAGGAATACTAAGGCCATGACATGGAGGCAGATAGTGGAAAACCACCTCTTGCTTTGAAAACACCACTAGGGGTTGCTGGTGTGACTTGACACCAAAAAACCAAAAACAGAATGGGTATATTATGGTCTTTATCACCCACCCTGGGCCCTAAAGCAACACTAAGAAGCAAGGAGCAGAGGGATTTCCAAATGAGAACATGGCACAGGCAGAAGAGTTCGGCTTCTCTTTCCTCAGAGCCACGCCCCCTCTCTATAACAGGCTTCCTGTCCAGCAACCTGTTTCATCCAGCAGGCAACCAGTTGCCCTGAAAGGCTAACAAAAACAGGCTGTTGTTGCCTCCTAGCACCGGTATTCAGAGGTTTGCTGCCTCTGAACAAGGGAATTCCCTTTAGTTATGCAACATGACAAAAAGTCATTGATGGACCTCTCCATTAATCTGTTGAATCCCATTTTAAATTGGTCCACTAGTAAGTACACCCACTGCTAGCATATCTTACCACTCATGTTCTCATCAAGTGAGAGGTACTTCTCTTTGTCTGTCCTGAATCTATTGCCTAACAGCTTAATCACTGCCCTTGGGTTCTAGTTACCCTCATGGCTGCTTTTTTTTTTACAGCTAGAACACATGCCTAGGGAATTGGATGATGGATTCTCAGAGTCAGATTGGATTTTGGCCCTAGTCATGACAACGAAGCCTCCTCGGTTTCCATGCAGTGAACCTGCCACATTGCACCCTCCAAGTCAAATGGGAAATATGGGAGAGAACACCACGATGCCATCAGGGATTGTTGATGCCCCAACCAACTTTCAGCAACTGTCCAGGGCAACTCCTGGGCATCTGCGGAAGATTAAGAGAACATAATCCTGTAATTCCATTCAAAAAAAGTTCTCCTCCTAAGGGTTGTATCAATCAAACGGCTGCATAAACATTCAAGTTAGAGGAAGGTTTGCTTGAGAATGGCCCCCCACCACCAAATATATTCTTTTACCCCTACCAGAAATGTGAACTCTCCCTTATTCATTGTTGCAGCTGCAGCGTCGGGCCCCTCTTCTGCATACCCTGTCAATACCTTGTGCCTGCTTCTGATACAAATCTAGTCTCGAGCCATGGCGCAACTTTGGGCCAAATATCCCCATACCCTGTGCTTTACAACTCCAACCCACCCCCACCCCTCAACCCCCCTTGCCGCAATCATGGAAGCCCTCTTCCACTTCGACAGATGAACCGAATGATGGAGGCGAAGGACAAACCCACTCCAAAATGTGCCCCCTCCAAATCACGTTCTACCCACCGGCCCTCCCATCCCCCACCCCTCACAATGTGCTATGTGCATTCCCCTACACCTTTGCCCCGTGGCTTCTCTGCTTGTGAACAAAATGGAGTTGCTCGTGCTAAGGAAAGCTCAGCTTGCCTGCTGTGGCAGGACAGCGCCCGTGGGTGTTGCCGTCCTACAGCCATGGTAAAAATCAGAGATGAAGCGGCTAGCGGCCTGCAATTTTCTTTTCTCTACAGGAAATTTGATGGGTGCATGGTGGTTGCAGGCTCCCCGAAAGGTGGGGAGTGGGAATGAAACTAAGTATACCTCCCTTAATTGTAAGATTGGAGGGCGGGGGGGAACCCTTCCCTGTCTCTGCTGCCTATACTTACAATAATGTATTATAACCCCGGCCAGCCAGGCTGCCTAAGGAGGTGGGGGACGGGAGGGGGATTAAAACCACATGACACTCAGCAGCCAGAGAGAATAGGGATCCAGCTCATTCCCCCCAGCCCAGCCCGCCCCCAACCCCCAGCTCCTGGCAAGTCTGGGAGAACCGAGTCCTCGGAGGGCTGTCGTGACACCTCGGACCCTGGCACATCGTAGCTCGTGTCAGAGGCTCCGGTCGAAATGTCCTAACGGTTCCAGCTCCTACCGGTGCGGAGGCTCCTTCTTCTTCTGGTGAGGCAAGTGAGCCTGCGGCAAGTGGATATGTCCAATCAGGCTCAAAGGGGAGCCCACAAAGGGAGCCTTGGGGTGCGAGGTGGCCAGGGTCGGCAGGCAGCACTTTTGGGGAGCCGCCGCCACGGGGATGGGGAGCACGGCTTCGGAAGGGATCAAGAAAGCTGGTGCCAAGCGGAGCTGGAAGACCTTGGGGGCCGGCCCGTTCTGCGCCGGGGCGACTTGGGCTACAGTGGGAGGAGCCGGAAGAGCTGGGGAGCTTGCAGGCTGTTCTTCACAGCTGGGGCTAGGCTGCTCCGGGGTCTTTTCCTTCTCCAGCTTCAAGATCTCCTGCAGTTTCTCCAGCTGGGTGCGGCGGAGGTGAGATAGCATGCGGCTGTGCTGGAACGACTCCACAAAGGTCTCGATGGGAAGGTCCCAGCATAGGAATTGCTCCATCTGCTCCTGTGGACACAGAGAGAAAATGTCAAGGTGCTGCAGAGGCGTATCTAGGGAAAATGCAGCCTGGTGCAAAATCTGAGTTTCCCAACCCCCACATGACGAAATGGCTGCAGCCTGGGGACATTTGACCCCATATGTCTCCCTAGGCAGTACGCCCCTGCTGCTGTGGGCCCACCACGCGCCCCTCGGCCCAGGCCCGGCAGGCTGCTCCTTCAGCTGGCGGAGGAGGGTGGCGGTGGTCCTGGGTAGCCTGGCGGGGCTAGACCTGGCAGGCCCGTGGCAGGCTGCCAGCCCAGGTGGAGGTGCCTCTCTGCAGGAGGGCTGGGGGGTGATTTTGCACCCCCCCCACATGATCTAATGGGTGGCACCTGGGTCAATTGACCCCCCATGTCCTTCTGGCGGATTCACCCCCTGAATATGTTTAATTTAACGCTTTCTAATTTATCTCATTGGTTAAATGGTTTATATTCAGTAGAGTGTAGCTTGAACAACAGTACAAATGAAACAGTAATAATGGCCAAGAGTCTTTTTAAAACACAGGATAAATGTAGCTGGGAGAGTAATGCCGCTTCCGGGAGCAAAATCGCTCTTCTGATTGACAAGGGAGAAAAAATACAGAAGATCTCCTTCATTGGTCAGTTCAGTATGCGGCAGGAAATGAAGCAAGATGCCACTGCTTCCGTTACATGTCATTCACACCACTGGCTTTGAACTTATTGGCTGGAACAGTGGGAGGCAGGAGCAGTTTTACTACTGCCTGTGCTATTGGAAAAACGCAGGCTGCGTCACCCGCCCCGCCCCCCCCCCATATTTCTGTGCACTTACGGTAGAACATTATTGTAAAAAATTGTAAGATGAAAATTCAGG
Organism: Sphaerodactylus townsendi; assembly: GCF_021028975.2. Lineage (NCBI taxonomy): Eukaryota > Metazoa > Chordata > Lepidosauria > Squamata > Sphaerodactylidae > Sphaerodactylus > Sphaerodactylus townsendi. The sequence continues at coordinate 18,456,082 of NC_059440.1, read as the reverse complement.
GAAGGGGGTCTGGACTATCCCAGAGAGAGCCAGGTCCCCCGGGTCGGGCCTTGACCTACCTCAACATTGGTCTCCACTCCGTCCAGCTCAGACTGCAGCCTGCTTACAGCATTCTGTGGGGTCCACTTTTCCATACAAGCCCCTGCAAACAAAAGCAGAGCCTCCGTTTTTGCACAGCAGCTTCGCATTCATATTCACGGGCAGCTTGGTCCAGGGTGGGGGCAGGATGGGTTTTTTGCACCAGCGTCCACCTAGAATGGGCTGAACTGAACATAAGAACAAGCCAGCTGGATCAGACCAGAGTCCATCTAGTCCAGCTCTCTGCTACTCGCAGTGGCCCACCAGGTGCCTTTGGGAGCTCACATGCAGGATGTGAAAGCAATGGCCTTCTGCGGCTGTTGCTCCCAATCACCTGGTCTGCTAAGGCATTTGCATTCTCAGATCAAGGAGGATCAAGATTGGCAGCCATAGATCGACTTCTCCTCTATAAATCTATCCAAGCCCTTTTTAAAGCTATCCAGGTTAGTGGCCATCACCATCTCCTGTGGCAGCATATTCCAAACACCAATCACACGTTGTGTGAAAAAATGTTTCCTTTTATTAGTCCTTATTCTTCCCCCCAGCATTTTCAGTGTATGCCCCCTGGTTCTAGTACTGTGAGAAAGAGAGAAAAATTTCTCTCTGTCCACATTTTCTACCCCATGCATAATTTTATAGACTTCAATCATGTCCCCCCTCAGCCGCCTCCTCTCCAAACTAAAGAGTCCTAAACGCTGCAGCCTCTCTTCATAGGGAAGGTGCTCCAATCCCTCAATCATCCTCGTTGCCCTTCTCTGCACTTTTTCTAGGTTTCCAGAACCCAGTCCAGGTATGTAAAGGGTGATTGCCCACTGCCTGAATCCGATCCCTTTGACATACGGATTGGGATTGCCTTAACTGAGGAATTCTCCACCCTAAAGGATGCTTCGCCCACAGCAGAGTTTATTCTAATGTGCGTTTGGATGCATTTTGTGCAGAAGAAGAAAGAAACCGCATGGTAGGCAATCCGTGCAGATGGGTGTTTATAGTAAGTGGCTATGACGTTGCTTACAAATAAATGAGGAAAAATAAAATTACAAGGAACTGAAAATGACAATCTTCCAGACCCCCTTTCCTTTCTTCCCTGCCAGTTAAAAAAGGCTTAAACCTTGAAGCTAGAATACTAACATGCCAATGAGAACGGAATCGGCTTAATTTTTTCCACGTCACGTTGGATTTCTACGTTCAGGGATGTGTTTGGTGCCAGATCCTGTGGGAGAAGCCCCCTGTGCTCTGAGGTACATAATCTAGACACAAGTTTACCAGACCAGAGGCGTATCTAGGGAAAATGTAACCTGGTGCCAAATCTGAGTGTTCCTTCCCCCCTGTATGGGTGGCTACCGTCCCCCACCATGACCAAACAATGGTTTTTTGCACCAGGTCATCTCAAAGTCACCATCACATTACAGAACATTATAGAACATGCCCCAACTCACAAATCTGGACACAGCAATGACCCATGCCACACAGCGGAAATAACATTTTTGGACATTTTCAAAGTCAGTGTATGGACCCAAGGGGAAGGAGGAGGGGTGTGGGGGTGATTTTCCGCCCCCATGTGACTAAATGGCCACAGCCCAGGGACATTTGATCCCATATGTCCCCCTGGGTGGTACGCCCCTGTACCAGACACAAGTTTCTAGCCTTGGTCTAGAAAGGAACCCATTTCTGGTCTGGAAAGGAACCCAGATCAAGAGCCAAGAGCAGGTTTAAACTTAACAAAAGTTAACCCAAGTTCCCTTCAAGGCCAAAGCAGACCTGGAAATATGGACACTGGGAACAGGAAGAAAATTGGATGCAGAAATACACTGAGGTAAAAGCTGACTACCGAGGTTTAGATCTGGGGCATATGAACAAGTGACTCTGAGCATGTGCAGAGAGCCTTTCCCTTTAATTCTTGAGTGGCCACAGTTAAGTAGAACATCAACGGAATCTGGAGGCAAGATTTTCCAGACTGCTGGTTTGAGGTGGGGGCTTGGCTTGACCAACAGGTTATGTGCCCACTGCCTGCTCTTTCCTGTGGTAACCAGCGTCAGATGTAACAGAGGCAACTCATATGGGGACACACAGGCTGCAGGGCCGTGAATTCCTAACTTGTGCCTGTTCTGTGCTTACAGACATTACGTGATTCTTTTGCACCTTGTGGGGGTTCACAGATGTGCACAGATGGCAAACTCATCTGTCAAGTAATACGTGAAACAAAACTCTAGAAATAAGAGGGGCCAATGCTTAGAAAGGTCAATGCAGCTGGGAAAATGTAGAGTTTCCGGGTGGAACTGGATTCCGCAACAACCGCAAGGCTGCTGATGAAAACAGCAGCCGTGCGCCTCTGTCTGGTTCTGTCCCCCAACATATAGGGATGCTCCACACACCATGGGATAACACTTCATCGTTACCCCATTGGATGCTGATTATGAAAGGTGCGGCAGCTTGCAAGCACTTCTAGATGCCATACCACAGAGGAAAAAGAGACGCAGGGCTGCGGTTTTCAGCAGCAGCCCTGCTTCCAGCACCAGTGCTGCTCCATCCGTTGTGCAGCAGTCTTTTGGTTGCTGTAGCTACACCGGTATTACACCCCACATCCAGTAGCCTAATTGGAAGACCCTGGCACATGCCCAAAGACACGTGTTTTCCATTCATGCAGAAACAATGGTATATCCACAACAAACACAACAGCCCAGAAAAGAATCCATATCTCTGACACCCTCCCACTTTTCAGCCCAGTGGACAGGACAGGAGAGGATCCGCTTCCAAAGATTTGGCATTCTAAATGTCAACAAGGATCAACACACAAGATCCACTAGTAATGCTCCACGGATCACCACACAAGTGCTCCACGGCTTAAGCCTGAAATAGATTTGAACGCCCCAGAGCTCAGCTCCAGGGTACGTGCAATAAAAAGTAGATTCTGCAGCTCATGCACGTTACTCCTTTTCCTTGCGGATAACCACGCCTGTGTGCGTCTGGAACGAGAGGACAGAGTTTCCAGGTAACAGGCCTTTGCTCTCTGCAGGGTTAGCACCCCAATTCTTAAAAAACAACCACTGCTGCTTGCCTGGGCTAGTAGGGATTAGGGGGAAGAGAGCGGACACCCCTCTTTTTCACTCACCCAGACGCTGCTGCTTCTCTCGACACGTCTCCCGGAGTTCCCGCAGCTCCTGGTACTTGATGGCCAGGGAGGCCTTGCCGTTCTCCAGACGCGGCTGCAGAGCCAGGTTCTGTTTGGCCAGGGCATAGTTGGAAGCCAGGCGCATCTCTCGCTCCAGCTGCAGATTCTGGAACTGCAAGGAGACCAAAGAGAACCTTAGTTTGGTCCTGCTCGGGGTCTCAGCAGAGTGTCCCCGAAGAGGGCATCCTTTGCTGCAGTCCTAAAGAGCTATCGTACAGGCAGGGGATTGCTCATGAGTTGCAGGAGGGCATAGCTTAAGAACATTCCCATTGCTGATCACCCAGCTGAACATTTCCCCATTTAAAACCAGCTTATCTCTTCAGCCATGGTAAGTAGGGAGAAAAGGGCCCAATATATTTCAGACGGTGCATTTGGTCTCTCTCCCCTTGCCCAGGTGCTAAGAATGTTTGACAAAAGGCTGTAGAAAGTAGCTTGGATCCACAGAACAAGCTGCTTTCAAGTTTCTGGTCATCAGCTCAGAACCTGTGGCCTGCTTGGTAATCTAGGTTTGGTATGCGTAGGGTGCGATTGTTTTGGAAATGCATTTGCCACTACTCTGACCCCTGCGAAAAGAACTTATTCAAAGCTGCATAATCTGTAAAGAAAAGCAGTATCCTCAAGGCTTGGCAAACACGAGAACCACGTAACGTTAAGGGTTTGGTAGTGGACTTCTAAGAGGATGCAGTTCAAGAGATGTGGGATCACCACTAAAAAGGTCCTGCTTCTATCAAAACGTACAGGGCTGTCTTAGCTTGTTTCATGGACCACAGGGTTGGTTGGGAGTGAGTGGAAAGCTAGGAGGAGGAGAGGAGGAGGAGGAGGAGTTTGGATCTATACTCCACCTTTTTTCCAGTAAGGAAACTCAAGGTGGCTTTCAAGCTCCTTTCCCTTCCTCTCCCCACAACAGACCCCTTGTGAGGTAGGTGGAGTTGAGAGAGTTCAGAGAGAACTGTGACTAGCCCAAGGTCACTCAACAGGAATGTAGGACTGCGGAAACACATCTGGTTCACCAGATAAGCCTCTGCCACTCAGGTGAAGGAGTGGGGAATCACACCTGGTTCTCCAGATTAGAATCCACCTGCTCTTAACCACTACCCCACGCTGGCTCTCAGGGTTTAGACTGGAAGCTCCTCCTCTGAGTTTCTGCATAACTTGACTGTTAAGCAGCACACGCATGGACAGTTCTACAAAAAGCAAACAAACAGTAATAATCTACGACACGTCTAATTTGCAAAGCATCAAGAAAGGGCACACAAGCTGTCTGACTGCAGACTGATGCCTGCTTTTGAATCATGGCTGAGTCAGACCTTGCCCCATATAGCTCGGTATTGTCTGCTCCGTTCAGCAGCAGCAGCAGCTGCTCTTGGGCAGAAATTCACTTCCCACACTTGCTAGAGGAGATGTTTTCAACTGGGCGTACTGGGAATGACGGTCTGGGGCCTTCTGGATGCAAGGCACGTATTTGCTGTTTCTACAGCCCATCCCCACAAATCTAGGCCCATACCGCCTTTACAAAGTCAGGCCCCCTGACCCATTTAGCTGACAATTGTCTACTCGGGCTGGCAGTGGTGCTGTAAGGTCTCAGATCCCAAGATAAGTCTTTTCCCATCCAGCAATTATGTCGCCGGAAGTGCCAAGGATCGAACCTCCACTTTTCGGCATGTGAAACAGGGGCTTTGCCCCCCATATCCTTGACAGGAGAGCTTAATTCACAGGGGTTCTAAATAGTTTGTAACAAGAGGTATTTAGTGTGCAGAATGAGCAAGCTGGGAAGTATTACAGAAGCCAATCAAACACCAAAAGCATGGAAAAAGGATCTCAGCTAAATGCAGGGAACCACAAAGGCTGAGCTGAAAACTATACAATCTATAGCAAAATAATCAATTTATATAATCAAGTGTTAGAGAGGCCCCAGAGGGATAATGCCACATGGCTTCAGACCCAGGGGGTGACTCCTGGCATCCCAGCCACTAGATGGCCCCCGTTATGGTGTGGTGTCATGGTCATGAACCAGGAAACTCAAAATTTCAGAGCCACCAACACATCTGGTAGTCTTCAGCAAGCGGTCACTTCCGGCTTCAGCTCCACTCTCTCCTCAGCATGGCCAGCCCCCTTGCATAATGCTAAGAAAAAAGGCATGGCTCTGTGGCAAAGCATGTGCTTGGCATGCAGAAGGTCACGGGTTCGATTCCCGGCTTCTCAATAAAATCAAATAATAAGTGACTGGAAATACCTCTATCTGGGACCATGGAGAGCAGCTGTCAATTGGAACAGATGCTATTCATGTTGTCGAAGGCTTTAACAGCTGGAATGAGTGGGTGTTGTGGGTTTTCTCGGTTGTGTGGCCTTGGTCTGGGAGTTTTCATTGGCATCAATGGCTGGGTCAAAAACTACCAGACCACGGGCACAATCCCCAGTAGACAATACTTCTTAATGGACCATTGGTCTGATTCAATACCAGGCGAGCTTGAAGCATTCCTGTGCATTGAAGTCTATGCTAATCATTGCCAAGAGCTAATGGAAGTTTAATATTTTGAATACTTGAAATGCTCTGTCTCAATGTGAAGGATCCTGACAGCTGTCAGAAGAAGAAGAAGAAGAAGAAGAAGAAGAAGAAGAAGAAGAAGAAGAAGAAGAAGAAGAAGAAGAAGAAGAAGAAGAAGAAGAAGAAGAAGAAGCAGCAGCAGCAGCAGCAGCAGGAGGAGGAGAAGGAGGAGGAGGAGGAGGAGGAGGAGAAGAAGAAGAAGAAGAAGAAGAAGAAGAAGAAGAAGAAGAAGAAGAAGAAGAAGAAGAAGAAGAAGAAGAAGAAGAAGAAGAAGAAGAAAAGGAGGAGGAGGAGGAGTTTGGATTTATATCCTCCCTTTCTCTCTTGTACGAGACTCAAAGGGGTTTACAATCTCCTTGCCCTTCCCCCCTCACAACAAACACCCTGTGAGGTGGGTGGGGCTGAAAGAGCTCTGAAAAGCTGTGACAAGCCCAAGGTCACCCAGCTGGCGTGTGTGGGAGTGCACAGGCTAATCTAGTTCCCCAGATAAGCCTCCACGGCTCAAGCAGCAGAGTGGGGAATCAAACCCAGTTCCTCCAGATTAGAATGCACCAGCTCTTAACCACTACGCCACTGCTGCTCCCTGGGTCAATAGAGCCTGTGAACAATCTTTGGGGCCAGATTTCATGCCAAGGTTCAAAGGACAACAAGTTCCTCTCCAAACGACATTCATGATTTTGTTTTAGAAACGTATCCCCCACTTTTCTCTCCAAGGGTCCTAAAGCAGCTTAGAACATCATTAGACGTTTCTCCTTTTTATAACTTCAGGACATCAATAGAAGGAAGGAGGTCAGGCAGAGAGTGTGTGTCTGGCCCAAGGCCACCCAACAAGCTTCCATGACAGAATGGTGATTCGAACCTGGATCTCCCAATCCTAGTCTGATGCCTTAACCACTACGCCATGCTGGGTCTCCCAATCCTAGTCCGATGCCTTAACGGTACCACTATGTCAGTCCTTCAGGAAATGGATGTGCTTTACTCTGTTAAGTTGAAATTATAGGGCCAATGAGATGCTGCATTCTGCCAGGCCTGTTGCCCTCACTAAGCCTCCGTGCAAGCAGCCCTGGATAAACCATTAAGCAAAAGAAGCACATGCATAGGGCCTGAAGGAAAGAGGGCCCCTTAGAGGTTTTTATCTTCCTTATCTCTGCTAAGTATTGAAGCAGATTTGTCATGTCAGATTAATTTGGAGGAGATGATCAAAGACTTTGCAATTAAAAAATGCAGGAGAAAAACTTTTTGCAGTACAAATAAAGTTATAAGAAAGCAACAGTAAACATGATTTTGCATCTTTGATTTGTGTAAGTTGAAATCCTATGTATCTCCAAGGCAAGAAAGCGATGGAATAGCCGGTATTTTGTTTCATAGAAATAATGACATTTGTCCATTAGAATACATGTATATTTTACAGTTTACTATTGTTTATTATTCTGAATTACATTATATACAGAATATGGGGGTCCCATAATCTTTTCAGGGCTTAGAGCCTCTAAAAGTCTTAATCCGGCCCTGCGTGCCAGCCACTATCCAACTTTTCTAGCTACCATCTTGATAAACCAATCTCATTCAACATTAAGCATCCCATGATTTAACATTATTATTGTAATAATATCCAGTACTCCTTTTCTAACCTCAAAAGGTTCTACCCACTGGATTTGGGCACTTCTGCCCCCTCCAATAATACAGAAGGGCAGACATAATAAAGGAAGGCCACGGGTTTGAGGGGAGGTTCTAGCTGTACTTGGGGTGCCGTCTGGCAAAGCGCTTCATCCCATCCTGCAGAAATCCGGACTAGCCATTGTAAATGTCGGACCAGGAAGTGGCAGTTATCCCAATTGTAATTAACAACGAATAAAAAGCGGCAGTCTCATTCACGGGGCCTTGCCCACGGTGAGCTTGGAAGGAGCCGTGGAAGGCGTCTTTGCAAGATAAACAGAGAGGGGCTGGCACGGCAACTGCGAGTCAAAGGGACAGAATCAAGTGGGCCTGTGATGGTTCGGGGGGCCGGGGGAGGGTTCGGGGGATGTCTTGAAGGGGGAGGGGAGCCCTCGCCAGAGGCAACCCCCCCCCTCTTTGCTTTGTTTTTCCGCCTGTGGCTTCGGCTGTTGAAAAGGCGAAAGAAAATCATACGCCATTTATGATGAAGATGCACGAAGAGCCCAGCAAGGGAACAGCAGCCGGGCAATTATTGGACAGTTCCCGCTCTCCCTCCCCGCACACAAAGCACAATAATGCATTTGGCTTGCCTGACCAGTCCCTTTAAGGGTGAATCAGTGGGGTACTGTCAAATCTCAGGGTCCCTTGCAGCAAAACACGGAGGGGGGGGTGTGTGGAGGAGAAGGGGGAGGCAGAACGCTGGCATTTCCATGTTGACAGTTTTACCCCAATCAGGACGGAGCCCTGTTTTAGGATGGGGCCCCTGCCAAACCGAAGCACCCAGGCCTGGCGAGCATCACATCACACACCGCTATCCAAAACACCTCCCTCCCCCCCACCAAATACCTCCCTCCCCAGTGACTGACGCTGCCTTCCTCCTATAGAGCCAGGAAGGTATCAAACAGGGCCCGTTAAAAAGGCTGATGTCAGGGAATGGGGTTGGGGGGAGTGTGTATGGGGGGGGGGATACAATGGAAAAAGGATGACAACCTCTTTGGATGATGGAGGAACCGGGGAGCTAAAGGAAAGGCAGTGCTGCCTTGTTTCTGGGGAAGTGGGTGGGTGGGTGGGGAACCTTGCCTTTCTCCATGCCAGGGTCTGAGGCAGAAGCAGGTGGGTTGGGCTCTGGAGCAAGAGGGCCCTGCTGCCAAAGGGACGGGGCATAGGGGGAAGGCGGCTCTGCCCGGGGGATGCCCAGGGTGGCTTGTTTTGTTTTGCTTTGTTTTCGCCTCTTGCAAGCAAACACGGGTTTCTGCAGAAAAGGCCAGCGCCGACTCCAGCACCAAGCGCAGGCCTTGCTGGATTGGCACAGAATGCCCCCCCCCCCCAATGCCATGCTGTCACCCAATGGGCACCGCAGCAACACCGAGGCCCCTCGGGAGTGTCCAGGAGGCAGAGCCCCAAGGTGGCTCTGGCAGGCCTGGCTAACACGGGTGCCCCTTAGTTTTTCCAAGGTGGGTGTGCTCGGATGGGGAGGGAGGGGGCTGGGATGGGGTGGGATGGGGGGCCGCGCTGGGGGCCGACGGGGGCCATCCAAGGCCAGCGTGCGGGCGATGGACCTGCTTGGGAAGACAATGCCCCTCGCGGGCCCGATCCTGGCGGAGGTTACCTTCCTGCTCAGCTTGACGATGCGCTCCAGCCACGTCTCATCCCGCATCAGGGCGCGGAGCTGCGCGGTGCTGAGCGCCCCGAAGCCCAGGTCCACCGCCGAGCTCCGCGGGCCCCGGTCGCGGTCCATGATGCGGACGGAGCAGACGGGCGGCCGCACCTGGACGGCGATCTCGCACCTGCACCTGCGCCGCCGCCTTGGGCCGCCAGAGGGCGCTGGAAGAGCTCTTAAAGGGGCCGCCGCGCTTTGTTGTCTTCCATCGGGGAGGGCGAGGGCGGGGAGAGGAAAGGGGCAGGGACGGAGGGGAGGGAGCAAGATTGAGGGCGGCGGGAGCCCCCCTCCCTGCAAGAAAAGGGCTGGTTCTCCTGCTGTGGACTGGTGAAGTACATTTGGAAGTTCCTGGCCATGTGCAGAGGGCCTTCTTCCAGATCCTTAGAAGGGTGACCTTCAGTGTTGCAGAAAAGGGCAAATGATCAAAGGGTTGTAGCATCGCCCTTGTGATGAAAGGCTAAAGGGTCTGTAGGCCTTGGACTTGTGGAGTTGTGAATTACATTTGGAAGTTCCTGGCCATGTGCAGAGGGCTTTCTCCCAGATCCTTAGAAGGGTGACCTTCAGGCAGCCTGCAGTGTGCCAGAAAAGGACAAATGATCTAGGGGTTGCAGCATCTGCAGCAAGGTCTGTAGACCTTGGACTTTAGACAAAACGGGATGTGATGGTGATGAAGATTATGAAATGATCCAAGATATCAGGGTGGGGGGTGAGGAGAGAGAGAGAGAACTGTTCCTTCTTCTCCCAAACCAAAGTTCAAGACATCTATTGAAGCTGACAGCCAGAAGATGCAGAACTGACAAAGAAGACAGATGCATAACTCACAAATGAAGCTCCAGGGTGTTGTGGGTTTTCCAGGTTGTATGGCCATGTTCCTGTAGCATTTTCTCCTGACATTTTGCCTGCAGATGTCAGGGGAAAGTGCTACTGGAACATGGCCATCCAGCCCGGAAAACCCACAACACCCTAGTGATTCTGGCTGTGAAAGCCTTCAACAATAAAATGAAGCTTTCTTCATAGTTTGGATGGCTTGAAAAGGGGATTATGGGATGAGAGGTCCTTCGATGGCTGTTCAGCTTGGACGGCCAGATGGAACCTCCATATTCAGAGGCAGTGTATCTCTGCCACCTGGGTGGGTCCCATTGGAAAGTCTTGCAGGGACATCTGTTTAGTCATTGTGGGAAACTGGATGCTGAAATAGAAGGGGCCTTTGGTCTGATTTAGAATTGGAGGATAAATCCATCAATGACCATGTGTCAAAACAGTTCAATGAAACCTCCATGTTGAGAGGCTATATGTCTGAATAGCAGTTGCTGAGAGATACCTGGTTGGGCTATTGTGGAAAGCAGGAGGTTGGAAAAGATGGCCGATTGACCTTATCCCGCAAGGCTCTTCTGGTTTTCTTATGAATCTGGGAAAGAAGGAATTTTCTCCTGTCTCTTCTGAGCACTGGAGCAGGTTAGAATTGCAATATGGTATCTTAGCAGCATATAGGAAACTTCTGTGAAACTTCTGTGAAACTTCTGCGGGAATGTGATTTAGTGGAGAATGCCCTCGAACATGTGCAGAATGCTTCCGCCTTCTCCTTTCTTTGGCAGTACCTGAGGGCCAGCAGAATTCTGAAAGGTAATAGCAACGAGAATGTCAGCGGTTGAATTCCTGGTTCAAAATTTGTGGCAGCTGCGAATTAATGTTATCAAAATCTCAAGGCGATGCCTAGAGTCCTGAAATTACTGCCCATCTTGAGTCTGCAGAGATCACTGCCTAGGTCCCTTGGAGGAAACCGCAGCTTCAGCAGGTGGGCCATATGGTGCCATAGAGTCCGGAAGAAACAGAAGTCCTAGAGAGTGGTATCACACCCTTCCTGTTCTCCTTCATCTCTCCAACACATATGCAGAATAATGCACATTCAATCCTTAATGTTATGCCCTCTTCCTTTCTCCACGGTAGGTTCAACAATCTCGATAAAGCTCAAAGATTATGCTCCTGCAACCAAAATCGGATTGAAACCATAGCCCACTGCCTCCTCCTGTGAGAGAACTCAGAGCCAGATATGTAAATTCCATCCCATACTTAACCACGGCTCTTGCAGACAGTTGCTATTCTAAACCTATTGAACAATCCTGACTCTATATTTGCTGAGATGGCTGCAAATTTTCTTCTTGAAATAATTGAAAGCAAATGATTTACTAAATGGTCTGTATTCCTTTTGTATAGAACAAACGTAGATAACCTTTTTCTTCTTTTTTATTATTTTATTTTAATATCATGACGTGCCAATAAAGGCTCTTGAAACTGAAACGCATTCAATTCACTTTCACAATTAATAATGCACTTCGACAATACACTTCGACAATACCCTGTCTCAATTGTTTGAAAGTGGATTTTGCTATTCCGTTTAGTAAGATCCAGCTTCAAAGTGCATTGAAAGGGGATTGAAAGTGCATTATTCTGCATATGCGGAAGGGGCCCAAACGGTCCCCTTTCCAGGAAGTGCCCCCAAATCTGTGGGAATTTCCCAAGCCAGGACTTGGCAGCTGCCCTCCAAATTTGCTAGGTGTTTTTGGGCAAGCTTCTCTCAGCCCTCAGTCTCCCTTCCAATAAGAGAAAACCGTTCTTGTCACCTTGACAGGTGTAAGTGCTATTGATGTAGTTGACTCTTTAAAAGCAGCCAATCCTCTCATGTTCAGCTTTGATGACAGATAGGTCGCATAGCTCAAAATGGTGACACAGAGCCAGTGTTGGATGCAAACAAATCTTGGAGGCCTCGAGTCAAAGTGCTCCATTTGTCGTAGGGTTGCCAGCTCTAAGTCGGGAAATACCTGAAGATGTGGGGGTGGAGCTTGAGGAGGGCGAGGTTTGAAGAGGAAGGAAATTACATCGGGGATAATGCCATAGAGTCCACCTTCTGAAGTGGCCATTTTCTCCAGGTGAACAGACCTCTGTAACCTGGTGATCAGTTATAGTCCCATGAGATCTCCAGCCATCCCCTGGAGATTGGCAGCCCTAGTGGTGGACTCAATCTATGGCTCCATTCCAGTTAGTTTCTCTGCAGCTCAGAGTTCTCTGGTTCATACAACGATGCGTGTCTCCTTTCGCCCTTGCTCCGTGGCTGTCGGCAAAACTAGGGGAGCCAGCATGGTTAAAGTGGTTAGGATGTCAAAGTCAGATTTAGGAGACTTGGGTTCAAATCCCCACTCTGCCATGGAAGCTCCCCGGTGACTTTTGGTCGGTTGCATACTCTCAGCCTAACCTAACTTACAGGGTTGTTGTGCGAACAAAATGGAGAGGAGGAAAATGTTGTGAGCCGCTTTGAGTTGTAGCTTTGGAAGTCTCTTACTGGATTGTCCTGTTGTCTAATTGGTAGATAATGCATTTCCTTTAAAATATACCTCTAAGCTGCTAGATGTGCACCATTCAAAAATTATATTTGTATTCATTTCGTTTAAAAGGTTTTCTCTCTTTTGAGCATCATTCTCCTTGATTTTTAAGTCTCAAAATTTACAGATTCTTTGGAGCAGTGGTTCTCAACCTTCCTACTGCCGCGACCCTTTCTTCATGTTGTGGTAACCCCCAACCCTAACATTTGTCCATTTTACAGATGGAGAACACTGATGCAGAGAGTCTTAGGCGACCCCTGTGAAAGGGTCGTTCGACCCCCAAAGGGGTCACGACCCCCAGGTTGAGAACCACTGCTTTGGAGTATCACAGGTACTTGATGAGGGAAATCATTTCGCACATTAGGGAGTCAGTTGGCCTACTGCCTCTGAACAGATGTGCATCCAGTGGTTTGTTTTGATGACGTCACAGTCTAATAGAATGACATCACAGCTTTGTGATCCCACTGGGCCAGTGCAGAGCTTAGAGAATCAAGAAAAGACCACCGCTGTGCTCTTGGGAAAATGCAGTGCTTTATGAAGGGCAAAGATCGCCTGCTCTTAAAACTGGTGGTTGAAGTGCCATCTTGCAAAAGAACGTGGGTCAAATGTTCCAATCATGGACTCCAATGAGAAAGGCTGGGCAGGTTGGATGAGCCAGCCAACAAGTCAGCTGTCCCAGAGCCAGCCATCCCAACGAGACTATGCTAGAAACTCGTCGCCCCGGAGAAGTAGTGATCCTCCCAAAAGTATCTTGTATGCCTCTGGTACTCAGCACCGTCGAACGAGCTTGCAGCCCACTTCTCTCCCAAGAGTAAGTGAGGTTCCAAGAGCCATCTCACCCCCAAGAGGAAACAACACTGGCCAAGGAAGTTCACCTCCAAGAGAAAATGACAGTGCCCAACGAGGCTCACCCCTGAGGGGAAACGATGGTGTCCGAAGTGCCTCACCCCTGAGAGGAAACGAGGTCAGCCAAAGCACCCCTTCCCGAAGAGGAAATTACCTCTCTCAGGGTGTTGCTTCTTCCTCGAGGCAAGCCAGTGAGCTTTCCCAAAATGCTTCTCCTCACGGAAGAAGTGAGGTTGCCAGAAGAGATCCTTCTCCACGAGGAGTCAACCTCCCTCAGGACACCTCTTTGAGAAGAGGGAATGACTTTCCACCAATGTCCCAAAAGCAGCCGAGCAACCTTTCACGGAATGTTTCTCCACCAAGAGAAAGTGAGGTCCCTTCCAGCGCTTCACCTTGCCGAGAAAGTGATCCCGTAAGACAAAGGGGTGGACTTTTCCCTCGAGAAAGTGACAGCCCCCAAAGAGGACAGTTAACAGACCCGTCTATCTCACCCCCAGGGATTCTGGACTACCGTAGTGGAAGATATTGTGTCCAACCAGGGCAGTTTTCCATGACCACCAGCCGAATGTTGTTGGCAATGCAGCAGGGTCTCAATTCGCAAAAGGAGGAAGTGTTCCAGAAACATGGGGCAGGGTCAGAAATGGTACCAAGGCTAGGAAAATTCCAAGTGGAGAAGAAATTAATTGTGTCGTCCTCGCCGCGGTGTGATGCCCCTCAGCCATCTGCGCAACGCTTCACAAGGCCCATTGTCAACCCAAAGGATCAATCCACCCAAACGACTCCTCAGACAAAGGAATTCTTGCAAGCCCCCAAGATTTCTCCTCAGCCAGCGACCGCATCAGTAAAGCACGATTTACCTCAGCCAACCAAAAAGCTTATCCGCAAACATGTGGTTAACCCCAAAGATGTGTGTACTCAAACAGAGACTGATTATGGGTTGACCTTTCTGAAAAGCGAACCTCCTCAGGCCAAGCTGCGAACAACTGCCAAGGCACCCCTGAAGCCAGAAGCCAGGTGCCCAGTGAAGACTTCCTACCCACCTGCAACCAATATCAAGGTTTCTTCTCAGCCAGAGAGCAAACTGAGCTACAGACCCGTTTTCCACCCAGAGAGTGAGTCTAACTACAGGTGCGCGCTCCACAAGGAGATGGAAGCAGCCCAAAGGAGTTCCCTTTCTCCAGGAGCCATGCCACCTCACAGGGGGTCTCTGTCCGCTGATAATGACTCGAGGAGGAGTTCCCTCCAAAAAGGGTCTGACCCAATTCCCAGGGGCTTCCTTCCCACAGACCCTGAGCTGAGGAAAAGCTCCCTCCAAACAGGGCGTCCTCTTGACCAGAGTGGTTATCTTCAGAAAGAAAACTGGTCAGCCTACAAGCCTGCTTTTCACCCGGAAAGTGAATCCGAGTACAGATGTCCTTTACATCTAGCGATGGAGGCCTCCCACCCGCACACCTTCTCTCCGGGCTCAGAAACTCCACACAGAGGTTTGCTCCCCAGAGAAACCAAAACGGCTCTTGGGATTATACCTGAACAGAGGGAGGAAAGTCTTAGCAAAGTGGGCCTTCCCTCCAAAAACATGTCAGTACAGACGGAGCTGTTCTCCCCGGTTTCACCGTGCATGGAAGTCATGCCAGTTGTCAGGCGCTCTCCTTGGCCCAACGCAGATGCGAACTTCTGGACCTCACCGCACACAGAGGTGGCCTTCCTCCCTGGTACCCTGCCTCCTAGGTCATTAGCTAAGTTCGGGCCACAGTCACCTTGGTGGCCCTTACTCCAGACAGACGCCCCTCCTCCGACTCCGCAAAGGATGAGCAAAAAGGCCACCATCCCTTTGACTTTAGACTGGATAAGTGAGCCAAGCAACAGCCCGTTGGCTGCAGAGTGGATGTGGCCAAAGCCCAGCAGGCCGCTTGCTCTGGAATGGATGCAAAGTGATTTGAGTAGCCCGCCTCCTTCAGAAATCACGAGTTGCAAACTCAGCAATCCACCCATTGCAGACATGATGGGGCGTATGTCCACCAGTCCGTCACAGCCTCCAGAAGAGACAGAAGGAAAGTTGGGTTCTCCTGCCTCTGATTCTTCATGGACCGCCCTTCCTGTCTCCTATAGAGAGGTGCCATATTTGCCAGAGCGTCCAGAACAGCCACCCAGAGGAGCAGACCCAGGGCAAGAGGGCCGGCGGCTGAAATGTGCTGGCCCCTCCCACGAGACAGAGGACCCAAACAAGTTGCGGCGAAGGAAGTCGATTCCGAGGTTTAGTGCTTTCTTCGTGGGTATGTCATGAGAAACCGAGCTGGGTCTCTGGGCAACACGCTGGGCTTTCCTCTGAGCAGAGGCAAGGCTTCATCGCGAGGTGTTGGACTGCTGCAGTTCCAACTGCTGTTGAAGAGGAACCAGTTTGAAAGCTGGCGACGCAACGTGTCCTTTCTGTGCAGATGTGGTCTGGGAGTAAACTGGCTGGGTCAGAACTAAATTCCTTGGTGCATGCAGCCCCAATTTGGATCAGGATCATGGAGCACGCCCCAGTATTCCTTGGAGGTCTCCCATCCTGTGTGGTGTAGTCAGAGGTGTAGCTCCAAGGGGGCGGGATGGTGTGTGACACACTGGGTGCGCTCCCTTGCGGGGGTGTGGCAGGGGCATGGCGGGGGCAAGGCAGGGATGTTCTGAGGGGTATGGCGGGGGCATTCCGGGGTGGGACGGGGATGTTCCAGGGCGGGACGGGGGGAAATGAGACTTTCCCCCCTTGCTCCACCTCTGGGTGTAGCGGTTAAAAGCAGGGGACTCTAATCTGGAGAACTGGGTTTCATTCCCCACTCCTCCCCACGAGCGGCCAACCAGATTTGTTTTCCCACTCCTACATTCCTGTGGGTGACCTTGGGCCAGTCACAGTTCTTTGGAACTCTCTCAGCCCCACCGACCTCGCAAGGTGTCTGTTGTGGGGAGAGGAAGGGAAAGGAGCTTGTAAGCCACTTTGAGGCTCCTTACAGGAGAGAAAGGTGGGGTATAAATCCAAACTCCTCCTCCTCCTCCATCCAAACACTTGCTAAGATCAACACTGCTCAGCTTCTGAGATCAGGCCAACCTGGGCTATCCAGATCAGGCCAAGTGAGCTCCTATTCGGAGAAATTTAATGAGTACCGATGGGCTGCTAAATTTCTGTAATGGGGAAAATAACTGCTCCCCAGGAGGGTTTCAGGCAAGGAAAATGATATTAGGGGCCTGGGTTCTCTCTCCCTGCTCCTCATGCTGTCCAGTTAGGAGCTGCCAGGAGCAGCAGTGGGTAGTGGTTAAAAGATCGGGCGGTATAGAAATTGAAGAAATAAATAAATAAATAAATAAATAAATAAATAAATAAATAAATAAATAAATAAATAAATAAGAGCAGGTTCACTCTAATCTGGAGAACTGGGTTTGATTCCCTGTTCTACCACTAGAGTTGTTGCTTATCTGGGGAACTAGATTAGCCTGCACATTCCAACCCAGAGCCGGCAATCCTGCATACAATCCACCCCCCCAAAGTATCCATTTTCTCCAGGGGATCTCCCAGAGAGAAGCTGAATCTTTTCCAGTTTTGAGCCGGGGTCCAGTTCGTGTTATTTTGGTCTCCACCAGGGTGTTCCCAGGTACAGAGGCTGCGCAGCGCCAGTGTCTCGCCTGCCTCATGATCTCAGAATCCCGGCCAATGCCTCCAGCCGTCAACAGCGGTCTGGCTCCACTCCTGTTCCTGCAATGCTGCACTGCAGTTACTCATAGGTCTCTCCCTGCTCTGTTCCAGATGTCTCCGACGAGATGTACACGGACGTTCTCTGGTGGCTTAAAGGTGGGTGTTCCTTTCCAGCACAGCTCCAGCTACGGAAAGGCCAACAAGGGAAAACCCTCTTTGAACTCTGCCCAAAAAGCTCATGGCACTGTTCCCCAGACGCTGTCTTTAAATTCTCCTTGGCTGGTGACTTGTCCACCAGATCTGTTCCTGTGATTCTTTCCTGGACTTGCAAAAACCTTTCACCCTGGGGGTGGAGGGAGGGGAGGCCAGGCCGGCGGGATGCTTTTGAAACCCAGCCAACCTCAGAGATGCGTTTATGCCATATAAGAGTCAAATCTTTTTGTTTCTGGATTGAAAAATAAACTGGGTGAGACATGAAGGGTTACAGAGACTTTTAAATTACCCCACGGTGGTTTGATCGACTGTCCGTATGTCTGTTGTGCTTCTTTGAGTCAACTTAGAAGGAGGCAGCAGTGATCTCAGCTGTTTGTTGGGTGGAGGGTAAATATCGGAGGCGTTTGCTAACAGGGAAAAGGTTGGTCCAGATGTGTTTCCCAAGCATCTGGGTATTTAATTGCAGGTCACACATAAAAAGCCCTCAACAAAACACATTGTGTTTTTTATTTTAATTAGAGCTTGCTAAGTCATTATGTGTGGCATCCGTGTTTCACCTGATTAGCTGGAATGGATGTCCCCTAAGAAAATAAAAGTTAACCAAATTTAAAGCACATGCACATGCAAAGAAGTTTCACTGTTTGGAGGATTGTCAAGAGATAAAAGATGGTTTTATTGATTAATTACCTTGCTTTTAGCTGGTGGATTAATTAATTGACCAAAATCTTGTGCCCTAGCAGCCTGGCCTCGCTATTTTTGCCTGCACGAATGTTCATTGTGCTCAGATGTGCTGGACCATCCCATTTCTGTATATGTAGAGATTTGTTTTAAATGTTTCTAAGCCAGCCTTCCTTTCTGGCAACCGGGACCCAAGGCAGGTAACAGATTTAAAAAAAAATCCACATGTATAAATCAGAAAACAGAAAAAGTTTAAAATCTCCATCCTAGCAGAACCAGCTCTGAGTAAGGAAATATCTGGAGGTTTTTTTTGGGGGGGGGGGGAGCCTGGGGAGGGCGGGGTTTGGGGAGGGGAGGAACCTCAGCAGGGTATAATGCCATTAGTTGGGGTTGCCAGCCTCCAGGTCCTAGCTGGAGAGGGACCAGATCTGTTATTGTTATATCGCTCTCCAGGTGCAAAGTTCAGTTCACCTGGAGAAAATATTAGAGATTTTGGGGGTGGGGCCTGAGGGTGGGGGGTCAAGAAAGGAGGGGCCTCAGCAGGTCTCAATGTCACATGGTCACAATGTCACCTGCTGAGGCCCCTCCTTTCTTGACTCCGCACCCTCAGGTTGCACCCCCCCTCTTCTATTTCCCAACCAATAGAAGGCAACTCAGCACACAGTCTACACTCCAAAGAAGTCATTTTTTCTCCAGGGGAATTGATCTCTCTCGCTTGCAGATCACTTGGAATAGTGGGAGATCTCCAGCCCACACCTGGAGGTTGGCAACTCTAGTCCACCTATTAAAACTGTCGCCAGCAACCTTATAAATGACATCCATAGAAGATCCTATCCTTAGAGAATCAACAGAATTCAGAAACAGCTACAAGGGGAAAATTCCAGGCTTGCGTTCATAAAGCAGGGGGCCTCTATTGCTGCACGAAGGAAGCTAGCATGGTGTAGTGGTTGAGAGCAGGTGGACTCTAATATGGGGAACCGGGTTTGATTCCCTGTTCTGCCTCTTGAGCTGTGGAGACTTATCTGGTGAACTAGATTAACGTGGGCACTCCAACACATGCCAGCTGGGTGACCTTGGGCGAGTCACAGTTCTTCAGAGCTCTCTCAGCCCCACCCACCTCACAGGGTGTTTGTTGTGAGGGGGAGGGGAAGGGAACGGAGATTGTAAACCCCTTTGAGTCTCCTTACAGGAGAGAAAGAGGGGATATAAATCCAACTCTTCTTCTTTACTCCTTCTGCTTAGGAGCAGTTGAGTTCCCTGTGTGCCTTAAAAAAAGCCCTAATAAGTCCCTGGATCAGGACTCAGATTATCATGTTTGAGCTCCAAGTGGAGTCTGGCATGTCCTGGTAGATACAGTAGGGTCCCCAGGAATGGCCCTGGTGAAGCTTTGTAGAGTAGACCGGCTTTGTAGAGTAGACTGGGCCTTCCCTGTTAGCAATTACTTGTCTTGGGTGTGAATCTAACTGGCTTTAATCTCTTTCCGATTCTTGCCTTCTGACTGCTCTTCTCTCCGGCTTCCTGCCCTCTGGAAACGGCTTCTCCTCTGGACCTCCCTCCTCCAGATGAAGAGGTAAGAGACACCCCCCCCGCCCCCCGCGCAATGTGATCTTCCGCATTTTAATAGTAGAGCGACTTCCAAAGCAGGCTGGATTGGTTTTAAAGGTTCTTCTCATCTTGGGGTAAATAAAAGGTTCATTGCCTAATTTAAGACAGAAGATATACCAGCTCTGTTTGTAGTACATGTTGGGGTTTTATGGCTGGTTGACCTGGTAGGGCAGTGCGCATTTTGTTTTGGCTCAATTGGTTGGCTGAATTCCATTATAGTTGTGATTATTCCCATTAGCACAGGGTCTGGATGTAACACAAAAGGCTTTATCTGCTTTTCTTCATCCATTCAGAGACACCCTTAAGAGAGCCAGCCTGGTGTAGTGGTTAAAAGCAGGATTCTAATCTGGAGAACCGGGTTTGATTCCCCACTCCTCCACCTGAGTGGCAGAGGCTTATCTGGGGAACCAGATGTGTTTCCGCACTCCTACATTCCTGCTGGGCGACCTTGGGCTAGTCACAGTTCTTCAGAACTCTCTCAGCCTCACCTACCTCACCAGGTGTCTGTTGTGGGGAGAGGAAGCTTGTAAGCCACCTTGAGTCTCCTTACAGGAGAGAATGGCGGCTCTCCACATTGGAGTCCACCACTAGACCACACTGCCTACTCAGGGGTGGTGAATAAAGTTTTTATTACCATCTCAAGTCACCAATTCTTGACAAGGCAGGCTGGGTGAGCTAGTGCATTGGTTCGGCTGGCCCACCGAGAGCCTTTCTCGGTCCTATTGGAAAGAACTTTCTCTGCTCCTGATGGGGAGAACAGTAGGGACCAACGGACTGACTCTGCATAAGGCCTGTTTGTTTGGTCATGTGACAATCGTATCAGTAATAAACATGATAATCTGAGTTCACACAGTAGGTGGCACTGTTGAGTAGGCTACCAATCCGTTGGGGTTCTGCGCACTGAACATTTGTCTGGTTGGTGTTTCTAGCACAATACAGCTGTTTCCCCCAAACAGGCAAGTCCTATTTTAATTCCTATTTCAGAGTGAAAACACACTCAAAAATTATTACCCCAAATCAGAACTGGCTCCAGATTTGGGGGGCCCTCGGCATGATGATCTCCAGTGACCCCCTGCCATTTATTTGTCTGTGCGTGCACATATACGCACGCACGCGTGCACACACACACACACACTCTATTTATAGGCTGCTCTTTCCCTTACTGGGGCAGGGAGACTGTAAGATAACAACAAAATAAACACAATCTCTCAGTATAAAACCTATAACAATCTAATCGAGTTCCATGTCAAACTCACGGCCCTCCAGATGTTATGGACTACAGTTCCCATCATCCCCAGCCTGCATGGCTAATTGCTCGTGGTGGCAGGGGATGATGGGAACTGTAGTCCATAACATCTGGAGGGCCATGAGTTTGACACCTGTGAAGATGGCATTAAAAAAAATACAACGGAGTCCAACCCTCTCTGATTGCGGTAAACTTGTGCATAATGGGCCTCAGAGATCACCGTCCCAACCGTATCCCTGGGGGTCTTTCTTCCACTTCCTGTCAAGAGTAAGCAAAGTGCAGTTTTGTTATCGCTGAGGTTACTAATGGAGATTCAAAGAGCCATTCTGACCTGTTTCTAGAAGGCGGCAGTGGTGAGAGTGGGCACATGCCACCGTCCTCGGATTGCTAGAGCCAGCGTGGTGTAGTGGTTAAGAGCAGATGCTCTTTAATCTGGAGAACCGGGTTTGATTCCCCGCTCTGCCACTTGATCTGTGGAGGCTTATCTGGTGAACCAGATTAGCTTGTGCACTCCAACACAGGCCAGCTGGGTGACCTTGGGCTCGTCACAGTTCTTCGGAGCTCTCTCAGCCCCACCCACCTCACAGGGTGATAAGAAGTGCGCCCCCCCACTTCTTATCTCTAGCCAGGAAAAGCGATTGTATTTTGTTATCTGCTTGCTGAATGACGGAATGGGCTTGTTTTATTAGGAATCTTTGCTGCTGGCTTCAAATGTTAACATTTAAACGGTAGCAGATTTTGTCACTGGTTTACTGATCAACCGAATAGTTTTGTCACGCTCGTAATCCACCTTGCGTCCTGGTGAGAAAGGAAGGCTTTTTAATTAATATGAATAAATAAAATACGTCGCGCTATTTCTGGCAACGTTATCGGAATATCGCTGTTGAAACCGAGGGTTAAAAAAAATATCCAGAAGCGGATATTGCCAACCTGCTACAGCGGTGGGTAAGAAATATTCTGTCCTGCAATCCAGACTACAGCTGGAGCTGGGCTTTCCCATCTTGATTTGGTCTTGATTTTGAAGACGGGGGAAAATAACCCCTGGGAATCAGGCCAGACCCTTCCCAAAATAAACGTGGCCTCCAAGAATAATTATAGCTCTCTCTTGGTACTAATAGCTTCTGGCTGCAGCCTCCCCCTTTCTCCGGAAGCTGTGCTTGAGAATGGTCTCTGTCTGAGTCCTCTCAGTACTTCCTGATCTTTAAAACAGAGAATCTGGATGTGGACCCCCCCCCCCCCCCGCCCTGCCGCCTTCAGCACAGCAATGAAGGAAAAACATGCTTGTTTGGGCAGCTTGGAAGAGAAAGGAAAGACCCATCTGTAGGTTGGAATTTTTGGGTACAGTGGCAGACGTGGGCTCCCAATCCTATTTTTGCAACATAACAGAAAGGCAAAAATGGGGGAGGGTTAATTTGCAAGGATGAAGGAGCGGAGATGAAGGGGTGTTTTAATGCTTCCCAGATGCTTTTTCCTCCTGTGACTTCTTCCTACTCTTTCTTCCAACTGGGCTTCTTTCTGGCACTGTGGGTTGATTCTCGAAAAGGTTGTGTATGTGTGTGTGTGTGTGTGTGTGGCGGGGGGCAGTTCTGGGAAGAAAGAATTGCGAGGGAAAGGACGCTCCCGCCCCTCTTAGAATTAAGTGCATGATGGCCACGGGTGTAGATGTTTTTAAAAGGACACATTTATGGAGGAATTAGTCCCATACAACCCATTGCTCAATGGAACCTCCATGGACAAAGGCAGTATACCTTTGAGAAGTTTCTGCTGCTGGAAACAGAGGCTCATTCCGCACATGCAGAATAATGCACTTTCAAACTGCTTTCAGTGCTCTTTGAAGCTGTGCGGAATGGCAAAATCCACTTGCAAACAGTTGTGAAAGTGGTTTGAAAACGCATTATTTTGCGTGTGCGGAAGGGGCCAGAGAGTCATCATATCTTTCAGGCTTGGCTTCTGAGCTCCTGGCTGGCACCTTTCAGGGGTGTGTGTGCGTGTGCGTGTGCGTGTGCGTGTGCGTGTGCGTGTGCGTGTGTGTTTGGACAGGATGTTAAAAAAAATTTTTTTTCGATTTATAAACCGCCCTCCCCCGCAGGGCTCAGGGTGGTGAACAACAATAATAAATAGTACAACAACAGCAATCATTTTTTAAAAAAACATAACAACATAAAACTGCATAAAAGCTTTAAAAAATGCAAGGTTGACAATAGATGGCAACACCCAACCCCATTATTATGTCCCAGGGAGGCCACAAATATCAAGTTAATTCAGTTTGGATCTGGCTGGCAAGATGTAAAAGCCTGGCGGAACAGCTCTGTTTTACAGGCCCTGCGGAAACCATTCAGATCCCGCAGGACCCCTGATCTCCCTAGGGAGCCTGTTCCACCAGGTAGGGGCCAAGGCCGTAAAGATCCTGGCCCTTGTGAAGGCCAGCCGGATATCTTTTGGGCCAGAGACCACCAGCAGATTTTGCTCCAACGAGCGGAGGGGGTGTAAGGGGCAATACGGGGAGAGGCGGTCCTGCAGGTATGCAAGGCGGTCCCGCAGGCAGTCCTGCAGGTATGCAAGACCGCTCACAGCCTTAAAGGTCATTCCCAGAACTTTTCTGTTTGGGGTATGAAAAGATTCTTTGACTGGCCATGCCAAGCGAGAGTATCCCTCTCCCTTGGTACATCTCGCAAGTCAGCGTGCATTAGCAGTGCGAAAACATAATCATTTTGCCCTCCCTGCTCCTGGTGCTTTTCTCCATCCCGTGGTTTTGCTTTGTACTATCTAAAAAGTCAAGAAATTGACACAATAGCCTACAAGAAATTGACATAATCCCCTACTATGGGCTTTTTACAAGTGTAGGTGATTTTAATTTGTAATAAATACATATGAGTTTTTGATATTCAGCAGTTTTATATTTAATGGCTCCTTAAACCATTTTGTTCCCTTTTACTTAATTCTAATTTTGTGGGGTTAAGTTTTCCCCCCTTTTTTGGTTTGTGTATTTTCCTTTGTACTCCAGGGAGGATACTCGGGTAGTGTGGCTGCTGGGAACAGAAAAACGCGCACTGTCTGGAAGGGCTCTGAGGGTAATCCTCAGTAATCCTGAGATTCACTGGACACAGTACAGATTTAGACATTCATGGTCCCTCCCTCCCCTTTCCTCCACTTACAAGGGAGTCTTCCCTACTCCTCTCAGATCTCTGTGGGTGGGAAACCCACAAAGTTTGAAGGTAATCCCCGGCTTGCTTTTCTGATCTCCCCCGCTTTTCTGTTTCCCTTGCTGTTCGAGGGAGGTGGATTTTCAAGACAGCTGAGTTATGCAATAAAATTTACAAGGCCCCGACCTGTTTGCAGGTCATGATAATTTGCTAGATTTGAGAGGCATGGTGACCAGAATCTTGTAAAACAGACTATATAGCACATTGGCTCCAAAGAGGCTTCTTTAATTATCTGCATTACCTACAAGGCATATATCAAATGCTTATTTTAGGATTCGCGGTGTGAGTAAAATACAGATTACTTCAGTGAACTGTTGGAACACCTGTACCGCGATGACCCGGGCCGGCCCAACCTTGTCTGATCTTGGTAGTTTAGCAGAGTTGGTTAGTAGTTGGTTGGAAGGGAGGCCACCAAGGAAGTCTATGGTTGCTATGGAAAACCACCTTGGAACATCTCTTGCCTGAAAAACCCTATGTGTGGAAGGGGCCTCACAGGTGCTCTCTGTTGATGATTTCTGAAGCTGGGCCCAGGCTTACATTTTTTAAAAAAGTTTTTAAAGATTTTATGATGTATTTTATCTGCTATATTGGGTTGTACACAGCCCAGAGCCCTTCGGGGGTGGGCGGTATAGTGCATTCGAAGTATGTACAAACAAACAAACAAACAAATTCTGCACGTGGCCAGAGTTGCCCTCCGTTGTGAATATAATGCCCATGCCCTGGGGTCACTACCTGCTCATTTCCGAAACTGGCTCCGAGGATTCAGCATGCACTTTGCACATGCCCAAGAACACTCTGTACAGCCGTTGGGGAAGCCTGTTTTGTGCTCTGCGCATGCCCGGGGGCGGTGACGCTAGGCACTTTGCACATGCCCCGCCGCTCAGCCCCGCCGGGCCCGGCGCGCTCCCGTCCCAGGCCGCGATGCTGCCGGCTGCTCCCCCGCCCAGCCTTCGGCGGATCACATGAGCGTCCGCAGCCTCGGCCGGCTGTCCTATCCCGGCGCCGGCCTGGCAGGGGCCGAGCGGGCGAAGGAGGGAGCAGCGCCCAGGAGGAGCCCCGCCGAGCCGAGGCGCGGGCCATGGTAAGGGCGGGCAGCGCGGGAGGGGCACGGACCGGAGTCACTCCGGAGCCACTCCGGCATCGGCCTGGCGCGCCCCGCGGGAGCTGCGGCCGCTTCCAAGGGCGGGCGGAGCACTTGGCTTCTGCTGCATCCGGGGCGCTTCCGCGGAGCCTCGATGCGGGCATCAGCTGGCACTCCGGTGCCGCCTAGGCCCCTGCCCCACTTGGCCTGCAGAGGCCGCCCCGGGGAGCTGGCGTGCCGGGAGAAGATCCGGCGCCTCCGCCTGCGCTCCCAAACCGGTTGTCCTTTGCAGATGCGAAACAAATCATAATTGCAACGGGAAGAGCCCCTGAGCATGTGTAGAGTGCTTCTCTTCTCATGGCGGCGGCAATGCGGTCTGGGATCCTTCCTCTGTGGAAAGGGAGCTGGGGAGGCTGCCAAGCCAGCATTTGCTATCTTTGGGGTGCATGTTTGGATGGGGTGGGGGTGGGGATTGTTTATAGGTCAATTGGGAAAAGCAGCATCTAAATATGTCAGGCATGCTTAACGTTACTTAATTTAAATTGGATTGGATTCTGAGTGCCAGGGGCTCGAGGCCGGGCCGGGGTGACCCCAGAGTGGTGTTTCACTTGCAGCCGAGCGCTTACATCTGTGCAGCGCCGCACGCTGGGACGCACCATGTTCTGCACGTCGCGAACATAAAACCACAACCTCATTAGCATCAGTGACAATTCAGGGCTGATGGACT
This sequence comes from Sphaerodactylus townsendi, assembly GCF_021028975.2. Lineage (NCBI taxonomy): Eukaryota > Metazoa > Chordata > Lepidosauria > Squamata > Sphaerodactylidae > Sphaerodactylus > Sphaerodactylus townsendi. The sequence continues at coordinate 18,430,334 of NC_059440.1, read as the reverse complement.
ACAGACTGCAATCTGATACAGCTCTAACTGAGCATCTCTTTCATCACTGTGGGGCTTACATCTGAGTAAACACACACTGGATGGAGCCCAGACTGGAGTTCCCCCAGTCTTCGCCAGGCTATGCGATTAATGGCATCTGAGCTGAACCTCCCAAAGGCAAAGACCTCTTCCCTTTCATGTGTGCCTGCAGGCAGAGGGATCACCCCCCTTCAGGTCAAAGTCTAGATCTCATATTTTTATCTTTCTTCTTCCAAAGGCCTCAAAGCGGTTCTTGCACCTTTGTGGTGTCCGCCAAGCAACCCTGTGAGGTAGGCTAGGCTGAGAATGACTAGCTCAAAGTCATCTGTCTGCCGATGGTGAGGATTTGAAACCTGGTCTCCGTGTGCGTGGGTGCTGTCGGGCCATAGCTGACTTATGGCCAACCCCGTTGGGTTTTCAGGGCAAGGGACTTTCGGAGGTGGTTTGCCATTGCCTGCCTCTGCTTCATACCCCTGTTATTTCTTGGAGGTCTCCCATCCAAATTTTAATCAGGGTTGATGCTTCTGAGCTTCTGAGATTTTATGAGATCAGACTAACCTGGGGTTATCTAGGTTAGGACTGGATCTCCAAGGCTGGCATTGGCCATCACACCATGCGGGGTGGGGGTGGGGGTGGGGGTGGGGGGGGCTAGTGCAGGCAGACAGACCTTTCCCCTTAAGCCTGGCGATGGGGTGGTGCCTTTACCAGCCTGACTGCATACCAGCCTGACTGAAACGACCCACAAATTGTCTTTTGGATTTTCTTGTGGTGATGCCGGCGATATCCATGTCAGCTTTTTTGGCCAACTGGTTTATAAGCCCGAATTTTTTTGGAAGGGGGATTCTCGAAATCTCTGAGAATCTTCTTTTTTTTTGGTTGGATGAATCAGATCATTGGAAGTATTGGAAAGCTCTGCAGCCTTTGTGGACAGGCATTCAGTCACCCCTCCCCCCACAAAGTTTCCCTCTTCTTTTTTCTTTTGGATGAAATATATATATTTCGTCCAAAAGGGGAGCAGCTGGAAACAGTATTACTGACCTCCAGCAGAGGCTGGTTGGAAAGAGGCAAGACCAAAGGGACAGCAACTCATGCAGAGATGCAGCAGCCAGCCTCAAGTGGGAACTTTTGGCTCTCTTTTTATGAATTTATTTCTTGTGACGTACCTGCATGTTTTCTTGTGGCCCACAGTTTGGGAATGACTACTTCAGTGGCTGTTGACTGTGGTCTGATCTTGTAGGGGAAGTCAGTGTCTTTGAAGGGCCTACGTAAATCATTGGCTGTTTATCTCTGGCACAATGCAAATAGGTCAGAGCTGGAAGAAGGCATTTTTGAAGTGCTTGAAATGACCATACTGTGAACTGGAAAATAGATCGAACTCTGAAAGGTGGCAACTGATCTGGACTTTGGTGTGTTCAGTTCTATTTACAGTCATTTGGCCAGCAGGTTGAAATAATAATAATAATAATAATAATAATAATAATAATAATAATAATTTGGATTTATATCCCCCTTTTCTCTCCGGTAAGGAAAAGGGGCTTACAATCTCCTTTCCCTCCTTTCCCACAACAAACACCCTGTGAGGAGGATGGGGCTGAAAGAGCTCCAAAGAATTGTGACTAGCCCAAGGTCACCCAGCTGGCATGTGTTGGAGTGGTTCACCAGATAATCCTCCACTGCTCATGTGGCAGAGCGGGAAATCAAACCTGGTTCTCCAGATTAGAGTGCACCTGCTCTTAACCACTACACGACTGCTGTTCTTCCTCTCAAAAGTAATTAATACAGAGTCAGCAAGGTCACTCTACTATTATATCAGCTAGAGATCTCCACATTCTACTAACTGGAAAACAAAACTTAGCAACTATGTAAGAAATACTATTGTTCTTACCCATTGAAAAATGACCATTGTGAAGTGTTAGTTCACCTGTATATTAAGGGTTGTGAAGTTGCACTTGGCGTTTGGCACATCTTTGTGAATGCTGATTAGAAGCATGATTGTGAAAATGACTCTCCGTGACCTACAAGAGTATACAAAGAGGGTCTCCTTTTAGAGAAACCGCTCAGGGATGGCCCCAGTGTTTGTGGATTTCGTCAGATGCCGGCAGCGAGTCATCTGTCAACAGAGATGTAGCTACAAACGGGCACGGAAGAAGGAAGGAAAAGAAAACAGTGGGTTTAAAAGTCAATGAAATGCAAGAGATAGCATCTAAGCAAAGCTCAAGCGTATGGGCACAGTGGCAATTCAGATCAGCGTTAATTGACGGTAACGCAATCTTGCTAGACTTGCTGAGTTAATTCCTCATAATACCTGCAGTGTATATGACTGGAATCCATTGTCTTTATCAGGGCTTAATGAGCGAGTGAAAAGCTTCCTGATGAATTCTAACTTGGGAGTTTTCACAGCGGAATCTGCCTTTGAAGTTTGTTTGTGGAATAATGGTGACTTTCTGGCGACGTCACATAGCAGCTGGGCTTTAGATTTGGAAAGTAGCTCTCAATAAGTCCAGAAGTGAGGACTGGAGAGGAACCCTTCATGGCTCAAGTGGTGCATGAGGATATTATTTAAACGGGCTGCTGTTGGTGGATGTTAGAGAGGATCATGGGACACTGTTTTGGGGAGACAGCTGTTTCTAAAGCAAACAAAGACTAAGATGCTTATGACTTTCTTTAAGAGATGGAAGCCAATACCTTCAAATGTCTACCTCTGCAGAAAGTCTAGGAGGTCTACCATAAAATACAGAGATGGCTGCTACCTTATATAGCTCAAGGCTTTAGATAAAGTTGCAGAGGATTGGTCAAAGGCCATGATGGCTAAATGGAGTTTCCATGTTCAGAGGGACTGTACCTCTGAATACCAGTTGCTTGACAACCACAGGGAAGGCTGTGACATCTCTGCCCTGCTTTTGGACCTTCTGGATGGGGAGGAACTAATTGGCCTGTGTGAGGAACAAAAGTTTGGACCACTGGACCTTTGGTTTGATGCAGTAAAGCTTTTCTTATGTTCTTTTGAAATCAGGGCAGATTCTGGCCATTTGAGACCATCCCAGCTCTAGAAGAGGACCGTGCATTTCCAAAGGATACCGATCAGACCCCTTACATCTTGACACACTTCTTTTCCAGAATCAGGGAGTACTGTGTGCAAGTCAGCTGGATTGAACATCTGGGCACCACATGTGGCTCAGGGATGCTCAGCACTTCTCTTGCTTTGGGGTTGTAGTCGACCCACGCGGTCAGCGTAAGAACGAGACGAGACGCGGAGATAACATCTGGTGGAGATCGCCAGCAGCGGGAGACCGGAGGTCCGTGTTCCTAGCGAGTCTCCCGTCTGCCGGTTCCTGGCACCTTTTATTGTTACTCTATCGGGGGCGTGTAGGAGGGAGGACTGGGGGGAGTTCCGGGAGAGCGGGAGGTCGGGAGATCATCATGTGATGCATGATCTCATCTGGCTACGTGCGGAGAGGAGCGTACGCGTCTGAGCCTAATCCTCACCTGGGGGCAAGACCATTGTCCCTGCGCCCGGTGATTGAGCCAGACAGTTCACGACCCGTGACTCATGGGGGGATGAGGAGTGGGGGTGCGATGCGACCGGCAAGGCCGCAGGTCCGTTGGCGTCCCAACGTTCTACTACGGCACTGCTGGGTCGGCGGTGCACTACTACAGGGGTCATGCCTGCCTGTAACAATTATGAGGATCTAATGTTCAGAGTTTCATGCCTTTGCCCCGGAAGTCTGTGATCCTGGCCAATTCACAAATATCTGTCTGCTTTTGGGTGTGTGTAATTTGTCCAGTTTTCTCCCAAAGTGCAATACTCTAGATCCAGACTGTCTAGCAGTTAGGGCTTCAAGCATCAGCTTGATAAATAGTTAGATTAATCAGAAATCAGGGGTCAGAAAGAGGGCTGTAAGACAGAACCGCCCAGGAATGTGGGAACGGTGGAGTTTGTGAATGTTTCCTTGGTGTTTATTCCAGAGGGGTAGCAGCAGTCCAACAGCACTAATCAAACTAAAAACATTTATTCCAGCGTGATCTATTGTGAGTCAGATAAATTGGGCTCCTGTTCTAACAGTGCAGATTGGATTTATATCCTGCTCTTCTCTACCAGGTATTTGAAGAACATAATCTTATTCCCCCCTGAGTATTGTCTTTCCCTGGTTAAATATTCTCAGTTTTTTCAATTTCTCCCCCTAGAACTTGTTTTCCAGATTCTGGACTATTTTGGTTGTCCTTATCAGAACCTGTTCCAGCTTGTCTTCATCTTTCTTACTGCTATCAGAATGGAATATAGTTCCCCATGTGTATTCTGGCTAGCTCAGAGAAGAGTGGAATTAGTACCAGACATGACTTTGTTTCTGTTAGTGAAGTCTATGATAACATTAGCCTTTTTTGCAGTAGCATCACCTGTCGGCTCATGTTTGACTTGGGATCGACTGTGACCCCAAAATCCTTTTCCCAAATACTTCTGCCAAACCAGGTGTTACCCAACCTGTATGTATGCATTTGCTTATTTTTGTCTAAATTCATAACTTGGTGTTGCTGAATTTCATTTTCTTTAATTAGCCCAGCTTTCAAATGTATCAAGATCGTTCTGAATTTGATTTCCATCTTCTAAGGTGTTGGGTGCCCCTCCCAGTTATATGACATCTGAAAATTTGATAAGGATAGCCTCCACCCCTAATAAAAATATCAAAGCATACAAGGCTGAGAACTGAATCCTGCTACGTCCCACTCAAAACACCCCTCCAGACTGTTAAAGTGTCAGTTCTGAAGACATCTCACATTTTTCTTTCTCGTTACTATTGGTAACGGTTGTGCCTTTATTCTCTTCTATTTTTGTGAGGTCCCACCTGTAAGAAACCCCCTCCCTGGATTGCTTTCTCTTTCCTAAAATTCAAAAAGGTATGTGTTGATTTACCTGCACTTTGAGTTTTCCATATGGCCAAGGATCCCAGCATTAGGTGGTCATCTCCCCCCCCCCCCAGTTCCTGTGACTTTGACCTCATCAAATCTTCTCCACTGGTTAGAATCAAAGGCAATTGTTCTTTCTTACATCTTCTGAAAGCAGATGTTAAGAACATAAGAACATAAGAACAAGCCAGCTGGATCAGACCAGAGTCCATCTAGTCCAGCTCTCTGCTACTCGCAGTGGCCCACCAGGTGCCTTTGGGAGTTCACATGTAGGATGTGAAAGCAATGGCCTTCTGTGGCTGTTGCTCCCGAGCACCTGGACTGTTAAGGCATTTGCAATCTCAGATCAAAGAGGATCAAGATTGGTAGCCATAAATCGACTTCTCCTCCATAAATCTGTCCAAGCCCCTTTTAAAGCTATCCAGGTTAGTGGCCATCACCACCTCCTGTGGCAGCATATTCCAAACACCAATCACACGTTGCGTGAAGAAGTGTTTCCTTTTATTAGTTCTAATTCTTCCCCCCAGCATTTTCAATGAATGCCCCCTGGTTCTAGTATTGTGAGAAAGAGAGAAAAATTTCTCTCTGTCAACATTTTCTACCCCATGCATAATTTTATAGACTTCAATCATATCCCCCCTCAGACGTCTCCTCTCCAAACTAAAGAGTCCCAAACGCTGCAGCCTTTCCTCATAAGGAAGGTGCTGCAGTCCCTCAATCATCCTCGTCGCCCTTCTCTGCACTTTTTCTATCTCTTCAATATCCTTTTTGAGATGTGGCGACCAGAACTGAACACAGTACTCCAAGTGCGGTCGCACCACAGCTTTATATAAGGGCATGACAATCTTTGCAGTTTTATTCTCAATTCCTTTCCTAATTATCCCCAGCATAGAGTTTGCCTTTTTCACAGCTGCCATACATTGAGTTGACATTCCCATGGAACTATCAATTAAGACGCCCAAATCCCTTTCCTGGTCTGTGACTGATAGCACTGACCCCTGTAGCGTGTATGTGAAGTTTGGATTTTTTGCCCCTATGTGCATCACTTTGCATTTTGCTACATTGAACTGCATTTGCCATTTCTTAGCCCACTCACCTAATTTATCAAGGTCCGCTTGGAGCTCCTCGCAATCCTTTGTGGTTCTCACCACCCTACATAATTTGGTATCATCTGCAAACTTGGCCACCACGCTACCCACCCCTACTTCCAGGTCATTTATGAATAGGTTAAAGAGCACTGGTCCCAATACGGATCCTTGGGGGACACCACTCCCTACATCTCTCCATTGTGAGAATTTCCCATTTACACCCACTCTTTGCTTCCTGTTTCTCAACCAGTTTTTAATCCATAGGAGGACTTCCCCTCTTATTCCTTCATTGCTGAGTTTTCTCAATAGTCTCTGGTGAGGAACTTTGTCAAAAGCCTTTTGGAAATCCAAGTAGACAATGTCCACTGGTTCCCCCTTATCCACATGCCTGTTTACATCCTCAAAGAACTCTAGTAAGTTTGTAAGACAGGATTTGCCTCTGCAAAAGCCATGCTGACTCTTTCTCAGCAGGTCTTGCTTTTCTACATGTTTTATAATTTTATCTTTAATGACAGATTCTACTAATTTACCAGGAACAGATGTCAAACTGACTGGCCTGTAATTTCCCGGGTCCCCCCTAGATCCTTTCTTAAAGATTGGTGTGACATTGGCCATCTTCCAGTCTTCAGGGATGGAGCCTGATTTCAAGGATAAGTTGCATATTAAAGTGAGAAGATCAGCAATTTCATGCTTGAGCTCTTTAAGAACTCTTGGGTGAATGCAATCTGGGCCAGGGGATTTGGTAACATTTAGTTTATCAATGGCTGCCAGAACTTCTTCCTTGTCTACCACTATCTTTGTTAGTTCCTCGGATTCGCCTCCTAAGAAGCTTGGTTCAGGTGCAGGAATTTTCCTCACCTCCTCTTGGGTGAAGACAGATGCAAAGAATTCATTCAGCTTTTCTGCAATCTCCCTGTCATCTTTTAGCACACCCTTTGTTCCTTTGTCATCTAACGGGCCTACCGCTTCCCTTGCTGGCTTCCTGCTTTTGATGTACTTGAAGAACTGTTTGTTGCTGGTTTTGATGTTCACAGCCATGTGTTCCTCATAATCCTTTTTTGCCTCCCTTACAGCTAACTTGCTTCTCTTTTGCCACCATTTGTGTTCTCTCTGGTATTCTTTATCAGTTAAGTTGGACTTCCATTTTCTAAAAGACATCTTTTTTTTCCTAATAATTTCCTCAACGTCCCTTGTTAACCATGGTGGCTTTCTTTTGGACTGGGCGCTGCCTTTCCTAACCTGCGGAACACATTCCAGCTGAGCTTTTGTGACTGTGTTTTTAAATAACCTCCAAGCATCTTGGACATTTTTGACTCTCTTGATTTTCCCTTTCAGCTTCCTGCGCACTATCCCCCTCATCTTTGAGAAATTTCCCTTTCTGAAGGCAAATGTAACTACATTAGTAGTTGTCACTTGTTCGCATGCAGAGATACTGAATCTGACAGCATTGTGGTCGCTGTTCCCTATCGGCTCAACAACACTGACTTCCCGCACCAGGTCCTGGGTCCCACATAGAATTAGATCTAGGATCACATCTCCCCTGGTTGGTTCTACAACCATCTGCTCTAAGCCACAGTCATTTAGCATATCCAGGAATGTTCTCTCCTTACTATGACCTGAACATGCATTTTTCCAGTTTATATGGGGATAGTTAAAATCGCCCATTACCACGACATTTTTGCTTTTGTTGGCCTCTCTAATTTCTTTTTCCATCTCAGAATCCTCTTGTGCGCTTTGGTCAGGGGGACGATAATATATTCCTAATGTTAAACTATGCTTCACCCCTGGTATTGATATCCACAGTGCTTCTGTAGGGGAATCAGCTCCCCCTGCATTGTCTATTTTATGTGACACTATGCTCTCTTTGATGTAGAGGGCCACTCCACCCCCAATACGCCCTGTCCTATCCTTCCTGTAGAGCCTGTAACCTGGGATAACAGCATCCCACTGGTTCTCCTCATTCCACCATGTCTCTGTGATGCCCACTATATCAATGTCCTCCTTCAAAACTCTGTACTCCAGCTCCCCCATTTTAGGTCGAATGCTTCTACTATTAGCATAGAGACACTTGTATACTCTGTCTCTGTCCCTAACCTGGGATTTATGTGTTTTGCCCTCTAGCCTTTTGTAGACACTATCACTTATCACATTGCTGTGCTCTTCACTTGTATGTGGTTGATTTAAAAAAACCTCCTTCTCTGTCTGCATCCCCATGGACTCTGTATTCCGAACCGAAGTCACCTCAGCTCCTGTCGGCTTTCCCCCAGGGATCAGTTTAAAAGCTGTTCTGCCACCTTTTTAATGTTGAGCGCCAGCAGCCTGGTTCCTCTTTGGTTAAGATGAAGCCCGTCCCTTTTGTACAGGCCTGCCTTATCCCAAAAGGTTCCCCAGTTCCTGACAAATCTGAAACCCTCTGCCTTGCACCACCTTCTCATCCACGCATTGAGACCCTGTATCTCCGCTTGCCTAGCTCGCCCTGCGCGTGGAACAGGTAGCATTTCAGAGAATGCCACCTTGGGGGTCCTGGATTTTAACCTTTTTCCTAGCAGCCTAAATTTAGCTTCCAGAACCTCCCGGCTACATTTCCCAATGTCATTGGTACCAATGTGGACCACAACTGCTGACTCCACCCCAGCACTGTCTAACAGCCTATCTAGACGTAGCGTGACATCCGCAACCTTCGCACCAGGCAGGCAAGTCACCATGCGGTCATCACGCCTGTCACAAACCCAACTCTCTATATTCCTGATGATCGAATCACCCACTACAAGGAGCCCCCCACCTCCCCGAGGGGTATCCTCAGTGCGAGAGGATATCTGACCACCAACTAAGGAAGGGGTCCCATCTAAGGGAACATCTTCCCCCACCGCAGACTGGCACCCTCTGTCACCCAGACTCTCATTCTCCATGACATCTGAAGAGATGTCACCTTGGGAGTGGGACCCGGCTGCTGGGTCCCTGAAAGCCTTGTTTGTTGCCCTCTCTGCCTCTCTCAGCTTCTCCAGGTCTGCCACCTTGGCTTCAAGAGAACGGACACGTTCCTTGTATGCCAGGAGCTCATTGCAGCGAGGGCACACCCACGACTTCTGGCCTAGTGGCAGATAGTCATACATGTGACACTCAGTGCAAAACACTGGGAAGCCCCCATCCCCCTGCTGGCTTCCTGCCTTCATATCTGCTTTTGTTTATATATTTAGATATTAAACTTTTAGTCAGTGCCCCTTTGAGCTATCTGTACCTACTATCCCTCAAAAAATGTCCTTATTAATTAATTAATTTATTTATTTTTTAAAAAAAGAAGAAGAAATTGCCGCTGGTTCCAGAGACTGAACTAAAGACTGAATGACTCACCTCAGGAGCCCCACCTTTAGCAGCCCAGGACAAAGAGTAACCTCTGTTAACCCCTGTTAAGCCCCACCTCCAGCAGTCTCAGCTCTTAGCAACCTTACAAGGAGAAAAAGAGAAAACCCCTGCAAACCCCTGTTAAAAATACACTGTTTTAAAAGATGTGGCTTTGAGAAAAGCCCTCCAAAATGAACACCAGCAGGTCACTCTGCTCTTCCTGGCCCTCACTCTGCTCTTCCTGGCCCTATGTTGTCAGCAAAGCAGAACTGGAATTTATTGTAATTTCATAGGTAGTTGGCATTTATCTTGGGAGGTAACTATGCTTAGGTTTGCACTGATACACATTAAATTTTCTGCTAACAAAAGTGATGGGGAAATTTCCAACAGCCTCCTTTTCCTAGTGTACATCCTTGATTTGCCTCTTATGCTCTTCCTGAGGGCCTCTAAAGCTTTACCTGAGAATGGGATTTCGGGGAGACCAATAAGTTGCCGTTGTGGGTATGTGTGTGTGTGTGTGGGTGGGGGGGAAAGGGACACATTCTGTTTTACTGGCAGAAGTGCCTTGCTGGGGTGGAAAAAATAGTCTAGGGCCCCTTCTGCACATGCAAAATAATGCGTTTTCAAACCACTTTCACAACTGTTTGCAAGTGAATTTTGCTATTCCGCACAGCTTCAAAGAGCACTGAAAGCAGTTTGAAAGTGCATAATTTTGCATGTGCGGAATGAGCCTAGATCCAACCCATAGTCTTTCAATAACTATCAAAGAACGAAAGGTTGCATCTTTGAAATTTCTGCAATATATGTTTGCAAAGTATTTTCTCCCAGGCTTAGTGGTCTGTTGGATTCTCTAACAGCAATGTGGTGAGTTGGAGTCTCAAACAGCAATGTGGTCTGTTGGATTCTCTAACAGCAATGTTTTTTGGATTTCTTTTCCTGTTTCTATCCCTGAAACTCTTTATGAAGCGACCCTTTTCACCCTTCGGGATGTCTGTGCAAGTGTATTCATTTCTGATGTTGAGTGCGAATTCTTCTCCCTTTCTGTTGCTTCCATTTGCACAAGTGAAATCCTTCAGCGGCTGCTTTTCAATTATGCCTTCTGATGGTTTTTCTCGGAATCCTGCGGTTAGCTACTCTTGGAAGGAAAATGCTGTACTTGGATGGATCCAGTAGAGCTGGTGTGTATTCTTTGGTTCTTTGGATGGATCCGGTAGAGCTGGTGTACATTCTTATCTCAGAAAGGTATCTATTTTAAGGTTTTCATTGTAAGCAAAATATACATCGTCAGTTGATTAAATGGCACATGATGAATACACTCCCAGGACTTGAAATGGTTGACATTCCTTCTAGCTAGTCTAGTCCAACAAGTTTTGCAATGCCATTCATTACTTGATTAGTTTATTTGCCAGTCAGCTATGCTGGGAGAGCCCATAATTAGAATTTAGAGAGTGAAGAATATCTACATCTGTAGTAGGAAGCAGCATATATTGCTTGAGGTGTGCAATTAACAGTTGTCTGTAACTAGGTTAAAGTTGTATGCTTTATAGTTTAGTACTCGGTGCTGAGAACTGTGCAAGACCTCAGCTCCTTTGCCAGCCAATTCAAGGCACATGTAAATCACCACCAGTTCAAGGAAGGGGTCTGCAGATACTGGTTATGTTCCCCAAACTGGAACTTTCAGCATTTATTGTTTTAGAAACTTTACACTCCCTGGCTGTGTTTACTCAGGACTATTCTGCACATTAGGAGCCCTGTGGTGCAGAGTAGGAAGCTGCAGTACTGTAAGCTCTGCTCCCAACCAGAGTTTGATCCCAGAGGAAGTCGGTTTACAGTAGCTGGCTCAAGACTGACTCAGCCTCAAGCCAGTAAGACAAGTACCCATCTTGGTGGGAGATGACTGGGGAAGGCAACAACGAACCATCCCATAAACATAGTTTGCCTAGTAAACGTCATGACGTGACTGATATCACCTCATGGGTCAGCAATGAACCAGTGCTTGCGCAGGGGACTATCTGTATTTTTTTTACTTTGCACATGCTCTGTGACATTCTCCTTTCACGTGTAGTAGAATCCTGTTTTGCAAACTGGTTTGGGGTCAGAGATCTGGCTAAAAGCAAAGCCCACTCCACAGAGACCAGATCGGATTGTGACGGAATCGAATGAATGGATGGATCTCCCCAGGGCAACGAGAGTCCTTTCTTTCTGGCTCAGGCTGTGTTAGAACAGCGACCTGAGCAAATGCTGGAATGGTTGGGGGGTGTGGTTATGCAAATATAAGTGGCTGTTCTCCCCCCCCCCCCTTCCACCCTACCTCCCTTTCATTTACAAGCCCTGTAGCAAAATATTCAATTTGCAGCTCAGGTCAGAGCGGAAGATGGCTTCGTACATCTCTGAGCCAGAGAAGGAGGAAAAGGTACTGTGTGGAAAGGGGGGGGGGGTAAGGGGTAGGGAGGGGTGGAGAAGCCCTGGTTTCTGGGACAGGACAGGAGTTGGCATTACCGTGGCACGGACTGCTGCAGATGGAACCAACTCCCCACTCCTCTTCCAGAAACAGACGTGGTAGCAATAATTCTATCCTCACCCTTGTGCGGAGCTCAACTACAAGGTGAGGGATTGCTGGCAGTGGGGGGTAAGGACTTGCTTCTAGTTATCTCTCACAAAGAACAGCAAACCACTGGCGAGACCTGCGGAAAAGGGGGACAGCTCAGCTCTTGTCCCTTTGTAGGTCGCATCGATGAGGCTGTTTGTAGCCGGCGTTCTTTCCTCCCTTCTGTCTGCAGAGCTCCACCTCTTGGAAGTGTCCTCCTTTGCCTCCTTCTCCTTCCTTAGAAGCCGGTTCAGAATCAATCTCTCGCGCAGGGGAAGCGTCTCAAAGGGAGCGCAGCACAAAGGAAACTCTTGAGATAATTTTTTTCCACGAAAGCCCAGTATATTTTGGGCTGCCAACAGCTGATTCGGTCCCCAGCGTGACACGGCCTTTGATCAGCCTCCTATTCCGGCTGCACAGTCCTAAACAAAGTTATATCCTTCCAAAGGGAGGGGCTGAGACTCAGAGGAAGAGCCTCTGCTTTGCGTGCAGAAAGTCCCAGGTTCGATTCCTGGCATCTCCAGTTGCAAAGGACTGGGTGATTTGAAAGAACTCTGTCTGGGCCCCTGGAGATCTGTAGTCGGAAGCATCGTATTGTTTGGGGTATGCAATTAACAGCTGTATGCAACTAGGTTATACTTTGTGGCTTAGTACTTGGTACGGGGACGTAGGTGCGGGGACGTAGATGGAGATTTGCTGCCAGTCTGAGTAGATAACACCGACGTTGACGCAACAGTGGTCTGATTCAGTCTATGGGAGTTTTATGTTTGTGTGATCAAGTGTACTGAGACAGATTTTTGACTGAACTAGGTTGTGGTCTGTGCTTAGTGGAGGTGGGAAAAAGTGGTGAGTCTTGGAGGTGCCCTAGCATTCAATTTTGTACCGCAACTGACTGACGTAACTGTCTCTGTGGAATTGTGTTTCGAGATCGTCCCTTCAAAATACAGCACGTGCCCTTTAGGAAGGGTCTGTCACGGGCTCAGGGACCTCAGGCAAACTAATGCAGCTTTGTCAGATTTTTAGAAATGCCATTGAGCTGCAGGGGCCCCAGAAGGCATCTGTAGCAAGGGACGAGGCTCCCCTGGTTATATAGGGCAGCACTAAGTTCCCTTGAGGAACGCATTTGGCATTTCAACCCCCTGCCCATGCCCTTATGCTTGCAAAGATGTCTAGAGCGATCTTTGCATCTTCAGAAGCATCCTAGCTGTTGGTGGATGGAGACATGGAAGAGCTGCAGTCATGTCCAGAATTTGTCAGATGTTGACATAGACGAATCCTAGATGGATTTAAGAAGAAGAATAACAGTTTGGATTTACATCCCACCTTTCTATCCTATAAGAAGGCTCAAGGTGGCTTACAAGCTCCTTTCTCTTCCTCCCCCACAACAGTGAGGCAGGTGGGGCTGAGAGAGTTCTGAAGAACTGTGACTGGCCCAAGGTGACCCAGCAGGGATATAGGAGTGCGGAAACACATCTGGTTCCCCAGATAAGCCTCTGCCACTCAGAGGGAGGAGTGGGGAATGAAACCCGGAGTATCTAGACCCCAATATCGCCTCCCCACTTTCGGGCACTCACCACCAAATGCTGAAAAGGACATTTTGAGGGGATTGTCAACATGGACAAATACGTCTTGGGGAGTTTTCAGACTTTAATCACAGATTTCAGGGAGTGTCAACATTTACAGAGCACAATCTCCAGATTTCACTTTGCTGTTCTGAATATGGATTTCAGTCCTCATTTGCGTCATTAATTTGGCCTGCTCCCTCACTTTCCTCCCTCAGTGCCATCTTATCCCCAAGCAACTGAGAAAGCCAGGTCCACTGGCGTTTATTTCAACCAAGCCAGTCTCTGAGATTCTCTATCACATATGGACTTTTGAAAATTGTGGTCTTGTTAAGTTGCAGCAGGATTGCACACCTGCTTTTCCTTACAGCCATTGAGCAGTTGAGAAAGCTGGTTCAAGTGTTTTTAGAACCATCTCCCTGGTTTTCATATGCATAAGTGAACTTAAAGCTGTGTTCCTTCGTTTCCAAATGTGCATAGATGTATTGCCTACATTTAAAGCTGCTTTTCCAGTTTTCATATGTGCAAAAGCACATGCAAAGTGGCTTTGTTTTGTGTACTAATATGTACATACACACTCACACCAAGAGGGCCTGAAAAGCATTTTAAGTGAACCATGTGAGCTTATGCTGAATATCCTTATTGGCCGGTGTAAAACTTTCTTTAATCTATGAAAGGGGACCATGTTTCCTTACATTTCTCTGAGCAATGGCTGCGACTTGGTCAGCGTCCAGATCATTGGCCCAGACGCCTGGGAATCTCCCACGGGCCAATCCCCTGGAGCAGACCAAGAAGTGTTTATTTTCCTCTGTGGAGTTTGGGGGTTTGCTGCCTACCCAGATTGCCTTTGGCTGAGGCTGCTTATTATATACCCTTTTCAGGATAAAGATGCCAGGAGATTTGTGAACTCATCTGCCATGCCGGCATACGTTTCCAAAAACATTTATCATCAGAGAACCAAGGTTGATTGAGATTCCCTCTTTCTGAAAAGTGCTAAAAAGAGGGAATCACAATCTGTGGTTTGCTGCCTTGTGAGGTACAGGGTGGAGAAAGGCAGCTGGGACCATGGAGGAGATATAGCCAGGTGATGGAGGATTGTAATAGGGACTAGAAGCTCGTGTTGATATGAAGCACACCAGAGAGCCTACAAAAGAATTTTAAAGGTTAAGGTAGTCCCGCGTGCAAACCCTAGGTCATTACTGACCGATTGGCTGATGTCGCATCAGGACGCTCAGTAGGCACACTGTGTTTACGGGGTGGTTTGCCATTGCCTTCCCCAATCATCTGCACTTAGGAAGAAGTGTAAACAGTCACCCTGTGAGGTGGGTGGGATTGAGAGATCTTCAAAGAACCGTGACTAGCCCAAGGTCACCCAGCTGGCATGTGTTGGTTCACTAGATAAGCCTCCACAGCTCAAGTGGCAGAGCGGGGAATCAAACCCGGTTCTCCAGATTAGAGCGCACCCGCTCTTAACCACTATGCCACACTGGATAAACAGTGTCACTTTCAGAGGGGAAGAAGAGTTCTCAGAATTGCCCAGAAAGATGGGGTGTGTCGGAAGGAGGAAGAGACCGATCCCTGGAATGAATGCTTTGCCCAACCAAACATACTACAAGAATGGTTCATAATCGTTGGTTGTTGAACACTTTTAAACTCAGTGTCATTGACCATGGCAGTGTGCGTGCATTATTGTAGTTGTTGTTATTATGACTATTATCATATTCGTGCTCTTCTGAGTCACTCTAGCGCCAGGATTGGACGTTTAGCCACGTGGCCTGAATAGCTGAGCAAATGGCCATTTGTTCAACCCGCAGGCTAACAAGATTAGTCCGGAGGGGATTAGAGGTAGGGCGATCCCTCCTGGGAAACATAACAATTGTTCGTGGATTCCGGTGGCATTGCAGTATCAGAGGATAATAGGGTGGCACACCCTACTGAATGTCGAAAGTGGATGGTGTTGCTGGTAGGGAAAAATTGTAGTGGCAGACTGATTGGCACAAAGCATTTCTGAGCTAAGCAACCCAATGCTGTGTCTCTACCAGCGGCCAGTCAGATGCTCAGGGGACGCACAGAAGCATCAGCGAGAGCCAGTGTGTTGTAGTGGATAAGAGCAGGTGGATTCTAATCTGGAGAACCGGGCTTGATTCCCCGCTCCTCCACCTGAGTGGCAGGGGCTTATCTGGTGAACCAGATGTGTTTCTGCACTCCTACATTCCTGCTGGGTGACCTTGGGCTAGTCACAGTTCTCTCTGAACTCTCTGAGCCCCACCAACCTCACCAGGTGTCTGTTGTGGGGAGAGGAAGGGAAAGGAGCTTGTAAGCCACCTTGAGTCTCCTTCCAGGAGAGAAAGGTGGGATATAAATCCAAACTTAAGAACATAAGAACATAAGAACAAGCCAGCTGGATCAGACCAGAGTCCATCTAGTCCAGCTCTCTGCTACTCGCAGTGGCCCACCAGGTGCCTGAGAGCTCACATGCAGGATGTGAAAGCAATGGCCTTCTGCTGCTGCTGCTCCTGAGCACCTGGACTGTTAAGGCATTTGCAATCTCAGATCAAAGAGGATCAAGATTGGTAGCCATAGATCGACTTCTCCTCCATAAATCTGTCCAAGCCCCTTTTAAAGCTATCCAGGTTAGTGGCCATCACCACCTTCTGTGGCAGCATATTCCAAAAACCAATCACACGTTGCGTGAAGAAGTGTTTCCTTTTATTAGTCCTAATTCTTCCCCCCAGCATTTTCAATGAATGCCCCCTGGTTCTAGTACTGTGAGAAAGAGAGAAAAATTTCTCTCTGTCAACATTTTCTACCCCATGCATAATTTTATAGACTTCAATCATATCCCCCCTCAAACTTTTCTTCATCTTCATCAACTGTCCCTGTTGCTTGCCCCAGAGATAGACAGCTTCTGCAACTGTCTATTAAACTGTCATTGAAAATAAACCTATATAGACCTGACCGGAATGGCCCCCTCTCATCTGATCTTGAAAGCTAAGATGGGTTGGGCACAGTTAGGATTTGGATGGTTGCGGACCACCCAGGAATACCAGGGTTGCTATGAGAAGCAGGTAATGGCAAACCACCTCTGTTCGTCTCTTGCCTTGAAAAGCTTGTGGGGGTTTGCCAGGAATTGGCTTTAATTTGATGGCACTTTCCACTACAGACATGTTTCCCTTTGAATGGACTGGCAATTCTCTCCATTGGATGGGGCTGGATTTCAGAGGCCTGAACATGGAGGTTGTATGCAGAACAGAAAATATTTGGGGAAAAACAGGAAACTGGGTTTTCACGAGGGGCAAAAGAGTAAAGCATGGGTGGCAGAGGGCTACATTGAGGGCAGGAAGATTGCGGTTTAAAAATGAGGTCTAGGAACTTGACATTCTCGCAGAGGGCCAGCTCAGCCACGCACACAGCCGAGGAACGAACTTCAGTCTCCACGGGACGTTTGGCTTTCGAAAGCTGTAACTGCTGGGTGACCTCTTCAAGGTCAGAGTGGCCCAGTGTGGCAAAGCGCGCGGATGTGGGTTGCGCCAATTACACAAACATAACGAGCCGTATTGATTAGAGTGGAAATGCAAAAGCCTCGCTCCAGATGGTGCATGGCAGCCGGGGGAGGGGAACCGCCACGACCCCGTTCTTGCCCTACCAGGCCTCGCAGCTGCGGCGTCCGCTGTTCCCTGGGCCTGCATTGAAACAAGAGCAGTGCCCAACTGCAGCATCCAAAAAAAGTCCCCATAGTTGTATGCTGGACCGTGTAATTGTTGTGGGATAGGTCCTAGGTCCGTGCCCAGGGAAAAGGATTTTGGGTAGGAGGGAGTGTCAGCAGGTCCTTGCTTGCCTAAAAATAGTTTCAGAGGGTGACTGTGTTGGTCTGCAGCAGAACAGCTAATCCAGGAGCACTTCAGAGACCAACAGGATTCTTGCAGTATCTGACAAAGGGAGCTTTGATGCTTGAAAGCTCAGATCCTGGAAATCACATTGCTCTCTAGGGTGCTACTGGACTTGAATCTAGCCAACAGCCAGTGTAGTGTAGTGATTAAGAGCAAGTGGATTCTAATCTGCAGAGTGGCAGATTCTAATCTGGTGAACTGGGTGTCCCCCCTCGCTCCTCCACATGAAGCCTGCTGGGTGACCTTCGGCTAGTCACAGTTCTCTAAGAACTCTCTCAGCCTTACCTTCTTTCCAAGAACTCCGTTGTGGGGAGAGGAAGGGAAGGCAACTGTCAGCCACTTTGATCCTCCTTAAAAGGTAATCCAAACTCTTGTTCTTTGCCTGATACTTTTGGGAAACTGCTGACTGTCAAAGAAAAAATTGACTGGGTTGGATAGACTGATGGACCGGCTGGATGGAAGGTGGTTTTGCTTTGTAGCGGGGCGATGACTCAGGGGAGTGGCCTGCAAGCGGAAAGTCCCTGGTCGGGCCCCATCCTGAAGTAGATTAGTTTGTGCACTCCAACACATGCCAGCTGGGTGACCTTGGGCTAGTCACAGTTCCTTCAGGACTCTCTCAGCCCCACCTACCTCACAGGGTGTTTGTAGTGAGGGGGGAAGGGAAAGGAGTTTGTAAGCCCCTTTGAGTCTCCTTACAGGAGAGAAAGGGGGATATAAATCCAACTCTTCTTCTCTAGTCAAAACATCTCAAGTAGAAGAGAAAGAACACTCTCTGCCCGATTCCCTGGAGAACCACTTCCAGCCAGAGATGGCCCAGTGGTCCGACGTGTTCCAAACAACTTTAGTCTGTGAGGGCGTTATATCCTGAATCCCAATCGGCCCTTCCCTTCTTTCCCAGGATCTGGTTTTGTTCCATTCCACTATATATACACCTGGGTAGCAGCTGAGCAAGTCTGATGAGGACCTCGCTTTGGTAGAACCAGATTCAAGGCCTGGGAGGAACATGTGAAATGATGGGAAATTGCCTCTGAGCATGTGCGGAGGAAATGCCATGCTGTCGTGAACGGATGCATTTGCCTTATACTGAATTAAGCCATTGGTTTATCAGGCTTGGCTTCCTGGAGTCCCCTCAGGGCAGTGAAAATTTTCTGAACACTGTCTAGCCAGTATGGTGTAGCGGTGAAGAGCAGTGGACTCTTAATCTGGAGAGCCGGGTTTGTTTTTCCCTGTTCCTGCACATGAAGCCTGCTGGGTGACCTTGGGCTAGTCACGGTTCTCTCCAAACTCTCTCAGCCCTACTTACCTCACAAGGTGTCTGTTGTGAGGAAAGGAAGAAGAAGAAGAGTTTGAATTTATACCCTGCTTTTCTCTCTTGTAAGGAGACTCAAGGTGGCCTACAAGCTCCTTTCCGCTGGGCACGAAAGGAGGGCGATTGTAAGCCACTTAGAGACTCCTTACGATTGAGAAAAGCAGGGTATATCCAGATTCTTATTCTTCAGCTAAATAAGGTGCCAGAGATTGAACCCAGGGCAAAGCAGACACCTTTCCCCCGAGCCAGGACTCATTTCCCGTCACTTAGTTGTTTACTTACACATTTTGTTTATGGTCTGCCTTTCTCGCTGAAAGGCAAATTACACAGTTAAAAACAAGGAAATTAGAATGGCATACGAATACAACCTACAGCGTAACAAAACCAGATGACAAGATGAGAGAACCCCGGATTCAAAATAGTAGCACGCGTCACTGGAGAACAGTGTAAGAAACACAACAATCAATGAGACAAACCCGGTTTACAAAATCAGAGCAAAACACATACAAGCAACAAAGAAAACTTCCTGAAACTCTCAATTAACTAGAAAAGCAGTTCCATTTATAAAAAATGCCCTCCTGAACAATTCTGTTTTCTATGTAATGGTAGTTTTCCTGACCTTATCAGACTGTTCCACCGAGGTGGAGTTACTCGAGAGAACACTTTACTATGGGTAACCATGGTAGGTTGGCACCTTTCAAAAGCTTTGCTCAGAACACCAACGCTTGTTGGGATGTCCTACAAATATATGGGTGTGCTTTCACAGTCCCAAATGGATTTGGGTACATGCCTTTGTGGCTATGGTTGTCCCTGGATGCTTCCTTCAATATCAGTACTTTAATCTTTTCTCTCTGTCTCTTGGTTTCTGTCTTTCCGCCCCATCTCCCCAATGTCTTCTCTGACCTCCCCATTACGTGCCATGACCCGTTCCGCATTCTGGTCTCAGGCAACCGAGGCAGAAGCGACAGCCTCAGAAGACACCGCAGAGACCCAGCCCTGTGCTCCAGAGGGGCCCTTTGCGAGTGCCCAAACAGAGGGTGCTGGTCTCTGCCTCCAGGGGCAGACTGAAGAGCCGGCCATAATCCCAGGGGAATACACAGTAAGAACTTTGGCGTATGAAGATTGGCCTGTACCTGGACTCTCCTCCATAGCCCCCAACCCACAATCCTACGGGCTCAAGACTGGGCTCGCTTTCCTGGGGTTTTACTCCTTCCGTTCTCCTGTATCTTCCCCAAAATTCTTCAGTTGCAATGTGCAACCAGGCTCCTTCTGCACATGCAGAATAATGCACATTCAATCCACTTTCACAATTGTTTGGAAGTGGATTTTGCTATTCCGCACAGTAAAATCCAGCTGCAAAGTGCATTGAAAGTGGATTGAAAGTGGATTATTCTGTATGTGCGGAAGGGGCCTGAACGTCACAAAAGGATTGACAAATGTCCATCCTATTTGTGCACCAAATGAAGCTGGGTTCAGTGTGAGGTGGAGGCGACTGGTGGTACCATTTAAAGAATGTTTTCCTGTGAGTCAGCCCATTTAAGACACCTGGGTAGGATTTTGAGTAGACTTGCCTAAGATTGCTGTCTTAATTGGGCAAAGCTAATGTTGCTTCTGTGTTGTCAGTTGAGAATGTGAGTGCCCTCTTTATGGGAGGGTGAGGATCTTTTGAATTCGTAACCTTGAATTCTTTACAGGAAGGGGGGGAAAAGACTCTTAAATTAGAGTGTGCTTTAATAACCATAGGAACTAGCCAGCAGTGAAACGAGGAACATTTTCCTGTCAGAATGGCCTGTTCAAGTTTAAATTCAGTTTTGGCCTTCCATGTATCTTGTGTTTTAGGCCAGACCCCTGTGCAACAGAAATGTGATGTTTCTAAAACAACTCATTTTAGGAATGGTGATATTGGTCATGATTTCTCTTTTTAACCTTTCTACTTTATATTACAAAGATTATGACAGTAGTTTCGTCTTTGTGGGGGTGGAGTTGGGGTCCGTGTGTGGACGTGAGCCACTCCACCATGGTGACCTGAGACTTTATTTACACCACATCCAAGCCTGAGGTGTTGCTGTAGGAGCTTGGCTTGAGCCTGGAGTGGTATAGCTGTTAGCGTCTTGGACAAAGATCTGGGGAAGACAGGTTTGAATCCCCACTACCTGGCAAGGTGGTGGTTGTGAGAAAAAAAATGGAGGAGAAAGAATTATGTTGTAAGCCACGTTAGACCCGGTTTGAGGAGACTAACGGGGTATAAGTATCTAAATGAACATCTTTAACTTAGTCTCAAACTGCCTCAGAAGCATATTCGAAGTTTATAAACCAATAAATGCCCAACAAACCCCAGGCCAGAGCATTCGTGACTGTTATCATGCAAAATGTTTCGGAAGAAAAGGGTCGATGTGACCACACCTCTTTCTCGAGCAGCACTGAATGGGGTGATACAGACCAAACTTTGAGGGTCTCAAAATGTGTAGGAAGAACAGCTGCCCTGGGTAAAAAAGCCCTTTCCCTTAATGAATATTATTTATTCCCTCTCACCTTCTCCCCGGAGAGATTCATGGCACACTCACAGAAAAAGCGTACATGTCCATATTGCTCAACCTCTGAGGAATCTTTGGAGCATGTTCTATTAGTCTGCCCGAAATTCATAGACCTCAGACCTAGCTTGTTCTTTTCAACACCGCCTTACTTGTGCCCTCCATATTCCAAATTGAACCGCCTCTTGAACAATGAGGATCCCAGGCAGTTGAAAATGGGGGCCAAGTTCCTGCTCGATATTGTAAAATAAGTTTCTGGCTCTCTTTTTATTTACTTATTTTCCTGAAGTTTGTACTGTATGAACTATGAGCAGCTGTTTTACCCTGTCAAACTCAGGATCATATTACTGCACAGTTTTATCTGTATTTTCTCTCGATGCCTAATAAAGGTCTTTGAATTTGAATTTGAATTTGAATATTATTTACTGCCATACCGTGAAAGGCCTCAACTGACCACTTTTACACAAGAAGTCTCCATTAAAGAGACAGGACTTTCTCCAGGACAGTTGGCAACCCTAGTAAAAAAAAGGACAGTACCACTTAGGAGGGAATCAAAATCAGTACACTGTTGGCAGGAAGCCTAATTTAACAGGATCCGTGTCTGGAAAAGTATGGTTATCCCCAGGCCCGTATATTCAAACCGGTGTTATTTACTTCCCATTTCTTTTCTCTCCTTCTCTCTTATTACTCTTTCCCTTCTCAGATACATCGTTTTCTGAAGGACGATTCAGAAGAGGCTGAGCTGGTTCAGTTCCTCAGGGATTATCCTTCCAAGGAGTACTTCCGCTTCGTGCCATCGGAAGGCTTCCAGAAGGACGCAGGGTTGGGTTATCGAGAGCCCAAGATGTTCTCCAGCGTGGTCAGGAACATCCCTGACGATCCCTTGGTTGAAAAAGAGCAGAGGGGCTTCCATCGCCCACAGCCCCTCGAGTTGCACCAGCACATGGCTGCTCCAACGCCCCCAAGCCCTTCCCGACCCAGAAGTCCCTGGGGCAGGCTGGACCCCTACGACTCTGATGAGGTAAGGCGTCCCCCCCACTGGCTTTCCTTTCTAACCTGTGTTGGGCTTCCTGTCAATGATTTCTTTGGGAACATGGGAATGGATCTGGCAAAAATCCATGAAATAGTTCGGTCCTTCTTTTTGTTTCTTCAATGGAATCTTGCTTTGTTTAGGAAATAAGGAAGCTTTGCTGGCAGAAGAGCCTTTCTGAATCAGATGTGAAATGACCCAGAGGTCATTTGAAAACCTGGGAGATGGTGTTGATAGTTTGTTTGCTACCATTGTGTCTGCCGAATCTCATCCTGCTAAATTGTTTAGTATAGTGCAGGGGTAGGGAACCTTTAACACTCAAAGAGCCATTTGGACCCATTTTCCATGGGAAAAGAAAACACTTGGAGCCGCAAATAATTTTTGACATTTAAGATAAAGATAACACTGTATATATTGGGGTTTTTTACCTTTTACTCCGCTCATTCTGAGAAGCGCATGGATGCGTCCGCCCTGCTGCCTGCAGGGTGGGCAAGGATGGGGCCAGCGGCTCGGCCTCGCCGGCCGCCGGGAAAGCGCCCGCCCCGCTCCAACGGGGCAGGCGAGAGGGGAAGCCCGCGGTGTGGCCCAGCCACCTGCGGACAGTTGGTGTGCCTGTCCTGCTGCCTGCAGGGCGAGCAAGGATGGGGCCAGCGGCTCGGCTCGTGGAGCTGCAGTGCAAGGGCAGAAGAGCCGCATGCGGCTCTCGAGCCGCAGGTTCCCTACCCCTGGTATAGTGCATAGTTAGGTTCCCAGGAGAGAGGGAGTTGTAGATAACGATCCCTTTGTGAACAGGGATATTTCTGCAAGATCCTTCATAGATGAAATCGGGGGCAGTCAGATGTAGATACCAGTTTGGTTGCAGAACTTCAGTAGAGTTGTTGGGAGCACTGGTGCTTTCCACACAAAGTTAGTAAAGAGAGAGAGCCAGTATCTATGTGTTAATGATAGTTACAGGTAGAAGAAGCTTTCCCTTGAAGATGTTGCATTGTGGGAAGTGTAGTCTAGGGGCACGTGGGTAGCTTTTAGCACATGATTGGCTAATCATAGGCCCCGTGTATTATAGTTTATGACTCTTTGTTAGGAAGCCTGATCGGATGGAGAGAACGGACGTTCTCCTTTTTCACGAAATAGAAGCAAAGCCGCAAATTTACCGAGGCAAGACAGGACAGGCTGAAGAGCAGCAGACGGTGTTTGTCAACGTGAAATCACATGATTTGTAGTTTGCACTTCTCAAGTAAACCTTGGCTCTGCATGAAGGGATGCATAATAATGTTGCTTTGCGTGTGACACTTTCCCAGACGAAGGAGACTGAAGATTGGCCCCTTTCAGACGACTGTAGTAACACTCCGCTGCCAATTCTGCGGACGTCTGTTTTGGTTATGGTGGACCACGTGCCCTGCAAAACCATTTGGAGAAGGAAATACAGTTTAATGGAGTGGCACTGCCATGGTTTTGATCTTTTCTGTCCCATTAGACTCGACGATTTGGAGATTTCCAAATCGCCGTCCTGGGATTTTACATTTGCCCCGGGGTTCAGCCTTCTCACCTACGGCGTTCAATATCTATGTAAAGCCAGCTAAATGAGATGGTAGCTTTTGGGCTGGGTGTCATAAATATGCTGATGACAGCCAGTTCTGTCTTTCATTACCTAGGCCTCCAGCAGTAGCCTCTCTACCCTGGGCTTTTGCCTGGATGCCGCTGCCTGCTAGCTTCGGGGGGAGCGAGCTGAATCTACCCGAGATGGTGGAGCTGGTTAGAAAGCTTACTGGCTCGGAGGCAGATGAGTTGCTAACTTTACAGGAAGTAATGCTGTTGTCGGCAGAATGTGTAAAAAGCTTGGGGGAACGTTTAGACCTAACTCTGCTGATGGAGGGGCAGATCTAGAAATTCCTTCTACCATGCCTTATGGTATGTAGATTGGCTGCCCTTCCAACCTCACGGCTGCATAACTCCAACAGACTTTATGCCAGGCAGCTGTGGAAGCCTACAGACTAAAGTTGGTCCAGAACTCTGAACTAAGACACATTTTCTCAGTTATATTGCTCTGCTTTGAAAATGGAGCCTGGAAACATATTTGCAGCCAATCAAAGATGATGATGTAAGCATTTGTTTACTTCGTTTATACCTGGCCTTTCTCTCCAGCGGAGAATCAAAATGGCTTACCTTGTTCCAGAGCCATTGCGAGGGGGAACTGTGCCTGGGGCATGTGTGTGCCCTGCTCCCCTGCCACGCCCTTCCACGCCCCTGCCACGACACGCCCCTGCACTGGCGCACGCCTGGTGCAAGACGCCCCCCGCCTTCCCCTGGGCACTACGCCACTGCCTTGTTCTCCTTTTGCCTGTTTCTCCCACCCTGGACATTCCACAGGTATATATACTTCACTTGCTTTACTACTATCAGCTCCTCTGAAGATGCCAGCCACAGATGCAGGCAAAACGTCAGGAGAAAATGCTACTAGAACATGGCCATACAGCCCAGAAACCACAAAACACCCCAGAAAAGATCGGGGGAAAAAAGAAATTGGGATATATTAGCAGACAATTTACATTATCTAATAGTGTCAATTATGACAATAAGGAGCCATTAAGCAATGCAAAATGCAGGTTAATTGCGTGATCAAAAAGATCTGTGACAGAATCCCAAGGCACTCTTCTCCATATAGAACTTTTTATTGTTTTATAGTTTTTATTGTGAACTGCCCTGAGTGCTGAGGGAGATTTGGCAGAATATAAGTGTAAAGAACAAACAGACAAACTAACAAACTTCTTGGGTGATGGAAGTCACCGATGAACCTTCATAACTAACATATTCCTAATGTGACCCCCCCCCCCCCCACAGTTCTGTATATAAAACAGTACATTGCAGTGATCAAACGGCTTAACCTGTTCGGCCTGCTGATAAACCCCCATGAAAAAGCTAGGGTGGTACTGCCTTTCTCTGAATGTTATGATTTTTTTTAAATAACAGGAGCATTTCTTCTATCCCTTCCCCCTGGTCTCCTTCTTTCTGCCTTCCTCCAGGATGACAAGGAATACGTGGGGTTTGCGACACTCCCCAATCAAGTCCACCGGAAGTCTGTGAAGAAGGGCTTTGATTTCACACTCATGGTTGCAGGTATGGAGGGTTACGAATACAAGACTAGGAAATCTCCTTGCCTTTGGTACCTGTCAGGATGTCCTCCCTCCTGTCATCAAAGGGCAGGGGATGGGTGTATGGCCTCACACCTGGCTGAGGAGATATGTTATGTTGATGGACCTGCTATGTTAATGGACCTTTTTCCTTTCCTTTCCGTTTCCTTTGATGCTTGCAACTGTAGATAACTAGGAGCAACCCTGGCGCCTTCCCAGTGGGAGGGGGTGGCAGGTGGCTGAGAACTATCACTGCACTGGCCTTGAGACACTCAACTCCCAAACACCTTTCTTCCACTACATTATTCTCACATTCTATGGGAAACCGGGAGGGGGAATTTACGGCGGGAGCACCAAAGGGATAAAAGCAACTGTATTTCGGTAGCTTGGCAGAACTGGCTTTCTGAAAGCCAGGTATGAGCTGTTATCAATAAAGACTTCTGATCCAAGCATCCAGAGTCCGCTTATTGACTTCGGTCTCAAGACCTGACTGTACCCTTGAATGTTGCAACCTACATCTTCTCTGTTGTACTTGGAGGACCATTTCATGGAAGATCAGTGGCTGCTAGCCACAAAAAAACAAATGGAACCTACATGGGTCAGAGGCAATACATCTCTGAAAACCAATTGCAGCAAGGGCAGAAGAGAGGAGGACAAGTTATTGAATGAAAATTGCAATAATATTTGTGTTGATGACACTTGATGCTTTTTAACGTCCAAGTTGATTAGCCTGCCTGTTTTACAGCGTGGTGTAGTGGTTAAGAACAGGTGGATTCTAATCTGGAAAACCGGGCTTGATTCCCCACTCCTCCACCTGAGTGGCAGAGGCTTATCTGGTGAACCAGATGTGTTTCCACACTCCTACATTCCTGCTGGGTGACCTTGGGTTAGTCACAGTTCTTTGGAACTCTCTCAGTCCCACCTGCCTTACCAGGCGTCTATTGCGGGGAGAGGAAGGGAAAGGAGCTTGTAAGTTACCTTGAGTCTCCTTACAGGAGAGAAAGGTGGGATATAAACCAAAACTCTTCTTTATTGTGATTTTGTGTGCTTTCCTGTAAGCTGCCTTCAATGGATTCATTAAACATGAATTCATGAAAATTAAATGAATGTATGACAATATTTTAGCCAAATCAAAGAAACGGTGCCTTTGAGGATAAAGGCTCCATCAATCTGGCTTCGCGGGTGGCCAAGTGGTGACAACCAGTGCCACAATCGAGCAGTTTATATTTAAACCCACAAAACTCTTTGTTTGTGCCCTGGACATCTTGGAAATCCACTGTGCATCTGCACAGCCCATGTTCTGCCTGCGTCTCAAATGATAGACCTTTCCCAGGTCACGACCTGATGTCTTGCAGTATGTCTCTTTGTGCAAACCAGATCCCTCAATCTGGCCTTCCTTATTTTTTTCCTTTCTCTGCCTAATGACGCTGGGTCCCATTTCACTGCCTTGCAGTGATTTAAGTCAACAGAGAGCTTTTGACTCCGGAGTTTTACATTCCTTGTCGTTCTTTTGGTTTTGATCTATACCCTCAACAGGAGACGGTGGAGAGGAAGAAACTCAACAGCTGGTTTTAACTATCATTCCTTGTAATGCACTGTGCCAGTCGTAACATGTAGTTAACCGGATAAAAGTACTGTTTGAAAGATGTGTGCCTGTCCTGTGTCTTTTGTTCTTGCTTCTGAATTCTGTTTGTTGCTGTTTTTCTCCCAGGAGAGGCCGGCCTGGGGAAATCGACGCTTGTAAACAGCCTCTTTCTCACTGACCTGTACAAGGACCGCAAACTTCTAAACGCAGAAGGTAAGGCGTCTTCTCTGAACCATCTTTTCCTTTTGTCTTTTTACAGCACAAAGGCAAAGGAGGAGGGTGATGCCTCTACACTTTAAAAAAAGGGGGTAGTTTGATGTGGAGGACCCATGCAAGAGAGCTGCGCCCTGGCCCAACCTTCAAATTCTCAGAACTTTCTCTGGTTCCTTTTTTTTTTTGTCATTCTGAAAGTACATTTTTGACATTTGTTCCTTAATGAATATAGATTGATTGTGACACACAATTATAGATGGTCTAGGGACAGTGGTGAGAGAGAGCTTAGACAGAATGAGATTAGAAAAGGATTAGACAAAATCACAGGGATGAATCTATCAACAGCTGTTAGCCAGGATCGGGAAATGGAACCTCCACATATAGGAGATGTTATACTGGATGCTAGATGCTGGAGGACAAACGCAAAGAGAGAGCTGTTGACTTGATGCCCTAGTTGTGGGTTTCCTGGAGGTATCAGACTGGCATCTACTGCACAAATGTCAAACTCGCGGCCCTCCAGATGTTATGGACTACAGTTCCCATCAGCCCCTGCCAGCATGATGCTGGCAGGGGATGATGGGAACAGTAGTCCATAACATCTGGAGGGCCGTGAGTGACATCTATGCTCTACTGGAAACAGGATCCTGTAAAAGGTGAAAGATGAATGGAATCTGAAGAGAAGCTTGCTTTTTCTGTGGATCTTAAGTTGCAATATATTCAGGGGGAAAATGATGTTTAGAATATATTGGACACCGCAGCTACCCTTTAGTAAACGATGGAATAAAATGTCTAATGGTTGGCTTTGCAACTTACAGGAGGCATCCATTAAATATGTGCTTTGGGTGTGTCGAGTCATTTGTGGTTTTTTGGGTGGGAGAAAATTATCACCCATATCAATTTTGTATTGAAACATTCACTACCTTTCGAGGATGCTAATGCGCTTTTGAATTATCGGTCCATCTCTTGGAGGCTAACTGATAGTCGATAAAAATGGACCTTCCGTGCCCTTCCTAAAAAGATTCGTATTTCACCCTTGGAGAGATAAATCCCCACATCCTGTAAATCAATTGATTTGAGAACCTTATCGCTTTATCAATATTTAAGCACATTGTATATAGACAGCTGCATATGGACTTATTTTTAGATGTTTGAAAATCTTTTATAGAAACTTATATGTAGATCTACCACTACTGTTGTTATATTTTTGTTTCTACTTTACATATTTTTTTCTTACTTACATATACTTTTTTACACATACTTATTTTTTGTTCCTTTCCTGTTCTTTTTTTCTGTTGCTTTTGAAAGAAAAAAAAAGAATAATAAAGGAAAAGATGCTGGCCTACGTAACCTCACCTTGATCTAATAGAGATAGACAAAGGCAGCTGGGGTGTCTTTATTATAAAAAAAAGATTACATTCCCCTTTTAATGGCTATTAGCTAGGATAGCTAAATGAAGCCTCCATGTACAGAAGCCGTGTACCTCTGAATATAGGATGCTGGGAAGAGCAAAGAGAGTTCTGTGTCTTTTATAAGAAGGATGTTGGTTTGCCAGATTGGTTCTTGGGAAGAGTTGGCTGTGAGCTTCCATGCTCAGTGGCAGTATACCTTCTGATCTCACATGCTGGGGTCAAAAAAAGAGGGGAAGACTGTTAGAAACATCTGTCTGTCCACTGTTAGAAAAAGGATGCTGGAATATGATACTTCCTGCATTCTACCAGAGACAGTCCTGAATTTTTTGGTCTTTTGTGATGTATGCAGGGCTGTTGTGTGACCTTTGCACCCTGTCTCTTAGCTTGCTGCTTCCCTGCAAGGCCTATGTCTCTCCTTTTCTCTCCGTGGTTAGAACGGATCATGCAAACGGTAGAAATCACGAAACATGTAGTGGACATCGAGGAGAAAGGCGTGAAGCTCCGCCTTACCATTGTGGACACGCCGGGCTTTGGGGACGCTGTCAACAACACAGAATGGTATGTCTTTCTCTGGGGGAGAAGAGAAGCACTAGTCTTGGCAGCTTGGAGACAGAGTCTTGGCAGGGAATCCCATTGGGCCTTGCCTGGAGAGCTGATTTGACCTCTGGATAGAAGCCAGAGTTGGAATAAAAATAATCCCCAAGAGACAAAAGACATTTGGCGGGAGGACAGTAAATCCTTGTGAGAGCAGCAGCAGAAGGCCCTTGCTTTCACACCCTGCATGTGAGCTCCCAAAGGCACCTGGTAGGCCACTGCAAGTAGCAGAGTGCTGGACTAGATGGACTCTGGGCTGATCCAGCAGGCTCTTATGTTCTTATGAAAAGATGTGAGTCTGACCCAGCTGAGCGTCCAGTTGGGAGATCAAGGGCTGCAATCATGGGTGGGGTCCACATGGATGGGGTCCTGCTGGACCATAGGTCTTGTCCCTGTCACCCCCTGATGCCAACCCTGAGTTTTTATCACCCGTCTTGTTCCTCCCCAGCTGGAAAACCGTGGCTGACTACATCGATCAGCAATTTGAACAGTACTTCCGGGACGAAAGCGGCCTGAACCGGAAGAACATCCAGGACAACCGCGTCCACTGCTGCCTCTACTTCATTTCGCCCTTCGGACACGGGTACGGCAAGCAGAGGGGATTGAGGCTCAGCTGGGCCTGCCCTTGCGTTTGGAGCAGGACATCCAAGCGTTGGTTTCAAATCCATGGACCACGTGAGCAGGCAAGCAAACCTTGCCTGCCTCAAGGCATCCTAGCCAGTTGCTAACTGTTAGGGGCTCTGCCTGCTCAATAGCACAGGATCAGTTTTATACATCTGTAACTGCCTTGGCTTCTCCCAAAGACCCTCAGATTTGTAGTTTGGGGAAGAGAATTCTCTGTTGGAAATCCCTCCCTCCATTTCCTTACAATTCCCAGGGTTTCCTAGGAAGAAGGCAGTGGCTGTTTCTCTAAGTAGGCTCACGTCACATCTAGGTTGCAGTTGAAAGGCCAGAAAGAAGACCTATCTAAAGAATACTATTCCCAATCACAAATGGCCGGCTGAGCCAGCATCACGTATATGGAAGTAAGAAATAGCTTCTATAAGAGAGACCTATAGATGCATCTGGCTCGATGAAGAGTCATGATGAGAACGGCATAGAGCAAAAGGCACAGAGAGAGGGAAAGAAAAAGAGAAACTCCCAGGTTAAAGACAAAGAGAGCCAACCTATTTAGATAACAGTGTGGTGTAGTGGTTAAGAGCCAGTGGATTCTAATCTGGAGAACCGGGTTTGATTCCCCACTCCTCCACCTGAGTGGCAGAGGCTTGTCTGGTGAACCAGGTGTGTTTCTGCACTCCTACATTCCTGCTGGGTGATCTTGGGCTTGTCACAGTTCTCTCTGAACTCTCTCAACCCCACCTACCTCACAAGGTGTCTGTTGTGGGGAGAGGAAAGGGAAGGAGCTTGTAAGCCACCTTGAGTTTCTTTACAGGACAGAAAGGTGGGCTATAAATCCAAACTCTTCTTCTTCTTCTTCTACACATCTAGAGCAATGTATCATCCCCATGTCCCAAGCATTCTAAGTCAAACAAAATGGACCCAGGGAGTTGCTGATGGCTTTGTGGGGAAACTTGCAGTACATGTAGGTTTTCCCAGTGGGGCAAAGAGCTGTTTTCCAGGGCTGTTTCAGGTCAGGAAACGGCACCAGGGGAAATGGAAATCCCTTCTGCTGTGTCTTGTGGTCCTGATCCAAGTTGGGCTTCCCCACCTGCTTTGGAATTCAGACTGGGCACTGAAAATCCAAGGTACGTCAGACTGGAAGTCCTTGTGGTCAACTCTGAATCATGTAATGTGCAGTTAGTCCTTAACAGGTGCTTAGTAAAGTCATTGAACGTCTTTGATAGCCTAATAAAACACAGTCCCAGTGAAACTGAAAAATGATTGCCAAGGGCTGAGTTCTTGCCTGCCTTGCACTGGCCTTGTGTTTCTTGACTGAAGCCACCAAACGAGGCTGCCTCGAGCACCCTAATTTTAGGGCTCTGTGTTCATATCGGGGAAAGGTTCTGATTTGCACACATCTGTTTACTGAATCTCTTGGCAGGCTGCGGCCCCTGGACGTCGAATTCATGAAAGCTCTTCATCAGCGTGTCAACATTGTTCCGGTCCTGGCCAAAGCCGATACCCTGACAACCAACGAAATGGAGCGAATGAAAATCAAGGTGAGGGGGAACCGTGAGAATCAACGCCATTGGCTGCTCCCAGCTTTCCCAAGCAGGTGCAGAGGAAACAGGGCAGGACTGCTTTTCTGTCCCGTAATCCCCTTTTCGCCATCAAGTCACAGCTGATGTATGGCGACCCCGGTGGGATCCTAGCAAGCCAGACCAATTGTTAGCCAGAACAGGAAGCAAACCGAAAAGAAGGAAATGTAGGCAATATATTTAGTCATTTAAGATATTTTTAGGCCTTGCTGTCAGCTACAAAGTTTTGCGGATGAGTTTACAGTAAATTGTTCATCAATACGATGAAACCAGTACAATAAGAGGGGAGCATGACATTCAAACTAAAAGTAGCGGTGTATTGTCGAAGGCTTTCACGGCCGGATTCAACTGGTTGTGGTGGGTTTTCTGGGCTGTATGGCCATGGCTGTTACACACTGGACACAGTGTGTAACAGACTTCCCTCTGTGATACACCTCTGAAGATGCCAGCCACAGATGCAGGTGAAACGTTAGGAACAAGATCCACCAGACCACGGCCACACAGCCCGGAAAAACCACCAGAACCAATAAAAGTAGTGGATTTGAAGTTCATAAGACTGGCATACAATATATGTGGGGAGGCAACGGTGTGTGAGAAGAGCTCCCACACTGCTTTCAGACACACGGCTGCTGCTAAAAATAGGAGTTACGTGTCCAAGTCCAGCCTTCATTTCCATAATAGCTGATAGAGCTCACCTTGTTTAGTGGACTTTTGTCTTTTTGTGCCCTCTACAGCCAGTGATGCAGAGTGGTAGTGGTGGGAACATAAAACATTGTGCTATCATGACAAAGCTATGGCCTAGATGGGCCTGTTAGCCTGATCTCATCAGATCTTGGAAGCTAAGCAGGGTCACTCCTGGTTAGTACTTGGATGGGAGTCCACCAAGAAAATCCAGCACTCTTGTCTTGGAAACCCCACCAAGGTTTGCCTTAAGTCAGCTGCGACTTGACTGCACCTTCTGCTACTACCATCATGATAAGAGACGAATTATACACATGCCTGTCGCTTTTGGGGTGGGCCCTTTGTAATCATGGACCATTTGCAGCAAATGTGGGCAAGGCTATAATTGTCTGTTACAGGCGTCATTTTTCCCCATTCCAGATCCGTGAGGAAATTGAGCAGTTTGGAATCCGGATCTACCAGTTCCCTGAATGCGATTCAGATGAAGATGATGATTTTAAGCTTCAGGATCAGGCCCTTAAGGTAAAGAGAAAGGGGGAGGAGTCCAAACACCTTCGCGCTTCAATTAAGCTATGAAAAATGGCCACAAATCTGGTATGAGAAAAGAAGAAGGAGGAGGAGGAGGAGGGGAGTAGTAGTGGTAGTAGTAGTAGTTTGGATTTATATCCCACCTTTCTCTCCTGTAAGGAGACTCAAGGTGGCTTACAAGGTCCTTTCCCTTCCTCTCCCCACAACAGACACCTGGTGAGGTAGGTGGGGCTGAGAACTAGTCCAAGAGAACTGTGACTAGCCCAAGGTTGCCCAGTAGGAATGTAGGAGTGTGGAAACACATCTGGTTCACCAGATAAGCCTCTGCCACTCAGGTGGAGGAGTGGGGAATCAAACCTGGTTCTCCAGATTAGAATCCACCTGCCCTTAACATCATGCTGGCTCTCGTGGCAGAAAGGACAGTCATGAAAACACTGGAAGGCCACGTGTTGCCAATGGCAGTTTCTGCATTCTCTGTGGAAAATGATTGAGCAAATCAGGTCAATTCCAGACAAAGTGGTAGATATGCAAGCAGCCGGCCCCTGTTTCAGATAGCATGTTCGAACAGTGGAGGTCTGTGTGATACAGCGGACTACCCGCATTAAAAACTATAAAATATTTATTAAAAAGAAAATGCCGCCATACTTCCAGCACAGAAGTAGATCAGACAAGGGATCCAGAAGAAAAATGTAAACATGCCATTCCTCTGGCCCTCACTCTGTGCATTCCCTAGCTGATGCTATTCTAAAACAGGCTCCCTCTAAGGAGCAAGAGGCATTTCTAAAGCCTGCCTGGGTGAGGCTGGAGAGCAAGAGAGACCCCCTTCCCTTTGCTTGTTCTCTGCTAAGAGAGGTGAGAACTTTGAAACTCAAGGTGAAGGTTTTGTTTTGCCCAAATCCCCAAAAGGAAAACACATTGCTCTGACGGTGCAATTCTTTTCCAGGAGTGCATCCCTTTCTCTGTGATTGGCAGCAACTGCAGTGGTGGTGGGGGGCCAAAGACAGACGTGTATTAAATGAGGCTATTGCCAGTGGGGCATTGTGGGAGAGTGGCAGGGAGCTCATTCCCATTCCTGGCTTGCGGGAGAACTGTAGGCAATGCCCATAAGTTGGGGGGGAAACCAGCAGGGTAGACTGCATTTTATTCAGGAGGTTCTCAGGGCCTTCTGAAAGGGTTTTGAGATCAAACCACAGGCTGCATGGGGACAGTGTTTGGGGACTGCGTGGGGACAGTGTTTGTGATTGGTGTTTGGAATATGCTGCCACAGGAGGTGGTGATGGCCACTAACCTGGATAGCTTTAAAAAGGGCTTGGACAGATTTATGGAGGAGAAGTCGATCTATGGCAACCAATCTTGATCCTCCTTGATCTCAGATTGCAAATGCCTTAGCAGACCAGGTGCTCAGGAGCAGCAGCAGCAGAAGGCCATTGCTTTCACCTCCTGCAGGTGAGCTCCCAAAGGCACCTGGTGGGCCATTGCGAGTAGCAGAGTGCTGGACTAGATGGACTCTGGTCTGATCCAGCAGGCTAGTTCTTATGTTCTTATGTTCTTATGACAGAAAAGCAGGGTGAGATTGGCTCAGTTTGTTTCTTTCATTTTGTTTTCCATCGGATACAACCTGGAAGGCTCCAAAGGGAAAAGGTGCTGGATTGGAGAAGGACTGTGTCATGTTTACTGGCTCAGATCCAGCGGAGCGTACACAGACAGCGTGGGCAATATCCACAATGTCAGGGGAAGAGCATGGCTCAGAAGCAAAGCATCTGCTTGGGACACAAATGGTCCCAGGTTCTCTCATTGCTGGTGCTATTGGGGAACGGGCTACAGGCAGTGCAAGCAGCTGTGAGCATTGGTGGTGGGAGGGCTTACAAGGATGCACAGGAGATGAAGAGCTGGTTTTTATACCCTGCTTTTTTCTACCAAAAGGAGTCTCAAAATCACCTTCCTGTCTGCCCACAAAGGTCGGTGGGGTTGAAAGCAGGGGTGTACCGGCCTAAGGACATGGGGATACCCATGCCCCAGGCACACACCTTTTGGTCGCATGAGGGGAGCAGTGAGGGGAGCAGCAGTGGCGTAGGAGGTTGAGAGCTCATGTATCTAATCTGGAGGAACCGGGTTTGATTCCCAGCTCTGCCGCCTGAGCTGTGGAGGCTTCTCTGGGGAATTCAGATTAGCCTGTACACTCCCACACACGCCAGCTGGGTGACCTTGGGCTAGTTACAGCTCTTCTGAGCTCTCTTAGTCCCACCCACCTCACAGGGGGTTTGTTGTGAGGGGGGAAGGGCAAGGAGATTGTAAGCCCCTTTGAGTCTCCTGCAGGAGAGAAAGGGGGGATATAAATCCAAACTCTTCTTCTTCTTCTTCCTGGCCTACCTGCTAGCCAGCTTCTGCCTTCCCCAGGCCCTGGGGAGAGCAGCAGCCAACCTCTGGGGATGAGCAGGGGGGAGCGCTCTGCCACCACTCCCCCCCGCAGCCAGGCTTCTACCCTCCCCAGAGCCTGACCCCATCTCCGAGCCCCACCCCCCACCCCGTGCTTTTAAAAGCATGTCCATGGAGGCCGGCTTGGCTCTTGCTCTCTCCAGGCTCTGAGGAGGGCAGAAGCCGAATTGTAGGAACCTGGGGATGTGTGGTGGGCACCCAGAGAAGGAGTTGTCTCCGGGTGCCATTCCCCCCCATACGCCTCTGGCTGAGAGAGTTCTGTGACTAGTTCAAGGTCACCAAGCGACTTCCATGTGGAGAATTGGGGAATCTAATCTGGCTGTCCAGATTAGAGTCCACCGCTACTCATGTGAAAGAGTGGAGAATCAAACCTGGTTCTCCAGATCAGAGTCTGTCACTCTTAACCACTACACTAGGCCGGCAACTGGGTGACATAGGGATGTGTGGGAAAGAAGGAGGGTGTGAAAGAAAGTCTGGAATGAGCTGAAATGGGGGTGGGGAACTCTTGGGAACTCCGTGTCCCCTGCCTCTTAACATCTGGAACTCTGATTCTCTGACCAGCAGCAGCTATCCACAGTTTCAGGCAGTTAGAAGGAGTTTGGATTTATATTCCCCCTTTCTCTCCGGTAGGAGACTCAAAGGGGCTTACAATCTCCTTCCCTTTGCCCCTCACAACAAACACCCTGTGAGGTGGGTGGGGCTGAGAGAGCTCCGAAGAACGGTGACTAGCCCAAGGTCACCCGGCTGGCGTGTGTGGGAGTGCACAGGCTAATCTGAATTCCCCAGATAAGCCTCCACAGCTCAAGCGGCAGAGCGGGGAATCAAACCCAGTTCCTCCAGATTAGAATGCACCTGCTCTTAACCACTATGCCACTGCTGCTAAGATAAGAGTCTTTCCTGGGTTGGCAGCCCCAGACCCTTTACAGAAACCAAGGCGAGGAGGAACTGGTGCGTGCTGCAGTGTGAGCGCTCTGACCCAGTTTCCTTACGTTCCCCCTCCCCGATGACCCTTCTGACCCTCTGTCTCCTCCGGCCAGTGGAGAACCCCGCCCATTGCGACTTCATCAAGCTGCGTACCATGCTGGTGAGGACCCACATGCAGGACCTGAAGGACGTGACGCGGGAGACGCATTACGAAAACTACCGGGCGCAGTGCATCCAGAGCATGACCCGCATGGTGGTGAAAGAGCGGAATCGCAAGTATGTCGCGTGGGCCGTGGCGGTGGCAGGTCAGGGGCGGGGAGGCGGCAGGAGTGAAGAGGGAGGGTGGCAGAGGCACAGCAGGTAAAATGGCAACCCCCTCCCCATAACAGTGTTATCAACTCCCCAATAACAGGCATGAGGAGGAGAGGCGGTCAGTGTTATCTTAAGAGCCCTCACCTGTGGTGTGAGGGGGCACAAGGTTGTGCATCTGTGTGCAGCGGAGACCGTTCTGGAGGAAGGTTAGCATTGGCTCTAGTTTCCTACTTTCTTTTCTCCTTCTTAACCACCTCGCTTCACTAACGCTAGGGGCCCCGAGAGCAGGACTCTTCACGGCCGCTCAATTAATGGACTCAGCTATATTAATGGCAAGGGAGCTGTTGTGCAATCCAAATAAATGATCCGCCATTGAAATCGGGTTGCTCAGATTTGTGGAGGGGCCAGTGCATAGTGGGGGTGGGTGGGTGGACTTCTCCTTGATTTGTTGGGAGAAAGGGAACTCCCAGTTTCCCAGAAAGCACTGCAGAATTTTATTTAAGTTCGTGTAAGGGTTAAGAGCAGTGGACTCTAATCTGGT
Organism: Sphaerodactylus townsendi; assembly: GCF_021028975.2. Classification (NCBI taxonomy): domain Eukaryota; kingdom Metazoa; phylum Chordata; class Lepidosauria; order Squamata; family Sphaerodactylidae; genus Sphaerodactylus; species Sphaerodactylus townsendi. Next base: position 18,393,526 of record NC_059440.1, on the reverse strand, counting down.
GAACCAGGTTCAATTCCTCACTTCTACACATGAAGCCTGCTGGGTGACCTTGGGCCAGTCAAAGTTCTCTCAGGACTCTCTCAGCCCCACCTACCTCTCACAAGGTTTTGGGGAGTACTTTGCATTGCTCTGAGACTCCTTAAAAGCAGATAAAAAATCAGGGTATACAAAGCAACTCTTCTCCTTTTTTAGCTCTTCCTCCCTCCCCAGCGTTGTGTAGTGGTTAAGAGCAAGTGCACTCTCATTTGGAGAACCAGGTTTGATTCCCTGCTCTGCCACTGGAGCTGTGGAGGCTTATCTGGTGAACCAGATTAGCTTGTGCACTCCAATACATGCCAGCTGGGTGCCCTTAGTGACCTAGTCACAGTTCTTCAGATCTCTCTCAGCCCCACCCACCTCACAGGGTGTTTGTTGTTGGGGTGGGAGGAGGGAAAGGAGATTGTAAGCCCCTTTGAGTCTCATTACAGGAGAGAAAGCGGGATATAAATCCAAACTCCTTCTCCTCTTCATCTTCTTCTTGCTGCAACTTAAAAAAAAACTTTAAAAAACCCTCCACAATAGATCATCCCAGTTCAGATGAAGTAGAGTTTCATCATTTGGGACAGCTTTCTTTATGCTGATGTCGGTCTTGGAAAGAACAAAAAGTTGGCTGTTGTCTTCTGTTTTCCTCCAGAGGATCATAAAACACAGAGAGTGTTTATTTGTGTAGAAGCTTACAATGTTGTCTTCCCCTGATCCATTCAATCTGCGTGTTAATCGGAGAGAGAGTAACAAACCCAAGGTTATGCAGCAGCCTTCTGTGGTGAAGGGAGGATTCAAACCTGCATCTTCCAAATCCTAATTCGAAGATCTAACCACTATCCTACATTGGCTGGTGGTTTCAGATTACAAAAGCATGTGGGGCAGTAGAGTTAAACCTAGCGGCAGGATCCCAGATTGCTGTCAGTTCTGATTGAATGTGCCTGCCCCCTCCGTTGTGGAGGGCACTAGTCTGGCTTTCCAATGGTCCATACCCCACTAGGTGCCAGCTGTTAAGGACAAAGACCCTGAACATCTGGAATCAGCACAGTGTGTGCTATGGGCAGAGCAAAACCCATCCCTCTGTCTAAGGGAAAGGAGCTTGTAAGTCGCTTTGAGTCTTACAGGAGAGAGAGAGGTGGGCTTCTTCTATTCAGGGATGTGTGCCTTTCAAGTTCCACTGGCTGTGAAAAGACAACCAGAGATCTGACTTTATTAAAGAGCGTGTTTGCCAGAAAGAGTGCACGGGGCTTGAGAGCCCAACTTTCTACCTTTAACTTCTAGATTTCTATTCCAAATGCCCTCCAAGATTCTAGTCCTCTTTAGATACGAGTGGGCTCTTTTATTTTGGGTCAGGCATAGAATGACAGCACCGTTTCATGCATTTTGTGGCACCTTTGCTTCTGTTTGGCTTCCCAACGAGAACTTTATGGCACCGTCTCCTGGGAGCAAAATTCCATCTCCTGGCGTGGGATTAAAAATAAGCTGCTTTCACACATAATGGATAATGCACTTCCAATGCACTTTAACAGCGGCTTGCAACTGGATTTTGTGTGTGTGAAATAAGGGCGCTTCTGCACGTGCAGAATAATGCACTTCCAGTCCACTTCCACAATTGTTTGCAAGTGGATTTTGCTACTTCGCACAGTAAAATCCAGCTGCAAAGTGCACTGAAAGTGGACTTAAAGTGCATTATCCTGCATGTGCTGAAATGCATTGAAGTGCATTATCCGACGCATGTGAAAGCATCTGAAGAATGGAACTGGTTTGATGGGGCGGAGAAAGAAAGCAGCTTGCCCACGCCGAAAGGGGAAGTCTTGCAAGATGCCGGACTGAACCCAGGCCAAATTCTTTGGCTGCTCACCTGTGTCAGGTGGGGATCTGGTCCAGCATCAGAGCCAATCAGGGGAGTTTCCCTCAAGTAAGGAAGAGGGGATCGAGGCGGGGGGCAGGGGGCATCCTTAGAGGTGTTCCTCTTCCTGAGTGGCCTGTTCTAAGCTTGGTATCTCATTCCCTTGTTCCGCTGCCCTCCTCGGGAACAGGAGAGACAACTCCACCCTGAGACTTTGCTGCAGTGACTGTACTATGGAGTGAGCCGACAGAGCCCCTCCCAAGCAGCGCCTCTTGTTCTCGGGCACCAGGACAGCACTGGGCTTATTGCTTCTGAAGATTCACATCACCCCCCCACCCCAACTCCAAACCCAAGCTGGGGCATTTCCAAACCCCTTCCTCCCAAAATGTCTTCTCCCCGTTTGTATAAAGTGCTTATTTCCAACACCCAACTGTCTCGGGTCTGTTACATTTCGCCTGCGGGAAGGTGGTCTTGTGGGAGGTGTGGATTAAGGTTGACCAGGCCTGTTCATTTCCACACCATCAGGGGTAGCTTGGCACACCTAGGCAGAAGGCTGGCCTTGTGGTACATTGCTGGCAAAACAGTGACCACGCATGAGAGGATAAAGGTGTCTTCCACTGAGCTAGTCTTCTGGCAGAGCTCAATTTGAGCCCAGTGGCATCTTAAGGATCTGCAAAATTTTCAGGGTAGAAGCTTTCAAGACTCAAAATTCTCTTCATCAGATACAAGTAGGATCTCTGAACCTTTATAATCAGCCTGATGATAACCGGGGGGAAATGTTTAGGAACAGTATCCTGGAAGTAGCTTTTCAGGCTCTTGTGCAAAGAAGCTAGTAATGGACACAATTGAGATGAAACAGGCTCACTTCTACCACTGAGCCCGTGGTGGCGAACCTATGGCACTCCAGATGTTCGTGGACTACAATTCCCATCAGCTCCTGCCAGCACCATGCCCATGATATTTCCCAAACATGATGGGAATTGTAGTCCATGAACAACTGGAGTGCCATATTTTTGCCACCACTGCGTGACTGAGCTATGGGCCCTCCTAGTCGAGAGATGCCTTGTACCAAGTCATACAGTTCCTTCGTCCTCCATTGCTAACAGACAGCAGGTTTCCAAGGCCCCAGGTGGAGAAAGGCCTGTCCAGACTCTGCCTGCATATCATCCTGTAATGAGAAATGGCAGAAAATTGAACCCAGGACCTCCTGTGGGCAAAGCAGGTCTTCACCCATTGAGCCAGTTTTCCCGTTTGTATAACTGTGGCCCCTTCCGCACATGCAGAATAATGCACTTTCAATCCTCTTTCACAATTGATTGCAAGTGGATTTTGCTATTCCGCACAGTAAAATCCAGCTGCAAAGTGCATTGAAAGTGGATTGAAAGTGCATTATTCTGCATGTGCGGAAGGGGCCTCAGATAACCCCCCTGCAGAAAGTGTGGGTTGGGAGGGGAGTGCATAGGAACTGGGGATTTGAGAGCGAGTCAGACACATAGAATCTGATTCTGGGCCAGCCTGATTGAAAGAGCCACAGGAGCAGATGGAAGGTGAAATTGCTTGAGGATACGGATCACGCGGGGGGAAAACATGCCGTCGACAAAGGAAGCCTAGGGAACATCTCACAGCCAAGGAGGGAGCCGGCTTTCTCCAAACCTTGTGACTGAAATAAGAGGGGTGCACACCCATGACTCAAATGCCTGCTCAGATGTCAATCTTACTCCCACTGCATAAGTTCAGGCATCCTGTTTCCTCCACTGATTAAAGGCCCCCTCTTGTACATTCTGGTATCTGTTCATGAAGCCAAATGACATGCGATACAGGAACAAAGAGGTGCATTGTGGGTCGAACGCTATAGGACTGCTGCCAGAGCAGCCTCATGGTTCCAGGGAGGGGTCGTGGCTCGGAAGTACTCTGCTTGGCGTGCGGAAGGTCCCAGGTTCAGTCCCTGATATTTCCAGTTAAAAGGACAACGCTGTAGGTGATGTGAAAGACTTTTGCCTGGGTCCTTGTGGAGCTGCTTCCAGTCTGGCCCCTTCCTCACATGCAGAATAATGCACTTTCAATTCACTTTCAATGCACTTCGCAGCTGGATTTTGCTATGTGGAAGAGCAAAATCCACTTGCAAACGATTGTGGAAGTGGACTGAAAGTGCATTATTCTGCATTTGCGGAAGGGGTCTCTGAGTAAATTCTCACCTGGTTAGACCAAGACTCTGATTCAGTGTAAGGCAGCTTCATGTGTTCATATTTGCTAATAATGTTATTTCTGTCTTCATCTTCTAAAAGCATTGCTTCTGTTTTCACCCACTAAAAACATGGCATCTGTCTTCATTCTATACGTCCCGATTCCTCCACCCACCCACCCACTCATTTTAGCACCCAGCCGCTCATGACAAAAATCTTGGACAGGATGGGGAAGAAATGTGCCCAGGGGTTTATAGCAAGATGTGAAATGGGCTTTGCGAAAACACTTTTAAAGTCAGGATAAATAGGCAAAAGTAGGAAGTGGAAAGGTTGCGGGAAGGAAGGGTAGTCCAGGTGGACCAATGCTGGGCAATCAACGGTGTTGTCCATCTGCCTTCAGATGGTTCCTCCCCCCACCTTGAGATGAAGACAGAAATAATACTTGAAGTGTGATGGGTGTGGGTTAAAAGCACAATGGGTGGGACTGAGGGTGGGGCCAGTATTTAAATGTGCACATTTCTAGGGCAATTTGGAATGTCCCATTTGGAATGATATCACAGGGAAGGAGCCTTGTGTGTTTGTGCGCTTGTGTGTGCGTGTGTGTGAGAGAGAAACCTCAGCACTTGCACAGCAAATTATAGAGTTTTTCTGGCCCCTAAGACTCCTGGACAGGTGTGGGTAACAAGAGAGATAATGGATGAAACATGCATTTTATCAGCCTGTGCTGATCACCCAGATAGAAATATTTCTTTCCTGCAAAACAGCATTGCTTCCATGACCAAATATGCATCTTGCTCAGAAAGACATTATTTCTTGGAGTCTGGAAAGGGGGAGCACATACAAAGTTGCTCATGGGAATGGAACAGAAGAAGAGAATGCAGCTCCCAAGAGAAGCCAAAGACTTCCTGTACCAACACAATAAAACAGACAACCATCTGGAACACATCCTAAACCCTGGCTGCTAAGTGATGCCATCTGTGCAGTGTGGTGACTCTCTTTGAGCCACACCAAGGCAAAGGTGGCTCTTCTTGTCTTGAGTTGGAACGAAGACCAGAGCTGCCCGTAGTCGGGATGCTTCCAAAACTCTCCTCCTCTGAATTTCTCCCAGAGCAATAGTACTGCTCTGCAGCTCCATGTTTGCCATTATCCTTGACTAAAAGAGCCACATTTACTGCCATCCCTGGTGTGAGGTACGCATCTCGGAGGCCTGCAGCTTACCTGTTCCGCCAGTGGAAGCAGTTTCAAGGTGGGAACCAACTATTAACCACAAGGCCCACAAGAGCCTTGCCAGCTTTCATGAAGCATGGCGTAGGGCCTATAATTGGGGCTCAGAAGAACCAAAGGGGACAGCTCAGAGAGCCACATGTGGCTCTGGAACCACTAAGTAAGGATCCAGATCATTTCTAAATTTTTAAATGGTGTTATTTTAACACGTCAGAAGTTGTAAAGTTGTAAAGGCTGTTATTATCTTGCTAAGTTAATCTTAAACTATTTATATGCCATTAAAGGTATTCGAAATCGAAATCGATCGAAATCGAATCTTAAGATCCAGATCATTTGGAAATCCAGATCATTTGGCATTCCAAACTCTATGGCAGTTGCCATAGAGTTGGGAGTTCCAAATGATCTGGATTTGTTTCTGACAAGCCTGTGATGCAATGGGAATCCTCCATAGCTCCAAATTTTGAACGAAACCCTATACGCGTGACTGTTTTGAGGCAGCTTTCTGTCCCGTAAGCCCCCTTTGCATTCTAGACATGCACATGTACATTCACAAAACACTGCAAACAGAGGCTCATACCAGCAGGTATGTCAGTCGTTTACAACAGCCCCGTTAGGAAGACCAGAGTTACTCTTATAATACAGGTGGGGCTTGGAAGGGGAAGGTGGGCAGCAAGTTTCGCGTTTAAGGCTGCCCTGTAGATTCACAGCTGAGTGAGGTGACGCTCCCAGATCACAGCTCCTGCTGTCTGTCATGACACACCCAAATCAGGTTGGCCAGTTGGCAGCGACACAGCTGGGGCATGGCCGTGTCCTCGACAGGCTGATCCTTCCAGCTCTGGACCTCGGGATGCTGGACTTCCAGAATGATGCTAGGCTGTGTCTTAAGAACCTTGGCCTTGCAAGAGAGCTCACAAGAGCAGGTTCATCCGTCCGATCCCTTGTCAAGACTTGGGAAGTTCACAGGCGTCCATATTTAGGTAAGCCCGAGTGGTGTTTTTTTCAGCTGTTTAAAAAGGAAGCTTTGCTTGAGAAGCCGGGCCTCTGCTTGTCTGAGCAACCTTCCTCAGGCCACCCAGATGAGGCTGTGAACGAGCCTACGATGCCCACAGTAATGATGTCTCATTGCTTTTTTAAAAATAGCAAACTCACCAGGGAAAGCGGGACAGATTTCCCCATCCCTCCCATTCCTCCGGTGGTGGATTCGGAGACCGAGAAGCTGATCCGGGAAAAGGATGCAGAGGTGAGTGGTGCAGATGCAGCGTGGAAGAAAATGGGGGAGGCAAGAGTTCGGGCGAGAGGAACTACAGTCCATCTCAGAAAAAGATGCTAGTAGAGTTATGTATTCCTCCACCACCACAGAACTCAACATGCCGGACATTTATTCTACGACAAAGTCCGGTCTGCTTTGTTCTGTGGCAAAGGAATATAGTCCACTATCATCTTTATGTGAAACAGAGATATGAGGACATAATTGGAAGCATTTAAGATTGGAATGTTCGCTTTTCAGATTTGAGGGGGGTTGAATATCTTTCTCTTTGGAGGGTCCTTTATTAATATTTGACTGCATTTACTGTGGTGGCATTTCTCCAGGTACATGGGTATTTTCACTTTGTAACGTGCCTTGAATCCTCTTGACAAAGTCTCTCTCTCTCTCTCTCTCTCTCTCTCTCTCTCTCTATCTATCTATCTATCTATCTATCTATTGTCCGTCCATCGTCCGTCCATCGTCCATCCATCCATCCATCCATCCATCCATCCATCCATCCATCCATCCATCCATCCATCCATCCATCCATCACCTACCTATCATCTACCTACCTACCTACCTACCTACCTACCTACCTACCTACCTACCTACCTACCTACCTACCTACCTACCTACCTACCTACCTTTAATGAAAATGAGATCCATCCCACGCTTAGAGGATGAAATGCACTTGACTGTTAAGGCCGAGGCTTATAACCTTATTCAGGCATGCCTTTTGTCCCTTTCAGCTTCGGCAAATGCAGGAAATGTTGCAGAAGATTCAGCAGCAGATGACGGACTCCCACTAGTCCTTTGCCCCATCCGGCAACAACCCCTTATGTTCCTGGCTCACCTCAGAGACCACAAACTGTTTACATCTCACCCATCCATCTGTGCATGCGCTGCCGTTCGGTCCTAACCGTGCACCTTCCACCTTAAGCTAAATAAGCCTTCGCTGCAACGATCGCCTTATAAACAAACCTCACTGTGCTTGCCCATCAACTACACAGAAAGCTCTCAAAGCCCCTGGATTTTGCCTCTGAGCTTCTGGGCACCTGCGGCCTGCCCTCTCCACAGCTCTGAACTGCCTGATGGTCACTACTGTGATAAGTATCTACAGTGTGCACACTGGAGCTCTCTCCTTTGCCAGGGCTTAGGAAAAGGTATTTGGTTCTCTGCTGCCAGTCGACTGGGGTGTTGGGCGACTTGCCGCAACGTTCGTGGCAAATCTTCTACGATCACCTTGCTTCTCTGACATGGCGGAGAAATAACAAGAGTAGGAAGAGTCCTGTACACAAGCAGGAGCATTCACAGCCTGGCGAATTTTCGAAGAAAAATCTGACTTTCCTCTTTAGCCATGCTGCTTTTAAGTTTTGATTAGGACAGGGGAAGGCCATTTCAGAAATTAACTTTGGTTGGTATCCCTTTATAAGCAGCCCTGCCACCCATGTTCAGTCTAAAGGCTCTTGCCTCGGAGAAATCGCTTGGGATCATATTAAAGACATCCTAAATACATTACTTCATGCCCTGGAAAGAACACGTACAGAAAGAGTAGCGGAAGAGCAAATGGATTTATTTAAATTACTTTCCCCCCCGTCTATCTCCTATGCAAACCCAAGGCGGCTTATAAGAAAATTAATAATGCATAAAGCCAACAAAAGACAATGCGATTCAGCCCAGCCAACCAAGTCACTTTCGGTGGATGAAGAGTGGGCACAAGAAATTTTCCAGTCCCTGCAATTCATGCCAGCTCTAGTGTGCATGCAGAATATCCAAAATGTTAAAACGGTAGCCAAGTGGTGTTCCTTTCACAGCTTAGGCGAGGTGCTTCCTGTGCATGCACGTATTTTCCTTGTTGTGCCAGGATATCAAAATGGCAGCCAGTTGCCGAACGAGCTTTCCCTCTCACAATGGGAAAGCTTTCTAGATGTCCAGAAACCTGTGTCGCACTCGGTTCTCTCTCGAGATAGTTCCATCCCAGCATGTGGCTATCTTCTCTTGGGCTTACGCTGCTGAGACTGCCTCAAACTTCACTGCCGGTTTTTCTTTCAAAGCTTGTCCAACAAAATTTACAGACTCCCTAAATAAGTCTATGACTTGTGATCGAAAGATACCAGTAGTAGAGAATGACACCATTTTTCGGTTGCTGCCAGGAGGGGGCAGCCAAATCCCAAAAGGATGCTAGGCCTGGCCTGTTCTTTTTAGAAGGGTACTCTTTGGCAACAGTGACGATGCAACTTCATCTCTGGCTGTATCTGCCCTTCTGACATGATTGGCATCCTCTGATACCTGTGAATGTCCTTCACCAGTCATGGGAACTTTCTTGGGCTAACTATTATGCTGATGCTTGTCTCAAGAGTTGTCTCTGTAAACTACAGATCTAATAAGGGGGCAGAATGAGTGGAAGCCCCCAACATGTGTAGGCAGCACGAATTGGGTGCCATATATGACCAAAGGTTTGCTTCCTGGTCGACAGGTGAACTCCAATCTAACCACAGAATGTCAATAAGAACACACTGGATCGGATCAGAACTTTCCAACAGTAGCAGCCAGATGCTGCGAGGAACCTCATGGGCAGGCTGTCTTGTATTGCCAGCATCTGGTCATCAGTTGTAGACTGTCTCTGAACACAGAGGCTCCATTTTCCTACTTGTCACTAATAGCCCTTCGTAGGTACCTGCTAGCTTCTATTAGTGCGTCTGATCCCTTTTCGAAAGCTGTCAGAGCTGGTATCTTTTGCAGCAAATGTTAATCCAGTGGTCTCTGGTTGGGGAAATAGGGTCCTGGGCTCCTTCTTTGGCATGCTTGGAACCAGGAGAACGTCTTTTTGAGCAACCACTAGGAAGTTATATGCTGAAGCCCGTGTGGAATGAATGCAGGTTTGTCATTTGGACTTGCAGTTGTGTCAGTATTTAGCTATTCTGGTATCAGCGCCTTGAATGCATTGAAGGATGTTGCCAACTGAAAACGGGTCCCAAAAGAAAACGGGTTGGCGTACTCCTTTTTCTTTGAGCAGGGACTTGATGTGGAAGTGAAGCTTTTGAGGGGAATGAATGCATCACCACCTGCTACGTGTCTGTGGACTAGGGATCTCCAACTTACAGCCCTCCAGATGTTCATGGACCATGGTTCCCATCAGCTCTGCCAGTTGGCCATGCTGGCAGGGGTTGATAGGAATCACAGTCGGGAGGCCCATAGGTAGGAGACCCCTGCTGTAGAAGAAGTTGCTGTTAAAGCTACAGGAGTATTTGTTAAAGCTACAGGAGCGAAGTGAAAAGCTGGGAACCCTAGCATAAGGGTCTGGCTCAAAATACTCCCTCTTTACTCTTCTTTTCTAAGTTGATCGCTGTTCCATTATTTATCATTATTATACTATATATATATATATTTGCTGTTCATATTGTTATTAATTATTATTAATATTATTATTAGTAGTATTATACTGCTACCTTTGGGCACTCAAGATTTACATGTCCAAGCACTTTCCTGCAGACAAGTCAGGCTTTTCCACATCTCAGTCTAAGGGTTTTTGGGTGTTTTTTGTTTTGGTTTTTTTTTGCAATTTGAACTGTGGCCGTTGAGAAACTTTCCACACTGAAAGTAGATTGAAAATGCATCATTCTGCATGTGCGAAAGGGGCCAAAGTGGAACGTCATGTTAACGGATGTTCATGGATGTGATCAGAAGATGCCCTCTGTGTCTTGATTCTTTCCCATTGTTCACGTTTCGTTTTGTGGTGGGTGCATGCACAACTGCCGAGGCAAAGTTCAGCCCATTATTCGTCTTATTTTTGGGGCGATGAACGTGTGAAATCTTTTAGGGGGAGGTGGAAGCCTTAGTAGGACATAACCAAGCTTGGCCCCTAAGGGGCATCCCAGATGCCAACTGGAATGTCGGAGGATTTATCCAGTAGTCTGAAACTGTGTTCAGATCTTTCAAATTGTGATTAGTAATCCTCTAATGACCTGACCTCTGGGTACTCTTTAGCAAGATTGGTCATAGGTTGGTCAAGATTGGTCAGGTGGCTAACAGAAGAGGTGTGAGGTATTCCGTGACGAGGGGCCATCTTGCATTCTTGAACAGGCCAAAAATGTTGTGTTCGCTCCTCATAGCTACCTGCTCTTCCCAATTGTGAGGCGCAGCGACAGTGCGGGGAACAGTTGGAGGAGGAGAACCTTAAAGAATGTTATTTTTTTAAACTGTTCCTTTTTTTTCAAATCTTGCTATTTTCTTACCAAAAAGATCCTATCTTTGTGCATTTGTTGGGGGAAATGATATTTATTGAAAGGCTGAACAATTCTAGGTTTGTACGTTCAGATGGCTCTAGTGGAAATATTTTTATCCTGCTAATAAATGTAGCTACTTTCAAGGACTGTGTGTGGTTTTGTAGACCTCTTTCTCCCAAAGCGGCAAAACATCCCTGCAGTGTGGCACATGAAACTCTCATTCCTGTTTCGCTGACTGGTACCTGTTTGCACGAGCATTTGCCAATTGAGTTGATCTGCAAAAATGCCCCCCCCCCAAAAAAACCACAATGAATGCAAGAGGTTGCCTTATGTGGGTCTCTGGTGCACTTTCACAGAGTTTGTTGAATGGAAACAGGCAAATGGTTGTTTGAACTGGTGTGTGTGTGTGTGTGGGGGGGAGGCTGAGCTGTTCGGCTTCAAGGGAGCTTTGGCAATGGGTGGGATGTATCAATAGCCAAAGCTGATCTAGGTTGAGAATCCTTAGATGCTGGCTCGATGTGGGGGGGGGGGGGCAGCTCCAAGTTGGGAAACACCTGGAGATTTGGGGGTGGAGCCTGAAAAGGGTGGAGTTTAGGGAGGGGGAGGGGCTTCCATTGAAATAGAATGCCATAGACTCCGCCCTCCCAAGCAGCCATTTTCTCCAGGGGAGGTGATCTCTGTCACTTGGAGATCAGTTGTCATAGTGGAAGATCTCCGGCCACCACCTGGAGGTTGGCAGCCCCAGGGATCCAGAATCCATCAGCTGGATCCTGCCAATCAAAACACAATCTGCCCTGGCCCCTAGTAAGTTTGCCTCTGAGACGGGCACACAGTGCTAACGTGTGAGCTGACACAGGCTTGGTTTGGTCACGAGGCGTCCTCCCTCTCTGGTTGTTTTTGATGGTTAATTTGTACTGGCCTAACCTGATCCCCCCGCGCCCCAGGGTAGTTACTAGAAGATACAAAGCCAAGAGAAAAAAGAAACCGGGCTGATCTCCACACTTCCAGAGCCCGTGGCTGTGCATTAAGGCATTGCCTGGGGCATTTGTAATATAGTGAAAATGGATGCTCTACAAAGGTGTTCCCCAAAGGAAAGCAGGCAGCTCAGACCACAATAGCGGAGTTTATGTTTGCTGATCTCCCTGGCTTCTGCCCCAGCTTGCCTGATGAAATCAGAGCTTCTCCTCTCCAGGTGGGCAGATCTCTGCTATCCCACCCCCAGGCAGTACAACGTCAGCAGCCACCACCAATTTGGGCAGACAGCTTGTGTTCGCACGGCCGCTTGTTTCTTTCCAGGAGCCGAGTTAAGACCAGGAGGTAATACTCCAGTTTCTTCCGCACAAGTCCGGGTCTTTTGTATGTACGCTGCAAGTGCATCCCCGCATGCGCAAACCTCTTGATTGGTCAAGAGCGGTGAGGAGGGAAAAATAAACCGCTTCTGCTCCCGTGGTGTTTGCACGGCAGCAGGGTCTCCCCAGGATATTTGAAAAAATCCTGGGCTAAAGGAAACATCGCAGGGCAACACCGGAGCAGGCCCGGTTTAGCACTGGGAACCATGCAGAAAACTTACATGAACCGAGGTATTTCACTTGCCCATCCTGGGATATTTGGACCATGTGGAACTGACCTAGGTTACCATAGGGCTGTAAAAAAACCCATTGTTCACCCCCGAAAGAAAGTGTCCAGAAACTGGAGTGCGTGGTGGAAGGACTTTATTGATTCCGCATGATTTTGTTTTACATCACAGTCATGAGAAAATCCTCCTTCCCACCTCCAGAGACGGCATCACCTTTCACTTGCAGGTCAAAGTGCATGTAGATGCTTCACAGTTTTAAATCCCCCCCCCCTCTTCCCTTCCCGACGTAATACTTCCCGTAAGCAGAACTGAGGCAGAGTGAGAAGCGTGGTAAACTCTGAAATCGCTGAGGCTGGCTGTATGAAAAAATAATACAATCTCTTCTCTCTAAATATGTTACAGAAAATCAACCTGGATGTGTACAAGCGTGAGATGTTCCGCACGCCCTCGAGAGGGTGGGCAGAAGATCCGCATTACTTGGGGGGGGGGAAACCCTCCTTGGATGCTGGAATTACCCGCAGCATCTGAGGAATTAGAAAGCACCTAGAGGAATGGAATGAATTGGGGGGGGGGATGTGGGATGGAGGAAGCTGTGGGCCTTGTGGCGTAACCCCCACAAGAGTGGGGATGTTTGTGAAGAAGGGCCCACAATCCTCGGCACACGACACTTAAGATGCACATAGAACAAAAAGGATCCAGACTGAAGACTGCAGCACAAATGCAGAAGCCAGGGACGGCCCAGGCGCTTTGGTGGAAAAAGCCGGACAGATTTTGGACACAGACACAAGAGACATTCAGACTAAGTTTTCTGCTGGCGGAAGGCTTTTTCTGTACTGAACTCGCCTGTCTCACCCTGTTCTATTGCAGCCTGCTGAAACCCCCCAAATGCTGTTCTGTGGAGACAGGAACCTCAGAAATGGCAGGAGAGGCAAATCAGAGATCTGAGACGGAATTCCCCTTCTGTTTGTGGAACATTTGGCCAGGCTCCAACCTAGCCCCAAAACAAAGAATGGAACATGTGCATCTCCCATTCCTATCAATGGGGCAGTTGCAGGACTTCCCAGCAAAGTATGACCCAGATGGGGTCAGATGCATTGCCTCTCCTGCTGCTGCCCTTACTGGTGTCTGGAATGCCCACCTCTGCCAGAGCCCTGCATGAAAGGAGACGGCTGGATGCTGGATTCACAGACGCTGCTGGCAGGATGCTGCACAAACTGCAGAACGAGAGTCCTGAACTCAGGGCCCAGACAGAAGACACATACATGCACAGCTGATGCTTTTGGCGGGTGCGCTGTCAGAGGCTTTGCGCACCATGCTTCAGAAATGTTGAACCTCATGGGAGGCACGCATGATGACGCACAGACTGCACAACTGCAGTAGGATGGCGCTGACATACACAGCCCTCTGCAGATCGGACACGAACAAGGTGACATTCACATTAGACAAGACCAGATGCAAATTTTTGCACGTGTTAGGCCATCTTTTTGAAGCCCAAAATGTGTTCGCTAAAGTTGGTTTCAAGAACTATTCTGTTGCAATAGGCCAAAGATCCGTCTAACTTAGCATGCTCTTTTCAACAAAGGCCAGTCAGATGGTTCCAAGGAGCCCAAAAGCAGGGCATGAAGGTTTGTCCCTAGCACGCGGATGCCAGAGGTGTACTGCCTTTGAACATGGAAGTTCCACTAGGCCATGATAGCAAAAATTTGAGTTCAAGAGTTGCTAAATACTGCCCAATTTTTGCTGATAAAAGGCTGGGATGCTAATAATGTCATATTCAGAAACAGTGGAAAAGTATGCTCTAAAGCCCACATCAATTGTAAAAAAAAAATTCATTTTCGTTAGCAAGATGGAGACTGGAACATTTGGTTTGGTAACCTTTTGTCAATTTGGTGTCCCAAATTACCTGGGTGTGAGGCTTTCAATCCATGTGGCCACCACTTTGTGTGTATTTTCCAGATTCCGTACACCCTGTGAGGTGGGTGGGGCTGAGAGAGCTCCAAAGAACTGTGACTAGCCCAAGGTCACCCAGCTGGCATGTGTTGGAGTGCACAAGCTAATGTGGCTCACCAGATAAGCCTCCACAGCTCATGTGGCAGAATGGGGAATCAAACCCAGTTCTCCAGATTAGACTGCACCTGCTCTTCACCACTACACCACGCTATCTCCCACAGAGGACAGACAACCAAGCACTCTGGTATCACTTCTTCAATTGGTGTGTGTGTGTAATGTCCCATCATGTCACAGTCAATGTACGGCAACCCCATAGGGTTTTCCAGACTAGGGACTAACAGGTGGCTTGCCATTGCTTTCCTTTGTATAGCGATCCTGGTATTCCTGGGTGGTCTCCCAACCAAATACTAACCAGGGCTAACCCCGCTTAGCTTCTGAAATCTGATGAGATCCGACTAGCCCGGCCCATCCAAGTCAGGTCCCTTGATAGGCAAGAAGTGATTTTTTTCATACAGGAAATATTACAGACACACAATCAAATGGTGCTCTGCAAAAAACTGTGCACTGCCGGATTAACCTGCGTGCAAAAACTGGTCCTGGGCTTCTACCTCTAATCCGAGAGGTTGTTGTGGGTTTTCCGGGCTGCGTGACCATGGTCTGGTAGATCTTGTTCCTAACGTTTCACCTGCGTCTGTGGCTGGCATCTTCAGAGGTGTATTATAGATGTGTACACCTCTGAAAATGCCAGCCACAGATGCAGGCGAAATGTTAGGAACAAGATCTACCGGACCACGGCCACACAGCCCGGAAAACCCACCCCAACCAGTTGAATCCGGCCGTGAAAGCCTTTGACAATACATCTAATCAGAGAAGCGTTTCCAGGATTTCCAATGACGTTGCCAGAACTCTCCCTGTGCTACATCCAGAAAACCAGACTCCAAGGGCTTAACCACACGGCAGACAACAAAACCCTACGCATCTAGAACCTTGTCGGGAGAAGGTGGCTTTGGAGGAGGGTAATTTGTAGCTGGGAAGAGAGGGAAGGAAATGGTTAAGCATTCTCCTCCCCGCATTAGGGTCCTCTCCACTCCAAATCCCTCCCTCAGGAAGCCAGTTTTCCATAGGTTTTTGGTACACACATTTGTGCAGTGTGCAATGTGCAGTTCCTATAATGGCTAGAACACAAAAGTGGGCTAGTGTAGTCAGAAAGATGTGTGCGCGCGCACACGCACACACACACACCACGCAAATTGGCAGATAGACAGAAGAGCAGAGGCCAGGCATGCTATGCGCTTGCATTTTCACAGACTTGACTGACACAGAGGACGATGACGTGGCGGGCCCAGCGAGCCCTGGTGTGCAGCAATGCAAGTTCACATAAACCCAAGGCACCACTTTCTAGGACGAGGATCAGTTACGGGGCAGAGAGGTGTGTGGCAGGGAGTGAGCCCCCAGGGCCACCCCCCGCCAGGTTGCGAGCAGCAGCTGGTCGGTGGCAGAAATGTGCATGCTCAGTGGAGTGTGCAAAGGCTTTTTTTTTGCGACCACAAAGCATGCAAAGGAGGATACCGGGGGTCTCCGTTGGGCCCTGCAGCAGCTTCAAGCCGCCCAGGAATGAGGAACACCCCCTTTCCTCTGCTGCGGGATTTGCATGGGAGAGTTGGATTTATTCACAGGAGTATTTACAAGTGCCCAAGATCCCCCCAACATGGTCTGTGCATGCCAGGCACAGAACCCCCCCTCCCCTCCCTAACACCCCTGGAAGGAAGCAGGGAGAGCCAGCTCCCAGTGACGCGGGTCCCCGCACACCTCTTCTGACTCGGAGACCAGCTCCAGCAGGTGACCCGCGCACCACTCGCGAAGGTCACTCGGCACGAGTGTGCTCCACCACGTGGATGGGGACGCAGGGGCTCAGTGCAGCACGTTGATCTCCGGCCCGCTCATTCGGATACTTCGGTGTGGACGGGCAGCCCCCCGTCGGCTCGGTGGTTCTTCTCCCAGAAGGCCCGGTCCATCTGCTCCAGCTGCGAACTCAACGGGAGGTGCATGGCCAGATGGATGCGGAGCGCCTCTAGCCACTGTTCCAACCGGGCGAAGGAGGGTCTGGCGAGGCAAAAGCAGAAGATGAGAACGGCCATGTAGGATCACGCCTGGCTCCCAGCTCATGCATTATTTGTTGGATTTGACAGCCTTGCATGCAACAGGCATGGGATTCTGGGAGAGCAAACATTCTAAAAGTGACAGTTGGAGGCTGTAGCTCTCTGACTGAGGAAAGATGTTGTTCAGTTTTATGTTAACTAAAGCTATGTAAAAGCCTCTGACTGAAAGTTTAATGCTGTAAAACTGTGCTGGTTATGGGTAACCAAATTATAGCCAAATGATGAACTGTAAATGTATTGACCGATAAGTGTTACTATGTTTATATATAGTTTGCTCTCAATATAAGCAAAGTTCTTTTGTTTATGATTTCTGAGGTAAAAAGCCCTTCGGGGGTGAGGCGGCTTATAAATCCCATAATAAATAAATAAATAATAAATAAAAAGGCTGGTCTTTACCAATATAACTATTCTTATTTAAAGTGGCACAAAAGCTACATTCTGCTCGTTATTCTGCTTACAGAATAATATATATAGCAGGTATGTGTGTGTTTGTGTGTACACACAAACAGACACCTGTTCACCTTCAGTATTCTGTCTCCATCAGTGGCCAGTCAGCTGGTTGTGGGAGGACCACCATTCTTCTTGTGGAAGGAGGAAGGCTTGCAATTGGTCTCAGTTGACTTGTGGCTGCAGGGGCCCACTTACTGCCTTCTCCCTCTTTCCCCAATCTATGGAGTATCCCCGCCCACTTTCTGTACACCTGCCCACTTACCGTTTCTCGTGATCCAAGTCGCAGCAGCAGACAGCGATAGGGAAGAAGCTGGGGGGACAGGTGGGAGGGCAATAGCGGTCCAGGAAGCCCCGCACGTTGAGGCCAAAGTCCAGGGTTCGTGGCAGGTAGTCAGGGTCTGCGCTGACCCTGCCAATTATCTGCAAAAAAGAAGGGGGAAACAATTAGAAACTCCTGCGGGGCCAGAGGCGTAGCAAGGGGGGAAAGTGCCCGGGGCACTGGTGCGTCCCCCGCCCCCATCCTGCCCTGGAATGCCCCCGCCACGCCCCCACAGGGGCACCTGCCCGGTGCGTCACGCACACCCCCGGAGCTACGCCTCTGCATGGGGCCCATCATGAGGATGCCAGGAAGCTGGCCCACAGCATGTAAGAGAGACCACTAGGGTTTGACATGTCTTGCCCATTAAGGAATCTCCAAAACTAGCCAGCACTAGCTGCATTGTGTATATCATAGTATCACACATTTAGAAAGTTTAACATGTTTCAAAATGTCAGAAGAGCTCTGTTGGATTGCAATAAAAAATATCTTTTTGGCCAGCATCTTGCTTGTCGTGATGGCTGGTAATACCTGATGCACCAGAAAGTACATATGCAGGGCATGGAGAAACTCAAATTCACCCGCCACTCGCCATTAGTATTCAAAGGTACACTGCTCCTGAATACAGAGGTTCCACTTGGTAAAGGGGCACTGATGGACCTCTTCTGCGCAAATTAAAGCAGTTTACAGAGCAGTTAATATTTCTCTCTTTCTCCCCCACTTCCTTGAGAAAGCAATTTCTGCAACTGTGTTCACAAAAGGACGTCCTGGTTGTGGCCTTAGTCGATACCTTACTGCAGCTCTCCAGGAAGTTAACAAGACAGATGGGAAAGGGAGTTTGCTCCAGCTTCTGGCCAGAACTTCCTTCGGAGGTTCCTCAAGACTCAAAAACCTAAGTGGCGTAACCACATCCCTGCCGTTTGCAAGCTAAGCAGTGACACAGTCCTTTCCCTGTTCCTGTTTGCTTCAAGGGAACTTGTGCAGGGATCTTTCTGAGCACTTGCCTCACACAAGATGATGCCGAAAGAGAAGACGTCCACCTTTTCGTCATAGCTCCTGCCTGCAAGGAAGGGGCAGAGTTGTCAGGTACCACGCGGGTTACTCAAAGAGCTTGGGCTTTTACACATTGTCAATAGGGCTGTGCATTCTCGTAAACCCGAATGGGAAATAAGCCTTGAAAACGGGGGCAATTAAACTGAACCAAATAAACAGATCCCCAAGATGCCGGTTTGGGGGCATTTTTTTGGGCCTGCTTCTGCCCGCTACCATTAAAGCACTCTCCCCATCTCTTCTCCCTTTCCTCCTCCCTGCCCTTGCAGAAGGAGGTGGCAGTGGGGAGGGCATTCATTTCTCCCCTCTGCCGCCTTCGAAGTCCATGTGAACTTAGAAAGCATCAAAAGAAGGGAGAGAACTGAATGTTGGGATCAGTGTAGCCACACAGACTTTGGAGTACAGTCAATCCACTTTTACCCCCCAAAGGCTAATGCCTTTGTCCCAAGACAATGATGATTTTAATTTTCAAATCTTTATAATGCAACGTAGATACAGAAATGCTTCCCTAATCTTTCACCAAAATAAATCATTCAAACGAACAACAGACTACAATGTTCACAATGCTAAGAAATCTTTTTGGTTGCCCAAGCCACAGTATGGCTGATGACTGTCAAATGTGTAAGTTGTTACGAATTTTTGTTTACACCACCAAAACGATTTCTTTGCATTGTAAACATTGCAGTCCTTTGTAAGTTCGAATGATTTATTTTGGTGAAAGATTAGGGAAAATTTTCTGTATCTACATTGCATTATGAAGATTTGAAAATTATCATGTCTTATGACAAGCACATTAGCCTTTTGGGTGTAAAAGTGGATAGTGCACCCACCCCATAATAATATTTTCAATATGGTGGAAACATAGATTTTGGAAGCGGTAGCAGAGAGAGCTGAAATATTTTGAGTTCGGCTTTAAAATGCAAAAAGTTTCGGGAAAGCCGAATAAAGCCGATACGAGAGATCAGCTTGTTTCGGCTTTTCCGAAAATTCCCCAGTCTTTTAAATCCAAACCCGAAAAATGTCGATAAAGAGGCGCACAGCCCTGATTCTCACTTCCTCATATCTCACTTCCTGGAGATTTAAATGGTGGAACCTTGAGAGGGTGAGGTTTGGGGAGAGGAGAGGAGAGGAGAGGAGAGAAGGAACCTCAGATGCCATTGATTCCATTTTCTCCAAGGGAACAGATCTCTGTAGTCTGTAGATCGGTTGTATCAGTGGGAGGTCTCCAGTTCCCGATGGGAGGTTGGCAACCGAACCCCTTGTATGTCTTTTTAAAAGTGGCCCTTTCCTCGTTGTGGATACCGATCCCCAGCCAACTCAGCCCGGACAGTATCCTGACACCCACTTCTGCTCAACTCACCGTTGATCATCTCGGGAGCCATCCAGTAGGGGTTCCCCACCACCGTGTACCGCTTCCTCCGGTCGGGTTTTTTCAAACTGGCCAGCTGGTTCTTCTCGTCTACCATGAGCCGAGCCAAGCCAAAATCTGCCACAACCACGTTTTTGTTCTGGGTAGAGGGAGATATAGAATACCTCTGACTTAATACTAGCGTGGCCGCAGACCGTTTCCAGGAAACTCGACAGTGCTTGGAGGTTGCCCCCAAATCTTGGCACTACCCACCTCTCGCACCAGACAGTTGTGTGTGTTGAGGTCCCTGTGGATAATGTTCATGGAGTGAAGATAAGCCTGCAGGGGTGGAGGAGAGTAAGACAGAAACACTCACTGTGGTTCCTCTTATGACGTTGTTTCTAAGAACATTTCCCATTTTACAGTTTATTTCAAAGATTAAAAAAATACAGTTGATTTCAAAAATAAAAGCAATAGAGGCTGAAGCCTTCTTGGAATTACATCTCCCCCTGCCCCTAGATTTGAGGGGGCTGGCAATTAGTATTCAGAGGAGAGGGACCTCAACACATTTTTGTAATTCTATTTTGCATGCTCTGGAGATAAGATGAGGCACTGAATGCCAGTTCTGGTGTTAAGCCTCCAGACTAGCTTTGAGGTTAGGAGACAGTCAGCATGGTGTGACCTTGGGCTAATCACAGTTCTTACAGAACTCTCTCGGCCCCACCTATCACGTTTTCCCCAAAATAAGACAGGGTCTTATATTAATTTTTGCCCCAAAATATGCGTTACGGCTTATTTTCAAGGGATGTCTTATATTTTGCACCCCCCACGTGACCAGATCAGCTGCGCTGGGGAATCTGTAACTAGGGCTTATTTTTGGAGTAGGGCTTATATTTCAAGCATCCTCCAAAAAGCCCGAAAAATCATGCTAGGGCTTATTTTCGAGGTAGATCTTATTTTTGGAGAAACAGGGTATCTCACAAGGAGTCTCTTGTGGGAACATAAGAACATGTGGGAACATAAGAACATAAGAACAAGCCAGCTGGATCAGACCAAAGTCCATCTAGTCCAGCTCTCTGCTACTCGCAGTGGCCCACCAGGTGCCTTTGGGAGCTCACATGTAGGATGTGAACACAATGGCCTTCTGCGGCTGTTGCTCCCGATCACCTGGTCTGTTAATTAAAAGGGAAGGAGTTTGTAAGCTGCGTTGAGAGTCCTTAAGTTGAGAAAAGTGTTGTATAAATCCAAACTCTCTTTCTCCTCCATCTTTGTTTTCATATGATTAAAATCAGTGGAATCCACACAGGATTATAAGACTGCAAGGATTGTCCTATAGTCTTGCTGAGTCAGACCAAGGCTCATGCCGTTATTTGCATCCATAGGTATACTGCCTCACTACAAGGAGGTTCCACTTGGCTATGAAGCCATTGATATACCTGTCTTTCCATCAATTCGTTAAATTTAAATCAACAGCCGCAAATGAAACAGAGCAAGGCAGCCTCTCGCAGGTTTGGGATGACTTCTTGGCACACTCACCATTCCTGAAGCAATGTCCTTGGCAAAGCTGACCCTCTGGCTCCAGGGATATTGGCTGTCCTGCAATGAAAGATGCTGGTGTGAACGAGGAGGAATCTAGGAAATACAAAGAGCTGCGAATCCTGGTAAGGTAGGGTATTTGTGTCCAGCTATTACACTTTTATTTCCCCTCTTTCCAAGAAATTCACAGTGATATACATGGCTCCTCCATTTTGGATGCAAAATAACCCTGCGTGGCAGACAGGGGCACAGCTGTGTAAAACAGAGCCTAGGGGAAGCCTAGTGGCTTATCCTGGGTGCTGCCCACCCCACAGTTGTGCCCCACCCCTGAACTCCCTGTGGAGTTCGGGGCAGGGGTGCAGTTGAACGCTGGCCAGCTCCAGAGCCAACAGTATAAAGCCAAGGCAGGGCTCGAGACTCGGCAAGGCACCAAGAACATTTGCGTACCACAGATTTATACAGATTTAACAGCTTGAGGCTGTGCCGTTCTGAGTGGGAAAGCTCTCTCAGTTCCATTCCCCGAACAACTATTCCCGGGATTCTTTTAAGAGAATCCACAAGAATTAAAATGGGATCAGGACGAGAAGTCTGAAGAATACACAGCCCGTATTCAACTCTCTGCAGGCTTTGTGGAGAGGGATTTCTTCTTCTTCTTTGCTTCATGCTTCTTATGCAACCCGCCAACACCCCCCCCCCCCAATATCATTCAGAGGGTCAACAGATCCTCAGGAACATTATAGTTTGCAAAATGAAGTCCTGTAGCAGGAAGAAGGAATTCTCAAAAATCACTACTCCCTCCCTGCCCCTGCTCTGCCAATTTGGTCAGCAGAACTGTGCAGTTGCATCCATGCCATTTTCTCCAAAGGTCAAAACAGTGACACCCGCCTGGAGAGCTCATCGCTCCAAGTCAGCACAAGAAGATCCCTTTCCTGTAAAATTCCTGCACCCGCCTCGACCAGCTAGGTCGAGTTGCTGCAAATAGAGAACGCCGCCTCCACTCTCACCATGTTCTTGATGGTTCCACGCAGCGTCCCTCCTTTGATGTATTCCGTGATGAAGTTCAGCCTTTTGTCCTTGTACAGAACCCCGATAAACCTCAGCACGTTGGGGTGCTCCAGGCACCGCATCACCTTCACCTGGGGACGAGAACACCCTGGGGTCAGCTATACGGTGGCAGCCATGAGGGACTGGCTGAGCTTCCACAAAAATGACGCAGTGACCAGTGGGGCAAAGAGTCCTCGAGGAGAAATCAGACAGAGGTGGATATATCACTTTAGGGCATATGGACCAACTTCCCTCCCATATCTCGAGCAGCAGCCTGAAGTGCGGTGATGTCATGGAAAGCAAGCCCTCAAACATGGCTGGAGCATAAGGGTAGTCACGGAATGTTTACATGCTGCACAAGCTCTGTGAGGGAAGTGAGAGGGCCGAAAAAGCTTGCATGTAGGAACCGCATGCTTTCAGCCAAAAGGAGGGCAGGGATGTGAAACTGGCTGGCATTGAGAAGCAGAGCGACCTGAAAGGATAGATCCCAGGGAACGGACAAGGCAGGGAGAGGAGCTGCTCTCCACAGCCTTCGCAGCACAATGCATTCACCTCCTTGAGGAATGTCCTCTGGGTCTCTTCATCGAAACGGATCAACTCCTTCATGACCATCACCTCTCCAGTTTCCCGGTGAGTCACCTGTCAAAGGAAGGGGATATTGCTGAGTGGCTGAGTGATGAGGGCCTTGCCAGTATTCTCATAGTCAAAGGAGATACGTTCCTGGCTGCGCCCAGAAATTCCACCCTTCTCCAAAACTGGTTCAAGTGGAAGGAAAGAAAACTCACACAGCTTGCTCTGTCCTGGGCTATCAGCTCCAGTTGTGTCAGTGGCCGCCATTTCCCCTGTCTGACACTGAATGTCCTCTTTACAGACTTTTCTAGTGAGGAAGGGGCCTTGGGCTATACATGGACCAGATTTCAGCTTTCCGGCTGTTGTGGACGCGCATCAGCCACTGCGGAGCCTATTTCATTTCCCCTCCCCTCATTCCAAAGAGGATATGGCTCATTTACAGACTACAGACTGCAGCAGCTCAGGGCGAGAATGTCCCACCTGCCGGGTTCCTAGCTGGACAGAGGCCCACAGTGGTACCTTGATGGCCTGCCCAAAGCAGCCTTTGCCCAGGACTTCGCCGTGGATGAGATCCGAGGGGCGGAAAATGCGGTGAGGTCGCGAGACGACACGCAGCGATTCCGAGCGGCCGATGTCCTTCTGCTGGGAGGCGGGAGAGTTCAGAGAGCTGGAGCAGGGAGACTTGTCGATGCTGCAGCTGCGCCTGTTTGGAGAAGGGATGGAGGCTGCATGTTCTGCTCTCCGCATGAGCGGCCCTTCCGAACAACACACATAAAACGTTTCCAGGCAGGGAACAAAACGTTCCTTCCATGGAGTTCCACTTGGTTTTTCAGCCCAAAACGTTGTATTTCTAGCCTGAAAATGTTTCGTTTGCATGCCGTTTCCCAGCGATTCTTGAAAACATTTTCACTTGCTGTGTGATCTCTATAAAATGTTTCCTCTCTGCAGTCTCTGAATTTCCTCATCAGTACCATTTTCTGAGCTCGTGCCAGCTGTTTTGCACTGTATTTCCATTAGTATTGTTAAATATTTCAGGGGGTCGTGTCTGTGTAGCTATGCGGACACGACTCCTAGAGAATCGCAGCACGACGCTTTGAAGCTTCATAGCTACGAATCTAAGAAGAAGTCTAAAAAACCAGAACAACCACAAAATGGCAGCCAGAAAGCATTTTCAAGTGGATGAGTGCAGACAAACAGAGGGTTTGGAAAATATTTTGAAAATGTTTTCAGAGGCTTGCGTGGAAAGTGCCAATGTGTAGAAGTAACAGCCATAGAGGCGCAAAGGCCAGGCCATTCAAGTTCAAGGCAGAATTATCAAGAACTGGCCAGACTGCACATGTATGTGTCAGCTGCTTTACACAGCACTCTGTACATGGGCAGATGCCTCACACAGAACTCTGTACATGGCCAGAGGGCTCTCCTGAAGTCCATACAGCATCATGTGCAAGGCAAGAAAGCTCTCCTGGATTCTTCTGCTCCAAGAGAACATGTAATGTGTTTCAAGCTACCACATTCTTCTGTGGTGGGGAATTCTGGGCAGCTGTTTCAGGCAAGGTTAGGCGAGGCTGAGGGTGGGGGGAGAAGAAGTGTGTTTGGATTTATATCCCCCCTTTCTCTCCTGTAGGAGACTCAAAGGGGCTTACAATCTCCTTGCCCTTCCCCCCTCACAACAAACACCCTGTGAGGTGGGTGGGGCTGAGAGAGCTCCGAGAAGCTGTGACTAGCCCAAGGTCACCCAGCTGGCGTGTGTGGGAGTGCACAGGCTAATCTGAATTCCCCAGATAAGCCTCCACAACTCAAGCGGCAGAGCTGGGAATCAAACCCGGTTCCTCCAGATCAGAGTGCATCTGCTTTTAGCCACTGCTCTTAGCCACTATGCCACTGCTGCTCCTTTCCACATATGCAGAATACTGCAATTTCAATCCACTTTCAATCCACTTGCAAACAATTGTGAAAGTGGATTGGAAGTGCATTATTCTGCATGTGAGGAAGGGGCTGAAGAGGCGCATGCTGGAGTACTCATGAATAAAAACCCTGATCATCCATCAGTGTACATCTCCGTGCTTTATGGGAAATGCTGCCCCCATTAGCTTCCCCTCACATCCATTATGAATGATAAAGGTTTTAGGGAGGGGGGTTGCGAGAGGGGAGGGGCCACGGCTCAGGGGCAGAGCGGCTGCTTTGCGTGCAGAAAGGCCCAGATTCAATTCCCAGCAACAACTCCAGTGAAAAGATCTGAGCCCGGCAATGACTCTTCTCTGTCGGGAACTCTAGAGCAGGGGTCTGCAACCTGCGGCTCTCCAGATGTTCATGAACTACAATTCCCATCAGCCCCTGCCAGCACGGCCAATTGGCCATGAACATCTGGAGAGCCACAGGTTGCAGATCCCTGCTCTAGAGAGTTGCTGCCAGTCAGAAAATGGAGGGAACTCTCTGTCTGGCTTGCTATAAGGCTACTGTCTATGAAGCAACTGGATGGAGAGAACCTGCTTGCTGTGACTCACAACCTGAGAAGGTGGGTTCACCCACCTGCTCTGGAGGATGAACTCTAGGCATTAGGCCCTGCTAAATTCTCTCCTCTTCCCAAACTCCACGCTTCTCCCCCAAAATCTCCAGGACTTTTACAACACTGATTTGGCAACCATAGTTGTAGCACATGTTCACAACAAGAAGATGAGAAATTGAGGAAAACTTGGACAACTGTGGCCAAATTGGCTCTAGAGCTGTGGTGGCGAACCTTTGGCACTCCAGATGTTATGGACTACAATTCCCATCAGCCAATTGGCCATGCTGGCAGGGGCTGATGGGAATTGTAGTCCATAACATCTGGAGTGCCAAAGGTTCGCCACCACGGCTCTAGAGGGTAGCCATTTGGGGTTGCAGTCGAATATCTAGATACAAGTCCAGTAGCACCTTAGAGAACAAGATTTTGGGGGTATGATCTTTCAAACGTCAAAGCTTCCTTCGACAGATACCTGACACAGGGAATTTGACTCTCGAAAGTTCACCCCATCCACCATAATGGTTGGCCTCTAAGGTGCCACTGGACTTAAATCTAGCTGTAACAAATTGTCTATTACTCCTTTTGCTTCCTGCCCACATTTGCTAAAAAAAGAATGAATTGTTCTTGGTCTACCTCGCTCTCCTCAGAGAAAAGGAGTAGTGGGGGAAGACACAGGTCTCCCTGCCCCGAGATGTTTGCCTGCCTGTCCCTCCCACACCACCTTACAAAGAAGACTTACATGACAGCATGTTGGCGAATGGCTGTGGGTTCCGGGCAGGGCGTGCGGCTGGGTGAGCGGAGGGGGCTGCGCAGCTCTGAGAGGGGGCTGCTCTCCAGCATCTCATGGGGATCGTGTTCAATGGTCAGCTGCAGCAGGCGGCTGGTCTCTTGGATCAACAAATCGATCTGCAAGGTACAGTGGGCAGGTGATCAAGCTAGCGTTTTCCTCAGGACCGGAGCGAGGGGGAACGGTGTCTGGGGCAAGCGTGCGCCCTGCGCTTCTGCCACACCCCCGCCTGCCCTGGAACGTCCCCATCACACATCCCCTTGCCTCCTTGGCGCTGCGCCACTGGTTTTCCTGCTGGGTGTTAGCCCAAGTATGAAACGCTATGAGAAGCGTAGAGCTGGAAGATCACCTCGTCCAGGGGGACATGCCGGATGGGCGTGCCGTTGATCTCCAGGATGCGGTCGCCAACATGGATGGAGTTCTTCATATCAGGGCTTATACAGTCTGGGTCCAACCTGTAGTGGGGAAAAAAGTGGAAAACAGTTATCCATTCTGCTTACACGAATATTCCTTAAACCCAGTCCTGGGAGACTGACTTATGTTCCACAGCTCACGATGCAAGGCAAGGGAGAAACCAAGGCCCCTTCCTCACATGCCGAATAATGCACTTTCAATCCACTTTCGCAATTGTTTGCAAGTGATTTTGCTATTCCGCACAGGAAAATCCAGCTGCCAAGTGCATTGAAAGCGGATTGAAAGTGCATTATTCGGCATGTGCAGAAGGGGCCTAAGAGTCGACATGCCACTGTACATATTTTGGGCTTAATAGCTGACAAGCATCGGTGGACTTTTTCTAGCATTTGATTGATATGACAGTGTTTAGCATTGATAACTGAAAAGGGGTTATGCTGGAAGCAGATCAAAACCATCAGCAGGTGCCAGTAAGAAAGGTGCGAATTGCTAAGGTCACCTATCTGATTTCACACTCCAGATTTGAAACCTGTGCCTGTGAAGCTGGATGGTTTGGGTGAATTTAAAATAAATGCCGATTTTGCCTTTGCCTCAAATAAGAGCAAATATTTCTTAAGCGCGATTCTGTCCAACAGTCTGGTTTCACTGGTTCTGATAATACCCTCACAGTCTGATGAGGTAGATGGTCTAGGATGCTCCACTTCTCCCAGACAAGAAGACCAACTGCAGCCCCACGAAGGGTACTTACTCTCGGACACGCACGGTGTGGGGGTGCTCTGAGCCGCCATGCTGGTCAATCGACACAGAAAAGCCACGCCTCCCATCGGTACAGGCTGGAATGGACACAAGGGTGACCGTGTGCGGGATCCGGGTTCCTGGAGACTCTGGAAGCAGCTGGTCCATCACTGGCGTCACCACCATCTGGTAGTAACATTGCCCACTACAGGAAGAAAGGAGGGGGGGGGGAGCTATGGTGGTCACGTCCAAACACCATGCTGGGATGCTTGGTTGCACCTTGATAGTTCCATGAGCATCATGTGAGAAACAAAACTGTTTTGATCATCATGAACCATAGACGTGTCCCCTCTGATAGTAGTAAACTTAGCAGTGTCTCTGAGAGTAACAGGAGCAGTAGGGGATGATTGCCTGCATCTCTGCAGGACTCACTGTTCGGGGAGTGTTGCTTTTAATGTCTTTCCAACTGAAATCAAGAGAAAAACAGTATGCCAACTGACAGGACGAGTCAGTGTTCGTTGTCAAAATTAGATGGGGTGCGTGTTGCAGTTGTTTAATGCAGTGGAAGCACCTGAGACTAAAGGCATGTCCACCCCTTAACACTATCGCAGAAGAAGAGTTTGGATTTATACCCCACGTTTCTCTCCTGTAAGGAGACTCGTTGTGTTTTAAAACACAATGGGGTATCTGATGGGCTTCCAACAAACCACTCCACTTAATGCTAGTTTCCTTTATGGGTAATGTCTGGAGGAAATGGATAGGGAGGGGTTTCTCACTGTTCCACAATGCTACGAGAAGAAGAATATTCAAGAAGGATTTTGACAAGCTGGAACAGGGCAACCAAAAATGGTAAAAGGTCTGGAATACATGCCCTATGAGGAGAGACTTGGGGAGCTGGGGATGTTTAGAGAAGAGGTGACATGATAGCCATGTTTAGATATTTGAAGGGATGTCATGTTGGTGAGGGGGCAAGCTTGTTTTCCGCAGCTCCAGAGACTAGGACCAGGAGTGATGGGTTCAAGGTGAAGGAAAAGAGATTCCACCTAAACATCAGGAAAAACTTCCTGACTGTCAGGGCTGTTCGACAGTGGAATGCACTACCTTGGAGTGTGGTGGAGTCTCCTTCTTTGGAGGTTTTTATACCAGTTTCTCTCCTGTAAGGAAACTCAGAGAACCTCACAAACTCCTTTCCCTTCATCTCCCCATAACAGACACCTGGCGGGGATGAGAGAGTTCTGAGAGAACCAAGATCACCCAGCAGGAATGCAGGAGCGGGGAAACAAATCTGGTAAGAGCCGGCCGCTCCTGTGGAGGAGTGGGGAATCAAACCTGGTTCTCCAGATTAGAGCGCATCTCCTCTTGACCGCTACGCCACACTGGCTCGTAGGACTCTTACTGGATTGGCTGATCCGAAGGGGACCTGCATTTCAGCATGAGTCACTGTTCTGGGAGTGCTGCTTTTAAGGTCTGACCAATTGTCATTGAGAGGAAACGTTATGCCAAGTGATAGAAAGAGTCAGTGTTCATTGACAAAATTAGATGGGCTGTGAGTCACACTTGGCTGATGCAATGAAGGCATTTGGGACTTAAGGCATTGCAAGGACTCTTGCTGGACAGGCTGTTGCAGAGCGCCTCCTTCTAGGAGCTTTGACTCTCACTTGGCTTTAAAAATTGACTGGAGGTCCCCAGCCAGCCTGATCTCATCAGATTTCAGAAGCGAAGCAGTGTTAGCCCTGGTAAATATTTAGATGGGAGACCACCAAGGGATTCCAGGGTCGCTATGCAGAGGCAGGCAATGGCAAAACTCAGATTTTGCACCGGGTTACATTTTCACTAGATACGCCTCTGCACGGTCCCAAGTCAAATCCAATTCCTCGTCCCTGCTTTTTAATGCTGAAAAGCACAGGGAAAGATCCAATTGCTCAAACACTTGAGATCTGTGCAGTTCATACTGACAACTGAAGAGATAGAAAAAGTGCAGAGAAGGGCAACAAGGATGATTGAAGGACTAGAACGCCTTCCTTATGAGGAGAGGCTGC
This sequence comes from Sphaerodactylus townsendi, assembly GCF_021028975.2. NCBI lineage: Eukaryota > Metazoa > Chordata > Lepidosauria > Squamata > Sphaerodactylidae > Sphaerodactylus > Sphaerodactylus townsendi. The sequence continues at coordinate 18,364,303 of NC_059440.1, read as the reverse complement.
AGCATTTGGGACTCTTTAGTTTGGAGAGGAGACGTCTGAGGGGGGATATGATTGAAGTCTATAAAATTATGCATGGGGTAGAAAATGTTGACAGAGATAAATTTTTCTCTCTTTCTCACAATACTAGAACCAGGGGGCATCCATTGAAAATGCTGGGGGGGGGGGGGAATTAGGACTAATAAAAGGAAACACTTCTTCACGCAACGTGTGATTGGTGTTTGGAATATGCTGCCACAGGAGGTGGTGATGGCTACTAAGCTGGATAGCTTTAAAAGGGGCTTGGACAGATTTATGGAGAAGTCGATTTATGGCTACCAATCTTGATCCTCTTTGATCTGAGATTGCAAATGCCTTAACAGACCAGGTGATCGGGAGCAACAGCCGCAGAAGGCCATTGCGTTCACATCCTGCACGTGAGATCCCAAAGGCACCTGGTGGGCCACTGCGAGTAGCAGAGAGCTGGACTAGATGGACTCTGGTCTGATCCAGCTGGCTTGTTCTTATGTTCTTATGTTCTAACCCTTATAGTAAAAACTAGCCAGCTGGGTCTCTCTGCCCCCAAACCAGAAAGGTCTAAAGGGCCTCTCTGACATCATCCCATGAGCATTTCCCCCTCACCAGTAGAGTTTGGAGCGTTCCACCAAGGCATACGTATCTCCATCACCAATGAACGTCTGGCAGTTTAGGCAGCTGAAACACTCTGGGTGGTACTTCTGATCTCCGGCCACCTGGAAAGGAAAACAGGCAGATGTGATGGGGCTCTTTCCGGACTGTACCAATGCAGTGATGGAGAGAGGTGGGAACTCGCTGGTTTAAATGCTCTCCTGTGCAAAAAAATCCCCCCAACTGTATAACACTAGCCTGCCAGCAAAAGGCGGCATTACTTTATTTAAACAGGAATGGGTGGGTGGGTGGGATTCAAGCTTTTAAACCTCCCCCCCTGCAGTGTGAAGTGTCCCAATCTGGCAATATCACCACTTCTGGTCCTCTTAATCATACGCTTAAGCCTCAGTCCCGAGCAGTGTCCCTCTACCCCTAACCACTCCACAGATCAACACAGGGAGTCAGGGCCACACACACAGGGCAACTGTACCAAAAAGTGCATACGCAACTCAGGCAAGCGAGCCAAGTCACATGACCGAGCATGCTTGGGAAGACGCTCTCCCGCCCTCTTTCAGAGACACATACCATGATGAGCCCTTTGGCGATCTGTTCCGAGCAGCCGTGGCACAGCTCTCCAAAGAGCGCCCAGTAGTCTTTTTTGCAGTAGAGGCGACCATCTTTTTCATAGTACTGATGCGAGAGTGAGGCTCCACATTCGCAGCACCTGCAGGCGCACCATCGGAGAGAAAGACAGAGAAAGAGGTCAATTTCTAGGACCCTCGATGGAGTACGGGGGCCCTCTGCTCCATAGGCCAGAGAGACAGACAACACCAACTCTTCCAAAGCTGCTGCCTAAGGAATATTCACACTGACTTGGACCAATCTAGCACCATGTTTTGCCTGGCCAAATTGTTTACATGGCCACAGAATGACCATAGTAGGTTTCAAACAGCTTTATTTATAACTAACAATATGAACTATTAAATAATGAACAGCGAATAGAAACTCTATGCTTGGACTCCTCCGGGACTCAGTCCCAACTGAGCCAGTGTAGTGTAGTGGTTAAAAGCAGTCAGTGTGGTATAGTGGTTAAGAGCAGGTGGGGTCTAATCTGGAGAACCAAGTTTGATTCCCCACTCCTCCACCTGAGTGGCAGGGTCTCTGAAGGTGCCAGTCACAGATTTGGGCAAAACGTTAGGAGATAGAAACTCCAGAAAATGAAATACTTTGAACCCTAAAAGTGTTACATTAATGCTACGTATTACTCATTAGCCACTATTATTGTCATTATCCTCATCATTACATATATATGGACACAAGAAGAGTATGGCTGGATCAGACTAAAGGTCCACTTAGTTCAGAATATTGTTTATGGCAGCGACCAGCCAGACACCCCTGAAGGCCTTCAAGAAGAGTACAGAGGTTGTAGCCCCCTAATTGTTGGCCCTTCAGCAACTGGTTTTCAGAGGTACACTGCCCCTGAGCATGGAGGTTCCATTTGGTCATCAGGTCCGGTAGCTGTCAATAAATACTTTGATGGATGATAGGTCTAATTCAAAGCTGTCAAATCAGCAGCTGCCACCACAACTTGCGCTCATGAGTTCCGTAAGTTAATTCCACCTTCTACTCATTCCTGGATCTTCTGCTTTTCAGCTTCAATGAATGACCCTGAGTTCCGGTATGACAAAACGGAACAAGAAGATTTGTTGCTCCACTTTCTTCAGTCCATTCTTAATTTCCTAACCCTCGCCCATGTCACTCCTGAATCATCATTCAGCTGAAAAGCCCCCGGCTCTTCACGCCGTCACTGAAAGGAAAGTGTCTCAATTTCTACTGGCAATGAACAGGGGAAAGCCATGACGCAAAGGTGCAGGACTCTACATTCGTCTGTCATGTCTGGATCCACCTGAACAGGGGGTGAGGGAAGCCACCGCGGGGGTTTCCCCCCAGCCCTGCCTCAAGAGCATTTCCTGGCTTACAAACGTCTGGAGGTTTATCTGGGTAATTGCAGTGGAATCCTCTTGATTTCCAAACAGAGGAAAGCGGAACACCCCTCCCGCACATCGCTTGTCAGTCAGACTAGTGAGAAAGTCCTCACCCCCTCCAAAACAATGTGATCCCAAGGACAGTGGCATGAACCACTTTTCCTGAAATGGCACAATCAATATTGGATACCCGCAGGCATTAGCGGAGGCTTGTGGGAATCCAGTGTTTTGCAGAACTCCCTCCCAGTTGCCTGGTGTGTTTATACCTCTTCTGATATACGGGGAAGGACATCAGATGAGTCCTTGCTGAGACCTGTCTTGGCAAAATACTAGAAATCGGAGCAACTCCCTTCTATTGAAGAATGGAGAAATAAAGTTCAGCAGCTATATGTAATGGACACACCAGATGAGAACATGACCATCGGAAACTTATGGACTCAACTGGAAGCTGTGAACTAAATATATTTCTAATTTACGACGTAAATATCTCACTGGTCAAATATTAAATGAAGATCTGATTAGACTTTTATTATGGAGTGAAGAAACATTCTGTTAATTAAAAAAATAATACATAAAGTGTTATGTAGCTGAAGGAGAAGTCCATTAAAATAAGGAAACAGCAAGTGATAAAAGAGAAGAAATATAGGTGATAAGAAGAGGAAGAGTTTGGATTTATATCCCCCCTTTCTCTCCTGTAAGGAGACTCAAAGTGGCTTACAATCTCCTTTCCTTCCCCGTCCCCAGCAACAGCCCCTAACACCCTGTGAGGTGGGTGGAGCTGAGAGAGCTCCGAAGAACTGTGACTAGCCCAAGGTCACCCAGCTGGCGGGTATTGGAGTGCACAAGCTAATCTAGTTCCCCAGATAAGCCTCCACAGCTCAAGTGGCTGAGCGGGGAATCAAACCCAGTTCTCCAGATTAGTGTGCACCTGCTCTTAATCACTATATCACTGCTGTATATTAATATATATTAATATACTTTAATGTATATTAACATATGTAATTTTCCTTTTGGCTGAATTGAACTTTTTTTGTATTTGTGTTTTAAATTAATGTTTGTTTTATTTGAATTAAATAAAGTTTTTTTTTTTAAAAAAAGATGAGTCCTAGCTGGATCAGACTGAGGTCTGTACTAGATCAACATTCAGCTTCTGACAACGTATAGTCAAATGCTCTAAAAGGAAAACCACAAACTGGGCAGGAAGACAGCAGTCTTCTCCTGATAACTGCTCCCCGCCTCTGGCCCTTCAGAGGAACCACTGCCTGGGGCAAGCCGCTACGGCTAGACCAAAAAAGGAAGCCCTGCTTCAAACAAACATATTATTAACTGGAGGAATTCACTGCCACAGAATGTTGTGGTGGCCACTATCTCTAAAGGGTTTCAATCATGTTTATGGAGGTCAAGTCCAGGAGGTCTAAGTGGAGCTTTCATGTTTAGGGTCAATAAGAAGAGAAGAAGAAGAATTTGTATTTATACCCCCCATTTCTCTCCTGTAAGGAGACTCAAGGTGGCTTACAAGCTTCTTTCCCTTCCTCTCCCCACGATGGACACATTGTGAGGTAGGTGGGGCTGAGAGAGTTCTGAAGAACTGTGACTAGCCCAAGGTCACCCAGCAGGAATTTAGGAGTGTGGAAACATATCTGGTTCACCAGATAAGCCTCTGCCACTCAGGTGGAGGAGTAGGGAATCAAACCCAGTTCTCCAGATTAGAATCCATCTGCTCTTAACCACTACACCATGCTGGCTCAATAAGTGTCTGGAAACCAGAAGCTGGGCATAAGGAACAGAGGCGAGGTGTGGCCCTTCTGCCCTGCTCACAAGGAGGCTGCCTGGGAGGAAGCAGAAACATCTTGGCTAACCGCTGGCGGGCGGGGGGGGGGGGGGTCTCCAAAGGAGAAGCAAAATGACACGATAGATTCGCTTCCTGCTGGGAGACGGCTTGTTGTGAAGACACTGTTTATCCTCCCACGCCATGTGATCCGGTGTCGGAGCCACGCCAATGAACTCAGCTTCCTGGGTCATCTCCTGATGGGAAGCTTTAAGTCACCAGGATGCAAAGGCCATGGGGGTGAAGTTCAGGATTTTAAAATATATATATATATTGATGTCAAGGGAGCAGAGGCCGCGTCTACACTACAAATGTAAACTGGTTTAGCCACTCTAACTGCCAACACAGAACCTTTGGAATGATAGTCTTTAAGGGCGTTACTGGATAAACTTTTGGGGATGGGGCTGTAGCTGAGCAGTGGAAAATCTACTTTGGAGAGCAGCTGCCGGTCAGAGCAGGAAGCACAGACCTTGACAAATCAACTGTCCAGTTTGGGAAAAACTAGTTTAATCTGTACATTTGTCCAGACAGAGTAAAACTTGTTTAATTGTGGCAAGGTGTTACGGGTGGTATTGTGCCCCAGCGGCTTTGTTTTTGGAAAATAATTTATGGAAGTAAACCCTGTGAATCTATCAAACCCACCATCCCTTCAAAGAAGAGTTTGGATTTATACCCCACCTTTCTCTCCTGCAAGGAGACTCAAGGTGGCTTACAAGTTCCTTTCCCTTCCTCTCTCCACAACAGACACCTTTTGAGGGAGGTGGGGCTGAGAGATCTCTGAGAGAACTGTGTCTAGCCCAAGGTCACCCAGCGGGAACGCAGGAGTGCGGAAACACATCTGGTTTACCAAATAAGCCTCCACCACTCAGGTGGGGGAGTGGGGAATCAAATTTGGTTCTTTAGATTAGAATCCCCTGCTCTTAACCACTACACCATGCTGGCTCTCTCAAAGAGCTCAGGGTGGCGTACATGGTCCTCCCCCCTTCCCGTTAATGTTCACAACACTCCTGTGAGGTAGGTTGAGCTGAGAATGTATGGCTGGCCCAAGGTCACCCAGTCAGCCCCGCTGCAGCACTTGAAACTGGCTCTTCCCAGTCCTAGTCTGACACTCTACCCACTACAGCACACTGCCTCATCCTGTAGAAAGCTAAGTGTGATCTAGGAAGTTGGGTGGGCATAAAGTGCTATCAAGTCACAGCTGATTTACAGCAACCCTGTCAGGTTTTCTCAGCAAGAGACATTCAGGGGCAGTTTGTCGTTGCCTGCCTCTGTAGGGGCTGAGAGAGTTCTGAGAGAACTGGGGCTGGTCCCAGGCCACTCAGCTGGCTTCGTGTGGAGCAGTGGGGAATCGAACCTGCTTCTCCAAATTAGAGCTCACCACTTTGAACCACTACATCATGCAATTTCTCTCTAGAAAGTTAGGGAGGTTTTAAGGAAATCAAAAAATGCACATTTACCTCAGAGGCGCGACGACACAGTGCAGCAAATTTTGTTCCCCCCGGCAGTGAGGAGAAGTTACCCGATCATTAAGGGTCTGATGAAGATGGATTTTATTCTTTGGAACACTCTGAATTCTGCTGGGTTGGTTATTTACAAAGCACTGGGTGTCCGCCCCCCCCCTCGCCCCCGAATTATCCTGACTCATCTAGTACCTTTGCAGATCTGTGCAATCTAATATTTTCAAAAACATTTTGCAACCAGACCCTGTCCTGACGTCAGCTGCTTTGGTCTTAGTGCTCTTAACTGATTGAAGATTATTTCACATCAGAAAGCAGAGGGGAAAATATTTAAATTCATAGATAGAGCATACAGATGCACCCTGAGCTTATTCTGGCTTTGGGCCTCACTCCCCTGCTCCAAAGGTAAAATGGGGTTGGGATGGAAGTTTCCAGAGTGCATTCATAGAAATAGAAGAAGAAGAAGAAGAAGAAGAAGAAGAAGAAGAAGAAGAAGAAGAAGAAGTAGAAGAAGAAGAAGAAGAAGAAGAAGAAGAAGAAGAAGAAGAAGAAGAGGAGGAGGAGGAGGAGGAGGAGGAGGAGGAGGAGGAGGAGGAGGAGGAGGAGGAGGAGGAGTTTGGATTTATATAAGAACATAAGAAAGGGCCTGCTGGAACAGACCAGAGTCCATCTAGTACAGCACTCTGCTACTCGCAGTGGCCCACCAGATGCCTTTCTCTCCTGTAAGGAGACTCAAAGGGGCTTACAATCTCCTTTCCCTTCCTCCCGCACAACAAACACCCTGTGAGGTGGGTGGGGCTGAGAGAGCTCCACAGAGCTGTGACTAGCCCAAGGTCACCCAGCTGGCATGTGTCGGAGTGCACAAGCTAATCTAGTTCCCCAGATAAGCCTCCACAGCTCAAGTGGCTGAGCGGGGACGGTTCTCCAGATTAGAGTGCACCTGCTGTTAACCACTATGCCACTGCTGCTCTCAGAGCATAACAGAATATAAGTGTATGAGGGTGTAAATCTGAGAATCCCCTGGAGATAGCAGTAGTGAACCAAAGTTACTCAGAAACACCAGGGAATGCACTCTGCACATGCTTCTGGGTCAGTGTTTCACATTTTCCCTGATGTAGCGGTAAAACTCATGAGCCCCTTGTTCGAACTAAGCAACCCTGCGATGAGTGGATCAAAATTTTAAATGGATTCTTCCCCCACGCTCCGGCCACTGCAGTGAAAGATCAACCCCAAATCCTGTCGTTTCCCCATTGAAGATTTAAGATAGTCAACCCATTGAAGATTTAAGATAGTCGATTAATCCTCTGCCTTTTCATCTGCAGTCAGTCCGTTATATATTCAACGGACTGTTTGTATTAGTGAAAACCGCAACTCAGGAACATTTGAAAGATAGATTTTTGAAGGCAGATTTGGATGGAAGTGGAAAGTAAGTTAGAGTTTAATAAACAAGAGCTCCTTGGGAAAAGGAAAGACCGGCTGGGATATCTCCCTGTCCCTTCTAAACAGCAGTGACTCACCAGAACCAAAATAGCCTCAACATTTAAGCAAGACTTTGTCTCCACCTTGTAAACCAACAGATCCAGATCAGCCTCCATACATGAATCTCCTGGAGTTCAAGTAGATTCATCTGCCCATGAAACCCAGGGGCTCGGGCCCTTCGCACAGCCAAAATCCAAGGCTTCCCAAAATCCACAGCTCTGCAAGTTCGGAGCCTCAGGATCCCCAAATGCAAAGTGCCGTTTCCTTTTCAGGGTGTCTTATTATCCAGCCCAAATATTGGCCGTGTTTTGTTTTGAAGCCTTGTGTGGGCTGCCAGCGCAGCTCCTGAACAGGATAGCTCCAGCTCAGGTGTCTTGTCTGCTTTTGACAAAAGGGCCGCATGCGAAGATTTGCTTCCTCGCAGCATTCCTTGTTGACCTTGAACGCTCTGCTTACACCTTGGTGTCAAATAGCACATCCCAACCACCTTTCAACTGCAGTTTCCCAGAAGTTGCAATAGCTTAGTGGAAATAATGGGGCTCCCCTAGAACTCTTGCTTGGAACACCAGAGGTGAATCAGGGCCCCTTCCGCACATGCAGAATAATGCACGTTCAATCCATTTTCAATCCACTTTGCAGCTGGATTGCACCATGTGAAATAGCAAGATCCACTTGCAAACAATTGTGAAGAAGTAGGGTGTTGTGTGGTTTTCAGGCTGTGAAAGTGGATTCAAAGTGGATTATTCTCCATGTGTGATGGCAGTGGGGGATTTTCTGACTCAGAAGCCTAAAGCCAGCCGTAACCTGTGGGTTCACGGTCACCCAAAGTCAAATAACTTGTGGGTGATTCATTGAGAGATGTCGTAGTTTTGTTATTGATTGCCAGATGGTGTGACAACTGAAGGCTGTGGCAAGCTATTGGAGTCAAATCAATTGTTCGCCCATTTCCTTGCCCCCTATCCCTTGTTCTGTGTTAGGTGCCACTCTAACAAACTCTGTGTTTTATAGTGGAGTGTTGATACTGTATGCTGTTGTGATGCCTGGGCTCTGTTGGTGGGTCTTCAGTCTGGTCTGTGGAGAGGTGTATGGGAATAGCACTTTTGATGAGTCCATTTGGACTAAACTATTGATAAGACTCTGAATGGTTGTTGTATTTATCTGTCTTTTATGGACAATCGTTTTATTGTATTTTGGAATGCCAATAAAGGCTTGTCTGTCTGTCTAAAGCCAGCCTAGCTTCTGTCCAGCCATATGGAATGGATAGACGTGTGTGCAGTGGGAGAGACAGGCTGCATTAGATGCCAAAGAGAAACAACCGGGTAGATTCGGATCTTCTTGGACTCTGGGGATGATGCTGGCATAGGCCTTATCATTAGCAGCCAGAACTATGCTTCCTTGCAGCTTCTCATTTGGGAGGAGTGGGGCCCTGGCTCAGTGGGACAGCGTCTGCTTGGTAGACAGAGAAGGTTCCAGTTTTGGTCCCTAACTAAGCCAACCGAATCGATTTGGTGATAGATGAAGGGAAAGATCATTCAAAGTGAACAACACTGCCCTTGACCCCTTCCGCACATGCAGAATAACGCACTTTCAATCCACTTCCAATGTACTTTGAAGCTGAATTTTACTGTGCGGAATAGCAAAATCCATTTTCAAACAATTGCGAAAGTGGATTGAAAGTGCATTATTCTGCATGTGCGGAAGGGGCCCTTGACAGACCAGAGTTCTTACTCAGCATAAAGCAGTGTCAAGTGCTGGATTTTAATTTTTTTGTTTACCTTATCTATAGTCTGTCTGCCTTGGCTGGGGCTTAAGGTGGACTAGGCAGAACAAGTCAGTGCAATCGACAGGGGAGGCCGGAGCAATTGGGTTTTGACTTGAAGAAATCTGGATTTCACAAGAGGCGAAGCAAAGCAGGAGTTATTAACAGGACATACTAAAACGAAGGCAAAAGCTTTCTAGCAGGAACCTATTTACAGCAACAGACAGCGCCAACTATACCCAGTGGTATAGTCTACAGTTGCTAACCCTTTCCCCCAAGCATCTTTCTGAACCATATTGTTACAGCCCAGCCTATTTCCTGTGCAAAAAAACCCTCTCTTGGATTGTTCAGTTTTGCACAGTTAGGAGAAAGCCGGGGGGTGGGGGGTGGGTGGAAAGGGACCCTTCATTTGTAGGAGGAAGGAATCAGCTCCCAAGGCAGCTTAAAAAAATGGATGGAGGCTTGCCTTGCTTTTCATCGGGCAGTTTGGATCTCTTGCTTGGGTTACTCTGGGGGAAATCCCTGCCAGCCATCTTAGCAACCCAAAGCCAGTTTGACTGTCCTCATTTCCTTGGGAAAACTTTCTCAAAAATTCTGCAGAGGAAGGAGGAGACAGCTGTGTCTTTCTAAACAGCCGAGGGCGGGGGGGGGGGGGCTTCTGATTCACCACAATGCAGTGGTGTGGCTTATTTCCATTTCCTCCGTCAGGCAGGTATTGGGGGAGGGGGGAGAATCAGCCACATTTTCCATTGTCTGGAGCCTGCCTCCTCCCTCCCTCCCTCCCTCCCTCCTGCATGCTGGCTGGCCAAGTGATAAGGGAGCCCAGAAGAAGGGAAGGAGTCAGCCCACTTGAAGCTGCTCTGCGTGAAGGTATTCGAGGTGACTCAGCCTGCACCACTGGCTTCCTCAGCCTCTTGTGTGGCAAAGGATTTGCATTGCAGGAACCTGCCTGGGACCCTGACTGCTGCGCACGCACACACACACACACACGCACACACACACACAGACAAACACACACACACCAGCACCACAGCTTGTGCCAAAGGCGATATTGTGCATTACAGAGGAGGGGGATTTTTTTTGCAATTCACCCTCACACTCGAGCCTCATTGAAGGACCAGTGTGAGCTGCAGTTTTAAACAGAGAGTGCAAATGATAAATATTTTAAGGAATATTAAAGGATGTGCGCGGCAGGCACCCGGGCTGACCTCTGGAGCATCCTGCTTTGTTGTGCAGGGGACATGCTTTCAGAGGCAGGAAAGCCACGGTGGGACAAATGTGGGTTCCTGCTTGCCCTCCCCCAACTTGCAAGGGCCAAAGTCCCCCCTCCCTCCTCCTTCTTAACAGAGAGGAGGAGGCAGGCTGGGCTTGGAGAGGAGCTGGGCGCCAGATGTGCCAGAGATGTCCAGCCCAGCCCCTCGGCATTTTATTACGCCGTATTCCCCCCTCTTTGGAGCTGGGAGGGGAATACCAAGCAGTGATGACATCATCCAGGGGCCACCCCATTACATCACCCTTGCGGAACTTCCCTGCTCAAACTCTAGCGGGAGGGGAGCAGCCAATCAGGCAGAAGCCTGCGTTAACTCTTGCACTGCTGACCGCTTGGTGCGGGTCTCCAGCCTATGGCAGTCTCAAAAACAGAAGCTGTGACTAATCCCTGCACAGATTCAGGCAGGAAAGCCGCAACTGGGGAGATGAAAGGCTCCAAAATACTGGGCAGACTAGAATGTCAAAGTAGCTGCTTTATTTTGAGATCAATATGGTCTCCTTACATTGGCAGCCAGCAGGGCAAAGCTGCCTAAGCATGGAAGAGTGGGTCATGGGATCAGCAGACAAGGATGAGATCACAAGAGCTCTGCACCAGGACTTCTAGTGTAAAATCTAGCAGGGATCTCCACACTCTGGCCCTCCAGATGTTAATGGACTACGATTCCCATCAGCTCTGCCAATTGGTCATGCTGGAAGGGGCTGATGGGAATTATAGTCCATGAAAATCTGGAGGGCCATAAATTGGAGTCCCCTGATCTAAAGGCCGTGTAGCCAGATGTCTGAAGCAACGCACAAACAGGGTGAGATGGAGGTGGCCCATGATGCTGATTGTCCACAAGTATGCTGCCTTGGAACGTGGAGGTTCATGCACAGAAAGGCTCCCACTTTTCCCAGTTACCACTTGGGAAAGGCTCTGGGATGCCATATCCGGTATCACCCCAAACATCCTTAACTTCTTCATCTCTCTCTCCCTGTTTCTCACATGGGATCGAGCATCAGCAATCAAAACATGACATTTAGCTGACAGCTCCAATATGCTACATTTGCAGTCAACTCCTCTGCTTTCTCTCAGCAGAGCTACCAAAACAATGAGGCAAGGAACACCAGAACCACCATTTGGGGTCCAAACAACACCTGGCTGAGCAATCTGTCTTTATTCATTAATTTAATAAAACATTTATATCCCACCTTTTCTCTCAGTTCAAGTTTTTTTCAGCGTCAAGCCTGGCTAACTGCAGGAATACTTCTTATTTTTATGTATGTTGTGTCATTGATACTCCTCTTTCCTCCCAAAGGCATTTTACATCAGTCTCCCCACTGACATTTTATCCTCACAGCAGGTGAGGATAAAGGTTGGGCCCAGACTATGTGGCAGGTCCAAGTCGGCCAGCAAGTTTCACAGCAGCGTCGGAATTTGAACCTGGATCTCCAGCACTGTAACCACTGCACTAAGTTAGTTTTGCCCTGTCACTTTCCAGCCCTAGTAGACAGAAGAAGGAGCAGCAGTGGCGTAGGAGGTTAAGAGCTCGTGTATCTAATCTGGAGGAACCGGGTTTGATTTCCCACTCTGCCATTTGAGCTGTGGAGGCTTATCTGGGGAATTCAGATTAGCCTGTACACTCCCACACACGCCAGTTGGGTGACCTTGGGCTAGTCACAGCTTTCTGGAGCTCTCTCAGTCCCACCTACTTCACAGAGTTTTTGTTGTGAGGGGGGAAGGGCAAGGAGATTGTAAACCCCTTTGAGTCTCCTGCAGGAGAGAAAGGGGGGATATAAATCCAAACTCTTCTTCTTCTTCTTCCTCTCTCCAGATATGGAGGGAGTTCTGCTTGCTAAGATCCACATCCCATAACAAAAGACTATGCTGTTTGCCATTGCAATATCCTATGGCAGTGAGTTCCGCTGGTTAGTCACAGATTGTGCAAAGAAGAGGAATGCAGCAGTTCCCAAACATTCCTCAGAGATACAGGCGACTTACAAAAGAAGTTGGTTTCAGATTTTTCCTCCTTAACACCCATCTTCCCCAAAGCCTGGGGATTAATCCCTTTGTCCCATCCCCAATGGAAGTGGTGCGGAAATCCCCAAAACATTTGCTCCGTGCTGCCCCTCACTCTTCCCTTTCTGGGGACAAGGACTCTTCCGGTCTGTCCCATGGCCAAAATGTAGCACGTATGCCTTTGGGACAAGAACCTGTCTTTGGGGTTTTTAGCTGAAGTTCCTCTTTACATCGAAAGTATAACAACCCTACAAGAGCTGCCAAGCCGCAGAGCTCCATCAAATGGTTTAAATAGCGTTTCTGGCACTGGCGAGAAAGGACAACGAAGGGTGAACCACACTTGCATATGTAAGCGGGTCTCTGCTGTCAGACTGGCAAGGTAATCATAAATTAAAGAACTCCGGATTTGCTGCCAACAGAAAGCTTCCAGGGAAGAGAAGGCCAGAAGTTCTCTGTGGCAGGAAACAGGCAAAGAGTTTTAGAAGGGAACTGGAAACGGTTTCGCTTCCCGTTTCACGTTCAGCCACCTTTTCGCTTTGAGTCAAGCAGGTCCCACAGGTTTTCAAAACAACCAATACCTAACAAACATCTTCAGAGACATTGTTAAATGTACTTTTTTTAACACTTATTTTTTTACAACATGAACGTCTACAAATTCTGAAGTGGTTTCAGAAGAGTTTGGAGGCTGCAGGGGCAAAAAAGGTGATTTGGCAGAGACGTGACTGTCTATGGTGTGCACGTTCACCTTATGATAATCTCTGGTCAAACAGGTTTTATAGTTGTTGTTTTTTTGCAAAACCCACCAAACCTACTGAGGGAAAAGGCAATAAAGAGATATATGTCTACATCCCAGTCAACAACCTCTCTCTCACAACGGTTTTGTTATCAGGCATGTCAGGCCCAAGATAACAGACTTGGGCTCTGCAGGGAATTGGGACAACACTGGGAGGGAGGCTGGTTTGATACCCCTACCCCTGTCATATGTGGTGTAGGAGGTTAAGAGCTGGTGTATCTAATCTGGAGGAACCGGGTTTGATTCCCCGCTCTGCCGCCTGAGCTGTGGAGGCTTATCTGGGGAATTCAGATTAGCCTGTACACTCCCACACGCACCAGCTGGGTGACCTTGGGCTAGTCACAGCTTCTCAGAGCTCTCTCAGCCCCACTCACCTCACAGGGTGTTTGTTGTGAGGGGGGAAGGGCAAGGAGATTGTAAGCCCCTTTGAGTCTCCTGCAGGAGGATGCAGGAGAGAAAGGGGGGATAGAAATCCAAACTCCTCCTCCTCTTCTTCTTCTTCTTCTTCTTCTTCTTCTTCTTCTTCTTCTTCTTCTTCTTCTTCTTCTTCTTCTTCTTCTTCTTCTTCTTCTTCTTCTTCTTCTTCATATTTCCACAGCCTACAGCTGACACTTCCCCTCTCACCACTCCAATTAACAGACACCCTCCCCAAGAGCCTCCAGGCCCAGAGGCAGTATACCACCAAATACTGATAGCAAGCCAGGCAAGGCTATCTTCTGCCCCAATCATCAAGTTCCCATTGGGGCGTCCACTAGAAACAGGATGCTGAACCCACACTGGGCTGATCCCCGTGGGGCACTTCTCTCGGTAATCCCCAGCCCTGAGGATAATCAGGGAACTGGATTTCTCCAGGGCTGTATACTTTCTGACAGAGACTTACTTGGCCCCTGCGAAGGGGAAAGGGCTACTCCGGATCACCGTGGTCAGCTTCTTGGCCGGGATCCCTTCTTTGCCAACTGCCCGCTGGCCTCCCCGAATGCAGGGCCTGCGGCACAATCTCCTTGACCTCACCATGGTGGGTCCGGGCCCGGAGCATATCTCCAAGGACTCCAGCTCTTTCCTCTAACTCACAGCACCGAGAGACGAATGGCCCGAGAGAGAACCAGACCAGCCTTTCCTGTTGGCTGTTCGCTTTGCTCTGAGCCTCAGGCTTCCGCCAGCGTCCCCAACCCCCAGGCAGGAAGCAGTTCCGTAATTACAGCAGAACACACAGCACTTCCTCTGTGACCATCTCTGCACACCATTGGCCCTGGCTAGCTTTGTCCTCTGGGTCTGCGCAGAGCTCAGCGAGAGCAGCTTTCACAATGGACGGGCCAGAGAGCGCATCCTTCCATTGCCGAGAGCACGGGTGTCCCCTTTTGAGCCGGCACGCGCTCCCCGAGGCTTCCCCACCCCTGTCCCAGATCAAGCGTGCAATTTCAGCCCCCGGACACTGAAGCGCAACCATTTCATTGTCAAATCATAAGCACATCGCAGGCAGCACAGCTAGGATGTCCGCCACAGCACTGCAGACGCACCAGCGTGCCTCTGCTGTCGGTGTCACACGAGCCGGCCCCTTCTCTGTCCACTTAGTGTGGGCGAGAGACAACAGAGACAGAGAGAAAGCTCATGGCCCAAACAATCAGGGCCAGGCCTTCCGAGGCAGCTCCGTGCCGGACGTGCAAAGACAATCTGGCTGCGAGGAAGCAAGATCTCCCTGCTCTTCAAATTAGCTCCACCATTGTTTATAATCCCAGCACCAAAGTGCATGTGCGTGTGGGGGGACACAGCATAATAAAAAAACCGCAGGTGCTGCAGCAAGCATCTCCAGGGCGTCTGGCACAGGCCTGCATTCCCAGCTGAGCAGCAAGTTCCAGGTGGCTTGAGCAATTGAGCCAAGCCGGAGGCTTTCCAACGTCCCCAGGAGCTTCTGGCTCGGCTTCCTTGCACAAGTCACCCGGAACCGATGTGCGTTATGGTAAACTATCGCACTGTAGCTCTTAAAATATTTTTTGGAGGCATTTGAGGAACGACTAGCCACAAACACTATTTCGTTTAAGATACTGCAGCTTCTCCTCTGCAGAAATGGAGGGCACACCAAAACCAAATTAACAAGCAGGCTCTAACCATCTCCATTTACTTTTGGAATCATAGAATTGGAAGAAACCCCAAGAGTCATCAAGTCCAACCCCCAGCAATACAAGAACACACAATCAAAGCACTCCTGACAGATGGCCATCCAGCCTCTCTTAAAAAACCTCCAAAGAAGGAGCCTCCACCACACTCCGAGGTAGTGCATTCCACTGTCGAACAGCCCTGACTGTCAGGAAGTTTTTCCTGATGTTTAGGAGGCATCTCTTTTCCTTCACCTTGAACCCATTACTCCTGGTCTCTGGAGCAGCAGAAAACAAGCTTGCTCCCTCACCAACATGACATCCCTTCAAATATCTAAACATGGTTATCATGTCACCTCTTCACCTTCTCTTCACCAAACCAAACATACCCAGTTCCCTAAGTCTCTCCTCTTAGGGCGTGGATTCCAGACCTTTTACCATTTTGGTTGCCCTCCTCTGGATCCATTCCAGCTTTTGCACTGACTGGTGACAGTTCAAGATACTGTTGGTTTTCACGGCTGGAATTAACTATTTTGCATTTTCCGAGCTGTGCGGCCATGGTCTGATAGTTTTTGCTCCTCAGTTTCACCTGCACAGACGCCAGTACAATGTTAGGAGCCAAAACTATCAGACCACGATCACAAAAACCACAACAGCCAGTTGGTTACAGTCCACTTTTAAATTTACATTTGCTCTGGTTGGTTTACTTGGAAGGGTGAAATTCTGCTTTGGGCCATGCAGTAGGGTCTATCTGCAACCAGATCCCATTGTGATTTTTAAGACCAGTATGGTTTGAGTTTCTCATGGGAGGCTGCTGGCATTCGAAAATGACATTGAGGATGTTTGCTTTAGATGGAAGCTTTACGGGGTGTAAGTACGGCAGCCAATTCAGGTTTGAGAAATTCCTAGTAAGATCCAGGGACAGATCTGGCGAGATTCATACAGGTGCCTTTCGCCCAAAACACCATGTGACGTGAAGCCACAGCTCACCTGTGTGTGCCACCTTCCCTCTCCACTTTCACACCAATGCTAAATCAGCTGTGCTGCAAACGTGTCCAGAAATTTCAGACACAGTCAGCAGTACCCATGGGGGCAGCCTGAAAGAGCCCCCACCACTTCTCCCTGTTTAAAACAAGTGTCAAAAATCCAGTGGCTTACGACAAGATGAGGGGGGAAAGCCAGCTGTGAAACAGTGCCTGTTGGCTCATGCCAGCAATGTCACCAATACAGTTTCCTCTTCCAAAGTCTGGACAAAGTTGCCCACTGTTCTTTTAAAAGACAGAGTCCTTTCAAAAGCAAGTAAACTTGATGTACAAAGTATGGCCCATGTGCGTTTTAACAGATCAATCAGACTGTATGTCGGCAACATGAATTACAAACTCATCGCACTACTTTCTTTTACAAACTCACTGTTTTACAAACTCAATGTACTACACTGACCCAGTGGTACGGAACCCACGGTGCCCACTTTTAAACCACCGTGTCCATCTTTACACCAGCAGGACTCAGAATAAAGACCTTTATTCTAAACACACACACAAAAAGGATTAGAAGAGTGCATGGCAGAGGGTATATTTCTTGGCAGCTAGGAAACATGAGAGGCAAATGGAACCTCCACATTCAGAGACAGTGTATCTCTGATTACTTGGCACTGGGGAGGCAACACAAATGGTTTGTATCCTTTTAATATCCTTTATAGAGGCACCTGGCCAGCCACTGCGGGAAACAGGATTCTGAGAGGATGGATCCTGGGTTTGCCCCACGCAGACTCTTCAGATGATCTTTTGTGACTCTGCGCTACTTTGATAATTCTAACTATAGAACAAGGAAGAGAGCGCTGTGCTATCTGGCTCCATACACCAGCCAAGCCTCAGGTACCCTCCAACCTCCCAGCCATTCCCCAAATTCCCTACCTGAAGCAGTCGGAGTGCCAGTCGGCATTCAAGGCCTGCAAGTATTGTCCGTCGTAGATGCTGTTACTGCAACTGGCACATATTGGCAGGTCACTTGCTGTGGGGGGGGGGGGACGACAAAAAAGACGTGGGGGTGTCAACGCCAGCTCTACTCAGGCAGCTGAGTCAGCAAGATCTCTATAACCACAAACCTGGGAGCAAATTCCCAGGAATCAAGATTTTTGGGGGGTGTTTTCGACTATCTGCTACACCCTGCTGCCTCTCCTGGGTTGCTCTTTCTTTCAATCAGCGCTCAGAAGTTTTCTAATAGGACAGAAGGGGGTATGACTCTATAAATGTGCATGTCAATTTCCGCTTCCCCTGTCAATAATCTCACTTGTTGTTCACACAAAGCCAGGGTGGAACAGCGGGGGGGGGGAGGGGGGTACGCCTCCCCTGTGGAGAGGAAATTAGAACACCCACCCTGCCAGAGGGAACAGCTGCCCCAGCCAGTCAAGGGTGCCTGGAGGCCAGGAATACCAAGTTCCCTTTCCCCATAGTTGGTGGTAATGGATCAATTCTTGCTTTATATAATAAAACAAGCTGTCCCTAAATTCACCTCCATTCACAGAGGAAACAAGGCAGGAAAACAAGGGGAAGAGCAGAGAATTAGAGCTGTTTACTAGGTTCCCTTGGAGTAGATGAACGAGCAGCAGCGAGGGTTTAAACCCCCAAACCAGTTTCAACCCTGGAATGCCAATTGTGACAGACCAACGCAATTCATTAACCCCACCAAACCTCGTCTTTGGGGATCTCAGACTGACCACCCGGCCCACTTGGATAGCAGGATCAAAAAGGATCAGAAACTTGAAATGATAGAGTCTGGGAGCGACTTAGGTCACCAAATATTTTTTCATGCTGACATTTCCACCAAGCTCCATTGATACAGGCTAGCCCAGGGGTGTCCAACTCTGGCCCTCCAGATGTTCACGGTCTACGATTCCCATCAGCCCATCAGCACCATGCTGGCAGAGGCTGATGGGAATCGTAGTCTGTGAACATCTGGAGGGCCAGAGTTGGACACCCCTGGGCTAGAGTATTGCAAACAAACACCTAAATGCTAAACCACTAAGAAATCTGCAAAACGGAGCAGGGAGCCCCAATGGAGCCCCTCTGACATCTCGCCCCTTCCTGGTTTTGTGTTTGTGCAAAGTGCCCTCAATTCACAGTCTTCCACAGAGGCAGTTTGCCATTGCCTTTCTCTGCACAGCAACGCTGGCATTCGCGGGGGGGGGGGTCCCCATCCAAATATTATCCAGGACTGACCCTGCTTGGCTTGCAAGACCGGGCCCATGCAGGTCTGGGCCTGTCTCGGTTCCTCCTTTGCACGGCCTCCCTCACGCCCAAAGAGAGCAGGAGGTGGGAACGAGGCAGCACCCTGGACAGCTCCCCATGGACGGAGCTCCTGCCTTTCCTCCGGGCTTTGGCGGGGCCGGCCGGGGGCGGCGAGAGGGCCAGGACCCCGCTGGCTGGCACAAGCGCCCGGGCTGCTGCGTGACTAGTCCCTGGTGAGGAAAGGCACTCTGCACGTGCTCGGGGAACACGCGCTCCTGTCTCGATTAGGGCGCTGGAAATAGAAGCTGGCGAGCCCGAGCCCCTTGAGGGGCGCAGGCGGGTCGAGGTGGGGGGCACGGCGAAGGCTCTGGCAACCGGAACCGAGGAAGAGGCGACTTATCCCCCTCCTTCCCTCCCTCCCTCCCGACGCGTCAAGGGCACCCGGGGAGGTCCCCCTCCGAAGTCCTCCGCGCGCCCGCGTGTGCAAGGCGTGCATTGCAGCAGACGCCGGCCGGGACAGTTCCTGGCGGTGCTCAAGGTCACACACGTGGGGGGGGGGGAGGCGAGGGGGGCGCTTGGATGGGGGGCAGTATAGTTCCACTCCCCCCCCCCCGGAACCAGATCAGATCGGAGATGAGGGGCAAGAAGGGGCAGCCGGCGGCGTGCGGCGGCGAGGGGGGGGGGGATAGGCAGGCAGGCGCCGGTTGGGGACCCACCTTCGTCCTCTCCCATGGGCTCGTCCCTCCAGGTGCAGCACAGCAGCATCAACCTCATGCAGCCGCCCCGCCTGGCCTCGTCGGGCAGCAGCAGCAGCAGCAGCAGCGTCCGCGGCGTCTCCTGGCGGGCTCGGCGGCGAAAGGGGCAGGGCTGCGCCGGCTGCGGACTCGCCCAGGCCGACTGCGCGGCAGCCCTGGGAAAATGGGGCGGGGGGAGCAGGAGGGAGGGAGGCGGGCCCGGCGCCGGCCCCCCCAGCCTGCAACGCCGGGCCGGGCGGGGGCAGCAGCGCCGAGCCCAGGCACGTAGCCCGCCCGCCTGCCTTGGGGCTCCCCCTAGCGGTCAGCCTCGGGATCGTTCCGTTCAAGGAGCAGCCCCCTCCCCTCGCCCACCTTGCAGCACGTGGAGGGCTTTGCTGGCTCAGGAAGGCCGGGTGATGGCTCGGATGCATCGGCTAAAGGCCTCTTCCGCACATGCAGAACAATGCACTTTCCTTTCAATCCACTTTCAATGCACTTTACAGCAGGATTTGACTGAGCGGAAGAGCAAAATCCACTTGCAAACAGTTGTGAAAATGAATTGAAAGTGCATTACTCTGCATGTGCGGAAGGAGCCTAAGTTCCTAAAGTCTGTTCTGCTCTTATAGCTGGTGGTACAGGAGGAGGACTTGCAGGCAGGCTACAATGCTCCATCCAGTGGCGTATCTGCCTAGGGACAAGGGGTAGCCCTTGTCCCCGGGCGCCACTCTTCTGGTCACGTGGGGGGCGCAAAATCGGCCCCCCACGTGACCAGGAAGTCCTGCTGTCTCGATGTTTTCACGTGCCTCAACCCCATCCGACTTCCTGCTGCCTCCAAGCGCCCTCAACCCCACCCTGGACTCCCCCCTCTCTTCAGAAGAGACTGCAGGCTGCCGACAGGGCAGGGAGTCTGGGGGGGGAGGTGGGCACCCTAGACCTTGCCCACGTCCATGGTGACATGGGCAGGGTTGAGGGCAGTGGGGGGAAGCCTGGGGGCATCAGGGGCGGAGCTAGGGTGGTGGGGGGCAGAGCCCGGGCGCCATTTGGCCCTGGTACGCTTCTGGCCCCATCTCTGGGACCAGGGAGAGTTCTTGCTTCTTTCGCTTGTACAAAGGAGAGGTAAACCCGCAACCGCTTCTGCTCCAGTGAATTTACAAGTTGCAGCTCTTTGTTCTTGAATAACATAATGAATTGTCCCTAAGCCACAGAAGGGAAAGTCTGACATTCGCATGAGTCCCCCTGTAGTTACACAGCAAAAACTACAGAGAATGGTTGCCAGAAGTCAGTGCTGTTTGCTCTCAGTTATGGTTCCACCAGTTTGTGGGACTCTGTACACTTTTTGGCCCTTTTCTGCCAGGTCTGGCCAATGTGGCCTGCTTTGCATCTTCGTGCAGTTGGTTGCTAGGCATGCAAATAGGTTTGAGAGGGATATATGGGTGGATTATTGGCTGCTGATGTCACGGAAGCACGGTGGGCTCTTTAGAAGACGTGAAGAAGAGCAATACCGTTCCGGAGGAGAGGGAGGCTTATAGTTTATTATGTACTGTCTTCATTTTCAGCTTGCAAACACATAAGTGCGGAGGAAGGAGGAAGAGAACAGGAAGGCGCTCAGAGGTGTTATGAATATATATAATTCACTGGCAAGGAGGCCTCCCTCTTGCGTGCCGCCCTCAAAAGCTTTGAATACAGAAATACATACCCCCACTTCGACCTCATATCCAAAAAGAGTCTGAACAGATTCTCCTCTGCTCTGACGTCTAGAGTTGAAATTCAGTGGGTTCTCATGCAACGTCTCTCTCCATACTTCCCGTTCCCTACAAGTGGCCCTGCCTGTGCCCAATGATTCTGAACTGGCCCCCGAAATTCTGCCCACTCTCCCTTACTGCCCTGAATCAGAGATGTATCTAGTAGCCCGGTTCAAAATCTCAGCCCCCCCACCCCCGTATAGGCCCTCTGCCACCACGACCAAACAACAGAAGGAGGAAGGGTGTGGAGTGCCCCCCACTTGACTAAATGGCCTCTGCCCCGGGACATTTGATTTGATCCCAAATGTCCCCCTGGGCGGTACGCCACTGCCCTGAATCCCCTGCCAGGAGTGTTTTGTGGCGCCACCACTTTCTCTCTCATCCATTCTTCCAGGTTGCTTAAAGGAGGAGTCCATTTGGCCTCATCCTCCACTGAAACACATCCGCTGAGCCTAGAAATGTCCCTCTATAACTGTGTTGTATGGGGGCCATCAAGTCACAGCTGACTTATGACAACGACGACCCTGCAGGGTTTTCAAGGCAAGAGACATCGAGAGGTGTTTTGCCATCCAAATTCTAACCAGGGCCGATCCTGCTTAGCTTTTAAGTCTTGAATGCTCAGCCTAGCCTGGGGCTAACCAGGCCACTCCGCATTAGCCAAATCAAACAGGTGTTAGGTGACACCTTAAAGAGGGCATAGTGGCAGGTGCTGACTCCCCCCATTATGCTTAACTCTCCCACCCTCTTCTCTTCTTTAATGCCCCTTTCCTAGCTGTCCTCTCATTGTTGACCTTCAGATTGTTCAGATATTTAGGTTGGGAGCTAGTCCTTCTGGTCCACCATCAAGGACATCTTTATGTTTCTTTCAAATGAGCTCACAGAACATACATCATCCCCACTGCCCAGGGCCAGAGCGAGGGGGAACTGCGCCCGGGGCACATGTTAGCCCACCACCCACCAACCCCCCAGCCGCCACACACCCTCAGACCCCCGACACGCCCCTGCCCCGACACGCGCCTAGTGCATCACGCTCCCCCCTGTCCCCTTGGTGCTACACCACTGCCCCATGTTAACCTGACAACAACCCTGTGAAGTAGGTCAGGCTGAATCAGAGAGGGGGTGGCCTAAGGACACCCAAAAAAGCTTTCATGACAGTGTGAGGCTCTGAACCCAGGTTTCCCAGATTCTAGTCCAACATACTCTTTGTTATGAATCTCTAAAGCTCCAGACTCACCCAATCTCACCAGATCTCAGAAGCTAAGCAGGGTCGAACCTGGCAAGTATTTGGATGGGAGATCTTTAAGGAATACCAGGATTGTGATGGGGAGGCAGGCAATGGTAACCCACCTTTGAATGTCTCTTGCCTTGAAAATCCCCAGCAGCAGTCACCATAATTCAGATGTGACTTGAAAGCAAAGAAAAAGTTGCACTGGTTCAGGGCGGGGAATATCAGTCTCCAGGGGAGAACAATACCCCTTTCAAAGGACACTGTGTCTCTCCTCCAGGGTGTGTGGAAGCAACAATCACAGGTCATGTGTGATAGGTGTGTGACTACGTAGACGAGCCAAAACATAGGAGCATCTACACTGTAAAACAGGGCTCTCCAACTCTAGCTCTCCAGATATTCATGGACAATTCCCACCAGCTGGCAGAGACTGATGGGAATTGTAGTCCGTAAACATCTGGAGGGCCAGAATTGAACACACCTGTTGTAAAACATGCTCAGTCACCTCACCAGCATGGTGTAGTCGTTAACAGCAGGTGGATTCTAATCTGGAGAACAGGGTTTGATTCCCCACTCCACCTGAGTGACGGAGGCTTATCTGGTGAACCAAATGTGTTTCTGCACTCCAACATCCCTGCTGGGTGACCTTGGGCTAGTCACAGTTCTTTGGAGCTCTCTCAGCCCCACCTACCTCATAAGATGTCTGTTGTGGGGAAAGGAAGGGAAAGGAGCTTGTAAGCCACCTTGCGTCTCCTTACAAGAGAGAAAAGTGGGATATAAATCCAATGTCACCGTCTCCTTCTTCACCTACAATGGAGACTTTGGATTCTTGAATTTACACTCCCCGCTTCTATTTTTTTCTAAACCATTCAGTTTTCTAAGCAGCGTTATTGTCCAAGAGCTGAGCAGGCCGAGGTCAAAGTGGAAGGCTTCCTTGGGCATCTCTGCACCTTTGCTGGCTGCTTACGGTGCCAGAAAGCTGGAACTGTCAGGCAAAGTGCTTCGCTTTGCTGAGGCCAGGGCTACCCTTGGGCATCCTTGAGCTGCTATCTCGTTATGTTGCTATCTATGTTGTCAAATCGAGATTATCAGGGTTAAAACTGAGGCGCTAAGTATCACAGATCGGGGCTCTTGCAAATGGACCGGACAGTCACGTTGTTCAATATGTTCTGGTCGCTGAGCTGCTACTGGTCCGGAACTCACCTTACAGTGGTCTTTGATAGCACATAACAGGCCTTTCCCTGAAATACTGGTGTAGCACTAAGCTGAACGCAGTACCTGGGCTGTGAATTGGGAAGCTACTGGTTCAAATCTTCCCCTCTGCCCCAGACAAAATGGCCTTAGGTCCCTTCTGCACATGCAGAATAATGCACTTTCAAATCACTCCCACAATTGTTTGCACAGTAAAATCCAGCTGCAAAGTACATTGAAAGTGGATTGAAAGTGCATTATTCTGCATCTGTGGAAAAGGCCTTAGGAAAACCACTCCAGATGACAACCGTCACTGTCCTCAGCCATAGGCCTGGCGGAATAAGTTTTACACCCAGAGATATGTTGTGAAGGGGAAGAGAACGATATAAGTAGGGTATAAATGAAATAAATATTGGCAAGCAGTTCTCTTGCATTAAAATGAGACTGTACAGTTATCAGGGCAGAGGTTAACTTTAATTTTTAAAAAAACATGGAATTGTACTCTGCACATGCTCAGAGGCCCTTCAGGTTGCAGACCCGAATTTTCACACCTACACACCTTTTCCCAAGGAAACAAGAGGCGACATTTCCTTTAAAAAGTTATTTATTAGTTGATTTTATTTTCGGGGGTGGGGTGGGGGAAGCAGTTATGGTTCTTCTTTATAAAAAGTGTCCCATCCCAGTTACATCGAAGTGAGTAGCATGAAGACGTGGAGCAGGTCGGCCAGACATGGACGGGGATCCGGGGCAGGCGCGGGGCAGCCCGCTTGCTCGGATCTAGACGACGTTGACGCTGCCCACATTAGATTCGCAGGGTGCGGATCGGCGGGGCTAATCCACCAAGGGGTTGGCAGCCGCTGCGGAATTGAGTTTAATCCTATTGATGCTGCCGGCCTGACCCAAGCTGCTCCCCACGTAAGCAGGCAGCATGTCAGGGTAGGAGGAACGGACTCCGGCTAACGGGCCCAGGGTTAACTAGTGGCACCCCCCCCTTATATCCAAAGAGGAACCTGCAGAGATAGGCTTGCTAGGGGGCAGGGCCAACTGGCCAGGGGCTACTGACCCTCGCGTGTGGTCACGGGGCTCAGAAGCAGGTTAAAGTGCTGGGGCGGCCCCCTCCGAAAGCAGCCCCTCCTTGGCTGCAGCACCAAAGAGCCCCGGGGGGGAGTGGAAGGCGGGAGGGGGAGGGGTTTCCACACAGGATGGTCGTAGCACCAGTGAGAGAGGGGTAAAGAGGGGCAGGCTGGGGGACGAGGGGCGAGGCACGTGGTGGCGGAGGTGGTGGTGGAATCTCTGCTGTATTCAGGGTGGGGGGGTACATTGGAAACCAGGCAGTAGCACCAAAGTTCATGAGGTGAATGGTGTGGAGTCCAGCAAGGCTACTTTCTCTTGCGGCCTGTGGAAGAGAGAAGATCATGAGCATGGGGGATGAGATGAGAACGAACATCTTGCTTGCCTGTCTGGAGTTGGAGTGAAGCCCAGATCAATTTGGGGGGGGGGAGTGGAACAGGAGATGAAGAACATTGGGTTGGAAAGCTACCCATGTTTCTGATGGAGAAAAGGATTCCCTTTTGACTACGTCAGGGATCGTGATATGTCATGTACATTTTCTATACTCATAACAGATCCACACATTTAATATGCATACAGTGTATGTCTGTGTGTTCAATGTTATCAAGCCACTTATGACTCAAGGCGACCCTATGATTCAGTATCCTTCAGAATGTCCTATTATTAATGGCGTGGCTCAGGCCTTGCAAACTGAGGACCGTGGCTTTCTTGACTGAGTGAATCCACCTCACGTTGGGGGTCTTCCTCTTTTCTGGCAGCCTTCAACTTTTCCTAGCATTATTGTCCTTTCCAGTGACTCTTGTCTTCTCATGATGTAATCAAAGCATGACAGCCTCAGTGTAGTCATTTTAACTTCTAGGGTCAGTTCAGGCTGGATTTGATCTAGAACCCACTTATTGGACTTTTTGGCCATGTGTGGCATCCATAAAACACACAGTGTGAAACGCTGGTTTATTGTCGAAGGATTTCATGACCGGAATCACTAGGGTATTGTGGGTTTTCTGGGCTGTATAGGCGAGGTCCAGTAGCATTTTCTCCTGACGTTTCACCTGCATCTGTGGCTGGCATCTTCAGAGGATCTGATGGTAGTAAAGCAAGTGGAGAGTATATATCTGTGGAACGTCCAGGGTGGGAGAAAGAACCATTGGCATTGGTTAAAAGTGCTAAGGGTGCAATGTGCAAGTGTAATTTGCATGTGTTAAGTGGAATCCACTCATTTTAGCATATGTCTGTAACGCTGCAGTTATCCTCTGAAGATGCCAGCCACAGATGCAGGCGAAACGTCAGGAGAAAATGCTATTGGAACACGGCCATACAACCCGGAAAACCCACAACATCCTCATGCTGGTTTACTGATGCAAAATGACCCTCATTATGCTCCCATTTTACTGGGTTGATTTGGTTATGAGGGAACAGTGGCATGAAAGTGGCATGAAAAACAGAGGCCTGTATGTTCAATTTGCACAAAGGGGAAGAAAAATCAGAATGGCTTGATTTTTGTATGGGGGACGAAAAGTTTAAAATCCTCTCTGTTGAGAATGACTTTTCTGGGTCCAAGGTGATGTGATTTATGGCGTGGTGTGGTGGTGAGACTCCTTGAGCCACATGAAATAACTATCTTAGCCAAACACAACACCACCTACCTCTGTAGCCCAGTGCGCCCAGGGCTTTGTAGGCCTTGGAAGGTTTGCCTGTGGGAAGGGAAGGAAGCAGACAGTAAGGTGAGAACTTCCGGTTTTCCTCCCCCTCCTGCCCCCCAGGAAGGAGTGACACTTACCAGCATACTGGCCAGCTGTTAAGCCTCCTAGCAAAGACAAACAGGAGAAACGGGTTAATGCAAGAATGTCCCCGTGTCAATGGCTTCACTACCCCACACTCTACTAGACAAAAATGACCAACCCAGGAGTCCCAGGGGAAAGAATCAGGAATTAAAAACTCCCACAAATATTTCTCAGTGTGCTTCAGCCTATCCTGATGCTGACTATTTGTCCATCCAGTGTATTTTGATCAGGCCTGTCCTCTGAGATGCTCAATACTTCTCTTCTTGCCTAAATTTATACCGCACTTTTTTCCTCAGCGGGGACCCAAAACAGCTTCCCTCACTCTCTGCACCTCCATTTTATCCTCACAATAACTCTCTGGAGCAGGTTAGGCGGTGAGTGGGTGCCCGGCCCATGGTCACCCAGCAAGCTGGCTTGGCAGAGTGGGGATTCAAACTTGTGAGCCATCGCGGTATAGTGGTTAAGAGCAGCAGACTTTCATCCGGAGAAACGAGTTTGATTCCCCACTCCTCCACATGAAGCCTGCAGGGTGACTCTCTTAGCCCACACAGAGGCCGGCAATGGCAAAGAACCTCCCAATGTCTCTTGCTTTAAAGATCCTACGGGGTTGCCATAAGCCGGCTGTGACCTGATAGCCCTTTCTACCACCGCCACTCCCAGATATTAGTTCAGCCTCTAAATGCTACACCACGCCGACTCTTGATTCATGATCAGAATCTAACTTTCCTCCCTATCTTTTCTGCCCAGTGTGACTGCAGGCTCTTTGAGAGCAGAATCTGCATTGCACCCATATGCAAACAGTGGAAATCAAACCTCTCCATCCCTCAGCACAGTTCTCATCCCTACTGCATCAATTCAAGAAGAGTTTGGATTTATACCCCACTTTTCTCAGCTGTAAGGAGTCTCTAAGCAGCTAGCAAACCCTCCACCTCCCCACAACAGACACCTTGTGAGGTAGGTGGGGCTGAGAGAGTTCTGAACAAACTGTGACTAGCTCCAGGTGACCCAGCAGGCTTCATGTGTAAGAGTGGAGAAACAATTCTGGTTCACCAGATTAGAGTCTGCTGCTCATGTGGAGGAGAGAAGAATCAAACCCGGTTCTCCACATTAGAGTCCACTGTCTAAGACACATTAGAGTCTTAACTACTACACCATGCCAGCTCTCAATTAGCAGTTCTAGTGGCCATCACTGGCCCTTCTGGGGAAGTTTTTTGTTCCATTCCTTCCACCACCCAGATCCAATGGAAAGGAACATACCTGGATAAATGGGAGATAACCCATAGCCAGGAACAGCACCCCCTGCAATGGAAAAAAGAGAGACAGAGGGTCAGAAGAGACTCGCAAGGCAAGCAGGTCGTATGTCTGGTTCGTCCATGAAGTTATCCCTCGATAACTGTAGCACCAGACAGCAGCATGCGTGGATGCTACGGAGAACTATATAAGCATGAAGAATATTATGGGTTAAAAAATAAAAAGGGGAAGTTCATAAGAATAATCAGAATAAGGAAAAAGATGCAAATTTGATACTGTGTGAAGAACTGTGGCTAGAAACTAATACAAGCAATCATATAGATTTATTTTGTATTGATATATTGGATTGGTAGAATTTGCTTTGCTTATTTTATAAAACATCATAGAATCATAGAGTTGGAAGAGACCCCAAGGGCCATCAAGTCCAACCCCCTGCAATGCAGGAATGCATAATCGAAGCACTCCTGACAAATGGCCATCCAGCCTCTGTTTAAAAACCTCCAAAGAAGGAGACTCCACCACACTCCAAGGTAGTGCATTCCAGTGTCGAATAGCCCTTACTGTCAAAAAGTTGTTCCTGATGTTTAGGTGGAATCTCTTCTCCTTCACCTTGGACCCAGTACTCCTGGTCCTAGTCTCTGGAGCAGCAGAAAACAAGCTTTCTCCCACACCAATATGACATCCCTTCCAATATCTAAACATGGCTATCATGTCACCTCTTAACCTTCTCTTCTCTTCACTAAACTGAACAGACCCAGCTACCTAAGTCTCTCCTCATAGGGCATGAATTCCATATCTTTTACCATTCCAGACCTTTTACCATTTTGGCTCTCAAGTGCTTAGAGTTTTATGTTAGAAAAGTTTTTTTTTCTTTTACTGTTCTACTCTATTGTCTCTCTTTATGTTGTTATTAATTTTTTTAAAAACATTAAAATGCTACAGAAAACTGAATGTCTTTCACCACTGGGGAGCTTTAGACTGCCACTGAGGCTCATTCCGCACATGCAGAATAATGCACTTTCAAACTGCTTTCAGTGCTCTTTGAAGCTGTGGGGAATGGCAAAATCCACTTGCAAACAGTTGTGAAAGTGGTTTGAAAACGCATTATTTTGCATGTGCGGAAGGGGCCTGAGATTAGAAGAAAAGGTTTCCCCCCAGAAAGCTTTCTGTTATGGCACGGAGGAATCTCCATTCGTATGGACGGCACCATGGACGATAACATTAGAAAAATTACAACTCTGCCATTTGACTCACCAGCTTGTGGGAAACCACCACCACCGTAACCTGCAGGGACAATGGAAACACAAAAACCTTGGTCAGCACTTATGGGACATTTGGCATTGTGTTCCCAACTACTGGTGATGTTCCTTGCAGATTTCCAATCCTACCATACCTTCCCCTTCTAGCTCTCATTCTAATCCTATCATTCCCTGTCCCATAAAACCTACTTGGAAATCAGCAGCTGGAGGAATGGAAGACAAGATGGAAGAAGAGACAGAGGCCAAGGCTGCCTTCAATGGGAATGTTTGGAGATTTAAAGGTTCCCAAGTTGCAAAGATAACCAGGGCAGAATGGGAGGAGGGCAGTCATGTCTTTGGGTATTGTTTCAGACCATGCAAGCTAATTGCTTAAGAACAGCTACATTTTGCTCAATACACCAATAAGGTGTCTAGAGTACAGGTTGAAATTGTTTTAACGGCTAACCCCTTCCTCTCCAGCAATCCAGGGTACTGTTAAGTTGGTGACAAAGAGATAAGAATCATAGAATTAGAAAACTGGAAGGGGTAAAAAGACCATCCAATCCAACCCCCAGTACTATGCAGGATGACCTAAAGCATCCCTGGCAAATAATCCTCCGATCTCTATTTAAACACTTCCAATGAGGTTTTTAGGGCAAGGCGCATTCAAAGGTGCGTCATGCCGCTAGTAGTCCTTGAAGGTCTACCATCCAAATAATTGCCAGGGTCAAGGCTGAGCGCATGTGGCTGGCCGAAAGTCACCCGGCAGATTTCCCTAGCAGAGTGGGGATTCGAATCTGGGTTTTCCAGATCCTCATCCAATACCTGAACTGCAACACCATGCTGGTTTAGTTACAGAACCAGAAATGGTCTCTGCAAACCTCTTTCACAGTTTTCCATGCTCCGATATAGTCTTTCTCACCGAAAGATGACAGGAGATTTGTGAATTAATTCACCATTTCCTGGACGTTCTTTGCTTTGGAATGCTGTGCTTGGGTCCTAGTGCCCTGGAGACAGAGCCAGGTAAGCACTTTCAGTGAGAAAGAGTATAGATCCAACCTCTTTTTGGAGACATAATGGCCAGAACTTCTCAGGGTGTTCTAACCCCACATACATACCATATTTGGGGGGCTTGGCTCCGGGCTGCACTCCGATCTGGGGGATCCCTACAAGACATGGAAATAAATAATTCCTAGAATAATGTCCACTGACTAGAGCTCCTGTCGGTGAATATATTCAATAGAGATATTTAGTTGCAGAGATGCAGAAGCAGTCTCTATGGGAGAAAGGTAGCCAGAGATACTTTGAGTTGCTTTTTGTATAAAAAAATAGTTTACTAGCTTAAAGGAAGGGTTACATGAAATAAAACAACAAATGCTGTTCTGCTCTGTTACATATTTACAATAGTAATTACAATCTGGGACTACATCTTACAGCTTTCTATCTGCTATCTCGTCTGGTGGCTCTGAACATGTGTGGTGAACAAAGAAAACAGGTAACTTTATAACTTTAGATATATGTGCTTACTAACATGCAAGCAATGGTGGTCAGACTGACCAATAGCTAATCAATAGACTAAAAGTGGTGGCGAACCTTTGGCACTCCAGATGTTATGGACTACAATTCCCATCAGCCCTTGCCAGCATGGTCAATTGGCCATGATGGCAGGGGCTGATGGGAATTGTAGGCCATAACATCTGGAGTGCCAAAGGTTCGCCACCACGGGCTAGCTCACAAAACAGTGACCTCAGCAGTTTATTTACATACAGACAGTTAACCCCTTAGTGACTGAATTGTGACAGACATTTACAAATACAAAACAGCTCCCCTTTGGGCTTGCTCTCAAGATAGGCCTCCTTGATCCACATGACCCTGGCTTTGCCAGTAAGCACCACGCAAAGACTGAGAAATAAGCAGGATCCGGTTTATTTATTTGAAACATTTTAACTAGCAGGCCCATTTCGAAGGCTCCAGCAAAGCCATTGGGGGGAAAAGTCCATACTGCAAATTAAAACCCTAAAGCAACGATCAAACAAACTGAACAGACTGCTTAAAGCAACTTGAGGTAACCACCGCCCCCTCCCCCCACAGTTGAGCAGTTTTTGAGTCATCAGTGACAGAAAAAGGGCTCTGAGGAATCAGAGCCAGATATCTGCAGAAACTGGGGAGAGCAGCGCTCTTTCGGTTACAAGGTGCTGCGACAGAAAAGGCTCTGCCTAAATTCCTGGCCCACTGCATTGAAGAAAGTATGGGGACCGGAAGCTGGAAGGAAATCTTCCTCACCCATGAGTGAGGGCATAAGGGAGACAATAGGTCAGTGATGGCGAACCTTTTTGAGACCGAGTGCCCAAATTGCAACCCAAACCCCACATTTATTGCAAAGTGCCAACCCGGCAATTTAATGCTGAGGTTTTAGTTTAGAAAATGCTGAGGTTTTCGTTTAGAAAAAACAGTTGACTCTCTCTTCCTCTGCCCCATCCGCTCGAGCAGGGGCCTGCCTGCTGTAGGATCCAGCAAGTCCCACGCGCACTGCTCTGTGTGTCTCTAGCATCTCTGCTCCCTCTGCGCCCCCCCCCCCCCGGGCAGCAGCCACCCAGAGCACAGGCCCCAGGCCCACCAGCCGAGTCCTCTCTGCTCACCGCTGTGCGCACACGTCGTGCTCAGTGGCCCAGGCCAGCCTAGATGGGTGTGTGTGATTTTCAACCCCCACATGACGAACTCTATATGTGCGTGCCCACAGAGAGGGCTCCGAGTGCCACCTTTGGCACCCGTGCCATAGGTTCGCCATCACTGCGATAGGTCTTAAGGGATAGAAAAGAATCCGTTACCTGCACCAGGAAACCCACCTATGCCGGGTACACCTCCAACACCTGGCACACCTCCCACGCCTGGCACGCCTCCCACGCCTGGCACGCCTCCCACGCCTGGTACTCCTCCCACGCCTGGCACGCCTCCCACGCCTGGCACGCCTCCAACACCAGGAATGGGTCTGGCACCTGCAGAGAAATTGAATGTTTCAGGCTTTACATTTTTTAAAAAAAAAGTATTGAAGACGGATACTCTAACACAGAATCCTAGTTGATGGTGGCGCTTGCACACTGGCAAAGAAGAAGGCCTGATCCCCCTATCTACTACCCAGAGCTTGGCTCAAACTAAGCCCTCGCAGGATCACTGTGACATGGGAGAGAAAAGCCCATGGCTGGCTTTGCATCCCAGCTGCGATCCCTAAACCAGTAAAAGTGTTTGCCTGGCTTCACTTGCATTACTGGGGGCTTTATTCAATGCTTTTCTTTCTGAACATGCACACAGTGACAGGAATCTCCATTTTGCATTCAAACACACCTGTGGCCCACTGTGATGTGCAGCAGGCTGGACAAGAAGAGGGAAAAACTGGGGCAAAGGATTCTGGGGCAAAGGATTCTGATTGGGACAGAAGATTTGGGGGACTCACCATACTTTGCTGCTTTGGCGGCGGCTGCTCCTGCTCCGAGTCCAGGCACTAAAACAGGAAAGAAAGAATATATCATAGCATCTTAAATCAGGAATTCTCAATGTGGTGCCCGCGAGCGTCATGGCACCTGCCAACACATTTCCTGGCGCCCAATCAGTGTCTTTAGAAAGCGGGCTTTTGCCCTGCTACACTTCTGATTGGCCTCTGGACATTTGATTGGCAACGCAGGTTTATAAAAACATTGCTTTGGCAACAGCTGCCACCCAAGTAAATGGATCTTCGCTGTGTGACTGAAGATAAGCTGCAGCATCCATTTTGTGGTTGGCTCTATCTCGTAGGGCTGGCAGCCATTTTGGATCTGCGCCCATCATGCTATGACAGAATTCTTGAGGTGCCCACAGGTTCAGAAAGCTTAGGGACCCCTGGCCTAAACAACGGTTCCTCAAGTTGAGTGTTCTGTCCTTGGTGGTGGCCAGACAGATGCCTCTGGAAGCTCATGAACGGAGCACAAAAATACCAGCCCGCCTCTCCACCAGCATCTGGTGCATGCAGGTACACTGCCCCTGAACATGGAGGTTCTGTATGTTATAAGCAGAGTTGCAAACCTCCACTGGGGCCTATAAAAAGCCTTTAAATAATCCATCCATGTATGTGGGCGGGTGTGAACCAGTGCACTCAGAAGGTAATTTTAATCAGCGAGAACTGCAAATTAAGGGAACATGTTTGTTTTGGAGGCTATTTCCTTTCTGATGTGTTCCTGTAACAGGGCAAGAATGAAAATATAAAGAACTTGGTCGGACACTGCACTTTGGGCACCCTGATCCAAATCCCTCTTTCCTTTTCTCCCGCTGCCTTCTCTCTCTCTTTGTTTATGTAGTGATCATTCCATTTGATGAAACATTCCGGGGAGCTTGAAGGTTAAGCACTACTTAGAGATATTTCAGCTGGTCCTAGTAAAAAAGTATGACACTGCTTGGTTTTTCCCCCCCTGGGGATCAACAAGGTGACCTATGATCTTTGTCTTCTTCCAATAACAGGCTGCAGATTTTGTTTATTGGCACTGCAATTCTAAGCAGAGTTACATCAAGCTTCAACAAACGTAGAAGGGTGAGACTTGGTCTCGGATTGCCCTGTCAAAAACAAGTATTGGATTCACGATTTGGTACCATTCCAGTGGGTTTAATTGCAGGGACTGGTGGGCAACGTGGCCTTTTCAGAGAAGCTTTCCCACCCTTCTTGGTTTTATCATTCAAGGGCTCCTGATAGGAGCCACAAGAACCCTCCACCCTCGGGATTCCTCAGAATCAGGGATAAACAAACTCCCAGCATTCCGTTCCTTCATTGTCATGGAATCCCCCCTGAATTCCGGTTTCACTAGGAAAATGTCTAACGTTAATTAGACCGTGCACAGCTCGCCACAGCTAGCGCTTTCAGTTCATTAAATCTCCACCCACCCCCCACACAACATATGATAATGATGCACAGATGTGCATTCATAAAACACTGCATAAAAGCAGCCCTCTCTGCGTGGTCGCATTCATGTTCCTTACCTGCCATGTTTTACTAGAAGGCTCCTGGCAACTGCTAAGGCCCCTTCCGCACACGCAGAATAATGCACATTCAATCCACTTTCACAATGGTTTGAAAGTGGATTTTGCTATTCCGCACAGTAAAATCCAGCTGCAAAGTCCTTTGAAAGTGGATTGAAAGTGTATTATTCTGCACGTGCGGAAGGGGCCTAAAACACACCCACTGAAAAGGATTTTGATACAACTGTACCTATATTCACAGCTCGAATAAGCCGAGCACACTAGATGGCATGCGCAGATGTTTATATTGTTTTAGATGTTTTATACTGCTTTATTGTGATGTCAGCTGCCCCCAGCCCGAAAAGCAAGGGATGAATGAATGGATGTTCTGCACAGAAATACAGAAATTAACACATACACAACATCACAAAGTATTCTTACTGCATCAGTTTGCTTTGGAAACAAGACCCGATCTTTTGGAACTTCGACATTCTGAGAGAGATTCAGATGAAGACAATTTTGGAAGACACCTACCTGGACCACTGTTGGAAAACCTCAGCAATACATTGTAGTACACTAGCAATACATAGGGAAGTAGCCCTTGGATTGCTTTCTCTTCCACAGATTCTATCAATTATCTCTTGCATCAGGTAAAGCACCTTAAATCAGGTAAAGCGTCCTTCCACTGGAGGAAAGCGCTTCTGCTGCTGGAATGGATCCAGGGGAGGCAACTCATGAACTGTTCAGCTTACCACAAAAACAGAGGCTTTTTGGTGGTGGCCCCACATGGAGGCGGACCTCCCTAACCAGGGCTACTCACCAGAAGCTCATTTCATTCCAGAGCTTTCAGTGAGAGAGCTCTTCAGCTTGGGGAAGTAAATCACAGGGTGGTCTGTACAATAAAACAGGCTTAAAAACCGGATGACTATAGACTTCAGTATCCAATTTTATCGTCCCACTATGCTCACCCCCCTTCATTGTTCTTTATCAAGTTTTAAAGCTTTTATTCCCTTTTATTATTTATGCATTTATCCTGGTTCCTTTATGTTCAAACTTTCATCTGTTCCCAATTTCCTTTTACCAGTAGGTTTTTCTTCTTTTCAGATATATATTTACTATATTAAAATATCTGATCTTTCTGGTTTTATTTCATTTACCTTATGCTGGTCTGTGACCATAATAAAGATCGATTGGGAGGCTTCTTGGTGGTGCCCCCCCCCAAATGGTTGTGGGTATCCAGAGGTGGGATCCAGCAGGTTCTCACCAGTTCCCGAGAGGGGGTTACTAATTATTTGTGTGTGCCAAGAGGGGGTTACTAATTGGGTCTGCTTTTCCGTTAGAAATTCCATTAGGTCCAAAAATCATAAAGTCCTGTTAGCGAAGGTGGAAAACGGGATCATTCTCCCTGTT
The DNA here is from genome assembly GCF_021028975.2 of Sphaerodactylus townsendi. Lineage (NCBI taxonomy): Eukaryota > Metazoa > Chordata > Lepidosauria > Squamata > Sphaerodactylidae > Sphaerodactylus > Sphaerodactylus townsendi. The sequence continues at coordinate 18,329,191 of NC_059440.1, read as the reverse complement.
GGGCTGTTTTAAAAACATGTTTTAGAAATATGGTAAAGTTCCTTGTTTAAGGAAAGGATCCTTCTTTTGATTTCTACAAACAAAATTAAGTATTTGAAAGTATTAAGTATTTGACAGGCAGTCAATTAGGGGAGAAGTAGTTGTTTCTGTTGGCAGTAGACGATAGGACTTGCTATCATGAGTTTAAATTATGGACAGAAAGATAGCAGCTGGAAATTAGGAACTTTTTTTGACAGTAAGAGTTTTTTACAGTAACAGAGAAATTATTAATGCCCCGCCCCCGAAATGCCCAGCCACGCCCCCGTCATGCCCCGCCCAGGCCAATTGGCGCTACGCCACTGTTTGAATCCCACCACCATGGGAACCTGTTACTAAATTTTTTGGATCCCACCACTGTGGGTATCCCTAACCAGGAACACTCGCAAGAAGCTAATTTCATTCCAGAGCTTTCACTGAGCAAACTTTTCAGACGGGGGACCGGCTTCCCAACCTTTCCACTGTTACTTATTTTGTGTTGGTCCTTATTGCCAACCATCCAACAGCTCTGCTGAGGAAAACTTAGGAATGTAAAATGTGAAACAGAAGGGAAGAAAGAAAGGCCACAGGCAACGGAATGACACAACAACAGAAATCTTGTAGGCTGCTGACCTCCAACGCCTCCAACGCCTCCAACTCCTCCAAGGCCAGGTACCAGGCTGCCAACCCCACCGGGCACCAGGCCACCACCGACACCGGGCACCAGACCACCACCGACACCGGGTACCAGGCCTCGTGCTCCACCAGCTCCTATTTGATTAAACCACACATGTATCAATATTAATAACAAGAAGACTCTGAATTTATACCCACTTTTCTCTCCTGTAAGGAGTTTTAAAGCAGCATATAAATCTTTCCCTTCCTCTCCCCGCAACCGACACCTTGTGTGGTAGGTGGGGCTGAGAGAGTTCTGAGAGAACTGTGACTAGTCCAAAGTCACCCAGAAGGCTTCCTGTGGAGGAGCAGGGAATCAAACTTGGTTCACCAGATAAGAGCCTGCCGCTCATGTCGAGGAGTGGAGAATCAAATCCGGTTTTCCACTGCACAACACTGTCACAGGCCTTGGAGCTAGAGACACAAGATCAGTGTCTATACGCCCTTTTTAATAATGAGAGAGGAAGTCAAAATGTGCCACAAAGAACTGAAATCTGAAGCCTACAAAGAAGGCTAAAGAGGGCATCCTTCTCGACTTTCTTTCTTGCCAAGGGCCTGGCTTCACAGTCTTGTGTGAAAGGGAAAGGGCAGAGCGATCAATTGTTGTTGCAGACACTCGCCTCTGGCGAGTGAGGACTAGAAGGGCTGGAAGAAAAGTTTGGATTTATATCCCCCCTTTCTCTCCTGTACGGAGACTCAAAGGGGCATCCAATGTCCTCCCGTCCTCCACCCCGCCCCAACAAACACTCTGTGTGGTGAGTGGGGCTGAGAGTGCTCCGAAGAACTGTGACTAGCCCAAGGTCACCCAGCTGGCATGTGCTGGAGTGCACAAGCTAATCTGGTTCACCAGATAAGCCTCCACAGCTCAAGTGGCAGAGCGGGGAATCAAACCCGGTTCTCCAGATTAGAGCGCACCTGCTCTTAACCACTATACCACGCTGGCTCACTACCTCTGTGTGACCAGGCAAGAGTGTTTTGCGGCAGGGGTTCTTTTATTTCTTTTAGCCAGAAATGCGGACTACTGTGGCCTGGCAGGCTAATGGAAACGGCTGCAGGGAAGACAGTTGAGTGGCCACCTCTGTCAAGCAGTTGTTCATAGGGTTGCCAACTCCAGGTTGGAGAAATCCTGAAGATTTGGGGGTGGAGCCTGAGCAGGGTGGGGTTTGGGGAAGGAAGGGCCCTCAGCAGAGTATAATGCCATAGAGTCTACCCTCCAAGGTAGCCATTTCCTCCAAGGGAAATGATCTCTGTAGACTGGACCATAGCGGTAATTCTGCCAGATCTCCAGGCCCCACCTGGAAACTGGCAACCCCAATCCCTAGGCTGGATGGGGCAGCCGCACTGTGAACCTCTCACTTACCATATTTAGCTGCCTTGGCTGCAGCTTTAGCTGCGGCAGGACTTCCTGGCACCACTCCTAAGAAGGGGGAGGAAGCAGAAACAGATTGGAAAACACTGGTCCTAATTCCATCAAGAGCCCCCCCTCCCCAAATCCAGGGCTAAAAGGTCACCCGAGCTTCATCTTCCCTGGCCAATGTCCATGGCATGTAGAAACCTCAAAAAGGGCAGGTTGAAATGTCACCTCCTCCAACGTTTCCCAGGCAAAAACAGGCGTGTGCCCGCGGCAAGTTGCAACCCTATTCTCATACCGAGGATCTCTGCCCAGAGTTCCACTTGGCCTCTTATAGGTTGCACTGCTTTCTCTGGAAGTCACTCTGGAACTGTTTATGAAGCTTAGAAAGGCTTTGAACATTTAGGTTCGAGGTATGCTAAATAAACCATCCTTGTTCTACAGGGCGTGCTTTATCACTTGTTTATCACTACAGGGCGTGCTTTATCACCAGCCTGGGAAACGGCAAACCGTGCGCTGCATAGCACTCTAATGCTCATGGACATGTATACACATTAGAGTGTGTATTAGAGTGTGCATTAGAGACAAGATTTGGGGAGGGTGGCAGAGAATCTGCTTTGAATGTAAAAAGTCCAAAGTTTAATTTCCGGCATTCTGAATTTTAATGACAGGTGTGAATTACTTAGTGAATTCTTCAGTCTTGGTGAAGAATTCTAGAGAATTGGTGAAGAATTCTAGAGAACTTTAATGCTTGCATATCAATTTGTGTTATTCGGGTTGGTCTTAATAAAATAATTTTACCTTGGACTAACAGCTACCTGCAAACACAAGACTGTTCTGTTATTCTGGACCTCATGGTTGCCCTGGGAGTGTGAAGGGAACCTCACATTTTTTAGATCACAGCAGAACCAAACGCTAAGACATCTATTATCTATTTTTTAAAGTGCCTACACTAGTTTCCATATCCTGATGACATACCTCCAGTTCCTATGCCGCCAGGTACCACACCAGGAACACCTCCTAAGCCAGGTGCCACACCAGGAACACCTCCTAAGCCAGGTGCCACGCCAGGAACACCTCCTAAGCCAGGTGCCACGCCAGTCCCTGAAGAAAATGTATTTATTTTAAAATATTAACTAATTACCTTCCTTCAATAGGAAGAGCGAGATTCGAATCCAGTAGCACCTTAATGACCACTGAGAGTTCTGAGTATAAGCTTTTGAGAGGCAAATATCTCTTGATCAGTATTTTTGATGCTTGAAAGCTTATACTGCCAAAATCTCATTGGAATCCGATGAATCTCCCTTTTTGGAAGTATATGAATGGAAAAGAAGAAGAAGAAGAAGAAGAAGAAGAAGAAGAAGAAGAAGAAGAAGAAGAAGAAGAAGAAGAAGAAGAAGAAGAAGAGGAAGAGGAGGAGGAGGAGGAGGAGGAGGAGGAGGAGGAGGAGGAGGAGTAATTTGGATTTATAAACCCCCTTTCCCTCCTGTAGGAGACTCAAAGGGCTTACAATCTCCTTTCCTTCCCCACCCCACACCCTCAGCAAACATCCTGCGAGGTAGGTGGGGCTGAGAGAGCTCAGAAGAACTGTGCTAGCCCAAGGTCACCCAGTTGGCATGTGTTGGAGTGCACAGGCTAATCCAGTTCCCCAGATAAGCCTCCACAGCTCAAGTGGCAGAGCAGGGAATCAAACCCGGTTCTCCAGATGAGAGTGCACCTGCTCTTAACCGCTACGCCACTGCTGTTGCACTCTAAGCTGAGTGTAACAGTGAATTTCAGGTCAGCCTTCCTTGGCTCATTTGCATTCCAAGACGACTCATAACACTCTTGTGAGTGACAGGTGAACAGGCCATTCAGCTCACCATATGCTGCTGCTTTAGCTGCTGCCTTCGCTGCTGCAGCCGCTGCTGCCCCTGGACCAACACCTGCAGGTACACACAAAAGACATTGTCAAGAGGTAGGACAGCATTTGTCCAGGCAGAAGTAACATCTTCTTACTGGAACTCACCAGGGAGAGCACCTGGAGCTACACCTGGGACCCCGCCAATGCCCGGGACAACACCTGGAACCCCGCCAATGCCCGGGACAACACCTGGGACCCTTCCAGCCTGACCTGGAACAGAAGAGGTGAGATTGAAGGTCAAGCTTGTTGCGAACTGGCTTGATAAGAACTTTTTGCAAATTTAATTGTTGTATTTTGAACCAAACCCCCCAAGCGGAAAAAAAAATGAAAATATAACAGCAATGGTGGCAAGTCTACAGATAGGCATCTATTTAAAAAATCTAGTTATCTAAAATACGTCTGTGTGCCGTTGCAATCTGTGCACCATATATTCACATGTTGGTAAGGTTGCAAAGTCCTCTGTCTTCTGAGGTACTGGAGGTGGGCATTTATCTTTCCAGGGTGTGCAGTATCAGTCTTTTAGCAACAGTAAAGGCAAGGAGGTTCTCTTTCACGTACCATCAGTTAGCTCCAGGGTTCAAGAAAACAATTTAAAACTGCATAAGCATCCTCAAAGATCCATGAATATTCTAATGCAAAGCTGATATAAGTAATTACTTCCTCTGAAAAAAGATTGAATACTGGGCAGGCCTGAAGCATATTCTTAAGACACAAGTTATAATGCCGGCAATTAGAAGGGAAGAAGAAGAGTTGGATTGATATCGCCCCTTTCTCTCCTGTAAGGAGACTTAAAGGGGTTTACAATCTCCTTTCCCTCCCCGCCCCCACAACAAACACCCTGTGAGGTGAGTGGGGCTGAGAAAGCTCCGAAGAACTGTGACTAGCCCAAGGTCACCCAGCTGGCATGTGCTGGAGTGCACAAGCTAATCTGGCTCACCAGATAAGCCTCCACAGCTCAAGGGGCAGAGCAGGGAATTAAACCCGGTTCTCCAGATTAGAGCGCACCTGCTCTTAACCACTACACCACGCTGTCTCTGAGACACCTGACTTAGTTCTTTACTAAAAAGGAGCTCTGCGGTCCGGAATATCCTAAACATAACTTTTTACTCAGTAAGTTGTAGCTTGAGATCTATGAATATCACAGGTATAAAACTTAGGACCATGTTCTGTGGCGCTGGCAAAACCGGGTGATTGAGCTCCTTATTCCATTCATTTCTGCAATTTCACCTCCCATATTTTTGACATCAGTTATTTATAAATAAATATTTTCTGCAGTGAAGCAATGAGAGTTTCCAAGTGTCATGGAGATTCTGAAACACTTAGTGCTGGAGGATGATATTTACATATCAACAGATGTTGCAGCTGTAAATCCAGCCATTCAACAGACAGGTCATATCTTGACCTCAGCTGAAAAAATAACAAAAAACTTATCACCATAGTCTATGAATTGGGCCAAAGTAATCTCCCACCCCCGAATTTGTCCTAGACTTCTATAAAAAAATTCTTCCCAATTTTAAAATTTGAATATGCCCATAATGTTAATTTGGAAAGTGAAAACGAGTCGAATTAGAAATCCTGACTCTGAGAACTATGGTACTGATGGACGGTGAAATGCTACTACTTGAAGAATTATTAGCCTGTTCTACCGAGACATGGTTTAGGGTCAGCACAGAGTTCAGGGCTTAGAGGACTGCGTGTTTTCATCTTCTCCTTATACCCTTGCTCACACTGATCCTTATACAAATCATGTACCGTATGCTATTTTTGTTTTTAAAATTAAAATTCTATTTGAATGATCAAAGCCAGATCTGTGCAAACACACCCACCGATTCAGTCTTTGGGGCTTTTCCACACTTTCAGAACCTAAGGGCTTGCGAGTCCATTCCAAGCATCCCACAGGTACGATTTGTTTTAATTGTGGGGGTGCACGGTTTTTACTGTTTTGAGCTGCCCCAAGCAAGTTTTGAGAGGCAGCATATTAATTTTCCAAATAAATGAAAAATAATCACGTGGAACATGGAAGGAACGCGTGCACAGAACGGCAATTCTGCCTCTGCCCTTTGGAATCCGTCCCTGTTCGGACTTGGAAGAATGGAAAAGGAGCTTGAGTTACTCTAGGTCAGGGGTAGGGAACCTGCGGCTCTCCAGATGTTCAGGAACTACAATTCCCATCAGCCCCTACCAGCATGACCAATTGGCCATGCTGACAGAGGCTGATGGGAATTGTAGTTCCTGAACATCTGAGAGCCGCAGGTTCCTACCCCTCTAGGTCAGGGTAGGAACCTGCGGCTCTCCAGATGTTCAGGAACTACAATTCCCATCAGCCCTACCAGCATGACCAATTAAGCCCATACTGGCCAAATTCTGATAGGGTCATAATTCGTATCTAAGGCACGATTCTACTGAGAATGAATTTCAGGCCAGCCTTGGCTGGTTTGTTTGCATTTCAAGATTTCAAGATCAGTTCTCTGAGTGACAGATAAAGGGGCCATTCAACTCACCATATGCTGCTGCTTTAGCTGCGGCCTTTGCTGCTGCCGCCGCTGCCGCCCCTGGACCAACGCCTGCAGGTTAATACAAGAGACATGGTCAAAATTGCAGGACAGAATTTGTCCAAGTAGAAGAAACAACTTCTTATTGTAACTCACCAGGGAGAGCACCTGGAGCTACACCTGGGATGCCACCAACACCGGGAACGACACCTGGGACCCCGCCAACGCCCGGGACAACACCTGGGACCCCACCAACGCCCGGGACAACACCTGGGACCCTTCCAGCCTGACCTGAAACAGAAGAGGTGAGATTGAAGGGCAAGCTTTCGCCGTACTGGTGGAAAATGGCGCCGGGGGGCAAGCCCTTACTTTGGGAAAATGGCACCCGGGGGAGAATCAAAGTGGCTTACAAGCTCCTTTCCCTTCCTCTCCCTACAACAGATACTTTGTGAGGTAGGTGGGGTTGAGAGAGTCCTGAGGGAACTGTGACTAGACCAAGGTCACCCAGCAGGACTGTAGAAGTGCAGAAACACATCTGGTTCACCAGATAAGCCTCTCCCACTCATGTGGACGAGTGGGGAATCCAATCTGGTTCTCCAGATTAGAATCCACCTGCTCTTAACCACTACACCACGCTGGCTCTCAGGGCCAACCTTGTCAATTCCCCCTTCTCAAGTGGGAATCATGCAGAAAAGACATCATTAGTCAGAGCCCTAGATCTAAGAGAGGAATAATGAATGCTGAACATTTTCAAACACTCCTGAGGGAAGCCACACAGCCATTCTGCAAGTGTCCAGCTCACCATATGCTGCTGCTTTGGCCGCTGCCTTCGCTGCTGCAGCTGCTGCCGCTCCTGGCCCAACACCTGCAGATACATACAAAAGACATGGTCAGGAGTGCAGGGCAGAATTGACCCAGGCAGGGGATACTTCTTCTTATCCTAGCTTACCTGGGAGAGCACCTGGAACCACACCTGGGATGCCGCCCACGCCTGGAATGGCACCCGGAACCCCGCCAACACCTGGGAAGCCGCCAACACCCGGGATGCCGCCAACACCTGGCAGAGCTCCTGGGACTCCACCGACACCTGGCACCTGACCTGGAACAGAACAGGCGAAAGTGGAGACTATCTCGTTCTGATTGGGCGCAAGAAGGTAACGTTGACCCATCCACTTGGCTGATCTCCTTGGGTATTAGCCAGCCACAATAAGATAGGTTGTGTGAAGAACATTCAATATGACAATTCACCGTTGCGATATCAATCTATCCTTGCCCATCATGTCTAGCACGGTGACTCCAAAATGTTGTGCTCGGAGCAAGAGGACTGTGCTGGGAGATTCAAGGCAATTAAAAGTAAATGCTCTACTAGGCCCAAAGTATCCACCTGCAGATGTAAAACACCTACCTCCCCACTGCAAAACTTAGGTGAGAGTGGGATGTTATAGAGGACACATAGCTGCCATGGAAAATAGCAGTCTAGTGTCCCTCTCCTCCCTTGCTGCAACATCTACCTATAGAAGAGACATAACTGTCATAGATTTCCAGCCCTCAATCCATTTTTTGCCAGCTCCTGCTGAGGAATCTGACAATGCAATCATGTCACCTCACATGTTTTATATCACTACAGCTGGGGAGAAGGAAACGCCGGCTTGCCATTCTCAGTGGCAGCCGTGCACCTGCAGAAACAGTTTATTCATCCGTTCCATTTCTGTCCAGCCTTTCCTCTCTGCAGCACCAGGCTTTGGTTTTTGAGACAGTCCCCCAACCAGACGCAAACCAGAGCTTGTTACCTCCAGTAAAGTTACTGGCCTCACATTCCTGGGGCTGTATTGCAGTCATTCCTCTAGTTTTTGAGATTTCGGTGGGCATTAGCACATACGAATGTCTATTGTGCATACGAATGTCTATTGTGCATACGAATGTCTATTGTGCATATTGGGCATATGGATTGTCTATTGAGCATACGAATGTCTATTGTGCATACGAATGTCTATTGAGCATACAAATGTCTATTGTGCATATGAATTGTGCATACGGATGTCTATTGCACATACGAATGTCTATTGAGCATACAAATGTCTATTGTGCATATGAATTGTGCATACGGATGTCTATTGCGCATACGAATGTCTATTGAGCATACAAATGTCTACTGTGCATATGAATTGTGCATACGGATGTCTATTGCGCGTACGAATGTCTATTGAGCATACAAATGTCTATTGTGCATATGAATTGTGAATACGGATGTCTATTGTGCATATGAATGTCTATTGAGCATACAAATGTCTATTGTGCATATGTCCCTAGGCGGCCTCTCCGATCGGCTGAGGCCAACTTATTGGTGGTCCCTGGCCCTTCGGTGATGCGGCTGGCCTCCACGCGGGCCAGGACTTTTACAGCCCTGGCCCCGGCCTGGTGGAACGCTCTCCCTCCAGCTGTCCGGGCCCTGCGGGACCTTAAGGAGTTCCGCGGGGCCTGTAAGACAGAGCTGTTCCGCCGGGCCTTCGGAGGACCCAGCCGCTAATAGTGCCCCGTCTGTGGCCCTCAACACCTGGGCCACAATTCCATCACTGAGACTCGCCATGCCTCCCTTCATCGTGGGGAGGGAGGGATTTTATGCTGTTGAAACGCTGGACGCCACCTTACATCTTGGATTTTAATTTAATTTATATTTAAACTTGGATCGCTGCTTTTAAATGTTATTAATTATACTGTTTTTAAATGTTGTACACCGCCCAGAGCCCTCCGGGGATGGGGCGGTATAAAAATCCAATAAAATAAATAAATAAATAAAATAAATATTGCGCATATGAATGTCTATTGTGCATACACATGTCTATTGTGCATACAAATGTCTATTTCAGCCAGCAGTACTAGAAACTTGGGTTGTATTTTTGGGGGGATCGAAGGTCTGTTGCCCCCCTCCCAGAAGATGATTACTCCGCACAGCCCTAAGAGCCTTACCATACTTGGCTGCTTTGGCGGCAGCTGCTACTGCTGCTGGTGTTGCAACTCCTGGAAGGAGCAAAGCAAAGCAAAGATATAACAAACAGGACTTCAAGATAACCATATGATCAGTTCTAGATGTATACCAAGAATCTTTCGCTTGAGCCCAGTAGCACTCCAGAGACCAACGAGATATTGTGATATAAGTTGGCAAGATTCAACGCTCCCTTTGTCAGATATCTGATGAAAGGCGTTTGACTCTCAAAGGCCCCTTCTGCACGTGCAGAATAATGCACTTTCAATCCACTTTCACAATTGTTTGAAAGTGGATTTTGCTGTTGCGCACTGTAAGATCCAGCTGCAAAGTGCATTGGAAGTGGATTGGATGTGCATTATTCTGCATGTGCGGAAGGGGCCAAAATCTTGTTGGTCTCTGTGGTGCTATTGGAGTTGAATCTAGCTGTTCTGCTGCAGACCAGTTTGGCTACCCTCTGAAATGAAGCACTCTATTCTCCATAGAGAATATATGGAGATTCTACAACACTATATTCTCCATGTTTTTGCTACCCTACCCTGGTTTTCATTCTCTATTTCTGGCTTCCTACCATGGCTCTCCCTTTCTCTTTTTGCCTATCCCTAGCACTCATTCTCTTTCTGCCCCTACTCTAATTTTTCTCTTCCCAGTCCCACAGTTTTAAGAAGTGATACCCAAGAAGGAGTCTGGGAGTTGTAGTCCCATCAGCCACTTTGTACATGAGAAATGGCACCCTCTGGACTACATATCCCAGAGTCATTCGCTTCTTCTGGATTGTTGTCGGGAACACGTTGCTCAATTATATAGTAAAATGTGTCTGGAATCTTCTGTACTTAGAGCCTGGTGGGAGGGCATGGGGGAGAGTGTTTGGCTATTCTTCTCCACACCACTGATTCATGGCATCTCTTCTGTGTCCACAGCAGATGGCACATGATGGTCTGGTCCCGTGGGCACAGTAAGGGCAGCAGGCAGGCTTATATACTGATTTGTGCTGGGCATGGGAGGCTTGCTTCTTTCTGGTATTTGAACGAAATCAAGCAAGGTTGCTTCCATTTTTCTCCTCCCCCTCCAAAACATGGGAAAGCTGCCCAAACAAGCTCACCTGGAACTGCTCCCACACCTGGCACAACACCCGGAACTGCTCCTGGCACGGTGCCAACGCCAGGGATGACACCAGCAGCGCCAGGGACGACACCAGCAGCACCCGGGACGACGCCAGGGACTGCCCCAGCACCTGCAAAGGAAAAAAAAATCAAAGTTCAAATATTTCATGTGCAGCGTGGGGGTAAAAATACTGGTCTACTTTACAGGGATGTTGTACGGATTGAAACTGGATTACCCATATGAAGCGCTTTGACCTCCGACAGGGGAACACAAATATTAAGGACAGAGACCTCAAAAATATTAACAGCACAGAGACTTCAAAAACTGCAGTTGCTATTAGGACTAAACTATGTACAATGATGGCTCATATAACATTTTGATGTGCTCACTCTTGCTATAAAATGCAGCCGCAACAGCTGTATTGGCCCCTGAAAACTTTCGGGGGGTGGGGGGGCTTCATAACCCTTTCCGTTCTGGTAGCTTTTCCTGCAACTGTTCCCCATTATTAGATTTAATTTTCCTATTTTTCCATTCCTCAGCAATCAAGTTTTGAAGAAAGGGAGCAGACTTGGGGTTTCCCCGCTCTGGGAGCTCTTATTTTGGAATCAAAACACCACTTTGTTCATAACGCAGGACTCAGGTGCCATTGTTTTTAAAGGTACCAAGGGGCTTGCTATAAAAGCTTAAATAACCAAGGAAAAGAAACAAGCTCTTGGCTCCTTCCCTTCTTTTACAGATGTACCACCTAATGAAACTTGACTCGAAGGGGGGGGGGAATGCAATAAGAGCAGCAGTGGTGTAGTGGTTAAGAGCAGGTGCACTCTAATCTGGAGAACCGGGTTTGATTCCCTGCTCTGCCACTTGAGCCAAATAATGAGGCTTATCTAAGGTAGGAGACTAGATTGGCTTGGTGCACGCTCCAACTGCACAGGCCAGCCCCTGGTGACCTTGGAGGCTGAGAGTCACAGCTCTTCTGAGCTCTCTCAGCTCCACCCACTTCACAGGGGTGTTTTGTAAGTGGCAGCAGGAGAAGGGAAAGGAGATTGTAAGCCCCTTTGAGTCTCCCACAGGAGAGAAAGGGGGGGTATAAATCCAAACTCTTCTTCTTCTACTCCCTCTTTGCACCGATGGCCGCTTTTGGCTCCCTGCTATCTACCTGCTTCCAACCCAAAATAGATGTCTGGCGGGGACAATTTCCGATAATATGTGCCATGCTGATACAAATGGATGTCTCCAGGTTGCCAACCTCCAGGCAGTAGCTGGAACTCTTCTGCTGCTACAACTGCTCTCCAGGTGATAGAGATCAGTTCACCTGGAGAAAATGGCTGCTGTACAAATTGTTCAGGCCACACTGAACAATATTATATTTCCATGCTGCTCACAGATTGTGTGGAAGGGGCCTCAGTGCTAAATAAGCACTCGTATAGAGTGCCCAGTCTCTGAACAAAATCCTTCAATGAGGATCCATAGCTCAGAATGCTGAGTCAAAAGGGACAAATGGGTTGCTCAACAAAAGGTGCAAATGCATGAAAAACGTCAGGGAGATGGATGTTATGAATGGAAGGAGGAGCCTCTTTCTCCAGCCCAGTTATCAGGCACACGTGGCTTTAGACTGGGGCCCCTTCCGCACACGCAGAGTAATGCACTTTCAATCCACTTTCACAATTGTCTGTAAGTGGATTGTGCTCTTCCGCACAGTAAAACCCAGCTGCAAAGTGGATTGAAAGTGGATTGAAAGTTCTGCATGTGCAGAAGGGGCCTGGGTGAAAAACAGCTTTGGGGAGAGAGTCAAGAACATGCCACGGGGAGGGGGAACACTACCTCCCTGCTGCCAAGTTTGGCAGAGCCCCGGATCACCATGAAAGGTTTGGTTCAGGCCCCTACCACCACCACCACCTCATTTGCAGCACAAAGCAAGCCGACTCACCGCCATACGCCGCTGCTTTTGCTCTCGCTTTAGCCGCTGCTGCCGCCGCCGCCGCTGGACCCACCCCTGCAAAACAATTGGAGATGTTCAGAGATGCTACTTTCTGGTGTGTATTTAAGGGCAGCATAAGTGGACTTTTCTGTCCTTTTGGAGAGGTTTGGGTTGTGGGTGGCTAAACATGGTTGGTTCCTGATGGAGGCCAGGCGGGGGCCCGGGGAGGCCATCTTGCAGAGGAAAGCAAAGCTCCTATTCACAGGATTCAGCTCCCCCCCCAGCCCCACCATGATATTTACCTATAGCTCCTGGATAGATGCCAGCACCTGGTACCAAACCCCCTGGGTAGACTCCAGCTCCAGGCAGGACACCGGCTCCCGCTCCTTGGAAAAGAAACCAGAGTGATTGGCAGCCTGTTGTTTCAGGTCTTCCCAAAACTCCATCCCTCTTAAGCTCTGCCCCCAGATCTTCAAGGATTTCCCAATCCAGAGATGGCAACCCAATGGCAGGTGCACCTTTCCAAAGTGAAGACTGGAAACAAGGGGGCCTTTGGACTCCAAATTACTTTCAGAATCCCACCATTCCACGTCGTCTCGATCCCCCTCCCCAGTTCTATCCTTGAGCTCATTTAGCTAAAGATCAATGTACAAAGGTAACATTTAGGGTATTTTGAGGGGAGGACAAACGGCCGATTAAAAATAGCCCAAACGAATAAACCACAGCTCTATAGCTGTGCTTCAAAAAAAGGAAATCTGGGCTATTTGGGGATGCTAGTGGAAGGGGGTATCAACTTAAAAAAATCTGGGTAGGCATCTCAAAGAAACTTGGGGAGTGAGAAGGTGGTATAGGTTATCTATCTGTCTGTCTGTCTGTCTGTCTGTCTGTCTGTCTGTCTGTCTGTCTGTCTGTCTGTCTGTCTGTCTGTCTGTCTGTCTGTCTGTCTGTCTGTCTGTCTGTCTGTCTGTCTGTCATCATTGGATTTATATACCACCCTCCCCCCAAGGGCTCAGGGCGGTGTACAGAAGGAACATAAGCAGACAGAGCAGAAGTTAAAACTAATACAAACATATTATAAGCTCTGTAATATTACTAAAACAATTAAAACAGCATTACAACATTACTCTAAGTTGGCCTGCTTCTGAATTTCTATTGCACTTGCTCTCTCTTTTATTTCTGATTTTCTCCTCCACAAGTTCATGGAGGGCTTTCTAAAATGAAGTCCTCCTCTGCATTTCTCCAGAAACAACAGCTATGCTGATAGAGAATTGCCTTTTTGATGGTGGCACTACAGGCTGTGTACCCACAGTGACTTGCCAGGCCTCACTCCTTTGCCCGTTCAAAAGGAACACGTTAACTTTGGTGCTTCTTTGGTCCATGGTGCTTCTAACCAAGGTTTTTAATGGAGACATTCAAGGTGAGTGGGATTATAAATGGCTAAAATCTATAGGGGATCTGGGCTCTGGCGCATTCCAGGTAGTTCCCCTAGCAAGTTACTCACCGTATTTCGCGGCTGCTTTTGCGGCTGCTGCCTGGGCTCCTACACCTGCCAGGGAAACAAAGAGAGCCTCAGGGAGGATTTTTTGCTCAAATGTGTCTGTGGTGGATTCCACACAGCAGATTTATAACAAGTTGCTGTCGTTATAAATGAACTTATTTTCTCTCCCCACCCCCACACGTGTGATGTTTAAGCATTCAAGAAGCGATTCGAGTCCATGGAAACAATTCGAGTTGGTTGTGGTGGGCTTTCCGGGCCTCGTGGCCGTGGTCTGGTAGATCTTGTTCCTAACGTTTCACCTGCATCTGTGGCTGGCATCTTCAGAGGTGTATCACAGAGAGGAGACACTGTTACACACTGTGTCCAGGAACACATTTCTCTCTGTGACACACTTCTGAAGATGCCAGCCACAGTTGCAGGTGAAACATTCGGAACAAGATCTACCAGACCACGGCCACGCAGCCCAGAAAGCCCACCACAACCAGTTGAGCCCGGCCATGAAAGCCTTCGACAATACAATTCAGGTTGTTTTCATGCCCTCGCACAAAAATCCTTCTCTTTTTAAATTTTTGTTTACAATGCATGTGTAGTTGCAAACGCATACAGAAATGAACCCTCGCAGCCATGCCCATTTTCCTGCAATCTGATTAGCTGCACCTGCGTAACTGCACATGGTCAATACACAAAACAAAACAGAGAGGAAAAGAGCCTTCCTGAAATGGCCAGGCAATAATGAATATGTTCCTGTAGATCTATGAGTGAAATGGTGGCCATACTCGCTGCCACTGGGAGAAAATGTGCTTGGGTGACTTGTGACATGGCAGGCGCTCAGAGAACCAGCCTACAATGAGCTGAGAGAATTGCACAACATGGCAGAAGGGCAGATTCTCCTGAAATGGTGGACAGCGGCAGAAGCTGAAGTGAAAGGGAGGAAGGGAGGGAAATATAGCATCTCCTGCTTGTTGCGTTCGTGCCTTCAATCCAGGATTTTGTAAAAAGATCGCCAAAAATGTTAGTAACAGGTTCCCATGGTGGTGGGATTCAAACTGTGGCGTAGCACTAATGGGGCTGGGCCGGGCATTCCGGGGGAGGGGCATTCCTGGGCGGGGCTGTGGCAAGGACGGGAAACGAATGCACACAGGCGCAGGCTGCCACGCACGCCGGTGCACCTCCTGCTAGACTGCTTCAAGTTCTGTGTGCTACTGCTGAGAGGAGGGGCGTAACTAAGGCAAAAATCACGAGGCAAAATCACCAATTAGTAACCCCCTCTTGGCACACACAAATAATTAGTAACCTACTCTCGGGAACCTGTGAGAACCTGCTGGATCCCACCTGTGCGTGTGTGAGAGAGTGTGTGTGTGTCAGTATAAAGTGAAAACATCAGGACTTTAACACAAAACCCAAAGGCTTTAGTGATCTACACACATCACCTCAAATCCAACTAATTCCACCAATAAGGTGTTGTTTGACACAAAGGTCTTTCAACAGCTGGGAAAACAGAACTTCTACATTCAGGAGCAGTGTAGCTGTGAATACCAGCTGCTGGTGAGAAACACCTGAGGAAAGGCCATTTATTTCATACTCTCTTGGTGAACTTCATGGAAGCATCTGATTGGCCTTGATGAAAAATAGGATCCTGGACTAGATGAACCTTCGGACTCATCCAACAGCGCTCTTCTGATGTTCTTATGTCCCCGCAGCATCTGGTCCTCAATGACAGGTTTCCTTTGAGCATATCTGGATGCTAAATATATGTGGATTTTGTGTGTGCAGAGCAGTAGAGTCAGTCAGGGGACAGGGATAAAGGGGTTGCACCTTACCTGTGCCTGTTGGGTAGGTACCCTTCCCTCCGACTCCACCAAGCACTCCGCGAGCTCCATTACCTACGAAGAACAGCTGGATTTTATACCCTGCATTTCTTTACCTTCAATGAGACTCAGAGCAGTTTGCAATCACCTTCCCTTCCTCTCTCCACACCTTGTGAGATGGGTGGGGCTGAGAGAGTTCACAGAGAACTGTGACTAGCCTAAGACAGTCCAGCAGGCTTCGTGCGGAGGAGTGGGGAATAGAACCTGGTTCTCCAGATCCGAGTCTGCAGCTCTTAACCCCTACACCACACTGGCTCACAAACGCATACAGACAGCGAGTCAGCTGCCTAAAGCAAAATTGAGCTCTTCCCGAAGCACAGCTTTCAAAAGACAAAAAATTTGAACGACATTGTTTGCGCATGACTGCAGTTCATGCGCAAAATGTACAGCTGTGCGTTTTTCTTGCGTGTACATCACCACTCTTGCTGACCACTTCACATGGCTGTGTCAGGAAAGGAAACCCCACATTCAAGAAGGCTCCCCTTCATTTTTGAAACGTTAGTGAGCCCGCAGGGAGCAGCAGTAGGGGAGACAGCAGGAAGTCTTTTGGCAGAGGGAAGAGAAATGGATAGGCCGGATCCCAGGCCCGAGAGCCTAAAATACCCAGTTTGCTTCCTACATAGTGATCAATCACTTTTAATACCATCATATAACTTTTGCATGACCTAAATTTTTGAACTGCACAAATGTTATTTTGGAAACTGCCCATTTTTTTTCCCTGGAACTACATATTTTTTCCTAGAATTGCATTTTTTTAAAAAGTTAGATGAATTGTAGGTGGAATGTTGAAGGAAGCCCAAAAAGAGGTTTGTTAAAGCTGGTTTGAGCAGCCCCAATCTGCAGGAATGCTGCAGGGCACAGCTATAGACCCCTGTAGAAGTCAGTTGACTGAGAATTCACAAAAGCTTCTTTTTAGCATATGGCTCCTGGGTACCTACAAGTGGCCTCTTGCGGAAGCCAAAGCCACACGGGCAGCCTCACTCTCTTCTAAGCCCCTTCCGCACATGCAGAATAATGCACTTTCAATCCACTTTCACAATTGTTTGCAAGAGGATTTTGCCAATCCACACAGTAAAAGCCAGCTGCAAAGTTGACTGAAATTGGATTGAAAGTGCATTATACTGCATGTGCGGAAGCGGTTAGTCCCGCCTCTCTTGGGTAAGGTGACTAGATTTCTACTATTGAAAAGCGGGGCGCACCCGCATGAGCACACTGTTTTTTGCGCGGTGCTCCCCGTCAGGAAACAGGGAAGCGCCCCAGAAGGCACTGCGGCAGTGCGGAAGGCGCTCCCTCCTGCGCTGCTGCAGTGCCTTCTGGGGCGCTTCCCTGTTTCCTGACGGGGAGCACCGCCGCAAAAGGCAGTGTGCTCCTGCGGCCGCGTGTGCGCGGCCGCAGGAGCACATTGCCTAATCAGGACAATGCCAAAGCCCGGCGGGACGCGGGACACATCACGCAAAAGCATGAGTGTCCCGCGAAAATCGGGACGGCTGGTCACCTTACTCTTGGACCACCGGTGATTATTGCTGCAAAGCCCAGAGCAAAGAACAGGACATATGAAAGATGAGGCAGAATCACTTACCACCAAATGGCAGCTTCCCCGTAGTGTAGGGCAGCCCATAACCACCTGGAAAGAGAAGCAACAT
Source organism: Sphaerodactylus townsendi (assembly GCF_021028975.2). Lineage (NCBI taxonomy): Eukaryota > Metazoa > Chordata > Lepidosauria > Squamata > Sphaerodactylidae > Sphaerodactylus > Sphaerodactylus townsendi. The sequence goes on along the minus strand of NC_059440.1, from coordinate 18,311,741 downwards.
TTGAAACTGCCCTAAAAGGACTCGACCCATAGATCCTCTATGACAACTTGCCATAGGGCTGCTTTGAAGTGTTTTGTCACCCCAAGCAAGTTTTAGTTTTCTCTCCCTAACCAAGTTCGTTCCTAAAATACACAACACGAATTAGCAGAAAGTAACCTACAGTGTCTTGGAATACCATTCTCTTTCATTTCAATTTCTTTAACATTTATAAGTTAAGAGCAGGTTTTTGGGCAGGCTTTTCAAATATAACTGGTGAGCCAAAAACCTTTCATCCCAGAAAAAAAAATTAGCTTTACACTCCAGATTTTCTCTCCCCCTCTATTTTTGCCAAATTCCAGATATTTATAAAGCAAATATGTATATTGGTTTTGTTTAATTTTTAACTATCCACTTACATTTCATATGATGTCATGCTGAAGATGGAGCAAGCTTGTTTTCTGCTGTTCTAGAGACTAGGACATGGAGTAATGGATTCAAAGTACAGAAAAGAGATTCCACCTAAACATTTGGAAGAACTTCCTAATGGTAAGGGCTGTTTGACAGTGGGATACACTGCCTTGGAGTTGGTGGAGTCTCCTTTGGAGGTTTTCAAATAGAGGCTGGATGGCCATCTGTCAGGAATGCTCCGATCGTGTGTTCCTGCGTGGCAGGGGGTTGGGCTGGATGGCCCTTGTGGTCTCCTACAACTCCACGATTCCATTATTTTTTTATTTGCAAATTTAAATGTGTATGGAAGATATTTTTTAAAAGCCCTTTCCAACCCCAGTTCTTCTGCTCCTCCATTTTCCATCTCTAGAAGCTTCTGTCACAGCCCCTGCCTAGTTCCCTTATGCAGATGTTCTTGATTTGCCATGACTAAGTGCAGAGCCCAGGAAGAGAACCTTTGTTGCTGTTTGTTTTTTTAAAGTTCTAGCTTACCAGGGAGCTTAGGTGACTTGATGGGGTAGCCCAGAGGTAGTCCCGGTTGTTGCCCTCCTCCAAAGCCTCCAAACCCTAAAGCCAACAAGGAAAGAACCATCAAAATGAAACTCATGGGCTCCCTTCAACCCCATTTGTTTCCCTCTTCCCCAAGCTACAGAGCCTGTTTTGGTTGGGCTGCAAGTGGAGGGGAGAATATGCTTTTACAGCAACCAACTTACCAGGGATTCCAGCAAAACCACCACCGCCTGCTCCTGAAAGGCAAAGAGAAAATCAACAGTGCCCATCTCCACGTGCAGAGGGCTAGCAGCATGACGTTTTAAAACTGTGAGGAGGCTGCCCTTTTTGGGAGAAGAGCTAGTGTCAACACACATCAGGAAAGCAACCCAGAAGCCTGAACTGGCTGAAGGTTTCTGGCACCCAAAAGGTTTGTTGTGTATTTTGGGAGTGAAATCCACTTTGAAGTTCCCATTTTGGGGTGTGTGCAGAAGTGGGATCCAGCAGGTTCTCATCAGTTCCTGAGAGTGGGTTACTAATTATTTGTGTGTGCCAAGAGGGGGTTACTAATTGGGTCCGCTTTTCCATCTCCACGCCCTCGCCTTCCCGAGAGGCATCCTGCCTTTGAACGTGAAGGTTCCATATAGCAATTGCGACTAATAATGTAACTCCCTGAATTTGGTTAATCCCTTTCAGGTCCTGCAATTCATTGATTCTCAGCCTTTCGTACCTTTTATCTCACCAGTCTCTATCAAAGAACCTGTGTGTTTCACCATTGCTGGGTTCAGATTTGTGAGTTGGGGCATTTTCTATAATGTGATGATGATTGAGAAATGACCTGGTGCAAAAAAAAATTTTTGGGGTCGTGGTGGGGTGGCTGCCCATGGGGGGGGGGCACCCAACTCAGGTTTTGCTGAGGGGGGAACTGGTGAGGGAACCTGTTACTAAAATTTTTGGATCCCACCATTGGGTGTGTGTGGATTGCAATCAGGTCACCCCCAATTTCTGGTGATCCCAGCAAGGGGCTTTCGAGACAAGTGATTAAGCAGAGGTGGTTTGCCACGGCCTCCCTCTACAGAATCTTCCTCAGAGGCCTGCATTCCAAGTACAGACCCTGCTTAGCTTTCAATATCTGATGAGCTCGGGCTGTACCATCCTGCCTCCCTTCCCTCCCAGTTTGTTGGTGTGCGTGTATGTGGGTGAGTATAATCACGTTAAGGATCAGAACAAAGAAACAGACATCACGTCACAATGCAGTCGCAGCAAAACCTCACATCCACTTTACGGACGTGTGTGTCCTCTGCTGACTGCTTTGCTTCCTTTCCTGCCTGCAGGAAGACAAATCTCCACAAAGGTTCACAGCCATTCAATTTTGCCCCCCCCCCCCCATCACACCAATCAATCAGCAGCAACTATTTATTGCAATTTTTCAGGGTGTACCATCCAAATCCTCCTAGGAAATACTTTGCTAATCTAATACTAATACTAATAATATGCGTGCTATCAGAAAGCTGGGGCTGCATTTCCCTATGCAAAGTTCACAACAGGCTGTTTCCTAGTGCACATGGATTAAAAAGAACAGTATAAGAAACAAGCCTCTCTCTGTCCCCTTCTGCATATGCAGAATAATGCACTTCACTTTCAATGCACTTTGAAGCTGGATTTTAATGTGCGGAATAGCAAAATCCACTTTCAAACAATCGTGAAAGTGCATTGAAAGTGCATTATTCTGCATGTGCAGAAGGGGCCTCTGAGCTGCAAGACAAGTCCACCCTTCCTTCTCTTGCACATCAGATACAAGCGGCCATCCAGGACGTGGAGGGGGAAGACATCTACCTGGGACTTTTGGCTTGACTCCGCTTCCAATCGGCACGCCCGGCAACACCCCTACACCAGGATAACGGATACCTACAACACAACAGCGAAAGGAAGTTACAACCTGGCATCCTGGCCCCACCCATAAGTGTCCTCCCAAGTCAAATTGCTAAATCAGGTACTCTTTGACATGACAGGTGTGAACTTTTGAGAGCTTGCCGAAATTGGAACTTCAGCATGCAAGTCTTCCTTGTCTGTCGGGACGCTGTGAAACAGGACCGGCAATTTGACCACTCACCTGTGCCAGGAAGCACGCCACCAGGGAGACCTCCGGGGATCCCGACACCTGCCAAGGAAGGGAAAGAAAGGTGTGCACTCATTTTTTTGGGAGCTGCTGCTGAGGACGGGTAGCCATTTTGGATTCCCCAACTTTTGATACTTGGGAAACAGGCTCTACTCTGACTGTCAGAAAGACAGAAGAATTTTATTATATGATCAGCGCCCAGACTGTGGATCATATTTAATGAACATATTAAGGCTTCAGCTTCTGTAACTTTTGCTTGCTCAGGAATCCATAAGGGCCGAGTGGGACAGTCACGTCTGCACAGGTGGGTAGTAAAAGACTGCAAAACTTCCAAGAAGAACCGAATATGTCCAGTACAACTAGAATGTGTAGGAACTAATGAATTTAGGATACGGCAATATGTAACCTGATTTGGAAGACCATGATTCTTGTTTGTTTCATGTATAAAAGACTTGCTTTTGGCAGAATTCCACAGAGAAATGCCTATTGGGCATGAGCCCCGTATCTCTTGCCGGCAAACAATAAAACTTTACTTCTGGAACTTTTGATGGTCCACAATCTAGCTTTTTTGCTCAACAAGTTGAGCAGGCATTCTTCCTGCAACTGCTAGATGAGTACATATGCAAAGTGTAGTCAAGTTGCAGCCCTCTTCCTAGTTTTCAAGGCAAGAGACTAACGGAAGTGGTTTGTCATTGCCTTTCTGTGCAGTGAAGCTGGTATTCCTTGGTGATCTTGCGTCCAATTACTAACCAGGGCCAACCCTACTTAGCTTCTGAAATCAAGGGATGTCACAGTTTAAACCCTCCCCTTTTTGGATCAGCCAATCAGTACAGAACCTGCTTTCTGGGCAAAAAGATTCCCCCACCCCTGTCTGCTGAATTTGGGGCTGTTTCAGGACACCTCGGACCCATCCAAGGGTTTCTGACGCAGCTTGGCTTGGCTTCATAACCCCAACAGGGGTTTTCCATCCCTTACAGACAGTCATTTTTCTTTATCCCCACCTCCACCCCGTGTTTTCTCAAGCCACCTTTGAGGTGCTCTGAAAAAGCATAGGGCAAACTCAAAGACATCTGGAAAAACAGCTAGTTAAAGGGGGAGAAACCCAATGCAGTCAAGAAGCTGAGCAGCATCAAAAACCCAGTCTGGAAAAATTCCTAACCCAGCTCACATTTATTGGCAGAAAGTGGAATTGATGATGCTCAGGTCTCCCCTGCTCCGAAGAGCATAGAATAATGGGTGGATCCAACAGGGTAACTTTAATTTTTCAGGCATATTCCTACTCCTCTTACAATTTCGTCCCCCCACCCTCCAATAATTGCAAACCTTTCCTTCATCCCTTATCTGGACACAAGTTTTCCTGCCAACTTACCAGGGATTTTCCCGGGTTTGGCTCCAACGCCTATAAAGGAGTGACAGACAGAAAACCATCAGTGCTGTTATTTGTTACCAATACAAATGCTCCCTGCGCACAACTGATTTTACACAGTCCTCCTAAAGCACCATTCTGCTTTTCTCCCCCTCTTGGTATGCTCATGTGTAGACTAGAAGGGTGCTTCCAAATGTAAGAGCCAGCGTGGTGTAGTGGTTAAGAGCAGGTGGATTCTAATCTGGAGAACAGGGTTTGATTCCCCACTTCTCCACCTGAGTGGCAGAGGCTTATCTGGTGAACCAGATGTTTTTCCACATTCCTACATTCCTGCAGCATGACCTTGGGCTAGTCACAGTTCTCTCATAACTCTCTCAGCCCCACCTGCCTCACAAGGTGCCAGTTGTGGGGAAAGGAAGGGAAAGGAGCTTGTAAGCCACCTTGAGTCTCCTTACAGGAGAGAAAGGTGGGGTATAAATCCAAACTCCTCCTCCTCCTCCTCCTCCTCCTCTCACCTGACTGTGTGCCCTTCCCCTGCCTGTTTGCAAGACCTCCCCCAACCTCTTCCCTGGTGGTACTGGGAAGAGTGTACAGCTGGCAGCATGGATAATATAGCATTAGCAATAAGCAGGAAGGGGGTTCAGGAGCAATGAGCCCCCTGAAAGTCTGGGCCCTGGCAGCTGCCCCCCTCCAGGGTATGCTGATGTGAGCCCAAAATGATCTGACTCAATCTGAGTCAGTTTCATAGTTCCCTTGCTTTAGACATCAATATGACAGGCAAAAATCTGGGAATAGGTAGATCAGAACAACTTACCGGGTAAACCAATACCCCCTAATCCGCCCCCAGGTACACCAACGCCTCCAGGTACGCCCCCAGGTACTCCAACGCCTCCAGGTACACCTCCAGGTACTCCAACGCCTCCAGGTACGCCCCCAGGTACACCAACACCTCCAGGTACACCCCCAGGTACACCACCACCAGCAGCTGCTGAAGGAAAGGCACAGAACTGGAACTGCAGGTAGTATCTAAGGTGCCATAGCTGACAGCATTACAGAATATGCATGGCTCCATTCAGCTTTGCCTGTAAGTCTTAGAACTGTACATGAAATGTTAACTTTTAGAGTATGTGTAAGAATGAGCCACTCCTCACTTTAATGTGTTTCTGTGTGAGGCAGAGTTCTGGATGCTCTCATGATTGGAAGGAGGCAAGTGCAGAGCAGTAACTCATGCAGAGACACCCAACAGTCATCTTGGAGGATGGGTAACTCCACTGTGTCTCTGCATTAAAGTGAATGAGGCTGATTATGCACAGGTCTCTGCTTCGCGGCAACAGTGAACGAACGTCGGGGCAAGGTTTCTTGTACAGATATATTTCCTTAAGCCCCGCATTCACTTTCTAGTTTCCCCATGCCAAGCAACACCACTATGAGCATGAGTTAATTTTTTTTGCTGCCAGATTTACCCTGGACATCTTCCTTCTGCCTTTTGCCATCCTACCTATTTTTACTCTCCTTCCTCTGCCTTGGTCACTCCAGATTAGAATCCACCTGTTCTTAACCACTACACCAGGTTGAGAGCCAGCATGGGGTAGTGGTTAAGAGCAGGTGGATTCTAATCTGGAGAACCAGGGTTGATGCCCCACTCCTCCACATTTATTTATTTGTTACATTTGTACCCTGCCAAATCTCTTAGAGGACTCAGGGCGGCTTCCAATAAAACATATAAAACAATATAGTACCATAAATAATACAAAAAGTAAATATGTTAAAAGGCTTTAAAAACAAGTTACAATAAATAACATAGCATACAACCTACGTGGGGACATGCAAATATAAAACCAGCTGTGCGCATCGCATCCAGACGGTGACACGAGTGACACTAAGGAAAGGGATGCCGGGCTGGCCCGGCAGAAAAGGCTCGGCAGAACAGCTCTATTTTACAGATCCTGCGGAACTGAGACAGACTCCGCAGGGCCAAGATGTCATCAGGGAGAACGTTCCACCAGGCCGGGGCCAGGGCCGTAAAAGCTGCAGTGGACTCTATCATAGGCTCATTCCGCACATGCAGAATAATGCACTTTCAAACTGCTTTCAATGCTCTTTGAAGCTGTGCGGAATGGCAAAATCCACTTGCAAACAGTTGTGAAAGTGGTTTGAAAACGCATTATTTTGTGTGTGCGGAAGGGGCCATAGTGAACTGGATTGGCTTCCCCATCCTGTTTTAGTTGCCACATGTGCAGAGTGCAGATGTTGAAAGGGAAATGAAGCCATCCTGGCTGTGATTGTTTTGGATTGGTATGAGAGGGTGGTGATGGCACATAAGGGTGCTGAAGGGCGAGGGGTGTCGAGGGCATCCACTTACCCGCTTTCAGAGCTTTATAAGCTGCAGCAGCACCTCCTCCGGCACCTCCAATACCTGGATAGAGACCTCCTGGATAAGCCCCTCCGGGATAGACACCTCCTGGGGCAGAGAAGGAAAGTTCTGCTTCACTGTGGTGTAGTGGTTACGAGCAGGTGGATTCTAATCCAGAGAACCAGGTTTGATTTCCCCACTCCTCCACCTCAGTGGCAGAGGCTTATCTGGTGAACCAGATGTGCTTCCGTACTCCTACATTCCTGCTTGGGTAGAGTTTTTCCCATTGTGTGACTGGAGGACTCAAGTGAGACAAACTTACCAAGGCCTCCGACACCTGCAGAGGAAGAAAGGAAAGCATCAGAAGTAAGACAAAGAGACGGAGCAACGAAAATAAAGCGTTTTGAGGCAGGCAATAAAACGTTTTCTCCGTGCAGTTCCACATGGTTTTTACCCCAAAATGATGGCCAGGAATTGTTTCAAGGGGGTGAGTGTGGACAAATGGGGGAATCGAAAATGTTTTGCGAACACTCTGCAAACATTTTGGGTGACTTGCCTGCAGAATTGGCCAGAATCGAGGTCAGAGCTGAAAAGGGAGTGGGGACTAGGAGAGCCTTGTTGTTTTCACAAATTGCAAGGAGGACGAGGGTATTGTGGGCGCTGCTTCCACTTACCTGGTTTGGGGGGTTTCGCTCCTGCACCAAATCCTAGAGAGGAAATAACAGGTGCCACAATGAGATAAGGGTGGCATGCCCAGAGGAAACCACCCCACCAGCCTGCAATCCTTTTAAAAGGCCTGTCCTTTTCTCAGGGCATAATTCTTTCCCAGGTCATGACGCAACTGAAGAATGTTGCTGGAAAGGTTTCAAAACAGAACTTGTCAATGCGCTAACATGCAACCTGAAGACACTCTAATGACCAGCATTGCAGAGTGTAAAAATTAGCAACCAAAGATAAATAAAGCGACCAAAGACTTGCAAGGCAGAAGTGAAAAACCCAAACCCTGTGCTCCCCACAGACTGGCAGTAGAAGGTAAGCATTTTCATAAGCCACCAAAAGACATGCAAGGTGACAGAAGCATATCTAGGGAAAATGTAGCCTGCTGCAAAATCTGAGTTTTCCGTCCCTGTCCCTGCCCCACCCTGGTATGGCCGGGGGCCCTCCCCCACCATGACCAAACAACTTTTTTTGCACCAGGTCATCTCAAAGTCACCATCACATTAAGACAAGTCACTTGTCTTGAAGTCAGTGTATGGACCCTGGAGAAGGAAGAAGGGTGTGGGGGCGATTTTCTGCCCCCACGTGACTAAATGGCTGCAGCCCGGGGACATTTGACCCCATATGTCTCCCTGGGTGGTATGCCCCTGCAAGGTGATCTTCTGTCTGCCACTCTGGTGTCCAAATTGACAGCAATCCTCCTCCACCACCCCAGCCAACCTTGCTTCTACAGTAGAATCCCAGCTGAGAAGGAACGGACTATGGGGCAGGTCCTGGAGCAAGATTTCATGGAAGGATGGAGATTCAAATTCGGGCCTCCCACATGCTAGTCCTGTTGGACTTGTCTTCTGCTTTCATAGCATAAGATTAGATCATCCATATAAGTCAAATGTAAGTCCATGTACCTTGAGTACAGGCAAGGTTCTGCTTGTTGAAATCCTTCTTTGGTAAGCATCTGATGAAGCTTTTGGTTCCAACACGGGGCTGCCTGTTTTAATCCATAAATGCTCTTCTGCAACTTGCATGCGAGATGCTTGCCCTTGTGTGGCTCAAACCCTGGTGGTTGTTCCTTGTAGACTTCTTCTCTTATTTCTCCATGTAGGAAGGTAGTCTTTATGTCTAGGTGCTCAACTTGCAAGTTTCTGGCAGCTGCAATGCTCAAGAACAGTCAGGCAGAAGTGTGCCTGATCATAGTCTTTTTGTCGTAGTCTTTTCCAAATTTTTGAGAGCAGCCTTTTGCAACCAGTCTTGCTTGCTTTGTATCTTTCCATTTCCCCTTCTGAATCATGCTTGGTCTTGAAGACCCACTTGCATCCAGCTGTCTTTCTTTCCAGGTGAAAGTTCTGAAAGTGTCGATGTTTTGTTTTGAGTTAACACTTCAGTCTGTTCTGCTGTGGCTTTCCTAGCTGGCATCCTTGCAATGTCCTCCCATGTGGAGGCCTCTGGAAGCACTGCTGCCTTCGCCAGATGAGCATATCTCAAAGGTGGTCTGCCTATGCTTGTTCTGCTGTAATGCCTGAGACTTGCAACCCCATCTGGTTGAGTAGTCTATGAACATGCTCCATGTGTGCTGTCCATGGTGCTGTCATCCTCAGGTGCTTTAAGCGCGCTGTCTGTGACATTTAGATAGACTGCGCCTGGCTGCTGCACTTGATTTTGCTTTGCTTGGGTGAAATCACTGCAACCTCTTTTCTTCCTTTCATCAGTGTAAATTGCATCACAAATCTTTAGTTCACTAGTCTCAAGGTTAAGGATTCTGTAACCTCTGCACCCCTGAGCATATTCTATAAAAATACCTTCTTCGGTTCCGAGATCCCTCTTGGAACACTTTTCCTTAAGAATATAAACATATGATTTCAATCCAAAGACTCTCAAATGGCTCACACTTAGCTTCTACCCAAACCAAAGTTCATAAAGAGTCTTATCAGCTCCTTTAGCTGGCAGTCTGTTTTGTAAGTAAGTTGCTGTATTAATGGCCTCTGCCCAATATTTATCTGGTAGTTTGGCCTAAAACAACATGTATCTGGTAATTTCAGCAAGGGTCTATTTTTTCTTTTGGTCTGGACAATATGGGTTCATTTCTGGACAAAATGGAATAGTCAATTGATATTCAATCCCATATTCAGTCAATAATGCTTTCATTTCATTTGCGGAATATTCTCCCTCATTGTCTGAGTGTAAGGCCACTGGGGTCTTTTGGAATCTGTTTTTGACTAATGCAAGGTAAGCCTTAAATTTGCCTAGAACTTTCCTGGGTCTCAGCATAGATAACTTTCTTTCCTCCCAATTCCCACCTGAGATTTCTTATGGAAGAGGCTGGAGAATGAACCAGGGGCCTTCTACATGTAAAGGAGGCACTCTTCAGTAGTAAATTCTTACTAAATAAAAGAGGAGGGACAGTTGCCCAGAAAGGTGTTTGTTTGCCTGCCTTCCACCTGCCTCACTTTGCAGTAAAGAACAGTTCTAGTAGAAACTCACCTGCTCCAACTCCAGTGCCAAGTCCACCTACTCCCAGGCCTCCAACGCCAGCTCCTGCAAAGGGCAGAAGGAAAAAAAATCTATTTGCATCTCCCCTCCCCAAACACAGAAGTTTTCTAAGTACATACAAATCCAGGCAGCCAAACTGACTGTGACAGAGCAAACACACAGGCCCTTGCTGCAGAAACATTTTAAAACATTTTACAGCAGGAAATAAAACGTTTATTCTATGGAGTTCCACATTATCTTTCCTCCTCTATGTATGTTTGTTTATTAGATTTATAGGCCGCCCTTTCTTGTTAACAGGTTTGAGGCGGTTCACAACAATCAAATTTCACAATAATAAAACAAGTCACATTTTAATATGAGTTTCTCAGTGCCCTAATTAATAGGAATAGAATCAAACAGGGGGAGGGAAAAATATCAAAACACTAATAAGAAGGACCTGGGTCAATAAACAAACAAAAGGACAAAGGAAAAATGAGGTGGGGAGGAAAAAGGAGAGGAAGAAAAAAGGCGTGAAAGGGGATCCAGTTGTGTTGGGGTCCTCAACTATCAGCAAACCGTTTCCTGGCAAATAAAATCTGGCCACAGTTGTCTGTTCCCAGATCACCTCCAGCTGACTACTGGAATATGCTAGAGAAACAGAATATGAATTCAACAGTGGATTGAGTGACCCATTCCAAAAAGATTCAAAGCCCCCAAATTAGGGAGGAAGTGTTAGAACAGGGGTGTCCAATTCTGGCCCTCCATATGTTCATGGACTACAATTCCCATCAGCCCCTGCCAGCTGATGGGAATCCTACTCCGTGAACATCTGGAGGGCCAGAGTTAGACACCCCATGTTAGAAGATAGCTAGGACTGTGGAGGCCAGCACCAAGATCACTGATGAGCTGGTGTGTGTGAGTGTAGGGATGGGGATGATTGACTCTGGCCCCTTCCGCACATGCAGAATAATTGTTTGAAAGTGGATTTTGCAATTCTGCACAGTAAAATCCACCTTCAAAGTGCATTGAAAGTGGATTGAAAATGCATTATTCTGCATGTGCGGAAGGGGCCTAGGCTTGGATGAGATAGCCAGTGTGGCCCTTCCAACTCTGTTATTCTATAAAATATTGGCATCCAGGAACTGGCTATATCACACACACACCACCACGCATGCCATCATTTCCGAAGCATCCACTGATTATTGTATTGACTCTTACCTGGGTAATATCCTGTTCCTGGAAGTCCCACTCCAGCACCAGGGACCCCTGCAAAAGAAATAAGAGTTTGAATGACCCTTATATGCTGCCACAGGAGGTGGTGATGGCCACTAACCTGGATAACTTTAAAAGGGGCTTGGGCAGATTTATGGAGGAGAAGTCGATTTATGGCTACCAATCTTGATCCTCTTTGATCTGAGATTGCAAATGCCTTAACAGACCAGGTGCTCGGGAGCAACAGCTGCAGAAGGCCATTGCTTTCACATCCTGCATGTGTGATCCCAATGGCACCTGGTGGGCCACTGCGAGTAGCAGAGAGCTGGACTAGGTGGACTCTGGTCTGATCCAGCTGGCTTGTTCTTATGTTCTTACCCTTCGGGTGCAGTTTGAGGATGCTGGATTCACTCTCTTCCTCTCCACAAAGTGGCAAATGGTCTACGGGGATTTCTATCCCCCTGGATCTCCTCTCACCTGCCTGGCATTCTCCCACTGCCAGAGTATAGGCTCCTCATTTAGTCCATCCATTCAATTCCATAGGCTGTGACACAGGAAGGAGATCAGGACTTCTTAGGGTTGTCAATGATGAGTGGGGAAATTCCAGGAAATTTGGGGGTGGAGCCTGGAGTTTGGGAGGCCATGGTCCTCTGTGGGGTACAATGCCATCCTTCAAAGCATCCGTTTTCTCCAGGGGAACTGATCTCTGTAGTCTGGAGATATATAATTTTGGGAGATCTCCAGGCCTTACCTTGGCAACTCCAGGACTTTCTAATGGGGCAAGCCATACCCGATAAGGGTCACTCTGCAGAGTGGCCACCATGTGGTCAGATGAAGCAGCATGGCTAGGATTTCTACAAGGCCCGAGAACACAAGCCCTGATCTAGCTGTGTCTTTCCAACAGTGCTCATTGGCCGGATAGTATACGGGCTCAGTACCGACTTGGGCCAAAAATCCATCCAGTTTTCTCACAGAAGACAGCCAGACATCTCAATCATCTCTGTCACAAAGATCAATGTGATTCTCTCCCTATTTGATCGGTAGGTCCCCCTGGCCATTGGTGGAGGATAGTGGGTGGGGTAGGGTTGCCAGATCTAGGCTGGGAAACTCCTAGAGATTTAGGGATGGTGCCCAGTGGTGGGATCCAAAAATTTTAGTAACAGGTTCCCTCGCCAGCCCCCCTCAGCAAAGGGGGCAGAGGCGTACCTAGGCAAACCTGAGCCCTGGGCAAAACCTGAGTTGGATGCCCCGCATGGGCAGCCACCCCACCACGACCCCAAAATTTTTTTTGCACCCGGTCATTTCTAAATCATCATCACATTATAGAAAATGCCCCAGCTCACAAATGTGAACACAGCAATGGTGAAACACACAGGTTCTTTGATAGAGACTGGTGAGATAAAAGGTACGAAAGGCTGAGAATCCATGAATTGCAGTACCTGAAAGGGATTAACCCAGTGCAGGGAGTTACATTGTTAGTCGCAATTGCTATATGGAACCTTCGCGTTCAAAGGCAGTATGCCTCTCGGGGAGACGAGGGCGTGGAGATGGAAAAGCAGACCCAATTAGTAACCCCCTCTCGGCACACACAAATAATTAGTAACCCACTCTTGGGAACTGGTGAGAACCTGCTGGATCCCACCTCTGATGGTGCCTGAGGAAGACAGGGACCCCAGTGGGATACGATGCCATAGACTCCACCCTCCAAAGCAGCCATTTTCTCCACATGAACTGATGTCTGGAGTCTGGAGATGGGCTATACTTCTAGGGGATCCCTGGGTGTTACCTGGAGGTTGGTATCCCCGGGCAACCATTCTGTGTGTCATGGCTTGGGCCATCTTGTGAGTTCACTGCCAGAGGCAAGAGTTGAACCAGGGGCTTTCTGGGTCACAGGCCATCCTTTGAGCCACTACGTTACACCAGCAAAGCAACATGCTGCAGACAAGAGTGGCCATTTGAACGCACCCTGGGCCGGGTCAGCTGTTTACTTGCTTTTCATGGCTGCTGACAGGCTGTTGGCTTTTTCCGGAGGGATTCTGGCCTACCAGCTGTGCACGCCACACAATTAAGCAATCTACGGCTTGTGCTTGTTTTACATTTTCCCTCCCTCCTGCGCTTTATTTTGCTTCTTCCCTTTAAAATAAACTTTTCTGTTTAAGTGTAATTATGCCTGGGGAATTCAAACAGTTCTGACCTCTCTCAACTGAGAGGCTCATTGGCCTGTTTGGTTTTCATGCTTCAGATAGAGCCGGGGTGTCCGGGCAATGGGAGGAGGGGAGGCCAAAGGGCTCTCGACTGGGAGGAAACCCCCTAGACGAGAAAGTATGGCTGACCGAAGCCCCACCACCAAGCTAATCATCCAAGGAAAGTTTAATGTGAACTGAGACCACCAGTCTCAAAATCCAAAGTCAGCTTTAATGCCAGGCTCAGCCATGGGATGTGTGGAGTAATAAGTATGAAGAGAGAATAGGAGTTTGGATTTATACACCACCTTTCTCTCCTGTAAAGTATCTCACAGCAGCTTACAACCCCCCCCCTTCTTCTCCCCAGGTAGGTGGGGCTGAGAGAGTTCTGAGAGAACTGTGGCCAGCCCAAGGTCACCCAGCAGGCTTCATGTCTAGGAGCGGGGAAACTAACCTGGTTCTCCAGATCAGAAGCCGCCGCTCCTAACCACTACACCCCGCTGCAACTGAGAAGACCCAGCCTAACCATAACTAACCTCTGCCATTCGCCGTTAGGACAAATATTTTCCAGTCACAAGATGAGGTTCTCAGAGTTTTCAGAGTTGTTGCAGCTAAGCTAGGAATTGAAATATGATTTCCAGAGTTGCCAGAGTGCAAAGGAAAGGCTTGGCTTTACAGCAGAACTCCCTTCCCCCCGAGCCCAGTTCTCAGATTGACTCTTGATGCCCACTGACACTTTACTGGGTACATAGGTTGGGTTTGGGGTCCCCACCATGTGCCAGACATGAGTCAAACGTGTGCTGTAGGTTCTCTTCAATTCCCACATGTGTGGTGTTTCCTTTGGATCAAGACCATGATGTATGTGGCGGCTTCAGCCAGCTCTCTCCCTGGCATTTTTCCTGCAATAGTCTCAAAGGTGTGCTATCTGGCATTTGGGAAGAAACCCACCTGTAGAGAACATATGTCCCCTGGACTGCTTCGGGTTGGGGAAATGGTACAGAGCGAAAGGCTGAAGCCTGTAATTCACGCTCATCCACATCAGGCACGAAATGACCAAGAACTGAGAACACATCATTCATGTCTGCACGACACATGACAGGTACGTACCCCATACTCAGGCCCCTTCCGCGCATGCAGAATAATGCACTTTCAATCCACTTTCAATGCACTTTGCAGCTGGATTTTACTGTGCGGAATGGCAAAATCCACTTGCTAACAATTGTTTGCAAAGTGCATTGAAAGTGCATTATTCTGCTTGTGCACAGCCATTACTTGGGACTGCCCCTCTTCCCACCCTATCCCAGTTCTGTGCAAAAGTAATCACCAAGCTCTTGCTGGAGGGACTGGCAACACCTCCCGTAACAGCCCAGCAGGAAGAAAGAGACACACACCCCACTTGGCCCTCATCAATTTCACAGAGAACTGCACAAAACTTGAGGGAAAGAAAGGCCGATTCCTCTGACTTTCCAACACTGTTCTGCAGTTCACATAGAATTTAAGGGAGGGAATGTTGGTGCTTGGTATTGGGGTGGGGGGGAGAAGGACATTGGCTGTAGTGCATGCATGCTAAAGCTGCACCTTCCGATCCCATGAAGATTTAATGCCTAGAAGCCCAAGAAAGGAAGCAGATGGGGGTGGAGCAACCCTTCCCTGCTTGTAAAACAAATCTGTCTCTGCCCACCCTCCCTAAACGCAACACAGAACCTCCCCTTCCCAGCCAAACCCTTCTGAGCAGATAACATGGCTTGTGAATGCTTCCTGACATCACAGCAGTTCAGCCAATAGCAACGAGGGCTTGCAGGCCAGAGGCAGCTCAGCCAATAGCAATGAGGGATTGCAGGCCAGAGATTGAGAGCCTTTCAGCTTCTTGCTAGGGATGCGATCAGGAAAATGCATACTACATACACAGCACAGCAGCGACAGCAACCCATACATACCAACTGTTCCTCTCCCCCGCTCCCCAAGTCTCACTAACTACCATGTGTGGATTAAGCATTACCACCTGAAAAGCTGCTACAGCCAAATTGTGGAGCGTGTTGCAAGAAACAGTTGGAAGTGAAGAACAACAAACAGACAATCCACCCGATAATGGCGAAGCTGGCCTGTTGGGATTTTCTTAAACCAGCCTTTCAGGGGACCAGAACTCTTCTAAACCCTGCTTAATTGCTCAGTGGATGGCAGCCAAGCTTAAATCAACAAAATCAAGAGCCAGAGCGGATTGAGAAACCCACTCGATGCTCCGTCAGTGGAAGCGGATTGAGAAACACCATGAAAAGTCTGAGGAAATAAACACATGTGCGGCACAGAGATGCACGGAGGGGGGTTGTCACACACGCTCAGGCTGAAGGGAACCAGGAGGTCATCCAAACTGACCCCCACCCTGCCATCTGCACAGTTCAAGGCACTGACGGCCACAAGCAGAAGGCAGGAGCTGACAAAGTGAATCGTGCCAAAGTATTTGCCCGTGCAGCAGAATGACCAAGAAGGTTTGGGCATCTGCTGGGCCATTTGCACAAAGGGATCTGAGAAAGAGACGACTTTGCAGACATCGCAGCAAAGAATAAGTCATCTTTACCCAATGTGCTCCCCTTGAAACTCAAAAAGTGGTTTCACTGCGCAAGGCTGAAAAGACCACAAGCATTCTGATGGCACTTCATCTTTGGGGCTTGTGGATGTGTAACCCCCATGCCCTGAATGGATTGGCCCAGAATGGGTTGACCCAGTAAGGGGTGGAGACTCGGAGCAGCAGAGAGGCTGAAAGAGCTCTTTTGCAGAAGAACAAGGCTACCAGACTCGGACCTTGATTTCTATAAGCCCTTAACACCTTGTTAAGGTAATTGCAATATTGTTGGAAACTACTGGGAAGGTAGTTGTTGTTTTTGCTATGTTGTAAATGTTGGAGTTTATTGTTTCAGGGTTTTCTTTTGTGGTTGTAATGGGTGAGAGTTCTCCTGGAGACCTTCATCATGTTGCAACCTGTTCATCAAGCCCTTGGAGTCTTCAGGAGCCAGCCAACTTGCAAAGAAGAATTTGGACTTAGCAATATCAGTAGACTGTAAATAGAAGGACTTGAAATGCAACCTGAAAAGGACCTTGAATTGTAACGTTAAATGTTGATGTTTTAAAAGTGTTAATTGTAAAGAAAAGTAAACCATTTTGTTGTTTAAATTTGGTTCTTTGCAACTCATTCCAGGTTCTGCCCCACAGAAGGAGGTTACAGATGCACAGCCCGCTCCACAAAGATGGCTAATTTGAAAACCTTTTTTAATCATTAGCATGGAACATGCCTTTTTCAGCTCTGCTGCAGTGTGAATCAATGTTTGCAGGGAGATCTGCAGTTAGAGTTGTTGGTGCAGGTGAGAAGAGAATAAGAAGGAGAAGGAGAAGGAGGAGGAGGAGGAGGAGTTTGGATTTATACCCCACCTTTCTCTCCAATAAGGAGACTCAAGGTGGCTTACAAGCTCCTTTCCCTTCTTCTCCCCACAACAGACACTTGGTGAGGTAGGTGAGGCTGAGAGAGTTCCAAAGAACTGTGACTAGCCCAAAGTTACCCAGCAGGAATGTAGGAGTGTGGAAACACAGCTGGTTCACCAGATAAGCCTCTGCCGCTCAGGTGGAAAAGTGGGGAATCAAACCCAGTTCTCCAAATTAGAATCCACCTGCTCTTAACCACTACACCATGCTGGGACCTCAGAGGAATACAATGCCTCTTTGGAGTACGCACTCCAAAGCAGCCATTTTTAACTGATGCCTGTAGTCTGTAAATGAGCTGTAATTCCAGAAGATCCCCAGTTCTGACCAGGAGGCTGGCATCCCTACATGCACCATACCTCCAAGATCTCTTTCTTGATCGCTAGCTGAGACCCCATCAAGTTTCAGGTATCTGTAAAATTAGGACTTTCCCCCCTCAAAGCAAATCACTGGACATCTACTTACACTGGGCCTTTTTTTGTTGCATTCCAGCCCCATCACCCTATCTGGACAGCTTTTCTTGGAGCTCTTCCAGCTGCAAATTGCATTGAAAGTGGATTGAAAGTGCATTATTCTGCAGGCGCGGAAGGGGCCAATGGGCAGCCTCCTGCACCAGAGCGTTTAGGGCTACAGTTACCAAACCTCCAGGAAGTAATCTATTATTTATCGAAGGACAAAGGGACTAGACAAGTCATGTGACTTTCCTGGCCTTTTGGACTCAAGGAATTTCCCAGCATTCCCATCCAGCAGCCCTGTTGCAAGATGCAGATCCTACCAACCACATCCACGGAGGAAACCAGGTGCATTCAGCTTGCCCACAGCATTCAGCTTGCCCAGCAGATGGTGCTGAGGCTCCAACTTGGCCGAGTAAAGCTACAACAGTGAAAGATTAGCTGGTGCTTTATTTGCACTTTTTTCCCTTGGTGATTTGCAAAAAATACAAATCTTTGTTTCCTTCCCGATGGCCAGCTCCCCCACCTCCCGGTCAGCCTTTGCTTTGGATCAGACTTTTTGTGTTGGTTTTTTTCTCAGCCGCCGAGGAGGCGAACATGTGTGTGAGAGAGGGGGGTGAGCAGGATCAAACACAGCCCCAGGGGTTTGCCAGGTCCAAGTCTGCTCCGGAACTGGCTTTTAATGCCAAGGCTCAAGACTAAACCCACATGGATAAACAAGGAAGCAGGAGTGACCTTGAGCGCACGCAGAGCGCAAAGCCTCGCCAGAGCTTGCGTAGAATGTCGGCATGTCGGACTCAAAAGGAGAGAGATTTCATGTGCATGTGAAGAGAGTGTTTACATCACCACTGAGCAATCTAGCCGTCCCCTGGGTTCTGAGATGGGGGGGAAGGAGGTGTCTCTGGATGTGCAGAAAGAGTGAATCCTGTGCTTTCCGTCAATTAGCCATAGCACAGCAATTTATTTACTCATTCACTTCATTTATACCTGCCTTTCTCCCCAGTGGGAGGGACCCAAAGCAGCTTAAATTGTTCACCTCTCTTCCGTTTTAGCCTCACAACCACCTTGTGAGGTGGGCTAAGTCGAGAGTGTGTAATTGGCCCAAGGTCTTCTAGCAAGTTTCCAAGGGGGTGAAATTTCAAACCTGCTCAGTGGGGCGGGCCAGAGTGGTGAGGCGGGGAAAATGGCCCTGGTTCTGCTGGCCTGGTGTTTTCATGGCAGCGGAAGAACACAGAGGCAAGTAGAGTCACACTGGGGCATTTCAAAAGAACCTCCAATTTGGCAGTTTTTAAAAGCCACTGGGAAAAGGGGAAATGGCGGTGCAACTCAGGGGCAGACGCAATGCAGCTTCAAGGACTGTGAAGAATTCCAGGCTGTGCTGGGATATTCCCCGTGCTAACAACGGTACAATTTGGCCGTGAAAAAACAGCCCTGGAGTCTCTCAGATCCAACACTCTAAACACTATTCACACAGACAACATTCTCGAAAATTCTCTCCCCCACATGGTCTCACTTTAGCTGAGAGCCATGCCCATGGGGCTGGAGAGTAGCCCCATAGTCCACGGCCCAACCCACATGTTCATGCTAACGTCCAATACTTGGGGTTGGTTCACACAACCAGCCAGAACAAGTGGCAAAGCCAGGGCTTATCCACAACAACTTATTTTAGAAACAGCATCACTGGTGATCAAAGATATGAGCTCTCCAGGAACTGATCTTGATAAAGCAAAACACTTTGCCAGGTGGTAGGACTTCTTTTGACCATTTATACTTTTTTTCACTGAAAGATGACAGGAGATTTGTGAATTAATCTGCCAGTTCCTGGATCGTTGCTGTTCTTGAACGCTTCGCTTGGATCCTAATGCTTATCTAGCTCTCTCCCCAAGACACTATGGCTCAAGCGGAGTATTCTAGAACACAGAAGGTCCAGGAAATGGCGGATTAATTCACAAATTGTTGAGAAAGAGTATACTAGTAAGCTCTGAGGAACCTGAGCTGGGAATTCAAACACGAGCTCTGTGTAAGACCTCAGCAATTTTGTGAGAACAACCAAGGGAAACACTGCTAAATTTGCATGGGCGGAGATGCCAAAGCCTGCCAGGACTTCTTTGCCACAAGTCATGGACACATGCAGACAAGAAAAGGAGAAGTTAAGTTCTGCTCCCCATCATCATCATCATCATCATCATCATCATCATCATCATCATCATCATCATCATCATCATCATCATCATCATCATCATCATCATCATCATCAACAACAACAACAACAACAACAACAACAACAACAACAACAACAACAACAACAACAACAATAATAATATTTAGTATACCGCCCTATCCCCGAAGGGCTCAGGGCGGTGTACAAATAAAACATCAGCTAAAAACATACATATAACTAAAACAACAGTAGTATCTTAAAACATCACCCGCGCCCTTACGAAACCCTCCTAATGCGGAATAATGGGTCCTGATGGTATTAGGGCCCATGGGGGTGAGGAGGAGGGAGCAGGGGCATCCTCAGCGGCCGGTCTCTCCAAAGGCCCGGTGGAACAACTCGGTCTTACAGGCCCTGCGGAAATCCCCAAGGTCCTGCAGGGCCCGGACAGCTGGAGGGAGAGTGTTCCACCAGGCCGGCGCCAGAGCCGTGAAGGCCCTGGCTCAAGTGGAGGCCAGCCACATCATTGTGGGGTGTGGGGTGAAGATTCTTGATGGCGTTCCTTCCAGCAAATGTGTAGAAGTAAATATTAAAATGTTAATGGTGGGTTAATCTGAGCTTTACTTTGTTGGGGGGAAAGGGCTGGGTCTTCAAGAGAAGCGGGAGGAGCTTATGTGTCCCAAGTTCAGCTTCGGGTGGCACTTCTGAACGAACGTTCTGCTATTATCCGCACAAGGATTATTGCAGAGCTTGGGGGTAGGGGGAAGTCAAGCTTCCAGTCATCTTGCTGACTTCTTCCCTTTGGGACTAGCATTCCCTGGGCCTGACCCCAGCAGCAAACATGGTTTGGGAGGCAGCCCAACTCCTCCGCCTGCCTGTCCTCAGGTTTGGCTACTAGAACTGTTTTTACAACCCAAAGGGGGAAACTTGAAGATTGTTCACAAGGATTAAGGGGCTGCAGCTAGACATATCAAACATCACAAGGATTGCTAGTTGCGTTTGTATCAGTGCCATATTCTTCAAGTATGCAGATAACGCAAACATGAAACTTTTTACAGTCTGTATAAAAAGAGCTCGGCACCAGTTGCTCAATAGCCTGCTCAGTCCAGCACTGGGGCTCCGACAGCAGCCAGAAGGCTGATCTTGGGACGCTTGTGAACAGGTTGGAAGGCCACAGACAGTGGTTAAAAATGATGGACTCTGATCTGGTGTCCTGTTGCTCCATATGAGTGCGGACTCTTCTCTAGTGAACAGGGTTTATTTTCCCCTCCACCAGAGACCTGCTTGGTGACCTTGGGCTAGCCACAGTTCTCCAGAACCCACTGCTGTTGGGGGGGGGGGGGCAACCTCCCCAAATGGAGGTTTATTTATTTATTTATTTATATTTCAAACTTATAGGCCGCCTCTTCCCCGAGGGGCTCGAGGCGGCTTCCAACATGGCTGTTCTCCGACAGCAACTCCAACAACATAACTTAACACATTTAAAATCCAGCAGCAATCATATACAATTTAAACAGTAAAACAGTAGACCAATAAAACGGTAAAACGGGCGCCCGATCCTAAGGCTAAAAAAGGAGAAGAGTAATAGATAAGAAAAGGAAACAGGCGGGCCCACTCTCTATGGAATCAACAGGACCCGACCACAAATAACAAGGGACTGGAGAATGTAACAGCCTCAATATGGTTTGACCCTCTGATGTAACTTCCCTAGTGGGCAGGGCAGTAAGGGGGCAACTTCATGTCGGCCAGTCTGGACACTCCAAAGGCCCGGTGGAACAACACTGTCTTACAGGCCCTGGCGGAACTCACCCAGGTCCCCATGGGCCCGGTTACAGCTGATGGAGGTAGAGCAGGTTCCACCAGGCAGGGGCCAGTGCCGTGAAAGGTCCTGGCCCGCTGCGGTCTAGGCCGAGCCGGCCATAAGAGATACAGCCGGGGCCGGGGGTCACCAGTGCAGTTCCTGGCCTCTGCAGAGCGCAGAGGCCTCAAGTTGGGACATAAGGGGTGATCGCGGTCCCGTAGGCATTACCGAGGGTCCCATGCCGCCATAAAGCCTTTAAAGGCAAAGGTCAAACTCAACACCTTTGAAGACGATCCGGAACTCCACTGGGAGCCAGTGCAGACGGCATAGCACAGGGGTGATGTGATCTGAATAATCTGAGGTTGCATGGAAACAAGGAAGCAGGAGCCAGGCAAAATGGTGACCCTGTCTAACCTCAGTTGAAAGCAATCTGTGCTCATCCCTGGCGATGAATTCCACAGTTTAATTAGGTAAAGGTAGTCCCCAGTGCCAGCACTGGGTCATTACTGACCCACGGGGTGACATTGCATCATGACGTTGACTAGGCAGGCTATGCTTACGGTGTGGTTTGTCATTGGCTTCCCCAGTTGTCTATACTTTACCCCAGGGCTGGGGCGAGGGAGAACTTTCCCCGGGGCACATGTGCGCCCTGCACCCCCACCACACCTTGCTCCCCCCCACCATGCCCTGGAACGTCCCCGCCATGCCCCAGAACGCCCCCGCACCAGTGCGTGCCCGGTGCATTGCGCACCCCCGTTCCCTTGGCGCTACGCCACTGCTTTACCCCCGGCAAGCTGGGAACCCATTTTACAAACCTGGGAAGGATGAAAGGTGAGTCAACCTTCAGTCAGCTACTTGAACCTGACTTCCCTTGGGATCGAACGTAGGTTGTGAGCAGACCTTGGACAGCAGTACTGCAGTTTAATGGTTCTGTGCCATACTGCTCTTTAATTACTTGTTCATTAAAGAAGTATTTCCTTTTGTCTCTTCTGGACCTATTTCCCAACAGTTTCATGGATGCCCTCAAGTTCCAGTATTGTGAGAGAGGGGCAGAAAGATCCCAATCCACTCCACGATCCATCCTATTTCCTCAGCATTCTGACACTTCATTACCGTATCAGCAGGCTAGGTTTTTGTTAACGGCTATCACCACTCCTATAATGAGGTGTTATGTGAAAAAGCCAGCACAGAGGTTACAGTTCTGCAACGATTACGGAGCTTGTGTGTGAGGGAAGAGATTCTGCTCAACTACACACTTCATGCCATTCACAGTTTTATAAACAACAGTCATGTCCTCGACTTCCCCTCCAAAAAAAAAAGTTTTCGCCTTTCCTCATAGATCTCATTCCTTCATCGCCCTGCTTAGTTTAATCTTACAAAATCCTAGCTGGATGCTTTCGTTGCAGCCGCAAACCATGAGATTGGCTAATCGCGGAGGCTGGATTCTCCTCTGCCCCGGAGAAACGACAGGCTCATCTTTTATAGTTTATGTAAACAAGAGTTCACCTGACAGCAATGAACAATCCATGCGAAAGCTACTCGGATTTTGGCAGGAGGCGGGGAAGAGACGGGGTAGGGCGGGAGAGGGGAAGATATATGCAGACAAGGGATTTCTCAGAAAGCACATTCTGTGAGGGAGATGCCAAAACTTCATTGTGTTTTTCTGCCCCAGACTCATACTTAGCATATTTAGCATTTCAGATTTCGTGGAAGGCTTGCAACACTGAAATCTAGTTCACAAGCAGCCCAGTAGAAACAAAACACCCAGAAGAGGAATAGACACAAGAGACAGACCACCCTCTGTGCCTCATAGGGGACCCATGCCCAAATCCTTACTTATCAAAGCACTGGTGACATGTTGCCCAGTCGTTCTTTCCCCTACATGTCCATCCTGGTACAGTCCATCAGAAGTGCTCTAGAACTTCCTTGCTCAAAAATTAAATTACGGGTGCGCAAGGGCCTGATTTGGATCAGGAACACTGCAGTTTTGTTTGTTAAGTCACAACTGATTTAAGGTGACCCCGTAGGGCATAGGTGTCAAATTCGCGGCCCTCCAGATGTTAAGGACTACAGTTCCCACCATCCCCTGCCAGCATCATGCTGGCAGGGGATGATGGGAACTGTAGTCCATAACATCTGGAGGGTCATGAGTTTGACACCTGTACCATAGGGTTTTCAAGGCAAGAGATGTTCAGAGGAGGTTTGCCATTGCCTGCCTCTGCGTCACAATCCCGGCACCCCTTGGAGGTCTCCCATCCAAATATTTGCTACAGTTGAGGCTGGCAGTATGTGACGAGCCCAAGATCACCTGTAAGTTTCTATGGCAGAGTGAGGATTTGAACCTGGGTTTCCCAGATCCTAGTTCAACAATTTAAACCACTGCACCGTGCTGGCTATCCCATAGCATATGGGGGTGGGGGGTCAAACCTCCCCCATATGCCATTTTCCCAATCTGAAATGCCCCCTTGCAGGGTCATTGTGATTAAATTAAACTAGTGCATCCTTCATCCCCTAGAGCAGGGGTCTTCAAACTATGGCCCTCCAGATGTTCATGGACTACAATTCCCATCAGCCCCTGCCAGCATGGCCAAGTGGTAGGGCTCATGGGAATTGTAGTCTATGAACATCTGGAGGGTCATAGTTTGAAGACCCCTGCCCTAGAGAATATAATTGCCATAGCTAGCTGGTTGATAAAGTCTTGATCCAGCAAAAAATAGAATTATCACTAGCAACAATAATCAAAGGCTTCATGTAGATTATTTGTAATACTTATTAGTAAAATAGGTCAGTGGTATCAATAGCACTACCATCCTGAAAATACCGGTCGGGTGCTCAGAGAGGATAACTTGCCCCAGGCCTGTTTACTGAGTCCATGTGGTGCAAATGAGACTTCAGCCCAGGAGTTCCTGATTCATAGTGTGGCTGCTATGAAAAGGAAGGTTCAATTAATTCTTCATGCAGAGACAGAACAGGCAACCTCCTCTGAAAGCAATTATTTGTCCATCGGGAGTGACTCAATGATCCATGTAGCACAAAGACATGGCAGGATCACTAGCCCCAGTCAAAGAAGGAAGGCAAGGTAAGAGCAGTAAATCATACAGAGAAACAGCGTAGAAACTCCTTTACGGGCATATAGGCTCATGAACCAGCCCATGAATTGCAAATTGTTGCCTTAGCTCGGTGTCTGATGTGAACTGCACACCTTGCTTCCTTTTATTAGAAATTTAACCTCACACAACCCTACATTTGCTGCCTGACGAAGTGTTTTCCAGCAGCGTCCCTGAGAACATCTCCAAGAAATTTAAAGCATCAAAAATGTCATTGTGGGAAGAAAAAATTAGCAGGATTCTGAGCAGATGCATGTGAATGGAACCGTTACCAAAAACAGACAAGCAGCCGATCCTTCTACGTTGTGAAGGCGCATTCTACACTGGGCAGAAACAATGCACGATTCCAGGAAGGGAGAACTGGCCAGACAAAACAGGAGGTCTGCAGCTTGGGCTCTGAGATTTATATTTATTTATGGTGAGAGTTGTAGCTTGCCTCTTGGACTAAACACAGCCTACTCAACGGCTTATCCTGCACAAATCTGGAGCTCTTTTGCAAGAGAAAGAGAACAGGGGCAGCCGAGACAGCCAGGAAGCTGTCAGCAAGCTCAGTCCCAAGGTTGTGTCAGTGCCTTAGTGGACCAGAGGCCGGAACCCATCAGTGGCCATTGATTTGGCTCAGTCAGGTAGGCACAGGTGCATCATGGGAACAGCTCAAAAACAAGCTGACAGAATAGAAAGAGAAGTCCTAGGAAGGTTTCTGTACCTCTAGTAGGTTAGAGCAAGGAGGGGAGATTTTAGAAAGAGCAGCTTTTAATGTGGGGGCAGGGAAAACCCCATGTGCTCAAATTCTTTCATTGACAAAACTATTAAAGGTAATGGACTCACCCTGCAGCAGTGGCGTAGTGGCTAAGAACAGTGGCTAAGAGCAGGTGCACTCTGATCTGGAGGAACCGGGTTTGATTCCCAGCTCTGCCGCTTGAGTTGTGGAGGCTTATCTGGGGAATTCAGATTAGCCTGTACATTCCCACACACGCCAGCTGGGTGACCTTGGGCTAGTCCAGGGGTAGGGAACCTGCGGCTCTCCAGATGTTCAGGAACTACAATTCCCATCAGCCTCTGTCAGCATGGCCAATTGGCCATGCTGGTAGGGGCTGATGGGAATTGTAGTTCCTGAACATCTGGAGAGCCGCAGGTTCCCTACCCCTGGGCTAGTCACAGCTCTACGGAGCTCTCTCAGCCCCACCCACCTCACAGGATGTTTGTTGTGAGGGGGGAAGGGCAAGGAGATTGTAAGCCCCTTTGAATCTCCTACAGGAGAGAAAGGGGGGCTATAAATCCAAACTCTTCTTCTTCTTTGCACAGAAATTATGTTTCAAACAACACATACTTAACTTATGGAACTCACTGCCACAGGATACCATAGATCCTTTTAAAAGGAAATGAGGGACATTCATGCAGAACTAGAGCAATGACCACAAAGATTTTAAAGGGAGATTAGATGCCGTCATGGAGAACTATAGGTCTATCAATGACCACAAGTATTTTAAATAAATAGTTTGGCCATGAGTTGGGACCATTAATGGAACATCCATGTCAAGAAGCAGTGTACCTCTGAATATAACTTGGGAGGGGGCAACAACAGGCAAACTTTGCCCTTGTGTTCTTCATAGACCTTCTGGGAGAATCTGGTTGACATCTGTAGGAAATAAAGCAATGGAGTAGAAGAAGAAGAGTTTGGATTTATATCCCCCCTTTCTCTCCTGCAAGGAGACTCAAGATGGCCTACAAGCTCCTTTCCTTTCCTCTCCCCGCAATGGATGCCTGGTGAGGTAGGTGGGGCTGAGAGAGTCCTGAGAAAATTGTGACTGGATCAAGGTCACCCAGCAGGAATCTAGGAGTGCGAAAGCACATCTGGTTCACCAGATTAGCCTCTTCCACCCAGGTGGAGGAGTGGGGAATCAAACCCAGTTCTCCAGATTAGAATCCACCTGCTCTTAACCACTACATCAACTCCGCCTTATATTTCGCACTTCAGCGAAACCTCTACTACGTCTTATTTTCTGGGGATGTCTTATATTCGGGGAAACAGGGTACCCCCTGTCCTTTCTGGCCCTCTGCAGAAGGGACTTTCCCCCCCAGAAACCAGGGGGAAAGGTGTGTGCATCAATAGACAGGTCTAAGGCACGGCATCCTCTCGGAGCATCCAGCCTGTAATTTAGGGATGCTGTTGCTGTGTGGATGCAGTTGTGGATGCAGGTGAGATGCAGGTGAGAGGATGAGAGAATGTGTGGGTGTGTCCTTACGGAATAACCACACCCTGGTAGCCACCATTCCTGATCTCAGATGTTGCCTATGCAAACAGGGTTGAGGCTAGCAATGGAGAAGGGAAATAAACAGACCAATCCAGAGGCCTGCGGCAGCCAGGAATGGCACTGCTGCTACACTGCTTTGCTGCCTCCAGGTGAGATCCAGGTGACAACAGAAGGCAGAGAAAAGGAAGAAAAACCTGGCTGCCTGGAAGATCCCCCATAGCTCAAAACAGGTGGCTGAAGTCAAACTCTTGAACTGGGGGTGTTCCTGGTCCGAACACCCAGTGGAAGCTGACTACGGTCAACTCTGCCCCCGGGAGTGCCCCAAGCTTGCCCTCAGCTCTGCTGGAATCCTCCTTCAGGGTGGCACAGCTCTGGGGCAGACAATTTCTTCCAGGTCAAGCACTGTCCAGCTCCACAGCGCACAGCCCCTACCCTGTTCACCCTCCCTGCCAGCATAGGTACAACTTATGCTGGTGGAGTGGGCAAATATGAGCCCATACCGCTTCCATATCGTGCTTTCCCCCCTTCGGATTGGGATGCCCGGCACTCTGCGCATGCTCAGAATTGCTGTCGAAGTAAGCGTCAAAGCCAGGAGCCAAAACTGCAAAATGCCCACCAATTGAGGAGACGAAACAGCCGATGCCACCAGGTAACAAGGGATGGAGAAAGGGAAAAAAGCAGCTTGTATCCATCAGAGATGCAACGCCCAGAAAATGAATCAACTGTTGGAAAATACTTCTCCTTTTCTCCGCCTTCAACCCCCCCACCAAGTTTTTCCATGGCTGGGTGAGGAAAACAAACAGATCATGGCAAAGATATTTTCTAAACAGATTAATTCCCCAACTGTTTTGCTACAAACATCAGAGTTTGGGGAACAGGGACCAAGTTTCTCTCTCTTTTTTTTGCTAAACTTCACCCCACCCCACAGGATTCTAACTGAGCTAGAGAGGGACAGCTAAGCGAACGCTATGTTGGCCCTCCTCATTTACATGTCTCTGTGTGTGTTTCTCTCTGTGTCTGGTTCTATGCCAGAAACCAGAACACAAGAGTTAGTTGGAGCTTCTTACTTGAGAGAAGGGTAAGTACTCTCTGCATGCTCGGAGCCAACCTTGCTTTGACTATGCTGTTGATTATACAACGCCATGGCTGAGCTTCAAGGGAAACACAAGAATACGCAATCGCTGTCCACAGGCTGAATAATGCACTTCCAATGTACGCTGCAGCTGGATTTTACTGCGTGAAATGGCAAAATCCACTTGCAAACGATCAGTCATGTGCATCGAAAGCGGATTGAAAGTGTATTATTCAGCAAGTGGGAAGGCACCCTCAAGCCCCTTCCACACACGCAGAATAATGCACGTTCAATCCACTTTCACAATTGTTTGAAAGGGGATTTTGCTATTCTGCACGGTAAAATCCAGCTTCAAAGTACATTGAAAGTGGACTGAAAGTGCATTATTCTGCATGTGCGGAAGGGGGAGTGGATTACTATTACACTTGCTTAACTGTCACATCTCTTCCCTTCTCCCTCTTCCCCCCCCCAAAAAAACCCCCCTCTTTGGAAAGCAAAGTATTGCCCAAGGAGGCTGAAAAGAACCCTGGGCACCTCATCGTACAGAACCGCAGCTCAGGAAGAGAGACAGACACGAATCCTGGCATTTCCAGCTTATGACTCTCTAGGGTTAGGAAAGACGCTTCACTGTTTGAGATCTTGGAGATCTGGGCCCATGGGATCCACTGCCAGGCAGGGCACTACAAGGGATCCACTGCCAGGCAGGGAAGACGTGACCCTTTATAGTCCCGGGATCTAAGTATCAGGATAGAGCATCTTTTATGGTTAAATCTAATGAAGGAACTCGGTTCTGCTGTGCAGAAATTATACTTCTGTGCTCCCTCCCATTTCTTCACCCAGCCACTTTGTTGCCCTCAGACTGGCACCGTCCCCAGCTGTAGCTTCCTGGGGCTTTAGAATGGGTCAAGGAGAGGCAGACTGTTTCACAAGACTCTGGCCTTGCGGGCTGCCTCTTTCAACCTCCCAGGAGCTCCGTAGGGAGTCAGAGGCGCCTGCTGCTGTGAGAGCACTTGGCTGGGGCAGACAGACTTGTGGGGGGGGGGCACTTCCACCCCCTCGGGCGGAACTGAAACCCAGCCTCGGTTCCAAGTGAGCTGTGCTTGACCTCCCTCAACCATGATAAAGGGGGGGCATTTCTGCTGCCCAACAAGCAGGGCAGACAGGAAAGCACAGATTTTCTGATTGGGAAGATGCAACTAACTTTTCCAGCAGGCAGCAGGGGTCTAGTGATTGTTCACACCTAATAATATGACTGTGCATGGTCGGCCCTGGGTAGTATTTGGATGGGAAACCTCCAAGGAATGCCTTGGGCTGTTAAAAGAAAGCAGGCAACAGCCTCTGAATGTCTTTTGCCTTGAAAAATCCTGTGGGATCACCATAAGTCAGCTGTAGCTTGAAGGCAGAAAACCCCAACAATATTGCTTGGGTGGTTGTTGATTTTTTGCAAAAACTGAGAAGTAGTAGGCTCAGGAGATTCAAGCAGCTCTGCTTTGGCTGGCATGCGGTCATCAGAGGCTGGAATGTTCCTACATTCTGTCAGTTGGCATTCAGAACGTCCAGGGTCACAGAACTTGCCTCTTTGTGCGTAAAATGCCATCCAATTGCAGATGACTCATGGCAACTCCATAGGGTTCTCAAGGCAAGGGATGAAGCAGAGATGGTTTGCCACGGCCTTCCTTGCAAAGCTGATGGTCTCCCATTCAAGTATCAGCCCTGCTTAGCTTTTGAGATCTAACCAGGGCTATACTATACCATACCACCTAGAGGCAGTGTGGTGTAGTGGTTACGAGTGGCGGGCTCCAATCTGAAGAACCAGGCTTGTTTCCCCACTCCTCCGCATGAAGCTTGCTGGGTAACCTCGGTTCTCTCAGAATTCTCTCAGTCCACGTGGAAGCAGCCCACGGCAAACCGCCTCCAAATATCTCTGGCTTTGAAAACTTTACAGGGTCTCTATAAGCCTATGACTTGACAGCACTTTCTGCCACCACAACCATTCCACATGTGAAAAAATACACCGTCCCTGGATCGTTCTTGGTAAGCTTTTTTTGTATGGTGCGAATCAGCTATTTGTGTCATTCCTGCAACATCCTATATTCATTCAAGAATAGAATGTATTATTACAGCCTTTAAAACCAGAATCAGTATACGTAAAGATACATAATATTCCAACTGTGCAGAGATCCAAGGTGTGAGGTCAACACATTAGATATCATTAACTTAAGCCATTATTACAAGTTTCATCATACAATCCGGTTCTTTATCTTAATAATAATCTTCGCTTATTGTATGCCAGCAAACAAAATTTGGCCACCTTCTGTGATATAGAGGGAATGCGATCTTCTAATAAAATTCTTACAAAATTTGAATCTGAGTTGGCTATAAATGGGTGTCCATGGAGAATTCGCTATGGTTGATGCTGATGTGAGACCATATGTTCAGTTCGCTACTGTTTAATATTTATCTTTTTCTGAGCACGACAGCTTGTTTATACGTCAAGATCAATGTTTAATTGTTTGAAGTGGTTAAGCGGCAACATATTTGGTATATATTATTCCCCCCTCTTCCCAAGTTATTAAACTGTCACCATTAATATTAATAACAGCAATTTGTGTAATGATGAACTGAGCTATAACTAATTAACTGAAGATGCTTTTTCTATTATATGACCGGTACCGCGCATGATTTTCACATTAACACGAGATTAACGTTACATTTTTATTGCAAATGTTGCATGGCCCACATTTTCACACTCAATAGCATATTAATATTAATTGCATCCTGTTTTTTTCTTTCTCTGTAAGTTTCAGTAATTAAAAAAAAAGAATCGTCTAAGCCGGTGGTCTTCAACCTTTCCAGATCTGGTGCTCAGGCTAGCATGCACATGGGACAACCGAGCAGCAAGCACATGACAAAAGTCATGTGTCATCACAGTCACATGACAGGAAGAGGAGGAGCCAAAGTTGTGACCTCATTGTTGGAGAGCATGGCAAGGACAATGTGCTGGAGGGCTGACTGGAGAGGGCAGCTGTAGCTAGAAGAGAAAGAAAGCATGAGAGGGCTTTTGTGGATAGGGGTTGTCTGTGAACTTGCCTCTGTTAAGACAAATCCTCTCCACCACCTGCCACTCACTGGTCCTTTCTGAGTATGTGCAAAATGTCCTGGTTCTCTATGTATGCACACCAGAAGCAGACCTTTCCAAAAAGTAGTCTCCCAAACAGCACCTCTATAGGAGTTTGCAACCGGAGGAAGGGATTCTATGATCCACTTGATCCACTTCCAATCCACAGGGCTATCCAAAGTTGTCCCTAGCTGAGCCAAACCACTATTTTGCCTGCCCGCCATTTCTTTGTTGTTTCCATGCAACCTCTATTATGGGAGGTTGTCTGCCACCTTTTTTTCTATCTTTGGTCCGGAATTACTTTGCTACACCATGTCGATTTTGTACAAAGTCCATTGCTTCAGTGATAGACCTTCACTGTTGTTTTAAAGCCCTTTTGATCATTCTGAAATAGTGTCCCGAAGAGTGAGAGAAACTGCTGATGTGTGGGTAGGGGAAGGGAGGGAGGAGCAAGAAAACTTGAAGAGAGCCTAACTCACAGTGAACTCCTTCATTTTCCCTGCGAAGGGGGAGAAAAAGTCACGCTTTAACAGGTTTCAGAAACCATTGGGATTCTCTGATTTGAGAACACGGTGAGTTCTGAAGAGGGGAAAATGTGTGCAGAACTAAGAATCAAACCTGAAGAGAATGTATGCTCAGTGTGAAGAACACAAGTGCGTAAATGGCCACAATTGACCAAAAACAGTTTCAATTTCACTACAGCTACCTGTAACTGAGGAAGCCTCTACCCTGGCAAAACTGACAGTAAGGTACGCCCCGTCCTTCATTGAGTCTCTGCTGAGATTTTTAAGTTAGATACCAATCAGTGGGCTCCAAGTTTGGCAACTGTATTCACCGTCACTGAAAGTTGAGGGAAAATGCCAGATGTCATAATCCTGTCTTAAAAAAAGAGCCCTGCCATCTAATTATCATCCCATTAGTTGACTTCCAGCTCCAGCTCCTGGGAAATTATACACGGCCTATTGTACGTTAAGACCATGACAATGGATGAAAAATGAATTGGTTCGGAACAAACTGGTTTCAGGAAGGTTCTTCTGTGCTCCATCACACTTATGCTTTGGGTAGATGAGCATATTTCTTTTAGCAAGAAGCGTTACGCTGCTTGTATTGATTTCCATGCTGCCTTCCATTTGTTTCCTCGCTTGCATCGATGGAGCAAACTGGAGCAGTCACGCACGCTGCCAAGACTACCATTTTAAATTAAATCTTTGCATTCTACATCTTGTGTCAAGGTTGGACACCCCACCCCCAGAACGTATTCAGCAAATTCTGAACAAGTGGAACTGTCAATTTCATTCACAACAGCAACAGCTTTTCTACCCTCTCTCTCCTCCCCGGTCATGCAACCTCTGGAAAGAATTTGTCAACATACTGCAATTATTAGCAGAACCGAACAATTGGCTTCTGACTCCAAAAGTAAAAAAAGAGGGGGGAGGGGGAGGGGATGCTGGAAGTTGCCAATCAGGCCCGCAGGAGTTGCTCCTTTTTCCAAAAAAAAAAAAAGTTTCAGAGAAGGGAGAACAACCATCAGAGAAGAGGCTGCAGTGTCTTTTTCCAGGCATGCAAAACAAGCTTTCCCTACTGCGAGCAAATCTGCTTGGATAAGCAAAAGTAGGTAATAGAGAGAGAGAGGTGGTAGATTATGCAAACTCCCAGGAATTTTGCCACTCTGGAGATCAGTTCCACATTGCAAGTCAATGGGCAATATCAAGGAACAACCAAACATGGGACTGTCAAAAAGAGTATCATACAGAATAGCATAATGAATTGGGAAGACTTTGAGGCCCATAATAGAAATATGCTGGGAGCTTTTAAAGTGTCCAAAGGACTAGGGCAGTGATGGCGAACCTTTTTGAGACCGAGTGCCCGAATTGCAACCCAAAACCCACTTATTTATTGCAAAGTGCCAACACGGCAATTTAACCTGAATACTGAGGTTTTTGTTTAGGAAAAAACGGTTGGCTCTGAGGCATGCGTTACTCGGGAGTAAGCTTAGTGAAGCAACCGTGCAATGCTTCAAATGGGTGAATCATGATCCTAGGAGGGTTTACTCAGAAGTTTACTCAGAAATCACCCCATTGCCAGGAACCGAGCTTACTCCCAGGTAAAGGATCACGCCCAAGCCAGCCTAGATGTGTGTGTGTGTGTGTGTGGGGGGTGATTTTCCACCCCCTCCCACATGATGAACTCTGTGCAGGAGTGCCCACCGAGAGGGCTCTGAGTGCCACCTCTGGCACCCATGCCATAGGTTCGCCACCACTGGACTAGGGTAAGGTTCAGTGGCATAGTGCCCAGGGGGTGCGGGGGTGTCTTGAACTGAGTGCGTGCCAGTGCGGGGGCATTCCAAGGCATGGCGGGGGTGCAGTTCCCCCTCGCTACAGCTCTGGTAAGGTCTGATATTTTAGACGTGGAAATTAGACAGGACTGGAGCTAGCCAGTGTCTGGATAAGAGGGAGACCACCTGAGAAGCTTGCACAGATGCCATCTTATGTTTCGAGAAGAAGGCCAGCATACAAATCTGGTAGCAAGAATTATGTTGTGGTTACCTTCACAACAACTCCATAAACTAGGTCAGGAATGTGTTGCAGACTGAAAGTGTGCTGAGAACTGACAGTAAACTGTCACCGCATGAATGAGCCTGGGTAATCTTTGATCTAGTGCATGATGAGGTAACTTCTGTGGAAAACCTCTTTTTGTCACACTACCTACACCGCAAACTCCGGCACGTGGCCAACCCGCCAAATTAAGATTCCGTACACAGGGATGTGGAAAGAAAAAGCATAACCCAGTCTTGTCAGATGTTGGAAGCTAAGCTGGGTTGGTAGTTATATGGGAAGCCACGAAGGAAGATTTTGCTGAGGAAGAGAGTGGCAAACCACCTCTGCTTAATCACTTGGCTCAAAAGCTGCAGGTGGTTACTGTCAGTTCGCTGCACGCACACACACAGAGGTTTATTCCTGGTCTGTGAGGGAAAAGCAAACAAGAATTTTTGGCTCGGATACAACGACCGACATTGGCCTGCCACACAAGCGAAAACCCCATAATGATCTCACGGCATGTGAGAGGATTATGTAGGGAAGGATATACATGAGTTTGAGGTCACCCCGGGCTCATTCGTAGGACCATTATATCTGAGTCATGCCTTGGAAACTGCAGCTCGCCTGTTACATTTCTGGTGGAGAACAGGGCTGCCAAGAGACATTGCTGGCCCCGAAACAACGGCTCCCTCGGGACCTATATCATCTCACCCAGACCCACAGGCACCGTGTCTGTAGCACAGGGCAAGTTTACATTCCAAGTTTCAGTATGCACTACGTATCATTGCCGGCATCACTCCACAATCCTGCCAAATTAATAAAAAATAATAATAACAATAGCAATAATAACAGCAGCTGCTGGGAACAGAGCTGGTCTTAGCCAGAGCGCAGATCAAGCAAAGGGTTTCTCAAATCAAGCTGGAAAGAGACCTGTGTTAACTCCAATATTTTTTACCCCGGTGTTCACACACTATGCAACTGAATGCTGTCTGTGATGGGTTTTCCAAGCTGTGTGGCCATGTGGGTGCTGTGTGGTTTCCGGGCTGTATGGCCGTGTTCTAGCAGCATTCTCTCCTGACGTTTCGCCTGCATCTGTGGCTGGCATCTTCAGAGGATCTCCTCTGAAGATGCCAGCCACAGATGCAGGCGAAACGTCAGGAGAGAATGCTGCTAGAACACGGCCATACAGCCCGGAAACCACACAGCACCCAAGTGATTCCGGCCGTGAAAGCCTTCGACAATACATTGTATGGCCATGGTCTGGTAGTTTCTGCTCCTAACGTTTTGCCCACATCTATAGCTGGCATCTTCAGGGGCATCTCACAGGGAGATGTGTTTTGAGGACACGGTGTCTCTCTGCGGCACAGGAAAACTAATCTCATCATGACATGCCCTTGAAGATGCCACCCGTAGATATGGGCGAAATGTTAGGAGCAAAAACGACCAGGCCATAGCCCCACAGGAAAAAACCCACAGCCAGTTGATTCCAGCCATGAAAGCCTTCAGTCTGCGCATTGCCTCCAGTTGCCTTTCGCTGTTGCCCACCAATTTGCAGGAGACCCCAGACAACCTTTTCAGGAACCACGCTCTTAGTGAGGCACTGCCCCACTAAGCAAACCACACCTGCTTGTATGCCAACTAAGAACCGCCCCCCAATACCTCACAATAATACCTTTATGCAGTTCTAAACGATGCTGCAACGTTAACATAATGCTGCAAACGATGCTGCAACATAAGAACATAAGAACAAGCCAGCTGGATCAGACCAGAGTCCATCTAGTCCAGCTCTCTGCTACTCGCAGTGGCCCACCAGGTGCCTTTGGGAGCTCACATGTAGGATGGGAAAGCAATGGCCTTCTGTGGCTGTTGCTCCCGATCACCTGGTCTGTTAAGGCATTTGCAACCTCAGATCAAAGAGGATCAAGATTGGTAGCCATAAATCGACTTCTCCTCCATAAATCTGTCCAAGCCCCTTTTAAAGCTATCCAGGTGAGTGGCCATCACCACCTCCTGTGGCAGCATATTCCAAACACCAATCACACGTTGCGTGAAGAAGTGTTTCCTTTTATTAGTCCTAATTCTTCCCCCCAGCATTTTCAGTGTATGCCCCCTGGTTCTAGTATTGTGAGAAAGAGAGAAAAATTTCTCCCTGTCAACATTTTCTACCCAACATTAACATAACAAAATTCTCCGGCTTTTAAAAACCTATTGCATTTGTTTCGTTAAAGCCAGACCTGTCATTTTTTTTTAAATGCTTGAGTGCATTTCTATGATTCTATAGAGACTAGGACACGGAGTAATGGATTCTCCTTCTTTGGAGGATTTTTAACAGAGGCTGGATGAACATATGTCTGGAGTGCTTTGATTGTGTGTTCCTGCATGGCAGGGGGTTGGACTTGATGGCCCTTCGGGTCTCTGTGATTCTATGATTCTATGTGCATGTCCTGGGCTAATGAATATAGAAAATATGTTCTGGGACTGGGCTAATTTGGTCTGGAGTGGGAAAGGAGCAGGGGCGTCCTCTGCTGAATTTGGTGTTCAGGAGATGCCTGCTTTCCTCTAACAGATCTCGCATTTCAGCAAAACCAGTAAGATTTGTGCGTATGTGTCTCTCGCTCTGTGAAGTGTTGTCAAGTTGCAGCCAATTTATGCTGATCCTGTAGAGTTTTCAAGGCAAGACAACTAAGGGAGGTGGTTTGCCACTGATGTCCTCTACGTAATGACCCTGGACTCCCTTGGTGGTCTCCAACCCCCAATACTATCCAGGGCAGATGCTGCTTAGCTTCTGTGATCTGATGGGCTCGAGCTAGCCAGGTCAGGGTTAGGCCTCCAAAAACGTCTAGGAGGTTAGCCGCCTCAGCAATCCACAGGAGGTCCTCAGCCAGCAAGTCATGACCCACACATGAATCATACTATTTGTTCTTCTGGCTCAGTAACGTCTCCTCTGATTAGCAGCCCTCTCCAGGGGCTCAGCCAGAAATAGTTTTTTCCCACTAACTCCTATCTGAAATCCTTCAATTAGAGATGCTTGTCTTCACACAACATGTGATGGGTGTTTGGAATATGCTGCCACAGGAGGTGGTTATGGCCACTAACCTGGATAGCTTTAAAAAGGGCTTGGACAGATTTATGGAGGAGAAGTCGATCTGTGGCTACCAATCTTGATCCTCCTTGATCTGAGATTGCAAATGCCTTAGCAGACCAGGTGCTCAGGAGCAGCAGCAGCAGAAGGCCATTGCTTTCACATCCTGCATGTGAGCTCCCAAAGGCACCTGGTGGGCCACTGCGAGTAGCAGAATGCTGGACTAGATGGACTCTGGTCTGATCCAGCAGGCTAGTTCTTATGTTCTTATGCTAGGAATGGAACCGAGGCAGTGGCGTAGCACCAACGGGGTTGGGTGGGGCTCCACGCCCCAGGCAGAGCAGCAGAGGGGGTGTGGCTGGGCCACAGAGGGGGCGTGGCGTTCTAGGGGCATTCTGGGGTGGGGGGGCAGACGGTGCTGTGGCAGGGGGGCAGATGGTGCCTGCGTACCCTGGGCACAGCTCCCCCTTGCTTTGCCTCTGAACCGAGGACTGTGGAAGCAAACCTGGTATGCTGATCCATGCCCCCTCCCCTGATAAACATAGCCTTTATTAGCAGATGTCCTTTGGGAGAAATGCTGTGGCCACAACTTGGTTCTTGCTCTTGTGCTCCACCCAATTTTGTTGAAGGGCTCAACTGTGACTGGAGTCACCGAAGGGTGGGGGAAAGCGTTCAGGCATATAGACATGTGCAGCTACTTTACAGTCAAGTCAGACTCCTGGCCCACCTATCTAGTTCATTTTACTCTTTCTCCTGGGAGCACAGAGACAGTTACATGGTTTTCCCTTTGTCTTCATAGCAAGATAGGCTAAGTCGAGAACTTATTGCCCCAAAATGACCCACCAAGTTTTTTGGTGGAGAAGGAATCTGAGCACTCCTCTCACGCCGCCATTAAATTACACAAACTCTGACTTTGATCTGTACAAACAACCCTGTGAAAAGCTCTTGGAGGCTCATGCTGCAAATGAAATATTGGTCACACCAAGTTTGTTGTGGCCGTGTTTTGGAGGAAGGGAAGACAAATAGCACCGTCTTGAACTGATTTAATGGTCGCTCCCTTTCCAGAAATCGTCGGAATTTAGAAGTCACTTCCAGAATTATTTGAATGGCATTTCCAGGTTTTTAAAAAGTTGTTAATTAAAACCTGTAACAAATCAACACAGAGAGAAAAAAATTGCAGTAGAAATTTAAAGTGGCCTGAAATAACTCCCATGATTAAAAATGTACCAGTTCACTAGATGTTACTGCTGTATATGAGCTCAGGGTGATTCTCAGTGTATGTGATTCTGCCCGCTGACATTTCCCCCACTCACAACAACCTTGTGAGGTGGGCTGGGATGAAACATAACAACTGACCCAGGGTCACAGAGTGGGCTCAATGGCTGAGCAGGTAGCTGAATCCAGGTCTCCCCATTCTAACCACTATACCACACTGTCAAACTTTGCTCTGAAAGTGAAGGTAGCGACTTCATGGGTGCATTTATCTAACCATTTTTATCCAGCCCTTCCTCCAAGAAGCTCAGAGGAACATACATGATTCTTCCCAGCCCAATTGATCTCCATAACAACTCTGTGAAATAGGCCAGATTGGTCCAAGGGCACTCAGTAAGATTTATGGCAGAGTTAGCACTTGAACCCAGGCAGGGGCGTAGCAAGGGGGGCACAGGGGGCTGGAGCCCCTGGTGCCATTCTCTTGGGGTGCATTGCAGGGCCACTCACCCCTTTCAACTGCACTCCACCCCAAACTCCTGGTGAAGTTTGGCGCTGGGGCGCAGTTGAGCAAACAGGACTTGCTCCGCCCCCAAACTCCACATGGAGCTCAGGAGCAGCGCCAGTCCAATCTCCACATGGAGTTTGGGAATGGGGCCAGCCGGCTTGCTCCACACCCGATCTCTACATGGAGCTTGGGCGTGGTGTGGGCCGTTTGATGCTAGCTACAGCTGGCCCAAGTCATGCTTTAAACTGCAGGGTTTCTGAGGCCAGAATCAAACTGAGCACCAGGAGCTGACCAGTTCTCGCTGAATAGCATTGTCTCTCCCCTCAAGCTCCACCTCCAGTCAGTGGAGATCTCCCGGATCTCAGTTCAGGGGTCTCCAACCTTTTTGAGCCTGCAGGCACACTTGGGACTTTGAGAGGGGAGTGATGCCACATTAAAGCGTCCCGTGGGGAGCGCCATTGGGCTGGACCCCCTGCCACCCACGCCAAAAGGCCCCATTTGGTAGGGTACCTTTAACACCCCAGAATTGGTGGGTTGTGGCAGCAGTGACAGGCTGCTTCCCTGCCCTCTCCAGCCCACAGGAGAGGAGGCAGTGACAAGCAAAGCAAAGAGTGAATGGGTGGGCAGATTCAGGTGCCGGCTAACCCCTGGGTGGCCATTCAGTCAGGACTTCCCTGGTGGGGTGGTGGGGTGGTGGGCTCTGGGCTGCCCTTCCACATGGCCACTTCTTCGCCGGCCACCCTACAAGTGAGGGCCCGGCCAAGTGGCTAGGACGAAAGTGGTTGCTCAGTGGCTGCCCAAACTCACCTGCCCACTCACTGTTTGCTTTACTCATTGCTGCTGCCTCTCCTGCAGGCTGGAGGGGGCCAGGGAAGCAGTCTGCAGCTGACATGACCCACCAACTCAGATTTTAAAGGCACCCTACCAAAAGGAGTTTTTTGAGCGGTGGTGGTGAGGGAGAAAGTTTGGCGGGGAGCACCGGGGGGAGGGGCATTTGAGAGCTTACCCCAGGAACCATTTTCCCTAGATATGCCCCCGATTGGCCCAAAGTCACCCAGCCGGCTTCATGTAGAGGAGCTGGGAAACAAATTCAGTTCAGCAGATAAGAGCCCCCCGCTCATGTAGAAGTGAGGGGAATCAAACCCAGTTCTCCAGATTAGAGTCCCCCTGCTGTAAACTGCTACACCACACAGGCCCTCAGTAACTGGGACGAAAAATGCACACTGTATTGAGGAAAGTTTCACAGGCCAAACATAGGTCGATTCCGCACTTGCGTTATCAACCTAAGTTCGAGCTGCGTTTGACCTAAGTGCTCCGCACAACCACTGGGATCGACATGGTTTTGTACCAGCTTTGCCCCATGTAACGGTCAAATTTCCGACTCCAGTTGGGAACTACTACTTTTTCAGGGAACCACGCTCGAACTCAGCTCGATTCCAGTAAAGTGCGGAATCTCTGGTGCCAGGAGTCCCCCATTCAGCCAATCACAGCTGACTGTTTCAGGCATACGTTCAGCTGGCCAATCAAAAAACGCCACCTTCGTCCCTCCATTCCTGTGGCAGTTTTTTTATAACGTGTGTGGGGATAGACAGAACATGGCTGTAGAACAGTAGCCAATTGGAATGGAGCAGCAAAGAGGCACAGGATGATTCCGCCCTCTGAGCTGGGATCAAGCTGGTTGCAGTGGGGAACAACAATGGCTTCGACCTTCTCAGGGAACTGGGTCGAACCTATTTTACTTGTGTGCGGAATTGCCCATAGTTTACTTGTTCAGAGCCAGAAAGAGCGCCTGTGCTTTTAAAAGGTGAGGCCGGGAGGAAAAGGTCCACCGAGAAGACTTCTTCCTCCTTAAAGACACAAGAGCTCTTCTGGGATCTAAGGCAGGCATTAAAACCCAGTGAACGTGATGCAAAATCCCCAAGGGGTGCTGTGGAATACAGAATTGTTCTCTTTTAATACATTTTGATTTACAAGCTGTAAAAGGCATCTTTGGATACTTGAAATTTTTGGGGGGTTATGATGAACTTAAATACCAAATATTTTGGCTCGAGAAAAGTTGTTTAGGACAAACATTTTTAGGCCCTTGGCGCTAATATTGGAGTCAACAAAATGTCATTCGCCTCTTTCTGGCATTGGGGGCAAGTTCAGCTTCCAAGAACCACCTTGCAGACTGGCGTGTCTGCAGGAGAAGCCTAATACTACCAGGCCCACTCTTTCAGTCAGCTACATTTCACACACCACGCACTGAAAGAGTACGGATTTCACTCACAGTAGCAGATCTGCTTCCCCAGAGTCAACAAGAACAAAACTCGTATTTCGCTTACTGGCCTACCTTACAAGGTTGCTCTGAAGGTTACAAAATAATGTTCCGTGTAAACCATGTTATGTATAAATAACGTGAAGTATAAATTGTGTAGAAGCCATGGCCTTCAGTTTGCAGGGACTAAGCAAGGCTGTTAATGACAGGAAGTTTGGGAGCACATTGATTCGTAGGGTCACAGTGAGTCAGGAGGGACTTGATGACTTAACACACGCACACTCAAACTGAGGGGAGAGGAAAGGAATGTGATTATAAACCACTTCGAGACTCCTTCAGGTAGAGAAAAGCGGGGTATAAAAATGTAATCCTCTTAATGGTTCAATGTGCTGAATCTTCAAATGTGTCACACTCTTGCTATTCTCATTTTCAGAGAAGAGCCATGTCCCATGCTGTTCAGCAGCAGCGGCGGCGGCGGCGGCGGTGGCGGTGGCGGTGGCGGCGGCGGCGGAGGAGGAGGAGGAGGAGGAGTTTGGATTTATATCCCCCTTTCTCTCCTGTAGGAGACTCAAAGGGGCTTACAATCTCCTTGCCCTTCCCCCCTCACAACAAACACCCTGTGAGGTGGGTGGGGCTGAGAGTGCTCAGAAGAGCTGTGACTAGCCCAAGGTCACCCAGCTGGCATGTGTGGGAGTGCACAGGCTAATCTGAATTCCCCAGATAAGCCTCCACAGCTCAGGCGGCAGAGCTGGGAATCAAACCCGGTTCCTCCAGATTAGATACATGAGCTCTTAACCTCCTACGCCACTGCAAGATTCCAGTCCTGTAGCACCAACAAGATTTTGAGGAAATCTTGCTGATCTCTGAAGTGCTACTGGACTCGACTTGAGCCACTACTATTGTTTAATTCACTGTGCATGAAACCAGTGACTGATCTAGACAAGCTGCCACCGGTTTCCATTGGCCACATCCCTGTGCTTAACAGGAGCATGGCATCCACAACTTTAGCTGGTGAAATTTTCCTATATCAGCAATGGGAGAAGCTCTTTCATTCCTGCAGATCCTGTGAAATTCCTGCATTCCTATTCCAGCATTCCTGTGCTCCGAGAGGCACAGAAGCAGAGCAGTCTAAAAGCTGGTCATCACAGTGGCCTGCGGGAGGAGGCTATTTCAGATTCTCTGATCTGAATGGGTTGCACAGACCTGTGGTTGTCTCAGATGCATTCACATCTCGCTGCTGCTTGAAGACTGGCAGTGAGGGGGAGCTCACCATCTTCCGGAGACAGCCAATTCCGCTGCTGCGCTTTGCCACTGTATTCCCACAAGTGTTATACATGCTCTACAATGAGGTTTTGTCTGAATCCCCCACTGTTATGAAAACTTGCTGGATGACCTTGGACCACTTCCTTACTGTCACAGACGCAGCCTCAGAACAGGGTTTTTTTTGTGAGGATAAAATTAGAGAGGAAAATACTGTTGGTCCCCATGCGCGATAACAATCAGGACAGGGACACGTGCGTGGATCAAAGTTCGGCCTCGGGGTGCAAAAGACATGCTCTTGAACTAGGAACAGAGCGTGCACGACGCTGCTGGCTTGCCATCCCCAGGAAATTTATGGCCTCCGAACAAGCACGGGGCATGCAAAAACAAAGGGCTAGTTCCCAACTGTGCTTTCCGGCTTTCTCTCTTTTGTGTTCCCACCCATGTAGAAAAGGAGAACCCAAGAAAGGAAAAGTTCAGGCCCTAATCTTGCACTGGATTCTCGGATTTGATTTTTAAATGCAGGGGGCAAGGTACATAAACACTGCCCTGCTCTCTTCCCTGGGAGGCCGATCCCCACAGAATCCAGTGTTTTGCAGGGGGCTTCTGGTGGCGCCAGATTCCAAGCCCTGCCTGAGGAAATAGTCTCAGAGAAATACAGAGGGAGAGACCCCCAGTCAGAGTTTTGCAACATACTGGAGGGGAGGGGGGCTGAATTCTGCTGAATATCTAGGACACCGACGGTTCAGGCTCCGTGGTTGCAAAAAGCAGAGGATTAATCGACTTGCTTGCAAGCCTTTCCATTTGGTTTTAGCCTTCCAGCCTCTCCTGGCAGGCGAGTTCCACTTAGTGTTGCCAAGGCTGATATCAGTTGAGAAACATCCTTGCAGAGTTGTGACCTCTCACAGCTTGCTACCTGCGGCTCCTTTAGAGAACAATACTTTTTTTTTTGGGGGGGGGGGGCGGAGACACAAACATCATATTTTACAAAGCAGGCACTGCCTGCTGGTGTTTGTTCTTACATTTTATTTTTGTTGGATGTTTATGTTAAAGAGAAAGGTAGACTTATAAACGCAACAATAACATGAATAGAAGTGTGTGGTTTGGCGAAGAGAAGGTGAAAAGGTGACATGATGGCCATGTTTAGATATTTGAAGGGATGTCACGTTGGTGAGAGCAGCAAGCTTGTTTTCTGCGGCTCCAGAGATTAGGAGCAGGAGTAATGAGTTCAAAGTGAAGGAAAAGAGATTCCACCTAAACATCAGGAAAAAACTTCCTGACAGTAAGGGCTGTTCAACAGTGGAATGCGCTACCTTGGAGTGTGGTGGAGCCTCCTTATTTGTAGGTTTTTTGAAGAGAGGCTGGATGGCCATCTGACTGGAATGCTTTGAAGGGGGTCTGTTCCTGAATTGCAGGGGGTTGGACTTGATGGCCCTTGGGGTCTCTTCCAACTCTATGATTCCAACTCTATGATTCCAGCTGGCAGAGTCAAGCAGTTCCAAATGGGTCCTGGTCAGGGTCCTGCAATGCTGGCCCTTTGTTATTGCAGCTCATGTTCCAGGCCTGCCATGGAACACGGGTTGTGATGGTCTGCTGTGACTGGTTGCCAGTCTCCAGGTAAAGCCTGGAGATCTCCCAGAATGACAAATGAACTCCAGACTACAGAGGTCAGTTTCCCAAGAGAAAATGTCGGCATTGGAGGGTGGACTCTATGGTATGATCCTTCAGTGAGGTCCCTCCCCTCCCCAAACCCACATTCTCCCTAGACTATACCCCAAATACCCCAGAGTTGGCAGCTCTGCTGGAATCTAGTGCAGCCTTCTCAGCCTGTTGCCCTATACAAGCTTGTGAACTGCCTGTGGGTTGGTGATGGATCCCTGTCCCCTGTCCGCACATGCAGAATAATCCACTTTCAATCCACTATCGATGCACTGTGCAGCTGGGTTTTACTGTGTGGAATAGCAAAATCCACTTGCAAACAATTGTGAAAGTGTTGTCGAAGGCTTTTGCGGCCGGAATCACTGGGGTGCTGTGGGGT
This sequence comes from Sphaerodactylus townsendi, assembly GCF_021028975.2. Lineage (NCBI taxonomy): Eukaryota > Metazoa > Chordata > Lepidosauria > Squamata > Sphaerodactylidae > Sphaerodactylus > Sphaerodactylus townsendi. Next base: position 18,268,085 of record NC_059440.1, on the reverse strand, counting down.
TTCCGGGCTGTATGGCCGTCTTCCAGTAGCATTTTCTCCTGACGTTTCACCTGCATCTGTGGCTGGCATCTTCAGAGGATTCTCTGAAGATGCCTCTGAAGATGCCAGCCACAGATGAAGGCAAAACGTTAGGAGAAAATGCTACTGGAACATGGCCATACAGCCCGGAAACCCCTCAACACCCCAATTGTGAAAGTGGATTGAAAGTGCATTATTCTCCATGTGCAGAAGGGGTCTCAGTTCTGAGCTGGTCGATGTGGCTGAAACAGAAAAGGGCATCTTTCGTGTGGCCACATTCTTGAGTACAAAGCTAAGAACAGCGGGGTCAGAAGTTGAAAGTTCTGCCAGAGTGCCACCTTACTGTTTCCTCCCCATGGGAACCTCGTGCCTCTCTTCTCCCTGCACACAATGGCACTTGGAGCAGCTGAGCTAATCGCCTTACAGGGTGAGAATCGCCAGGCTGCCAATATTTAGGTGGCCTTAGGATTGGGGGGGGGGGGGTGAGGCTACCCCTTGGGAGCCAAGGAGTCTGCCCATCTGCATTTGGCAGAGTTAAATTCAGTGACCATGCTTGAAGATAATCATGTTAAAAAGAGTAAAATGTGAGATGACAAATGCGCCGTTTACTGCAGCGTACGCATTCATCGGGTTGGTCCGATGCCTTCTGGCACTGTCTTTGGTTAAACAGGTTTGGCACGCTTTTGAACCACTACAAAAGCCTGCCAAACCTATTTGCCAACAACGAGGCAGGGAAACAGCAGTAGCAAGCACGCTCATGCCCATTTTTAAAGATGGCTCCACTATCCTTTCTTCCGTATCTGCCTTCAGCCAAGGAAAGCCAAAAACTGGAGCACAAATTATTCATATTGAATGTCTCTGCACTGACCGGCTTACTATTGTGTGTGACTTCTGATACCCACAAGGGAAGGGCAGCTCAGGAAAATGACTTAACGGCTTATGCAAAGGTCTGCCAAGTCCCAACAGCTTACAACAACAAACCAAGCTAATGCACCACGAGGAACAGAACATAATATCTTTATGGAATCTGGGAGCCCAGACTCTCTACTCCTCAAATTCAACCCCCGCTTCAAACTCTCTTTTTTTTCCGGAACAAGAGAAAACTGTGGCAGGGGCTCTAATCTTATCTCGCAGGACTCTGTTTAACAAGAGAGGTTTCACGGGAACATGGCACAGAACACAGGACACCTGATAACGTGGAAGAGGACACCTGATAACGTGGAAGACCGTAGCATAGTCTTCAATGGCTTCTGTTCATTTTTCTGCGTACTAGAAGCCATTGGGCTGGGCGGGGACCAGCGAGCTCTTTGCCACTGCCTTTATGAAACCATAAAGTGAAGAGGAGGGATAGGAACAGAGGAGAAATCTTCTCCCTCCCCTCTGTAGTTCCTTGATTCATCCAACCAGCATCTTGTTCCCCAAAACAACCATCCAGGTGCCATCCAGAAAGCCACATAAAGAAGGCATGAATGGTATTGGCTGTGGTTGTCTTTCCAAGTTATCTGACTCTTCAAAGTAGACAGCCTCTGGACACAGACATACCATCTAGCTATCATATCACTATGGCCCCTCACATGCAGAATAATGCACTTTCAATCCACTTCCAATGCACTTTGCAGATGGATTTTACTGTGTGGAAGAGCCAAATCGACTTGCAAACAATGGTGGAAGTAAATTGAAAGGGCATCGTTCTGCATGTGCGGAAGGGGCCCGTATCTGGTGGCACTGAGTCCCACATAGCATTGTGGAAGAAAAGGTTTCTGTTTGCCTTTTCTCAATTTCCTGCCCACCAGTTTCACAGGGTGTATTGTATGAAAGAAGAAGTATTGTATGAAAGAAGAAGAAGAAGAGTTTGGATTTATATCCCCCCTTTCTCTCCTGCAGGAGTCTCAAAGGGGCTTACAATCTCCTTGCCCTTCCCCCCTCACAACAAACACCCTGTGAGGTGGGTGGGGCGGAGAGAGCTCAGAAGAGCTGTGACTAGCCCAAGGTCACCCAGCTGGCGTGTGTGGGAGTGTACAGGCTAATCTGAATTCCCCAGATAAACCTCCACAGCTCAGGCGGCAGAGCTGGGAATCAAACCCGGTTCCTCCAGATTAGATACATGAGCTCTTAACATCCCACCCAATGTATAATTTTATAAACCTTTTTCATGCCCTCCCGTTAACCATCTTTTATTTAAACCTGAAAGCCTCAGATTCCTTCACCTTTTCTCAGAAGAAAGGAGTGCCAACCCTTTAATTGTTTTGCTTGCTTTTTCTGCACTTTTTTCCAGAACTTCAAATGTCTTCTTTTGAGATGGAGGGAACTTTGCACAATATTCCGAATTCGGCCACGCCCCAGGTTTACATAAAGGTATTATGAAACCAGTTATTCTATCCTGAACCACTTTCCTAATAAAACATACTGTTGATTTTTCCTTTTACCTTGAAATAAAACTCTTTGGTTTTGTAATAAAAACATACGCACTATATACTCAGCAACTACATTCTGAGCATTGAACAGAGGATTACAACGCTTTAAAAATGCATTCTGGCTTGCACAGGGGGATAATTTCCCCCAAATGGCAACCCCCTAAGTTTGCCTCGGTGTGAATGCAATCTTCCTTTAGATATTCAGCTGGACCGGTTCGCGACTCCGCCTCTTCCTTTATTTAGCCACCAAATTCAGCCCCACCCCCGCTGAAGATAATCCTCATTTCCTAGAAAAATAGGCCAGAAACCTTGGCAGCAGAATTTGTTTCAAGAGACTGTTTAAGTTAACTCTTTTTTTCGTTCCTGGACATGTAACGTTCGCCGCAGAGGATCCTCTGTCTGAGTTAGTGCTTCTTTCCCGATGGTGACTGAGATACATTTTCTCAGATCTTCCTATCCGTCGGTACCTTTCGCATGTCTGTAAAATGACACTGCGCTCCTTCCCCCTGGGATCAGCTCTGTGAGGCAAAGCAGCCTCTTTAGATTCCAAAAACTAGAAGACGAAAGACCAGGAAGACAGTTGTTTGTTCTGTCTCGAACCAACTTGGAAGAGAATGGCAGCGCTATGGGGGGGGGGAGGTCTTTTTCCCGATCTTGGCAGCACCAGGGCCCCAGATGTCTGAACTGGTGGTAAAAAAAAATGCCATCAAGTTGCAGCCGACCTGTGGAGATCCAACAGAGCTTTCAAGGCAAGAAGCGAACAGAAGTGGTTCGGCGTTGCTTGCCTCTGTGCTGCAACGCTGGAATTCCTTGGTGGTCTCCTGTTCACATCCTAATCAGGGCTAGACCCTGCTTAGTTTCCGAGACCGGCTAGGCTGGGCCATCCGGGTCAGGGCGCTGCCTGTATTGCTGAGGTGATTCCTGCCCTCCAGTTCTTACCGCTCCAGATATGTCAAGCTCACAACCGGCAAAGGGCCCGTAACCGACCTATCACGTATCCACACAGATTCCTCCAATAGAATGGCACTTCCATTTGCAGAAGGGGTGGGTGGCGGCAATTCCTGCCAATCCCCCTGTCCAACGACAGACCCACTCTTTCCCCCAATGCTGTTCTGTACAGCCTCCCACCTCTCGCCCCTGCCGGTCAAAACAGGAGTCAGAAAGTCCTTTACAGAAATCTGTGGCTGACTATAGGCCAGCAGCACTGAGGGAAATAGGTTAAGACAGATCTGAAACCCGAGCGGAGATTCAGATCTGAAATGTCAGGTTTCAAAATTTTCCAGCTGGGAGTCCGAAAATTTGGAGGTCCAAATATCCAGCAGAGGTCTGGAGCTGAGAAACAGCTGGGGAAGAGCATTGGTATGGAGGAACAGGGAGTGGACTATTTAACCCTTCCCACACCCCATACGTTTCTCAAAAGTGCTTTGGAGACACTGGTAGAAGGCAAAGCAGCTTGCGAGAACAAGGGTCAAGGTGGACCACACAGGGTAGCAAAGGGTTAAGAGCTCTTTCACGCTGGACCCTTCCCCTGCCGCTCTGCAGCTGTTCATTGGCTTGTAGGTCCGAAGGCGGGCTTGTCTGAAGACTCCGAATTTTTGCACAACCCTGAAATCTGAGATGCTTTAACGATATTAATAATGTTTGTAGTGTTAATACTAAGACGAAGACTAATAATAGGCAGAGACCTGGCTTCCCAGACCTGGCTTGCTACCAAACATCTAGTCTGGCCCTGAGAATCGCTTAAAAAAAAAACACCCCAACCTGAATCCCATGAATTGTTGACTAACTTTCAGGCAGGGAAACTGCCAAGGCTAGGTTTTTATATCCTGTTTTTCGAAAGCCACAAAGGCTGCAATCCTCGGCACGCTTACTTGGGAGTAAGTCCAATTGAACTGAGTGGGCGTTACTTCTGCAAAACATGCAGCTGATAGCACAGTAGGGGACCAACTTCTACTGAGACCTAATGTCGTCGTCTCTGGATTACTGCATCCTTCATAGCTCACGGCAGCGTGGATGTTAAGCTGTTTGCTTTCCAAAGCAAGCTCCTTTGAAAACACACATGAGACATATCCCCAGATTGTCACTCGTTGTGAATGCAAACTTTCAAGCTCGCTACACATCCTTTCCCCTCACCTGCTAGTTTTTCTTCCCTGCAGGATAAGCGGATTTGGGGGGGAAGTAAACAAGTCCCTCTCCCAAACACGCACATAAACACGCACAAACAGTTTTAATGTGTTCAGCCAAAACTTTACTATTTGATCCTGCCGATTTTATAAACTGACCCTGGGTCCCATCAATTTTGTAGTCAGAAGGGATTCTTTCCCCTAGTCATGTTAGCAATTAGCAGAAACAATTTATCGGTCTGTGTTCGTTATTTGTGGCACACGATGCTTGAAAGATGACCGAGAACCAAACATTTGCCCACCACAGCTGTCCATGGCCAGAACATCCGGAGGCGTTTTAGACTCTAGGCAGGTGACTGGGCTGTTTTAAAATTGGCTTTCCTTTGCTGCATCTGACTCCCTTCCAGATTTTTTTTATTTCAAAAGCTAGAATTTTCATCTTGAGCCCTACTTTCTCCGAGCCGCCTAATCAAAATACCTGATAAACGTTTCTAAAAAAACTTGAAAGTGTTTTTGCTGCGAGTCATGGCAAATGAGCTACTTCCACGAATGTCGCACGCTTCCCCTTTCTTCGGCACACACAGGAAAAAAAGAAACATACTTTGTGCGTGAAGTTGGATGGAGCCACACGACACTGCAAAGAGGGATCGTATTGGCTGCGCTCTGCCGCTGTGTCCCCCAAGGAGGGTAAGTTTCAGCTTTGCTTGAACATCTGAAGCTGATGGTGAATCAGACCGTGGGACCTTTGAGTTTCTATTCTAGAGAGTCTTGGGCAGTGGTGGGAGTTTTCACACCCTGCTTTTGGGGAGAGCCTTCAACTGCTGCCAGAGATTGAACATGCAACCTTCCTGATGCAGGTAGTGAACTGAGCCACGGGTGTGCCCCTCCATTAACAGCTACGTATCATCCTACGAAACATTTCAGGTCAGATTCGGGTCTGTCTGGCTCAGTTAACATCTGCTCTGCCTGGTTCTCAGCATCTCAAGTGTCAAAGGGCCTTTCCCAACATCTGAAATCCTTTCCCCGGAGGAGCCGAGGACTCTGCCGCCAAAGATCTCTCACACGAGGCAGTTCACACAAAAGTATACAATGCGGTCCACCAAAGAAGGCTGCTCAAAGGGCACAACTCCCTGGATACAAAGGTGCCATATCTGATGAAGGAGCCTTTGACTCTTGAAAACTTATACCTTGCAAGTTGCTACTGGACTCTATTCGAGGTGCAGAGGAGTAGCTTTTTGCATGGTTCCTGTCATTTCAAAGGGACTTCCGGAATAGCACCTGTATCCCAAAGCTCTGCCTAGTGTTAACTTCTAAAATAAGATTTGGATTCCAGTTCATCTTAAAGGACCTCATAGGTGCCTTTTTTTCTCATCTCGATAGACCCCATATGGCTGTTGTGAGAATGAAATGCAAGAGGGGAAACCCTTTTATGCCACCTATGAATGATGGGTGAAATTAAACTAGGACAGACCGTTTACAATCCAGACAGCATCAAGCAAAAGGCACTTTGCGCACACTCAGACAACACTCACTGATCCTAACTTAAATCTATCAGCGGTAGCAGAATTGTTCACATTAAAAAGAGGGTTTTTGGGGTGGGGTGGGGAGTCTCAAACTTCCAAATCCAAAGAGCATGCAGAAGATCAGCACTCTTTAAGTCCCACTGGAGAATTCTGTGTCCATTCCACAGATTCAAGACTCAAGGAAATCAATCAGATTTATATTCACAAGCTAAGTTTACGAGAATCACAACCCAGAAACGAAACGGGGGGAGCAGGCCATGCCATGGTTTTGTGCATCTGCCTCTGTCTTCACAGATTAGACAAAAGCACAGCGGATGGCTCTATCAGTGGCTACTAAAATCATAGCTAAGTGAAGCCTCCATGTGCTGGGGCATGTACCTTTGATGACCGGATGTTTGGGATGCACAGCAAAGGTGCCTGTTGGCTTCACGTCCTGCTTACGTGACCTTATAAGGACCCTTTTATTGATTGGCCTTTGACCCGGCGGGCCTTTGGCTCAACCTAAGAAGGGGTTTCCTGAACCTCACAAGAGCTTCAGTTCTTTTTTTACAGAAGTGTCGGATGGGTCTCAACAAGCCCAGTCCTTCGGCTGAAAAAAGCAGAAGCATCGAGTGTCACGGAGGGACGCAGAAAAATCACAGCGTTATTTTGTGAAAACATATCCAGCTCTGTCGTAAACTGCGGGAAGCACTTTGTTCCAAGAACACACAAGTGGCACGCAACTGCACTGCCTCCCAGGGGAGAGCAGCGTTTTGGAACGAGGGGCAAACGCCGTGGAAAAAGTGGCACTCCTTAAACCCAGGGGTGCCCAGCACAGCCGATTTTGCCACCCAGGGCACGGCAGGATCTATCTCTTAAGCACATTTTCCACCGTCTCGGTTTGCCCCTCTTGGAGGCTATTCAGGCACAATTTCTGTGGCTCCAGATGGGACTTTATGTGCCAGTGTGGCCACTGCACAAACAACTGTTGTGGCGCTTCTCTTCAGAAACCCCCTAAAGCTGAGATGCGACATCAACCTGCTGGAAGCATCGCACTTTATCTGTCACCTGCAGCTTTAGGAAACACGCTCTGCACAGGCTTAGGAACAACTTTGTGAGTGGCTAACCCCTGCCAGGACCTTGGCGTTCCCAGAATGGCTTTTTAGAGTTTTACCTGTTACCTTAGGAGGAGAGCATGCCCCCTCCTTTCCGCCCTCCCTAAAAACGACTTGACCATTCCGGACTGGTAGTCCCGGAGGAGGGCGACGCCTCTGGGGCCAGCTCACCTGCCTGCAGCGCACCTGGCGCGGGGGCTTCCCCCACTGGCGCCCTCCCACCCCTGCAAGCTTGCGGCAAGAGCGCACCCAGGCGGCGAGGGAGGTCAGCCCGGGTCTCCGGCAGCGCAGCCTTTGCAGGGCATCTCCCCCCAAACGCCCCCCACGCCCGGAGCTCGGCAGCCTCCGCCTTACCTCCTTGCCACGAAGCCGGGAGGCTGGAGAGCCCGAGCCAGGCGACTCCGCGGAGGAGGAGGAGGAGGAAGGAAGCAGGCGCCCGCCGCGTGGCCATCATCCCCTCTCGCCGCAATGCCCGCGTCTCCTGGCAGCCGGCGCCGTTTTATCCCCGGCGCTCGCTCCTGCTGCTGGATCGCGGCTGCCGAGGATGGAAGGGGAAGGGACGGCGGGGAGGAGGAGGAGGAGCAGGAGCAGGGGAAGGGCTCGGGACGCGACGTCAGTGGGAAAGGGCAACGCGCCGGGGCTGCCTGCCCGAGCCCCGTCCCAGGCCCGGGCCCGGTCCCCAGCCCCGCTCGCCGCCTGCCAAAAGGCCGCGCCGCTGCCAAGACAGACAGCAGCCAGCCCACGGGAGGCCAGGCGAGGCAGCCCCGCCGCCCACAGAGGGGAGGGGGTCGCACTGATGCCCCGCTTCTCTCTCCTGGGAGGAGAGGCCAGGCGGCTTACAAAACTCCGTTCCCTGCCTCTCCCCTCAATAGGTACCTTGTGAGGCAGGCGGGGCGGGGAGAGTTCCGAGAGGACTGGGATTTAGCCCCAAGGCAGGAATGTAGGAGTGGGGAAACAAACCTGGTTCACCACAGAAGAAGAAGAAGAAGAAGAAGAAGAAGAAGAAGAAGAAGAAGAGTTTGGATTTATACCCCCGTTCTCTCCTGCAGGAGACTCAAAGGGGCTTACAATCTCCTAGCCCTTCCCCCCTCACAACAAACACCCTGTGAGGTAGGTGGGGCTGAGAGAGCTCTGAGAAGCTGTGACTAGCCCAAGGTCACCCAGCTGGCATGTGTGGGAGTGTACAGGCGAATCTGAATTCCCCAGATAAGCCTCCACAGCTCAAGCGGCAGAGCTGGGAATCAAACCCGGTTCCTCCAGATTAGATACACAAGCTCTTAACCTCCTACGCCACTGCTGCTCTCCATTCCCTGCCTCTCCCCTCAATAGGTACCTTGTGAGGCAGGCGGGGCGGGGAGAGTTCCGAGAGGACTGGGATTAGCCCCAAGGCAGGAATGTAGGAGTGGGGAAACAAACCTGGTTCACCGAAGAGGAGAAGAAGAAGAAGAAGAAGAAGAAGAAGAAGAAGAAGAAGAAGAAGAAGAGGAGGAGGAGGAGGAGGAGGAGGAGGAGGAGATGATGATGATGATGATGATGATGATGATGATGATGATTTTGGATTTATATCCCACCTTTCTCTCATGTAAAGAGACTCAAGGCAGTTTCAAAGCTCCTTTCTCTTCCTCTCCCCACAGCAGACACCTTGTGAGGTAGGTGGAGCTGAGAGAGTTCCCAAGGACACCCAGCAGAAATGTAGGAGTGTGGAAACACATCTGGTTCACCAGATAAGCCTCTGCCACTCCGGTGAAGGAGTGGGGAATCAAACCCAGTTCTCCAGATTAGAATCCACCCGCTCTTAACCACTACACCATGCTGTTCTCTCTTTCAAGAGTCTCAAAGCCACTTACAATCACTTTCCCTTCCCCTCCCTACAACAGACACCTTGTTAGGTAGGTGAGGTTGAAAGAATTCTGAGAGAACTGTGACTAGTCCAAGGTCACCCAGCAGGCTTCATGTGGAAGAGTGGGGAAGCAAACCTGGTTCTCCAGATCAGAGTCCACTGCTCACTTATTAGATGTAGGACTGCATTGACTTATATTGCACATTTCTGCTTTTAGTCTCAGTGAGAAAGGCAGGGGTTTGAATGGCAGGCACCTTTTAAGAGTGGAAGGGGGAGAGATTTGGGGTTTGCTATTTTACTTGCATTTTAATTGAAAATGTTTTTAATTATTGGTTTTAACTATTATTGCCTTGAACCACAAGGAAAGGAAGGATATAAATGTATAGATAGAATATAATTAAATGACTGATTAAAATCAGAGACCCACTTCACTCCTCGAATCTTACTTGTTGAGTCTCTGCACAAGTCACTGTCCTGGGTGTGTGAAGAATGCAACAGACAAAAGGGAAACCATCTTAGAGGCCCTTTCCCCACTTACCTTAAGCCCCGCGCTACTCTCCTCAAGTAGTGCGGGGTCCCGGGGCACTCCCCACTACAGGGGCGGCGACAGCACAGCTGCCCCAACGCTGCCGCTCTCGCGCCCCCTCAGCGCGCGGCATCCCTGGCGCTCCTCAAAACGGCGCCTTTTGATGACCCCATGCAGAGCGGGGTCATCAAACACTTCTCCCTTTAAACACTTCTCCCTTTCTCCCTTCCGCAGCGGGGTCGTGAGGACGCCCGGGCGCGCGCCAGAGATGCCGGGCGCTGAGAGCAGCATGCAGCAAAGGGTGGTCAAAGGTAAGTGGGGAAAGGGCCTAAGTTGCAGGAGGAATGTTTTAAAGGGAGAAGTGTTTGGCATGACACAACTGAATTTGCTAGCCCAATTGGATTGGCCAGATGACTCTACTTGTATAGCCCACTGTGATGCCACCCCGAAAGTGAAGCTACTCTGGAAAGAACCCTGCCCATCTGGTTCTTCCTCCTACCAAATTGAACGGAGACATCTGCCCATTCCTAGTTCAGCTGGTTTCCTTCCGGCTGTCTGACACAAGGCATATCCATTTGAGGAGGTGTGTCTTCTAATGCTTTTGGTAGCACTGATTACATTTTGAAATGCTAAACGGGTTGAGTTGCTTGGAAGGAAGAGGTTGTATGAAGCTAAAAAGCCACAAGTCAAAGGTTTTTGACATTTCAGTGGGGATACGGAACGCTTGCTGGATCACAAGAAAACGCAGATTTTGAGAAACTAGGATTTTTTTTTGATGATACATACAATCAGAATACATTCGCTTTTCAGAGAGTGCCCAGCCAAGTTTGATTTTGAGAGTCAGCTCTGCCCTGGAAATTCATTTCCACAACAGAACTTACAACTCCCAATTTACTCCTTGAGAAACCAATAAATACGTCACCCAAGAACAAATGCAAAACAACAAAAACAGAAAATATTTTGTGGCACTTAAACATTAACAAATCAGGTTCTGCTTTCGGGATCTCAAATGATAATACATTTGCTGGTCTTCAAAGTTCCACAGGATTCTTGGATTTTTGCAGCAAAAAGCAGAGCTTTCCCAGTAGAATTTATTATCTATCTTGGAAGTGCATCTGAGCAGGTGCAGAGATTTTTTTTAATAATGGCCAGCCCCAACAAATTAAGGCAGCAAGTTTTGTTGGTATGATATTTCCTGGCATGTTCCACCTTCATAATCTCCTTCAATGAAGGGAATGATTTCACAATTTCTGGCCATTGCCCTTCCTGCTTGAAAAAAACATATATTCCACATATACACATCATAACCACTGTGCGTTAAAAATAAAGTGACCAGATTTTTTTTTTAAAAAAAGCGGGATGCTGCCGCAGTGCCTTCTGGGGCGCTTCCCTGTCTACAGCCCAGGGAGCGCCGCCGCAAAAGGCAGTGTTGAAGCCCGGCGGGACGCGGGACACATCACGCAAAAGCGTGAGTGTCCCGCGAAAAGCGTGATGGATGGTCACTCTAGTTAAAAACCATACAACATACATATCTGAGGGACTGCATATCTGAGGGACCGCGTTTCCCCGTATTGCCCCGTCAGGTCCCTCCATTCCCTGTTGGAGATCCCTGGCCTGAAAAACATCTGGCTGGCCTCCACGAGGGTCACGGCTTTTACTGCCCTGGCCCCTACCTGGTGGAATAAGCTCCCTTGGGAGATCAGGCAGGCCCTGTGGCTTACAAGGTTTCTGCAGGGCCTGCAAGACGGAGCTATTCCGCCAGGCATTCCGATCTGGCCAGCTGGGTTGATTGCGGCATTTGACCTCCATCTTGGCCTCCTGTGGGTATGGAGGGGGTGGGGTTTTTTTGCCATCTGTTGCTGCTACTGTTAATTGATTTTACTGTACTATTGTTATGGCTGTTTTTACTGTTTTAATTGTTTGCCGCCCTGAGCCCTGCAAGGGAGGATGGAATATTAATTGAATATAAATAAATACATAAATAATATATAGTACAAACAAATGGACAAAAACAACCATTTAAAAAGGGGAGAGAACTGAAATAATTGACCAAAAAAAAAAGAGTATAGAAAGAAACAAAACAACAGGGAATATTACTTGCTTCAGTTTATGAATTAAAGCATCGGGCATAGTTTGGCAGGATAAAACTGTGTGACCGGTCAGTACCCCAGGTGCCACAATCTAGCCCAGACACCAACCTGAAGTGGTAAAAAGCTGTTGTTGTCCTTTGACGAAGTTCGCTTAAAAAAATTGCAATCTCAAGAAAAGCTCCAATTTATGAGCTTTGATAAATCATGCAAATTAGGCAACAATTTTGGACACCTTCCCCAGTTTTGTGTACTAATCTGTAGCAGTGTGGAAACATTGTGGTCTTTCTTAGGCCCCTTCCGCACATGCAGAATAGTGCACTTTCAATCCACTTTCAATGCACTTTGCAGCTGGATTTTACTGTGTGGAATAGCAAAATCCACTTGCAAACAATTGTGAAAGTGGATTGAAAGGGCATTATTCTGCATGTGCGGAAGGGGCCATAGTCATGGGGAAGTGTGTGTGGCTAAGGGACAAGATCTCCAGTCAACCATGCTGAAAATCTTATTTGACTTCCTGAGATTTTAGAAGGTAACGCGACCACATTCTAAGAATATTCTCATTGTCCTGAGGGCTAGAACCTTGCTTTTTAAAAGAAGTCCAGAAGTCTGTAGAAGCAAAATGTTATGATTGATTCCAAACCCTTTGACACTTCTGTTCTCCTGCAGAATGGCAGAATACAACAAATGGCCCATAATGCTTTCCTTGGCCTTGATGGCCTTGATGCCATTTTGCCTACCCTCTGCTTCTGAGTTGTATCTGCAACCTCCATTTCGGGAGCTTGCATGCTGCCTTGGGGGGGGGGGGGGGGGGGGGGCGGGGGTTTTATTTTTTTTTTTTTCTTTTGGCTAAAATTAAAAAAGGAGAAGCCCCATCAATCCCTCAGAAATGCTGGCGGGGGAATGGTCGGAACCGCTCCTGTGTGGGTGGGGGAAGGCGGAGAGGAGGAGAAAACCTGAAGCAAGTAAAACAGACATTAGTCTACTTCACTTCCCCTGAGCAGACAGGTAAAAAGTCATGCTTTACCCACTTTCAGAAACCACAGGAATTACCTGATCTGAGGCACAGTGAGTTCAGGAAAGGGGAAACGTGTGCCCAATCAAGAATCTGACCTGAATGGAATGGAATGGAATGGAATGTACGCCCATTGTGGGCAGACCACAAGTGCATAAACACCCTGTTTGCTTTGACAATCGAGTCTTACACATGCCCACCATATCACACCAGAAGTCGATTCCATTTAGGACGGTTCATTCTGACCAGCAGTCTCAGGCAGAGGAAGATCTTTCCCATCCCCTGATACCTGGATAAGAGATCAAAGTCTGCACTCCACCCATGAACCAGCCACAGTCCCACAACCTAAAAGGGAAAAATATTATTTTCAAGGCTAGAGAAATACTTTCAGTATCTAGTGCCAGTCTTACATTGGGCAGAACAAATCTTTCCACATGTGCTGGCTCCAGCACTGATTTCCTTCATGCCCAGACAGCTGAACAGGTGACTTCAGTTTTCCTCCCAGATACACGTATTTTTCTGTGCCAAAATTGCTGAAGTGTACAGAACAAACAGGAAGTGGCACTAGACTTTTCTGCCCTCCATGAATATTGTGGGAGAGAGAGGAATTTTTCTCTCTCTTCAATGCCAGAACTTGTATTGGACCGACCAAATGGCTTTGTTACATTTGGGACAGACTGTTTTAAGTACTTCTTACCATGATGCATAGGTGTGGAACTCTCTGCCGCAAGCCGCAGAGATGTCTACTGGAAGAAAAGTTTGGGGACAGTTATGGAGGAGACAAGCTCTATCAACGGTTCTGAGCTGTCGTATTTTAGGATTGGATGAGACACAAAGAGGAAGTTGGCTTCACCATTGGACATTACCTCCTGTTGCTAACAGCTGCTTCTGCACAGAAGATTTCCTGCACCCCAGCTCTTAAGCAGGAATGGCGGTTTTCAGAGCACTGGCATGATATCATGATTTTCATTCCATGGTTCCTGGAAAGATGGGAGTCAAACCAGGTTTCACCAAGTGTGGACGTGAAGGTGGAAATTTCTCCACCCTCCCTACCTGCATCTGACACTAGTTTCCCTCCTTATCTCATCCAACTTTCCATTTCTGCAATAGCACCCCTACTGGGCTTTTTGCTAGCTTATTTATTTTTTCAAATGATCAACAGGTGTAACACTTTAGTGATTTATCTACTACGGGTTAAAAAAAAACCTTGCAAAAAGCATTTCAACAATAAATGCATCACGGGGACAATAACTTCATAACGGGGAATCATCCCTGAAGCAACCAATCTGTCTCCTATCCTGCCCCTAAATATAGATATTATTGTAATATTGCTCCCCCCCCCTCCCCCAGCAGCACCTATGTTACATTTCCAAGACTAGGGACCGGAGAGATCACAGCGTGTCATTCTGCACTGGGTGGCAAACTCATATTTGACAGATTCTGTAATCAAACCCTCTAATTTTTTTTGGGGGGGGGAGAGAGATGTGCCACCCTTCGACGCAGACTCCTTTCCACATCTGGAACGCCACTCAATGCAGAAGATTGTGGGGTGTGTTTTAGGGCACTTCCGCACATGCAGAACAATGCAATTTCAATCCACTTTCAGTGGACTTTTAATAATTCTTTGCAAGTGGGTTTTGCTATTCCGCACCGTAAAATTCAGCTGCAAAGTGAATTGAAAATGGACTGAAAGTGCATTATTCTGCATGTGCAGAAGTGCCCATTCCAAATAGGGGTGGGGCTCTAGCCAGGCCCCACTGTGGCTCTGTGTAAAAAGTGAATTGGAGGGTAAGCTAGCCAGTTTTTCAGCCTGGCCCCTCTCCTGTGTCTTTAGCAGCTACTGGGCTGTGTTTATTGCATCGCTGTGAAAAAATCCACATGGTGATTGAAGCACATTCAGCCTCTGTTAATGACTCAGAAGCATTATTTCCTGGCTGGTTGGCAACCTTACCTGCAAAGGCTATGCCCCAATGGGGGAGGGGGGGGAGATGATTAATAATCTTGCCATCCAGGAAGCCTTGAAAATTTCAGAAATGGGGCAGAAAGTTCTGTCAAATTCCAGCAAAGTCATAGCAACCCCCTAAAGTTTTCAAGGCAAGAGATGAACAGAGGTGGTTTTGCCATTACTTAACTCTACATAGCAACCCTCAACTTCCTTGGGGTCCCCCATCCCAGTATTAACCAGGGGCAGCCCTGCTCTGCTTCTAATGTCTGATGAGACCAGGCTAGCTTGGGTCATGCAGGTCCAGACCAGCAAAGAAACTGTGTTGCGTTTGACTTCCGGTGACGCCAGCAAGGGGCTTGCAAGGAACGCAAGAAGCAGAGATGGTTTGCCATTGCTTTCCTCTGCACTGTTCTTCCAAGTACCAACCCTGCTTAGCTTGCAAGATCTGGAAAGGTTGGGTTATACCATTCCACCTTCCTTCCCCTAGCTAGAAATAGCAGCCCGCAGATTCTCAAGAAAAAAACATGTTTGGGGCTTCTTTGCACCTATAGGTGGCGCTAATGATACAATGCTTTCCCAAGTCGTACACCTGCTTTAAGGAAGGACACGTCAGGCCAACATTCATAATTACTCGACTCACGACATGAACACGTCCAGCTAAAAGTGTTCCAGTGTTTTAGGAGCTGAGTGCTGTTTCCCTGAAGTGTATGTGGCAGCCATGAAAAGGCATTGTGTAGAGATTGTCGGAAAAAGGTGCTCAAAAATAGTCGGGATTTCTAGATCTGTGGTATAGCCAGATTTGCAATATTGGATACAGCTCTGATCGCTGTATCTCAAAGATGAAGAAAGACAGGAGAACATTGTAGAAAATTGTGAGGGGAAAGAACTTTCCCCAGCAACCCTCAAATTATCCTGTGAAACTGACATAGGTGCAGGAAAGTTGGAAGGTGATACTTCACCACCATAATGTATATATAATTCATGAAATTGTTTTGCACAAAATGCAAGGACAGTATTTTAGCTAAGCTGGCTTTAAAAGGGGGTTAGAGGAAGCATGAAAAGACAAGTCCATGAATGAGTCCTAATAGTTAAATAGAACCTCTGTGTTCGAAGGTGGTCGACTTTTGGTTGCTACGGGGAGGAGAAGGGAAAGATTTGCCCTGTTTCTGATAGGCCTTCCATAAGAACATAAGAACTAGCCTGCTGGATCAGACCAGAGTCCATCTAGTCCAGCATTCTGCTACTCGCAGTGGCCCACCAGGTGCCTTTGGGAGCTCACATGCAGGATGTGAAAGCAATGGCCTGCTGCTGCTGCTGCTGCTCCTGAGCACCTGGTCTGCTAAGGCATTTGCAATCTGAGATCAAGGAGGATCAAGATTGGTAGCCATAGATTGACTTCTCCTCCATAAATCTGTCCAAGCCCCTTTTAAAGCTATCCAGGTGAGTGGCCATCAGAACTTAAAACTGGAAGGAAAGTATTACTTTAGCTGTGCAGAAGTTCTTCAAGGCTACTTCTTTACTTCCACTGCAAGTCTCACTGATCAGCGACATAAAATGATGAAACCCTCAGCGCTGTAACTGCTTCGGATGTGTTCACGCTTCATGTTGCTGGAGAGTATCTTTGCCACTGGGTCTTGTCTCAGATTCTCATGACTGGTAAATTCTTAGGCATGGAATACACATGGAACAGAAAGAGAAATGATAGCGCAAGCTCACATGGTAGGGAAAGGAAAGTGCCATTCTCAACATTTCCCAGTGTAGTTGTGTGCACGGAGTGCCTTCAAGTCACTTCCAACTCATGGCACCCTTTGAATCAACATCCTCCAAAACGTCCTGTTGTTAACAGCCTTGCTCAGGCCTTGCAAACTACGGGCCGTGGCTTCTTTTATAGCATCAGCCTATCTTATACTGGGTCTTCCCATTTTCCTGTTGCCTTCAATATTGCCTAGCATTGTTGTCTTTTCCAGTATCTCTTCTATTCCCATTATGTGACCAAGGTACCACAGCCTCATTTTAGCCATTTTAGCTTCTGGGGACAGTTCAGGCTTGATTTGATCGAGAGAGTGCTAGATTTGATCTAGAACACGCTTATTTGGTTTTCGGCAGTCTACAGTATCCATCACACTCTCTTCCAAAACCATCTTTCAAAAAAATCTACTTGCTTCCTGTCAGGTTTTTTTTTTTTAATGTCCAGCTTTCACACCTATACATAGTAACAGGGAATACCCATGTGGTAACTCCGGGCAAATAAAATGTCTATATTTATTGGCCTCCACGTGGCAGCTGAAGAAATCCTGGGGTTATAACTGTAGGGGACAGAGACTAGGTCATTGGGTATAAATGGTCACTTTGGAAGGAGAATCTTATGGTGTTATACCCTACTGAAAACGCTCCCTTTCCCAAACTTCGCCCTCCTCAGGTTCCACTCCAAATCAGGTATTTCCCAATCTGGAACTAGTAACCCAAGGGAGAAAGGTTATTTCCTAGATCTTTACAAGTTATAAGGTTCTATCCTAGCCTTTTACTTGATGTGTTGGTATACAGTGGAACCTCGGTTTTCATTGGTAATCCGTCTGAAAAGAATTGATGAAAACTGAAACTGATGAAAACCAAGGCAATCTTTTCCAAAGGAATCATTGCAAATCCAATTAATCCGTTCTAGGCACTCCAAAAAACATACCAAAAACACATGTTTTGGTGAATAAACAGTGTTTAATGCTGAAAACAGGAACAAACAATAACACTAGGACCAGCTTCAGAGCCAGTAGACCAATGTCGCACCAGAAAGCTGTCCAAAGAGGTCTGTTTCTGACGCCTCTTTAAGATTTGTCTGAAATGGGGCAAGACATTGTCATTAAACAAGTTGCAGATACGGCTTGCAACAGCTTTGTCCGGGTGATTTTTCTCCACAAACCCCTGCACCTTACTGCAAATTGATGAAAACCGAGGCAAATCGATGAAAACCAAGACAAATTTTTCACTGAAAAAATAAATGAAAACCGAAATCGATGAAAACCGAAACCGGTGAAAACCGAGGTTCCACTGTATTAATGAACACTCATTGCGGTGGAACACTGCAAAGTATAATCCTGTCCCGGCAGTCACTTTTCTACCACCTCAACACACAACTGTTTTTGGTTATATAGACTAGGCCTCATTCTCTCCCAGTCCAAATCGAAAATCCCCTTCTGTTCCCAGATGGACTATTTTAATACAAGAGAGAGAAATGCTACAGAGCAGATGACTGTTATAGTTCCTAAACTTGGGTTGAGGAACAGACAGGCTTTGGCTGGCTCTTTCAAGCAGCCTCCATCCCCGACGAGAAAGAAGCCATACGCTTCTCCATTTAGTGGGAGAAAACAGGGACCGATTTATGACGCCCTGTTTCTCAATAGCTAAAATCATAAACAGAATCCCCTTTCCCAGTACACATCAATAACCACAGAGCCAGTTAACTCATCAACCAACTATCCTACTCAACGCAAAAGCCAAGAAAAGTTATAAAGGCATGAAGGTCCTCCCCCTATGACGTCACTTCCTTTGTAAGAGTCTGCACCAATCCCATGCTATAAAACAAAACCTTAGCAGCCTGTCATTCTCTTTAACCAACTTTTCACTTTTAGTAGCCAGCAGAGGAGGGGATGCTGGTAATTCATTTTCTAGAAAATGCGTTTGAAAAAAAAACTGGCAAGAATTGTGCCCATTGTGTATTTAATTTGCTACATCTTTATTTCATTTTTTTTGAAATTCCTTTGGCAAGCAGGCTTTGGTGTTTTGCAAAGCTTCTTCGAGGGAAGATGCAGGGTGAGGGGTGGATTTTCCATGGCTGCTGAACCCTGGGTAAAAGGGTAGCATCTCAGAATGGGTTGGAGGGGGGGGGGGCGTGCATTCCTGCATCACAAACCAAAACAAGTCATTTTCTCCTGCCACACGCACGCAAACACATTGCAGCAAATCATCTGATGATCAATAAGGGTGTGTCTATGTGCTCGCAAAACCTAGAACTTTTCTCCCCCTCGACTTGTTAATCCTGTTTAGGAAATGTTTGGATTATGGGAGGTGGGGGGGGGTGGAGCATGTCGGGGAGGTGGAGTTTGGAGAGGGAAGGGACCTTAGCAGGGTATAATAGCATAGGGTACAGTCACCAAAACCGGCCTTTTCTCTAGGGAAAGGGATTTGAGCCATCTGGAGATCTGTTGCAATTGAAGAAATCTCCAGCCCTTCCCTGGGGATTGGCAACCCTATCTCCCCTGCATCTGGCATAAGTAGGCAGGATTTCTTGGTTGGGTTGTAATTTGCAGGGGCATCCATATTCCAATGAGCTTGTAATTTTAGTTTTGCGAAATGTCTAGTGTCTCTGAGCATAAGCTGAGTTCCCCTCTACAAGGGAAACACTGAATTTAAAACTGAAAGAGAGAGGAAGGAAGAGAAGTATTTTGGAACTGGGGAGAAGCTTTCCCTCCAAATATACTTTGGAGTCGTTCAGTACACGTCAAAGAAGGCCAACTGACTCGGAAAGGACCAAAATGAGGTTACTCCCTCCTTAGTGCTTCCCTAGAACTCATCTACATTTTTAAAAAATGCCTGGCTTCTCCCAAACACTTTCTCTACATTGAGGAAGAATTCCTTCACTCTTTGGCCGATTTCACACAACATGTTTGCTGTGTGGTGGGGGCGAATGTCTGCTGCAGCAAGATTTCTTGTACGGACATATTTCTTCAAGCCCCACTTTCACTGTTCACTCTCCCCGTGGCAAGCAAGACCACTTCTAGCACAATTTCAATTTTGCTTCACTGCCAGACTGGGGAGACCTGCTGGTGAGCACAGCTTTGCCCTGGAGATCTTCCCTCTGCCCACAGGCAGTTGATTTTGCACGCCTTCTCCCGCACCACCCCTCCATGCTTCCAGCTCCTTCCTTTTTCTCTCAGTGCTAATATCAAGAAATCTAGAAATTGATATACTAACAACAGAGAGGACATTTGTAAGGAACGGTGCAAGCTTCTCTCTAGTGGTTAAGAGCAGGTGTACTCTAATTTGGAGGAACTGGATTTGATTCCCTGCTCTGCCACTTGAGCTGTGGAGGCTTATCTGGGGAATTCAGATTAGCCTGTGCACTCCAACACATGCCAGCTGGGTGCCCTTGGGCTAGTCACAGTTCTTTGGAGCTCTCTCATCCCCACCCACCTCACAGGGTGTTTGTTGTGGGGAAGGGGGAGGGAAAGGAGATTGTAAGCCCCTTTGCGTCTTCTTACAGGAGAGAAAGGGGGATATAAATCCAACTCTTCTTCTGTTCTGGAATTCGCGTTGGTTTGTTTGTTGGTGGGTGTACCAATAAAGTAAACGGTGCGCTGGAAGAGGGAGGACAGTAAATAGCCATTCAAATGAACACTTGCGATCTTTGTGACTATCCTTTGCCCAAAGGCAAGTGCTGTTTGGAAAATGAGGTGCTTTCTCAGTCCCCCACCAAAATGACTTCCCAAGCTGGGTTCTGCCAGCTCCAGAGCCGAGTATCCCCTTCCAGTCCTACCCTGGTTCTGGACTGCAGTTTTCATTCATTCCTTGCAAAGGGAAAGAGTTCCATTCCAGCCCATCCTCCCAATTTGGGGTTTTCATTTGTCCTTTCAACTCAAGGCTTCAGGTCCATCTCCCACCTGCCCCTTGCCTATCCCCCTTTGATTCTCAGGCACAGATCTGCCTATCCAAATGGAGAGACTGGAACCAGAGGCCAGGCAGACAAACTGCGCTGCAGGCTCTGGGTTGCCTTCTCGCGCGTAAACAGAGAAATTCAAGGAGAGCCCGCTGTGAGTCCACTGTGCAGTGAAGAGGCCCGAGGAAAGTGTTCTTGCATCATCGGCCTTCAAGTACTATCTGAAGGGTGAAATGGCTATAAGTGAGAGCAGAGTCCTTTTTCTTTTTGTCCTTCAGCTTATGCAGAGTCGGATTTATACCTGAGTTTAAAAAGTTACGGCATAAGGCCCCAGGACACGAGGGGCCTTCAGATTCAAAACCAACTGACTATATTTCAAGTTCGACGCATTTTTGGGGGCAAAGCTATGAGGTCTGTTAAAAATGACAGGGTTTGACGCTTCAACGCGTCTTCGTTTGTCCCGATTTTATCAGAGCAGCAGAGAAGATGGCGGAGGGAGAGATCAGATGACTGCAGTCACCTGATTGAAGGGAGACTCTGGGATTTCCTTGGGAATTGGCTGCTTCGTCTGGAATCAGCTGGGAGACCTCAACATACATGCATTCAGGTTCACCAAATGCTCCCACGGAAAAAATCACTAGCCCCTTTCACAGCGTGGCAACAACAAACAGCACTCGTCTGTGCTCTGTCATAGGAGATGGCCGTCACGTCTGCATCCGGGCTGTAACGTGCAGGTACACACTGCGCCAATACATGCACGTCACGCTAATATCCGGACCGATCTAGCTAGAATTTTTTTCTTGACAGCTCCGGCAACTGATCCGGAGGTTACGACACCGGCTGGCCTTATCTCAGAGAAGTGTGCCTGTCTCTAATTAGGAATTGAACACTGTCTAATGAAACATCGACGCACGCCTGTGTTGAAGTAGCGTGCACAGACCCCACTGCAAGGCCCGTTTGGGGCTTTGAAAGGGAGACACCGGAGAGCACATATTAAGAATCGTTGCAAAGGAAACGCTAAGCCATTGGCTCCCTTTGGCGATAAAGCACCTTTTAAAAGACGCTTCAGGGGCCAGCCTGCGGGGGCTTCTAGCCAGATGTTCGCAAATCCAGCTGTTGAGCGCCTGGCCGTATTCCTCAGGTCACCAGCCACGCAGTAATTGAGGTGCCCTCGGTTAGAGACAGCCTCTGCCTTTGTGCGCTCCAAGGGCCCCTGAGTGTCGCTTTGTTTGTCTCTTGAGTGGATTTCTATCTTTCCCTCTTGGCTCCGGGTGACTCCAGATGGCCTGTCTGAGCGGAAATGCAGATTCTGCTTCTGAATGAACGCAGGCTGCAGGTCTCTTGCCCCCCCACCCCTTCTTGCGCAGCTGTGGTACGATATTACGAAACCTGGCAAAAACAAACCATGTCGAGAGCCCCGAGGCAGGTTGATGGTGTTGGAAGTGCGTGCTAGGGGCTGTACACAGGAACACACAAGTTGTGCGGGCCCTCCTTGCTGGAGAGAAAGAAAGGGATGGCGGGGGAGGGATTGGAATGGGGGGAGCCACGGGGTTGGGTTCAGGGTGTGTGAGGTAGTGGGAGGCTGTCCCTGAAGGAGCCGTAGGGAGGAAGGAACAGAGACAGGGTGAGACCAAGAGTCAAAGGTGGCCGGTTGAGCTGAGCTGGGACGAAAACAAGGGATACGCCGTAGCTTTGGCATGTTCCAAACCCTGACGCCTGCAGCTTATGAAAATGTTGACTGGCCCCCTTTTGAGCCCAGAATCTCCAATGCTCCACTACTATATCCCAGAGAGTCAGCGTGGCGTTGTGGTTAAGAGCAGGTGGATTCTAATCTGGAGAACCGGGTTTGATTCCTCACTCCTCCACCAGAGCGGCAGAGGCTTATCTGGTGAACCAAATGTGTTCCTGCTGGGTGACCTTGGGCTAGTCACAGTTCTCTTGGAACTCTCTCAGCCCCACCTACCTCACAAGGTGTCTGTTGTGGGGAGAGGAAGGGAAAGGAGTTTGTAAGCCTCTTTGAGTCTCCTTACAGGAGAGAAAGGTGGGGTATAGATCCAAACTCCTCCTCCTCCTCCTTCTCATTGACCCTTTTATGAGAGTTTTATGCCCTCCAATATTTGATGGCAGAAAACAATAGCAACAAACGTGTTTTAGACTGTGCTGGACAGCAATTCTGAGATGTGGAATGGTATGGCATAGATCGATCCCACCAGATCTCCGAAGCTAAGCTGGGTCAGTATTCGGAAGGGAGACATCCAAGGAAGTCTTTGCAGAGGAAGGCAATAGCAACCATTGCCTGCCTCTGTGTACACAACCCCAGTGCTTTTCATCCCACAGTAGCTGCAACAGGGGGGCAATAAAGGGGCTGGAGCTGGGGGGCTTAATTGCCGAGCCTGTAATGTAGGTCACTGGGGCGATCACCTGCTGAGCCATTATCAGGCCCAACCGGGTAATTCCCCCACACAAACACCACTGTTCAGGATCAGGGAAACAGTTGAACACTGAGCTGGCCAGCATGGGGTCACCCCACCCCAAACTCCACATGGAGTTCAAAGCAGGGTGGGCCTGTTTGATGCTGGGTCGGGTCCAGCTTCAAGCCTGCAGTTTAAAGCTCAACAAAAGCCATGCTGAGCTCAGGATCAAACTGACAGTTGAGCTGACCAGCTCCAGCTTTATACTGTTGACACCTGACTAGAGGTGGAAGGGGGGGTGTGGAAGCGGTCAACCTGACTGCTCAATTCGATCCTGGGCTCAGCATGGCTTGGGTCAAGCTTTAAACTGGAGGCTTGAAGCTTGAAGCAACATCAAGAGATGCTACTAGCCCTGCTTAGCGTCTAAGATCTGATGCGATTGGGCTAGCCTGGGCTATCCAACTCCAGGTCCTTTCCATAAGTCCTCCCAATGCCATTTTCCTCTGCCCCAAGTCTCTGCCTGCCTGCCTGCCTGCCTGCCTGCCTGCCTGCCTGCCTGCCTGCTGATTTTGCACTCTCTCCTCAAGACCACCTCCATGCTTCCAGCTCCTTCCTTTTTTCTCTCGAAGTGCTAATATCCAAGAAATCTAGGAAATTGATATACTAACAACAGAGGACATTTGTAAGGAAGCGGTTACAGCAAGCTTCTCTCCTATTAGTGGTTAAGAGGCAGGTGTACTCTAATTTGGAGGAACTGGATTTGATTCCCTGCTCTGCCACCACTTGAGCCTGTGGAGGCTTATCTGGGGGAATTCAGATTAGCCTGTGCACTCCCAACACATGCCAGCTGGGTGCCCTTAAGGCTAGTCTGGCAGATTCTTTGGAGCTCTCTCATCCCCACCCACCTCACAGGGTGTTTGTTGGGGGGGGGGGGGAGGGAAAGGAGATTGTAAGCCCCTTTGCGTCTTCTTACAGGAGAGAAAGGGGGATATAAATCCAACTCTTCTTCTGTTCTGGAATTCGCGTTGGTTTGTTTGTTGGTGGGTGTACCAATAAAGTAAACGGTGCGCTGGAAGAGGGAGGACAGTAAATAGCCATTCAAATGAACACTTGCGATCTTTGTGACTATCCTTTGCCCAAAGGCAAGTGCTGTTTGGAAAATGAGGTGCTTTCTCAGTCCCCCACCAAAATGACTTCCCAAGCTGGGTTCTGCCAGCTCCAGAGCCGAGTATCCCCTCCAGTCCTACCCTGGTTCTGGACTGCAGTTTTCATTCATTCCTTGCAAAGGGAAAGAGTTCCATTCCAGCCCATCCTCCCAATTTGGGGTTTTCATTTGTCCTTTCAACTCAAGGCTTCAGGTCCATCTCCCACCTGCCCCTTGCCTATCCCCCTTTGATTCTCAGGCACAGATCTGCCTATCCAAATGGAGAGACTGGAACCAGAGGCCAGGCAGACAAACTGCGCTGCAGGCTCTGGGTTGCCTTCTCGCGCGTAAACAGAGAAATTCAAGGAGAGCCCGCTGTGAGTCCACTGTGCAGTGAAGAGGCCCGAGGAAAGTGTTCTTGCATCCATGACCTTCAAGAGTACTATCTGAAGGGTAGAGGAAATGGCTATAAGTGAGAGCAAGGAAGTAACACTGCTTTTGTCCTTCCAGCTTATGCAGAAAGTCCGGTTATACCTGAAGGTTTAAAGGATTCTGACATAAGGCCCCAGGACACGAGGGGCCTTCAGATTCCAAAACTCAACTGACTATATTTCAAGGTTCGGCGCATTTTTTTTAGAGGGCAAAGCTACCCAGGAGGTCTGTTAAAATGACAGGGTTTGGCGCTTTCCAGCAGCGTCTTCGTTTTGTCCCGATTTTATCAGAGCAGCAGAAGATGGCCGAGGAGGGGAGAGATCCAGATGACTGCAGTCACCTGATTGAAGTGAGACCCTGGGATTTCCTTGGGAATTGGCTGCTTCGTCTGGAATCAGCTGGGAGACCTCAACATACCATGCATTCAAGGTTCACCAAATGCTCCCGCAGGAAAAATCACTAGCCCCTTTCACAGCGTGGCAAGCAACAAACAGCACTGCGTCTGTGCTCTGCTCACCAATGCTTAGGAGATGGCGTCACACGTCTGCATCAAAGGCTGTAGCGTTGCAGGTACACACTGCGCCAATACATGCCAGCGTACGTCACGCTAATATCCGGACCGGATCCCAAGCTAGAATTTTTTCTTGACAGCTCCGGGCAACTGATCGGAGGTTCACGCACGACACCGGCTGGCACTTATCTCCAGAAGAAGTGTGCCTGTCTCTAATTAGGAATTGAACACTGTCTAATGTAGAAACATGGCCTTGCGCATACCTGTGTTGAAGTAAGCGTGCACGAACAGCACACTGCAAAGGCCGTTTGGGGGGGGCTTTGAAAGGGAAGACACGGAGCTTAGCATATGACAAGGAAATCAAGTTTTGCAAAGGGAAACGCTAAGCCATTGGCTCCCTTTGGCGATAAAGCACCTTTTAAAAGACGCTTCAGGGGCCAGCCTGCGGGGGCTTCTAGCCAGATGTTCGCAAATCCAGCTGTTGAGCGCCTGGCCGTATTCCTGCAAGGTCACCAGCCACACGCGGTGGTGGAGGTGCCCTCCCGGTTAGAAGACAGCCTCTCTGCCTTTGTGCCAGCTCAAAGGGCCCCTGAGTGTCGCTTTTTGTTTGTCTCTTGAGTAGGATTTCCTATCTTTCCCTCTTGGCTCCGGGTGACTCCAGATGGCCTGTCCCCTGGCCCGGAAATGCAGATTCTGCTTCTGAATAGACACGCATGAGCTGCAGGTCTCTTGCCCCCACCCCTTCTTGCGCAGCTGTGGTACGATATTACGAAACCTGGCAAAAACAAACCATGTCGAGAGCCCGAGAGGCAGGGTTGATGAGTGTTGGAAGAGATCGTGCTAGGGGGGCACTGTACACAGGAACACACAAGGGATTGTCGCGGAGCCCTCCTTGCTGGAGAGAAAGAAAGGGATGGCGGGGGGGGAGAGGATTGGAATGGGGAGCCGCGGGGGTTGGAGTTCAGGGTGTGTGAGGTGAGTGGGAGAGGCTGTCCCTGGAAGGAGCCAGTAGGGAGGAAGGAGACAGAGACAGAATTGAGACCAGGAGTCCCAAGGTGGCGGTTGAGCTGAGCTGGGGCGAAAACAAAAGGGGATGCAGCCATTAGCTGCTTTGGCATGTTCCAAACCCTGACGCCTGCAGCTTATGAAAATGTTGACTGGCCCCCTTTTGAGCCCAGAATCTCCAATGCTCCACTACTATATCCCAGAGAGTCAGCGTGGCGTTGTGGTTAAGAGCAGGTGGATTCTAATCTGGAGAACCGGGTGTGATTCCTCACTCCTCCACCAGAAGCTGACAGAGAGGCTTATCCTGGAAGGTGAACCAAATGTGTGTTCCTGCTGGGTGACCTTGGGCTGAGTCCCACCCAGTTCATCTTGGAACTCTCTCCAGCCCCACCTACCTCACAAGGTGTCTGTTGTGGGGAGAGGAAGGGAAAGGAGTTTGTAAGCCTCTTTGAGTCTCCTTACAGGAGAGAAAGGTGGGGTATAGATCCAAACTCCTCCTCCTCCTCCTTCTCATTGACCCTTTTATGAGAGTTTTATGCCCTCCAATATTTGATGGCAGAAAACAATAGCAACAAACGTGTTTTAGACTGTGCTGGACAGCAATTCTGAGATGTGGAATGGTATGGCATAGATCGATCCCACCAGATCTCCGAAGCTAAGCTGGGTCAGTATTCGGAAGGGAGACATCCAAGGAAGTCTTTGCAGAGGAAGGCAATAGCAACCATTGCCTGCCTCTGTGTACAACCCAGTGCTTTCATCCTACAGTAGCGTAACAGGGGGCACAAAGGGGCTGGAGCTGGGGGGCGCACTGCTGAGCCAATGTAGGTCACTGGGGGGCGCACTGCTGAGCCAATGTGCCCAACTGCACCCCCACACAAACACCACTGTTCAGGATCAGGGAAACAGTTGAACACTGAGCTGGCCAGCATGGGGTCACCCCACCCCAAACTCCACATGGAGTTCAAAGCAGGGTGGGCCTGTTTGATGCTGGGTCGGGTCCAGCTTCAAGCCTGCAGTTTAAAGCTCAACAAAAGCCATGCTGAGCTCAGGATCAAACTGACAGTTGAGCTGACCAGCTCCAGCTTTATACTGTTGACACCTGACTAGAGGTGGAAGGGGGTGTGTGGAAGCAGTCAACCTGACTGCTCAATTCGATCCTGGGCTCAGCATGGCTTGGGTCAAGCTTTAAACTGGAGGCTTGAAGCTTGAAGCAACATCAAGAGATGCTACTAGCCCTGCTTAGCGTCTAAGATCTGATGCGATTGGGCTAGCCTGGGCTATCCAACTCCAGGTCCTTTCCATAAGTCCTCCCAATGCCATTTTCCTCTGCCCCAAGTCTCTGCCTGCCTGCCTGCCTGCCTGCCTGCCTGCCTGCCTGCCTGCCTGCCTGCCTTCCTGCCTTCCTGCCTTCCTGCCTTCCTTCCTTCCTTCCTTCCTTCCTTCCTTCCTTCCTTCCTTCCTTCCTTCCTTCCTTCCTTCCTTCCTTCCTTCCTTCCTTCCTTCCTTCCTTCCTGAAATTATAAATCAACTCTCATACAAAAAGACCCCAAAGCATTGTGAGATTGTAGCTCTTAAAAGCAGCAAGACCAGATGCCTCCTTTTCCGAATGAAGGTTGCCAGAAAATCCCTGGAATGTTTGTGAACATTCTGTGATGTCACTGCAGCAAAGCCAATAGAGGAAGTTACATCTTGTATCCTGACGGATTTATTCTATCCACGCTGCTCTGGCTTCAGGACCCGAGCATTTCATGAGCATGCACTGTGAGTCACCCTTTGCTATGTTTAGAAGCTTCGCAGGATACTTTTTGCTCAGGTTCCAAAAACATCTTTCCTTGCCCGAGTCAGGGCTCCAATAAAAAGGGTGAAGATGAAAGGCCGTTGAATTCCAAGAGCTGTCCCTGCTGAGGCCGGCAGGCTAC
Organism: Sphaerodactylus townsendi; assembly: GCF_021028975.2. Classification (NCBI taxonomy): domain Eukaryota; kingdom Metazoa; phylum Chordata; class Lepidosauria; order Squamata; family Sphaerodactylidae; genus Sphaerodactylus; species Sphaerodactylus townsendi. The sequence goes on along the minus strand of NC_059440.1, from coordinate 18,240,431 downwards.
CAAAGCTTTATTGACCTTGGCTCCTCGCTGACTTGGCATGTTCCTCGCATCTCTCCGCATCAATTTGCAGAGTTAATCATCTCCCTCGCAGAGGTGAGGAGCTGGGCAGCTACGCGACACCTTCCTTAGAAGGAGAAGGATGAAGGCAGACATTTTGGCCATGTATATCCCAACATGCTTTGCAGGAGACCAAGTGCCTCCAACTGCCAAAGAGAGAAAGACTAAAAGAAGATCCTGTTTCATCCCCAAGGAGAAAACACTTCACTTTTAATCTATACCAACTTATTCCTGTACAGAAGAATGGCATGGGCATCTTTGGGCACAGAATGTTCCCAAAGTTCCAGTTTTTTAAAAATAAAACCCCCAGTTTGGGGTATTGGAATTTAGGTGGGAAAGGATGTGTGGGGTGCTGAATCCAGCAAGTTAGTGGTGGACACAAGACCCTCAAAGGCATTTTAGCAACATTTAAGATCCACAGTTTATGAAATACTCATACATTTTCAAGCAGATCCTTTACAACCATCCTTGGTCTTTGTAAAACGAAAGCAGAGATTCTGGCCAAGCTGGATTCTGTAGACATTACCCAATTCTATGTTTTTTTCCTCTGGGCTCCCTCGAAATGATATTAAATTCCTCGTGTCTGTTGTCTGCCTCCCCCCCAGTCCCCAGTTAAATTTTGCTTACTGTTTCTGCAAATCAAATCCACAATGCTTTTGTTTGCAGACATTTCCAAGGAAGCTTGAAGCGTTTCCCATAAAGAGGCGATTGTCACGATGTTCATGATTAGATTGCCTCAATAAAATCTGGTCCTATATGCAACATTGTTAATGGCATTACAAATTGAAGATAAATCACGAATGAAGAAAGTGCAAGATGGACATTGACTATTGAGAAACTGAATACTGAGAAATCTACAAACCCAACAGCAAAAATCAGAAATCTAATACGACGGACTGGAGGAAGTGGGGGCAGCGTTTGCTCCTTCCCCTCTTGCAACGTCGTGCACAGTTTGGGCCTTGCAAACAGCAGTGATCAGATAGAAGAGTCCTGCTTAGATACCCTCCTCAAAGGTGTGAACAGTTGAGACAGTGGTGGCGAACCTTTGGCACTCCAGAGGTTATGGACTACAATTCCCATCAGCCCCTGCCAATTGGCCATGCTGGCAGGGGCTGATGGAGAGTGAGAATCCCTAATCCCGTCTCGGAGAATGCCAAAGGTTCGCCACTCCCTGAAGTTAAAGCTCAACAGAACTAGACCTTCTTCGTTATACTTGTTGTGCCTTACTGCATTTCGGCTATCACTTCCCAGCAGTTTTGCAGCGGTTTCATGAGAGTATGTCAACAGAGACCGGACTGCTTTCCCTTTCCAGCACTGTTGCACCAATCTTCTGTGGTGTTCGGGAGCAAACTGGGTACCCTTCTGGGGTGTTCTGACGCTTCTTGACATGATCTGACTCCCTCCCTTATCCAGAGGAGTATCTAGGGATAATGTAGCCCGGTACAAAATCTGAGTCCCCTCTCCCCCACCACAACCAAACAACTTTTTGTGCACCAGATCATCTTAAAGTCACCAGTGCATTATAGAACATGCCCCAACTCACAAATCTGAACACAGCAATGGTCCGTGCCACATAGTGGAAAGAGAAGGAGGAGGGGCGTGGGGGCGAATTTCCGCCCCCCCATGTGACTAAATTTCTGCAGCCCAGGGACATTTGACCTTATATGTCCCTCTGGGTGGTACGCCCCTGCCCTTATCCCCACTTTTGAACACAAGGCCATATAGCAATGTTCCCTCTCTTTCATTGCTAGATTTCTTGGCTTTTTAGATAAGACAGATCTGGGGTTGCCTGTTCCCTGCTGGAGGGCAATTCCAGGAGTTACCCAGGCCCCACCTAGAGGCTGGCATCCCACAGGAATGTAGTGCCTGCTGATTGGTTGCCCCAGACCGGCAAGGCAAGAAAAATACTCCACTTCTGCCCTAGTTCTGCTCCCATGGTGTTTGCATGGCAGCGGGGTCACACAGGGATATTTGAAAATAACCACCAAACTGGCGATTTTTGAAAGTCGTGGAGCAAAGGAAATATCGCAGGGTGACACTGGGGCAACACCGGGGCAGACCCACTGTTGCTCCGGGAGCCGTGCAGAATTGTCAACTGCACAGGGATATTTTCCATGCTCACACCAGGAAATTTTTAACGTGTAAAAACGGCCTAGGTGGGTTAGAAATGTTCAAAGCTAACTGATGAAATAAAAGCCCCCCTTTTTTTGTAGGCCTGGGGCGGTCCTTTGCAATTTTGCTTTTCACAAGGAAGGTGCTCTCTCTTCCTCCTCCCTCTGCCCTTCCTGGTCTAGCTCTGCCAAGAAGCTGTCACGTTGAGTGGGACGTTGGCAAGCGGCAGGGCTGACATGAATCTCCGTGGCTGTTGGACATGAATGGTCCCTGTGTGTCTTCAGGTGCTGCATTCCAGTCCCAATAACTCTCTCCAGAGAAGGAATGGGGAGGCTGAGGACATGTCTGGCAAAGGGGAGAGGTCCTTTCTCCAGAAACCACACGGCGATGGGAAGAGGCCGAATTCGGTTCTTATGTCGGGCATGTTTGCAAAGCAAATGAGGGAATGTGTCTCCCGTGGGGCTCTTTGGATCCAAAAGAGTCCCTTCCAAAGCAAAGTGCACGCACAGGCCAGCCACGATCAGAGAGGAGAAAAATTGAGGGAGATGGCACTGAGGGTGGAGCTATCCAAGTAGGAGAGCGAACGCCATTCTGCCCACAATGCCAGGGCTTTTCTTTCGATCCTGCCAAGTGTAATTGCCCCTTTTAATTCAGCAGCCTGGAATGACACGCAGAGCCCATCAGTCAGAATCCGTCTCCGTTCGCAGTTTCCTGGCAGCTTCCTCCAGGAAAATCCTCTCGACCAAACGTCTTGACAAGAGTTCTTAAGGAACAGCAAGCTACCAGGGCGTCATTTTTGAACCAGATGAAATGAACCCTCCTCCTGTGAACTCCTGAGCTCAGCTTCAGAGCACGTTTGCATTACCAGGGCTGCGGTCTTGGAAAATGTAGCAGTGCCAATAAAAAGGAAGCAGCTCCTGAGCATGCGCAGAGCAGCTTTGAAAGCCGCTCCCCAATGAAGTCCACAAAGGAAAGGCTTGTTTTAAGATTAGAACATGTTTCGATTCTATTCTTGGACTCAAGTAACTGAGGATTTTGGACCAACACTCCTAGACTGCTAAATTTATGCTTCTGCTTTTGAGCATTTCGAAGGCATCAGGCAGGTGACTGCCAAAAGCTAGGGATGCTTGAACAAGGGACAGATTGGCTAATGTCCTGTTCACAGCCACAAACATGGAGCCAGTATTTCGATGGACAGTTCACCTGTTTATCGATAGTTTCGACAGACAGTTCACTTGTTTGTTTGCCAACAGTATCTGTCTGGCCGCTGCCGGAAACAGGGTGCTGGTCGAGACTCGAGACGAACTTACCTTGCTGATTAGCCACGATTGCTAAATGGAACTTCCATGTTCAGAGGAAGAATACCTTTGAATATCAGATACTGGGGGAAAGGGTATCATTTCTGAAAACAGCCCAGGTCTTTCCCCATACTATCATTTGGGAAGATTGACCGATGGCCACTAAATGGGTACAGCAATATTTGACTATGAAGAATCATGAGGGGGTTTCCTGCTGGGAATGACAGGAAAGGGATTAGTCGTCTCCGGGTTCTGCTGCTGGTGAGGTTTCCAGTGGCATCTACCTGGCCGCTGTCCGAAGCAGGATGCTGAGATTTCTCACTGTTATCCAACAAGGCTGTCCTTCTCCGGCGAACCCGTTCTGCTCTGCACAGCACGCCAGTTGCTTTTGTCTTGATTTTGTAAAAAAGAAATAAATAAGTCTGTAATTCGTAGCACATGGTCTCTGAAGTGGCTCTTTCACAATGAAACACATCATATCCATTAATATAAGAAAATAGCCTTGTGGCATTGGGGAGATGTCAGAGAAATCCATCAGGGGTGTGGAAACGAGCCAACCTTCCTTGTAAGCTTGGCCAGCAAAACATTCTGCTCAAAAAACAAAAACCAGGATTCTGTGGGTGGAGCACGCTCAGTTATTACAGAGACTAAGCCTTCCCCAATTCTGTGTTTGGAATAAATTATGCAGTGTGCATGCATACACTTGCCTCCGTTTGCATGTTTTATGTATTTATGTGCATTATTTATAGTCCGCCTTTCTCCCTGGGGACTCGAGGTGGACAACACACAGTAAGCCGATACAATCAACAGGATGGGACACCTGATTAACAATGCAATAGGGTCCAGATTTCAGAAAACTGAAACCAACCAGAAATTTGAACACAGAACGGAAGCAAAGCATAAGTATGAACAGGCTCCATTAAATGATGGCGAGTAGAAAGTAGCAGCTAACATACAGCAATAGGCAGGCCCAGGAGCACCAAATTATTACAGTTTTTGCTGGGGCTGGTGAGAAGAAGAAGAAGGAGGAGGAGGAGGAGGAGGAGGAGGAGGAGGAGGAGGAGGAGGAGGAGGAGGAGGAGAAGGAGGAGGAGAAGAAGAAGAAGAAGAAGAAGAAGAAGAAGAAGAAGAAGAAGAAGAAGAAGAAGAAGAAGAAGAAGAAGAAGAAGTTGTACTCTAAATATTTCTCTCATTGATTTAGGAATGTAAATAAATACAAACTATACTCCGTTCCATAGAAAGATGATAGTACGGTCAGTTGAGGTGCAGCGGTTGGGAAAACTGTACACTTCCGCATTAGAATATAGTCCTGGACAAATATGAGAATTATCGTTCATTTTAAGCACTGCCTTTGTCAAAACCATTATGTTGTACATTATTGAACATGGTACTTTGATATGAGAGCATTTATAGTTCATTGAATGACTATGAAATGTGGGGGCGGGGGGGAGAGAGAGCAGGGCCAGGTGGGCACTAGGACCCAGGTGGAACATTCTACAACAAAGAAGGTCTAAGATGCTTTGTTCTGTGACAGAGGAATATACAGTCCTACTAGCATCTTTCTGCGGAATAGACAACAAATACTAAGTGAGCCAGAATACGTGTGGGGGAGAAGTGCAGGGATTACAGAGGGGTGGAAGGGAAGGGTCAGGGGTACAATAAGTATCAGCAGCTGTCTCTGCCTGGAGTGTAGAAAGGCAGGAGGGTGTGTTTGGGTATGCACTTAGTTCCCCTCAAGAGAATCGCACATTTGCACAGATTTGGCCGGCAGACGAGTAGATGAAACGTGCGCCCAAGTACACGGGCCCAGAATTGTTTTTTGGCAATGCTCCAGGAGGCCGGGGAGCATCAGAAACACCAGCGAGGGGTGGCATGGGGTCCTTTGGACCCCGCTGCTTTAGAGCTCAGCCCCATCTTCAGAACTGTGTGTGTGAGAGAGTCTTCAGCGCTTTCATCATGGTTTCTCCAGTCACTCAGGGGCAATTACTGTCACCAGAAGTGACAGGCCTAATTAAGAGTGAGCCAGTGTTTCCTTTCGAAGCCTGTGTTCCCTGCCTGTAATTCAAGCTAATTCCATTTGGGCTGCATTTTTTCTCTCTCTTCTCCTTGGTCTTCAGCCCGCGGTGACTTTTTTTAGGAAAATTGGAGCGCTGGATGGGTTCGGCCTTTCTTCTGCAAGCACACACGCATACGCGGACAGGAAAAATGTACAATTCCCCCATCTGTTCCACGGAGAAAGGCTCCACTCACCCAGCTGGGGCGGAACGCTTCGAGCTTGGTTGGTTTGTTGCTTGACATGACGATCCGTCGATCCTCGACCTGAGCTGTCCAGGAGTCTCTCCCTACCTTTATCAAGCATGTCCCCGCCAAGGGAAGGAGGGGGGCGGGAGACATGCTTTCCTGCAAGAACACAAACAAATGTTTGCCACAAACAGAACATGTACAGCAAGTCCTGAATATAGAAAAACGAGAGGCTGGCGGCTGAAAGATTTGGCCGGTGGTTTCGGATCAGTTTATGAAATTAAACATACACCCTTGCTTCTCCTCGGCGGCTTTCGGCCCTCAGTTTTCTGGCTGGTGATCCCCTCTTCTTGCGTTCCTCCCAGGAGAAGACCAGGATGTTAAACAGCCCTAGAAAAAGGGGCCCGAGGGACTCCTCGGGGCCCACGTCACTTGATTCAGGTTGCTCCTGGCTGCCAGCAGCCTTCCAGGGCAAGAGCCCTCCGAGAACGTTCCTGGTAAGTTAAAGGACTTTTCCGCCCAGTTCTTCCCATCATAACTGGCCAGCCATCAAGGGTGGCCGGCCAGCCAGCCCCTCCCCACTTGTCCCCAGACAAAATGCAACCAAAAGAATTCGCAGGCATATTTTTGTAGCATGCCAGCTGTGACTTATCTTGGATCTGTCTTTTGCGCAGCCTGTTTACTTGGAGGAAAGTCCAGGGTGGGCCTTTCTCTTCGGATTGAAGCCTTAGCCACAGAGCTTTTGTGTGTGTGTGATGCTTGGTCCTTTGTTTGTTGACCTTCCAGGGTCACTGTGTGAAACAGGATGCTGGATTAAATGCTTTCATTCACCAAGGCTCTTTAATGTGGTGTTCTCTTATCCTTCTTGTCCTGCCCTCCGGTGGAGAGCTCATGCGGTGTAATGGCTAGGGTTTTGGACTAGGATCTGTGAGATCTGAGTTCAGATCTCTACACTGCCTTGAATCTCAGGTCAGTCACTCTCCTTCAGTCAATCCCCCCTCACAGGGCAGTCATCGGAGTGAATGAATTCTGAACATCTTGGATTCAAAGAATGCACAAGGGAGATACAATCTGCCAAGGATCTTGCTCACTATTTCTTCTCAGCTTGCCCTGAGTTTGCCAGACCTGGGGATTATTCAAATACATTTCCTCATTTTCTGGTCCACCTGCATCTTAATTCCCGCCCTTGGGTTGGTTGCAGGCTAAATTTTCCACTAACAGAAAAAGAAGAGGAAGAGGAAGAAGAGGAAGAAGAAGAAGAAGAAGAAGAAGAAGGAGGAGGAGGAGGAGGAGGAGGAGGAGGAGGAGGAGGAGTTTGGATTTATATCCCCCCTTTCTCTCCTGCAGGAGACTCAAAGGGGCTGACAATCTCCTTGCCCTTCCCCCCTCACAACAAACACCCTGTGAGGTAGGTGGGGCTGAGAGAGCTCCGAGAAGCTGTGACTAGCCCAAGGTCACCCAGCCGGCGTGTGTGGGAATGTACAGGCTAATCTGAATTCCCCAGATAAGCCTCCACAGCTCAGGCGGCAGAGCTGGGAATCAAACCCGGTTCCTCCAGATTTGATACATGAGCTCTTAGCCTCCTACGCCACATTCTGCCCATTCTCCCTTCCTGCTGCAAACCCCTTGTGTGCCCCCGTGCCATTTCCAATGGTCCTTTATTCCCCAGGAGTATCATTTGCGAAGATCCAAGGGGCATCACTGAAAAAGGGCAAGGAAGGAATGTGCCATTCCCCTGATGGAAGTATCTTCTATTAATGGCAAAGTTCATCTGGATCCAACCCATTTTGGGGAGATTGCAATAATTACTGATGTGCATGTACACAGATGCATAATTCCGCCATTATTTGTCATTCTTCAACATGCCAGACAGCTATTTCACATCACAGCAGGCTATTGTACAACACACCAGGTTCTTGCTGCTTATTCACACTTCAACCGAGGCCTAGCTATTCTGTCTGGTACTGGTCTATTGCTGAGTGGCTCCTTACGCAAAACACAGATGCTCTATTGCACACAGTTCCCCATTCAAAAGCAAAGGCTGGAAGGGGGAGTGCCACACTGGTGAAATCTACAAATAATAACCACCTTTTAAAAAAATCGGACCCAACTTTTACAGACCCATGGCAGCAACTTTGTGATTTGTTTCTCTTCTGGAATGGAAACATCTGTGATCGTTGTAGCCATAGGAAAGGAGTGTGAGAGTGCACATATGCAAAACATTTGCAACGTAATTCAGAACAACCTTGATCACTTGAGATAAAGAATATCTTTATCACTTGAGGGCGGAGCTTTCAATTGACAATTACATTGTGGTTTACACAGGGAAGTGTTTGCCTAGGTCTCTGCTTCTAGATACCCCTCTGCAGTGGCATCAGCCGGAATGGCAAGAGGCGTGGTGGAGGGCAGGAGCCACGTCTGCCCGCTCAGTCTTGTGCCACCTGCTGCCGCCTCTGCCTTAACTGTTACCTCAACATGCCTGCACAAAAGAATGGATGCCAGCGACTTCACTAAGATCCCCGAAAGGTCCGGAATCCCCCCATTCTCCTCCCTTTCTTTTTCCATACTAAGCCATGCTATAGCTCCACAAGATGTCTCAGTGGGGAGTGGGAGTGGTGGGCAGGGAAAACTGACCTCTGTGGTCTGGAAATCAGCTGTAGTGGCATAGTGGTTAAGAGCAGGTGAACTCTAATCTGAAGAACAGGGGTTGACTCCCTGCTCTTCCATTTGAGGTGTGGAGGCTTATCTGGTGAACTAGATTAGCTTGTGCACTCCAACACATGCCAGCTGGGTTGACCTTGGGCTAGTCACAGTTCTTTGAAGCTTTCTCAGTCCCACCCACCTCACAGGGTGTTTTTTGCGTGCGGGGGCGGGGGGAGGAAAAGGAGATTGTAAGCCCTTTTGAGTCTCCTTACAGGAGAGAAAGGGGGGATATAAATCCTAATTCCTGGGGATCCCTCGACACCACCCAGAAGTTGGCAACCAAAACCCATAGTGATATCCCGGCCTGAAAACCCAGGGGAGCCTTCAGAGCCTGGTGCCAGACGGGTCTTGTGATCTTATCCATGGGAAGTGGCATTTCCTCCGGCTCGCTGGCTCCATTTCCTCCCTTAATTCACAGCACTTATGTTCCTCTCCCTGCCTCATTGGCACCTTCTAGGTTTCCCGCTCTCCATCCACTCCCTTCCTTTGCCCAGAAGAGTGTGAAATGCCCGTCTTATCGCCGTCTGCTGGGGCTTGTCCGAAGCCATTCCTGGGCGGGTGGCCTCAATACCTTTTCACTTCGCTGCTGACCCAGACATGCCCTAAACAGACTCGAGGGAGTGAATACAAAAATATAGGGTCAGAGGAAGGCAAACATTCTTCAGATCTATGAGAGGTTTCGGCTGCTGAACACAAGAAGCAATATTGCCAAGAAAACCAGGCCTGGCATACTGACCTGTAAGAAACAGACACACTGCCCTATTTACTGGTACAGGCTTTAATTGTCCTTTTCGTGTTGGAATATTTCTTTATCGGTGTGCACGTAATGTGAAATTGACTTTCCCTCTCTTCCTCTTTGGAAGCTGAAATTTTGGTTGATTCCGCACAGTTGATTCCGCATTGGGTTGATTCCGCACGGTTGATTCCATATTTTGAGGCAGGAAATGAAACAGTTTCTCCGTGGAGTTTCACGGGGTTTTCCCCCCCAAACGTTTTCTTCTCAGTGTGAAACCGTTTTAAATGAACCCTCTTTTTTCAGTGATTGTTTTGTGGAAGTATTTTCCCTTGTTGTGTCTTTACAATGTTTTCCACCTCACTATGCAGTCTGTGGACTTCCTCCTCAGCGCCATTTTCTGAGCTTGCCCCGTAAACTCCCCTGTTTATTTTCATCATTTTAAAACATTTTGGAGGGGTCGAATCTTTGAAGCCTTGTGTACACAACCTATGAGAATCGCAGCATGAGACTTTGAAGCAACGTAGCATTGAATCCACAGAGAATTTTTTAAAAACCAGAACTATCACAAAATGGCAGCCAGGAATCGCTTCGAGGGGTCGAGTGCGGACAAATGGGGTGGGAGTGCGGACAAATGGGGTGCAAACATTTTCGGGGATCTGTACGGGAAGGGCCTCCTACTGAAAGCAATCGAAATGATGACTAGATTGACTTGTTAATACAAATAGCCTTTATTTTTTTATTTAGAAAATTCTAGGCTTCCCCTCCAGAGGACCTGTTCAAGTTCATCTAAATGGCAGCCATTTTGTTGCTGTGCCCACAACCCTGCGTCAGAATTTCAAAAGTGCCCACAGGCTCAAAAAGGCTGAACTAGAGGAACATCGCTAACATGCCTGCCCCGCAGGCACATTCAGTAAGTCGGTACCTCAGACAGAGGACCATACTTGGAGGCCTCAGACACAGACTTGAGGAGAAGGATGCTTTTTTTTTTTGCTGGCTTCTATGCTCCGCTCCTCATTAAATTCTGAAAACGGATCCCTCGGGGATGTGATGGGAATCCTTTTGCTTGAGTCACCAAAACCTGGCCCAAACAGCACCCAGGGGATCACGATGGAAGGAACAGAGAAGCTGAGAGCCAGGAAGAGGAGAAAGGGATGATCTCACAGTCCATTCACATCTTTCCCTCCCTCCCTCCTGGGCAAGGGTCCTAAAGACAGTATGGAGGAGGGAGGCCCACTGAAGGGGCAGTGGGTGGGCAGCCATGGGGTCCAACTGTCCCATATTTTCCACAAGTTCTGCCCTATCATCACTCAAGGCTGATGATAAGTTTATCAGCAGGCTTGCAAATAAACTCTTTATGCATGAAAGAAGGAAAGCCCGACAAATTTTAACCCCTTGCCGTCACAAAACCTGATTAAAAAAAATAATGAAAATATTTAAATAAATTTTTATTTCAAATATTTTCCCTGAGCAGCTGGAGACACAAGATGGGTCATGGCAGTACAGATAGACATCTAATAATTTGATAAAACACTCCCCGAAGACAAAACATATAAAAATATCTTTAAAAGTCAGCCTGAGAACACATCCTCACCAAGAGGGAATTCTCCCTTTATTCCATCTCATACAGCCTGAAAGGTCTCCAGAATAATTCTGGCCAGAAAGCCAGGAGGGTATGAGCCCCTGATATCTTCTGGGAGAATGTCCCAGAGGGGTGAGACATCTGCTGAAAACCCCCAAGATGGATTGTTGCCAAACATGCCTTAGAAAAAGGGGATACTGACTACAGACATTACTGGTAAGAACGCAGCTGCCATATAGGAATATGGAGGAAGAGGTGGTTCTTCAAGTTTGTGGACTTCGGACTGTAAAGAACTTTAAAGGTGAGCACCAACAGCTTGAGGGGGACCCAGAAACTAATTGGAAACTAGAAAAAGACTACCTCAGACTAGGAGTGTCATGGTCCTACCACATAGACCCGTGGTGGCGAACCTTTGGCACTCCAGATGTTATGGACTACAATTCCCATCAGTCCCTGCCAGCATGGCCAATTGGCCATACTGGCAGGGGCTGATGGGAATTGTAGTCCACAACATCTGGAATGCCAAAGGTTCACCACCACTGACATAGACCCTGATAACAAACAGGCTTCCAAATTTTCACCAGCTACAGTTTCTGGGTAGTCTTTAAGAGCAATTTAAAAGCCAGTCTGTTTTTTAAAAGGAATGTCTTGTGCCACTTGAGTTTCAAGGAGCCTGCAGGGGCATACCGCCCAGGGGGACATGTGGGATCAAATGTCCCTGGGCTGCAGCCCTTTAATCATGTGGGGGTTGGAAAATCACCCCTACACCCCTCCTCTTTCCCCCGGGTCCATACATTGACTCCAAGACCTGATGCAAAAAAAGTTGTTTGGTTGTGGTGGGGGAAGGCGGGGGGAAGGGTAGAAAACTCAGATTTTGCACCGGGAACCTATAAGGCAAGAACACCTGAAGGAATGGCTGTTTCACATAATGTTTGAGCTCTGACTTTGTTGAGTCTTGATCCCAAATACTTTCTTTTCCCTGTCATTGATCAGTTCAAGAGACTGTGAGAGAGCTGGAGTCCCAAACTCTTTCAGCTTGAAGTCACATTGGGAAGTTTGTGATGTGGGAATGGGGGCCCTCACAAAATGGCTGCCATGAGAAGTGGGACCAACCATAAATAGTCGCTGGGATCCACACCTGAACCTGTTTTGGAACAAAGAGTAGGGAACTCTTGAAAGAATGGGCCTGCACTGAACCAGAATGTAACTGCACTGAACCAGAATGTAACTACAGTTCCAGTGAAGAACCTTATTTGAACTTGGGATGCACAAAACAAAAATATTCTTATGTAGCTATTTGTTCTTGTATTTTCTCAATGCAAAGGGTGACAGCCTTCCTGTTTTTGTTATTTGAATTGTTTCTGCGATATTTTCATATGCATTTTTACGCTGAAATATGTGGACATTGTCAAGGGGGGGGGGAGAGAGAATTGGCATGAAGCAACAGAAAACAGCTTTAAAATAAAGACTTCACACAAGGGAAGCAAAATTGAACCCCAATATTCCAATCAAACCAACCAGAAAGCTTGTGAAACTTTATACTGCCTGTAGTATGAACTATATCTTTCCTATCATCTGCGATTAGCAAGGAGGAGTGTAGAATCATTAAACATAAACCCCTCTGGAAGACTTCGGAAATATTGTCCTGTGCAGTTTGGGGACTTTTGAGTTGTTTCAATCACCAGAAAAGGGGAGGGTGTTAAAGGAAGTTTTCTCTTTTTATTTATTCGTTTATTAGATTTATACTCCACCCATCCCCGAAGGGCTCAGGGCGGCTATACAACAAAAAACACAAACATCAATAAAATCCTAAAGAACATTATAAATAGACAACTAACAACTGGGGTGTTTCTGCAGGACGTAGGAGATAGGTAAGGCCAACCTTCTTTCTCAGCCTTTCTCAGGCAAATTGACCAATGGATGGCACACAGGAAGTGCTTAGAGAAATCCTAGGTTTTGCCTTCACTGGTCGATTCCGCACTTGCGTTATCGACCTAAGTTTGAGCTGCGTTCGACCTAAGTGCTCCGCACAACCACTGGGATCGACGTGATTTTGTACCACAGCTTCTTCCCCTGCAATGTAACGGTCAAATTTCCGACTCCAGTTGGGAACTACTACTTTTTCAGGGAACCATGCTCGAACTCAGCTCGATTCCAGTAAAGTGCGGAATCTCTGGTGCCAGGAGTTCCCCATTCAGCCAATCACAGCTGAGTGTTTCGGGCATGCATACAGCTGGCCAATCAACGTACTTAAATCTTCGCCGTCGTCCTCTCCATTCCCGTGGCAGTTTTTTTTATAACGTGTGTGGGGATAGACGGAGCATGGCCGTAGAACAGTAGCCAATCGGAACGGAGCGGCGAAGAGGCACAGGATGATCCCGCCCTCCGAGCTGGGATCAAGCTGGTTGCAGTGGGGAACAACAATGGCTTCGACCTAGGTTAGTACCCTTCTCAGGGAACTGGGTTGAACCTATTTTACTCGTGTGCGGAATCGCCCCCTGTGGGTTTTCTGTTTGTTTGTTTTGTTTTTTTGTGACCTTGGCCAAATTCAATATTTTTCTGTTTCTCATAATGGGAAGAGTTGCTGGCACTGCCACCTTCCAAAGCAGCCATTTTCTCCACGTGAGCTAATCCCCGTCATCTGGAGATAAATTGCAATCCCAGGAGACCTCCAACTACCACCTTGAGGCAGGCGACCCTGGAAGCCCCATTCCCTAATTCCAGCTGTGGGTACACCGGCTGTAAGGGACTCAATTCCGCCTGTGCTTGGTGCTCTCGTTTTGTTGTTACCTCTTTATGCTTTGACCTAGGAATGCTGGAAATAGGTTCCGGAGCTAAGTAGTAACTGATTCAGCCTCGGAGTTGGGGAGAGTGGAAAGGAGAGGCACACGCAGAACCCTTGAGCGGACAGCTTGAGAAATGGCATTCCAAAAAGCCACGGGGAGCCCTTGAGTGTCTTGGAGGAGAAAGCAACTTTGCTGCCAGCAGGGCCGTCTACCGGAGGTGGAGCAGGCCTCGTTCAACATTCCCTGCTTGGAAGCAGCTGTCAGGGAAAGCGTAGAAACATGATGCATTTCTTCTTTAATTCTCCACGTGAAGTTCAGGGTTTGAAACCAGAGTGGCTAAGGGCTCCAGCTGTTGGGAAGAAGCGATGGGAACCCTTCTGCGTGATTGCAAAATGAGAGAAGTGAGCGTTCATTTTGCACCAGAGAAAGGACACTCTGCTCATACTCAGAGGCTCTCTTTAATTCAGCTGAGCAAAACAAGGGAGCCAAAAGCATTCCTCTCCCTTTCTGAAGTGCTTGTCTATTCAGTGGCCCCTTCTGCATATCCAGAACCATGCACTTCCAATCCACATTCAACGTACTTTGCAGATGGATTTTACTGTGTGGAATAGCAAGATCCATTTGCAAACAATCGTGAAAGTGGGTTGAAAGTGCATTATTCTGCATGTGCGGAAGGGGCCAGAAGGAGGCACAAAACATTGGGCATTTAGGCATTAACTACTTGCCCCATTGCTGTTTGCTTTGCAGTGGGGTTTTCCTGAGTGTGTGGCTCATTCCGCACATGCAGAATAATGCACTTTCAAACTGCTTTCAATGCTCTTTGAAGCTGTGCGGAATGGCAAAAGCCACTTGCAAACAGTTGTGAAAGTGGTTTGAAAACGCATTATTTTGCGTGTGCGGAAGGGGCCTGTGTGTTGAGGGGCTGTTTGCAGGTGGAATCTTTGCCTGCAAACTGTACCCAGCCAAGATGATCCACCATTTTGCCTGACTCCTGTTTCCTTGTTTCTGTGCAACCTCCATTTGGGGAGATTGCCTGCCCTGTCCCCCCCAGAAGTGGGTTCTGGAAAACTGTGACTAGCCCAAGGTCACCCAGCAGGCTTCTTGTGGAGAAGGGGGGAGAATAAACCCAGTTCACCAGATAAGAGTCTGCTGCTCATGTGGAGGAGTGTGGAATCAGACCCAGTTCTCCGGATTACAGTCCACCACTCTTAACTACTACACCATACTGGGTTCCTGTTTATTATTATTATTATTATTATTATTATTATTATTATTATTATTATTATTATTATTATTATTATTATTATTATTATTATTATTATTATTATTATTATTATTATTATCCATAACATTCACATTTCCCCTTTTCACCACTGCTACACATCTACTCAATGATCGCACTGAATTATCCACCTCGACCCCAAGCTCTTTTCCCTGACCCAACGTCACCAGTTCGAACCCCATCAGCATATGTTTAAAATTAGGATTTTTCACTCCAGCGCATATCGTTTTACATTTACATTGAACCTTGATGGCTGTGGTTTCTCCCACTCACTGAGTCTGGAGAGATGCTCTTGGAACTCCTCGCAATCCACATCAATTCCCTCCCGGATAATGTGCTGTCATCTGCAAACTTGGGCGTTCCGCCGCTCGTTCTCGATCCCAGATTATTTATGAACAAATCAAACCACACCAGAACCAGCCCCTGATCCTTGTGGAACCCCCTTGCTCTCTGTTGTGAGAACTGTCCATTTACTCCTACTCACTGCCTTCTGTCATTTAATCAGTTTCCAATCCACCAGCATGCTCATCCTCTTATCCCATGACGGCTAAGTTTACTCCAGAGCCTTTGGTACGGAACCTTGTCAAAAGCTTCTTGGAAGTCCAAGTCGATAATGTTTGCTGGCTCACCCTTATCCATATGGCTTTAAAACCTCTCTGAGAACTCCAGAAAGATTAGGGAGGCAGGACTTTCCTGTACAGAAGCTGTGCTGACTCTTATTCATTATGGGGGAAATCCTAAACCAGGCTACTTGGAAATAAGTCTAATGTTATTCAGCGGACTTACTCCCAGAGAAGGGACCTTAAGGCTGCAGCTATGGCTCATTCCTCTCTTTAGCAACAATTTCATGAATTTACATGGGAAGGGGGTTCAGTCTAGTCTGATCTCAACAAGGTCCCTTGCTGGGGTTGCTGTAAGTCAGCTGTGACCTGGTGACACTTTACACACATACACAACTAGCCTGTGGGAAGGAAGGTGGCATGAAATTGCCCTCTCGTGTCAGATCTCAGAAGCTAAGCAGGCTCGGTATTTGGAAGGAGACTTCCAAGGAAGGCTCTGCAGAGGAAACCAGTGGCAAACCACCTCTGCTTCTCACTTGCCCAGAAAGCCACTTGATCAGGTCACCAAGTCAGTGCAACTTGATGGCATATCTTATCTTGCCGTATATACTTGGGCAACATGCAAAATGTCGTGATGACAAACCCTCAGCCAATGGGTGGGTATGACTGTCTGCTCATCCATTGGTTGAGCATTCATTTTGCCAGCCAGTCTCCCTCCTGCCTCCCCCCGCAAAACCATAAGCAAGCTGGCCACGGTGGCCATTAGCCATCCTCCAACCAGCCTGGCCCAGGAGCAAATCAGCTGTAGCAGCTGCTGGGGCAATGGAGGCATGCCACCCCTCATGTTGGACTGGCAAAAGCCTTCCCATGTTTTCTGAAATGAAAGTTACCACACAACCCATTCTGTTTCTCTGCCATCTCCCCATTTTCCCTCAGCAATCCTTCTTTCTTGTTTGTCTTCTGAACTCACTAATGCTTTAACCAATTTCCTGCTCCTGATATATTTAAAGAAAACCTTAATTGTTTTTAGCAGTCGGCTCCTTGTATTCTCTTATTGCCAATCTACATTTATTTTGCCAGAAATGTGCTCCTCCTCATTCACTTCCCACTCGTTTCCACAAGGACATTTACCTTTAGTCTTTGCTTCCAAGCTGAGTGCTGCTTTGGGGAGTGTCCGCAAAATGTCATCTTCTAATTGTCCTCTTTCCAGCTTCCCCTCATCTTCTCTGCACACTTTCTCAAACCTGGTTCAGCATAATCTTTGCTGAAAGAATACAGTCCAAGCATAACAGTTCATCTTCTGGACAGGAAAGTGCCTCACATCAACACTAAAATTCTGTTAGTCCTTCATGGCCGCCATTTTCCCAACTGTGCTGTCAAAAGACTTTTGGGGGAAGAAGAAGAAGAAGAAGAAGAAGAAGAAGAAGAAGAAGAAGAAGAAGAAGAAGAAGAAGAAGAAGAAGAAGAAGAAGAAGAAGAAGAAGAAGAAGAAGAAGAAGAAGAAGAAGAAGAAGAAGAAGAAGAAGAAGAAGAGAGGAGTTTGGATTTATACCAGCCCCTTTCTCAAAGGAGCTTACAAACTCCTTTCCATTCCTCTCCCCAGAACAGACACCTGGTGAGTTAGGTGGGGCTGAGAGAGTTCAGAGAGAACCGTGACTAGCCCAAGTTCACCCAGCAGGCTTCATGTGTAGAAGCAGGGAAATAAATCCAGTTCACCAGATAAGAGTCCGCCACTCAGATGGAGGAATGGGAAATCAAACCCAGTACTTCAGATTAGAGTCCACCTGCTCTTAATCACTACACCATGCTAGCAAAAAGTGGTATTTGCTATAGTGCTATAACACAATTACTGTTTTTTGTTAAGAAAGCACTCAGAAAGCTGTCTGGTTGCACAGTGGGGAAAAATGCAGGGGAAACAGCAGCCGATGGAGGAAATTACACAGAAAACTCCTGTTTCTTTTATACAGGGTGGAGTTGTCTCGAAATGTTCCCCAGTGCCTTGTAAATCTGAACTATTATTATTATTATTAAAAACATTTTTACGTTGCCTTTCCACACAAACAGGGTCCCTGAGGCAGCAAAAATATGAAAACATTTGAACATTAAAACAGCATTTAAAATAATATATAAAATAATTGCATAAAAACATATCAACATTCTAGACCAAAACTAGGGAAGGCGGGCCAATAACAGTTATTGCGGCTATGCCAGATGAAAAAAACAAAAACAAAAGTCTTCACCAGTTAGTGGAAGATGATGATAGAGAGAAACAGACAAATCTCCCCGGGGAAGGAAGAAATTTTTGCATCATCAATGAAAAGGTCCCTTTTGGGGTTGCCACCATTAGTCTCAGGTGGTGGGGGTACCAAAAGTAGGGCCTGTCAATATGAGCAGAGTGGACAGGAAATTTCATATGGACGAAGGTGGTCCTTAAGATATATCCATCGATCCAACATCATTGTCTCATCGACAAATTCTGACCCTTAATTTCTGCCTGTTGGTGTATCTTATTTTGCCTTCACAGGATCTCTGTCAGGTCGTTTAGACTATGAAATAGTGAGTGACCCAAACATTAACCCATAATTTTCCGGGCAAAGCAGGAATTTGAACCTTGGTCTTCCCACTGCAGGGCACTCCTGCTGCATTTCTGAGATTAGAAGTTGGTCTCTCTGCTGTTATTTGAAATAATTTGAAATCATTAAAGTACTACAGGAAACTTGGCAGCCTCACCAATGGCTATCTGGTAAAATACAGTTTCCAGACCTTTAAAGAAGGAAATCACTGATCTAAATTACTGCCCCCAATTTTGCAGTTCTGTTCCCTGCCTTCCATACAAGTGGTAAAACATTGGGACTTAAAAAGGAATCCATAGATGGCTTTTTGACAAAGATGCCCTTCACAATATTAGCAACTAAGGATCATCAATCAACATTTTCTTTGTGGCATTCTTGGTTTAAGAAAAATACATTTTTCTCCCGCTACTTAGCCCATCTCACCAATGCCTCATTAAGAAAAGCATTCTCTAGTGCACGTCTACACACCATGCCATCTGAGTTCTTACAGGGCAGTTAAAAAAACGCACCTGTGGAGAAACATCTTTATTTATTTATTCATTTCGATTTGTACGCCACCCTCCCCACAAGGGCTCAGAGCGGCTTACACAGTGGTGGGATCCAAAAATTTTAGTAACAGGTTCCCATGGTGGTGGGATTCAAACTGTGGCGTAGTGCCAATGGGGCTGGGCGTGGCATTCTGGGGGTGGGGCATTCCTGGGCGGAGCTGTGGAAAGGACGCAGCTACTGCACCGGTCCTTGGGCGGGAAACGAATGCACGCAGGCGCAGGCTGCCACGCACGCCGGTGCACCTCCTGCTAGACTGCTTCAAGTTCTGCACGCTACTGCTGAGAGGAGGGGCGTAACTAAGGCAAAAATCAGGTGGCAAAATCACCAATTAGTAACCCCCTCTCGGCACACACAAATAATTAGTAACCTACTCTCGGGAACCTGTGCGAACCTGCTGGATCCCACCTCTGGGCGTACAGTAGTAAATAACATAAAATTTGATAAAATAAATAATTAAAACAGTTATAATAATTACAATCCAATCTAGTCTAATTAAAACACATTTAAATTAAAAATCAACTAAAAGCTCAGTTTCAAATCAGAGTTAAAACAAGACTGGCAACGAATGTCATTTAAAGCAAATAGGGAATTAGGAGTTGGGCAGAAAACAAATGTAACTGAGAATAGACAATTATAATTTCTTTTCAATTTCCAGTTTTCAGGCCTCAATCAAAAGCCTGGCAGATCAGCTCTGCCTTACAGACCCAGCAGAACTGTCTCTTTGCCCCTGCGGCCTTAGGTTGAAGATATTGTCCACCACGTTTTCTGTTACTCCTTTTATGTGCCTATTCACCATAAGCTGCTGAACCAATTACTGGCAAATGTTTCTGGCTCTGATGAGGAATGCATTAACTTTTTATTGGTTGATGCTAACCCGCTGGTAGCTTTTAAAGTGGGAACTTTCTTCTTTTTAGCCATTAACATGCGAAAGAAATCAGTACCTATTAATTCTTCAGAATTCTAGCCAAATTGTTTTAATATTTATGGATTGCTATTTTATTTTAAAGGTTTTATGTGCTTTGTTATATGTTTGCAATATGTTCATATAATTGTTTGTAATATGCACTGCATAATACATTTATTTAATTATGGCCTATGGCTACAACAGAAAATAAATGACATTGACTGAAAGGTAGGGTCACATGGGAGATATATCCATCTTTCCAACACCACTGTCTCATCAATGAATTCTGACCCCCAGTTTCTGCCTGATAGGGTATCTTGTTTTACCTCCACAGGTTCTCTGTTTGGTAGTTTAGACTATGAAATAAATGACTAACCCTAAAGTTACCCAATAATTTTCAGCAAGAATTTGAACCTTGGTCTTCTGATTTCCCGGTCAATATACTAATGACAACCTCACAATAGCTCTGTTTCAAATAAGTTGATGACTCTGCATGAATTGTAACACTTCATCTCTGTGTTGCTCATCCTGGTATTACACACCATTATTCCTTATGTCGTTTGGTCCTCTGCTGAGAAGAAAAGCAAATACTATTGTATATTGCCTTGCACCGAAGGAGATAGAATGGAGTTTTTGGGAAAGACTGCTGCAGCCCATTTTCCATGCCCAGAAGGTCAAAAGTAGTTTACTCCAGGAGGACAGTTTACATTGCTCCAAAAGGAAACAACAGCGAACAACCCCCGGATTGTCTAGCGACAAACACAGTTACTGCTGGTCAGGCATGCGCAAACTTTACAGCAGGCCAAAGTATTAAATCAGCAAGTACATGTGCAGTCCTTGTGTATCTGTTCAAACTCCACTGCCGAAATTTCACCAACAGCGAAACTTGCAAGTGGATTCAGGAGGTTTGCGCTCAGACGAAAATTCAGCTGAAAGAATTTCGGTCAGACTGGAGAAATGTCTCCAGGATTGCGGGGTGGTGGTGGTGGTGGTAGTCCCTATCTCCCTAGTCACAGCAAATTATGGGGCAGACTTGGTTCTGGGGTCATCGAGACACGTCCTGGGAACAAGCTCCCAGGTCAGAAAGCAAGGGGCGGGGTGGGGTCCTTGTTTTTCTGTTTTCTTTTCTGTCTGTCTTTTTCTTTCCAAGTGGTGTGTTTTTGTTTTGTCCACTTTCCAGGTCCTCTTGTTCTATCTCTCTCTCCCCCCTCCTTGCCCTCCGCTGTCGCAGAGCGAGCTGTTCTCTCCCCTTGGCAGGAGTTGCCTGTCTTACGGTGTTGACCTTGGCTGCCTCTCACTGCGGCTGGAATGGGATTATACCATAAATTCCTGTCTTCTAGGAATCTAGCCTGGGAAAGCAAGCAAGGCAAAAGAGAATATTTGATTAAAATGCTTTGCATCTTACCACATAGCACAGCCATTTGGCACCGAGTCCTGAGCTATTGGGAAAGGGGGTCGGTGGATAAGCCAAGGTGGATGAGGAGGAAGGGGAGACAGGAAAGTGTGCTGACCCACATATATCTGGGCACCGACCAGACTTCTGAGTCCATAAGAGCCGTGTGAGTTTCAAATAGCTTAATGTCATGTTGCTAATTCCAGCTTGAGTGCTTTATGTGTTTTTTTTCCTGGAAATCCTTCTGCACCCTCAAAAGTATGATTTTAATGCTATTAGTTTATACAACATATTATCATGCTTGGTGCTTTAATCAAAAGTGAGAGAGAGAGAGAGAGAGAGAGAGAGAGAGAGAATGAATTTTCAGCCTCAAAGTGCATGCAATCTAAAGCTTGAAAAAGGAAGGGTAGTCAGAGGAGAAGTGTTAAGAGCAGGAAGTGATAGACTTAGGCCTCTTTGGCACGTGCAGAATAATGAACTTTCACTCCACTTTCAATGCACTTCGCAGCTGGATTTTACTGTGTGGAATCGCAACATCCACTTGCAAAGCTTTGAAAGTGGATTGAAAGTGCCTTATTCTGCATGTACGGAAGGGGGCCTGCAGTACAAGCCCAAACAGATTTATTTCAGTCTAACCACGTTGAAATGAACGGGCTTAGAATTGGAGTCACTGTCTTTAGGATTGCACTGTTAGTGGTGTTGCAACTCCAGCAAATGTGAAGGCCCCCTTCCCATTTTTGCATGTTTAAGTATAGGTGTTGGAAATACTGCATCCAGCTCTCCATGCCAGAAATGGGATTGAAACCAGGACTTTATGCATGTAAAAGGAACTGCTTGGCCACTGAACTATGGCTGCTCCCAAGAAATAGCCACTTTGAAATCCTTCGAACAATGGCTGCTCTAGGTCGTTCTTGTTTCTGTTGACTAATGAAGAAGAGTCCATCCCAAGTATTTTAACAGGAGGATTTGCCAGAGACTGAACCTTGAGACCTCCTTATGCACACCAGGTTCTTGACCACTGAGAGACAGCCCCACCCTGCCCCGCCCCGCCCTCTTTTCCCATGTATCTGAATTTAAGCACAAAAGAGCTTTCGCAGGGTACATAGCATCCAGGACCAGTGCATTTTCATTCCACAAACAAACTTCTGTTATCACTTTACACGTCTTGTGGCATTCAAACCAGCTTCCAAAACAAGAGCTTGCCGGTTTGAATTACGCTCCAAAGAAAGAGTTCAACAACGCCTGAAATGTAAACCAGGGGGAGGGAGGAGCCAGAAACTGATTCCAGACTTGACTTGCACAGGTGAGGAGATATTCATTGCCTTTTGTTACTGAAAGAAATAAGAGAAGGAATGTTTTATCACAGCGCCAAACCATTTGAAAGAACATATTTAACCTAAAATTCATACAAACACTATACGTTCATAAAATAGACAGTAAAAATGATTTAAAACCATTTTACACATGGTAAGAACGCCTTACCAAGATAAACTGAAAATGAGCCTGAAGTTTCCCCAACAATATTTTGTGCTTGATGCCTGGTGAGCTTTATACATTTTGGTGCAAAACTTCTCAACTTGTCTGATCACGGGACAATGTTTATTAAAGGCCAATTATGCAGAGGCTGACTATAGCAAGCTGGCAACTGAGCCCTGGCGCAGCAAATTTCCTTGCATCAACGTACAAGGAAGTTGCTGCATTTGGGGAACAAAACTGGTGTGTGGCAAACTTCCTTATACAAGGAAGCTGTACAAGGAAGCTGCCGTGGCCTCTTGCTCTTGCTCTTGGTTTTCCTCTTGGAAAGCAAGAATACTTCAGGCGCGGGCCTGATGCCATGATAGGGCAAAGAGGAGGTAAGCTCCCCATCCATAATTGGCCAGAGAGAAGTTTTTCAGTCTTGATTTTTTCCCCTCAGAGTCCTGAGGTTTCATCCAGCTAAGGTCCAGTGAGCTTCAACCAAGCCACCTTTTGTCACATTCAGATTCAGATTTATTTGGGCATAAAATTATCTGTGTGCCCGAATAAGACAAATAACATATTCGGATATACCTGAATATTCCGAAACGAAAGATTCGGGTCCGTTTGAATTTTTTTTAATTTTTGTATTTTTCACATTTTGGCCTGCAGGGGGCGCATTTTTAAAGATAGCAGCTGATTCAGAGACTGTCCTGATGATGCCTCCCAAGTTTGGTGAAGTTTGGTTAAGGGGGGGGGCAAAGTTATGGACACCCAAATTGGGTGCCCCGTCCCCCATTGTTTCCAATGGGAGCCAAACCCAGGTCTCCAGATTAGAGTTCATCTGCTCTTAACCACTACACCACACTGACAAATTCATATATTCATGAACTGTACAGTTGTCCCTTCCACCTCATGGGGGTTAGAGCCACAGTGCCCCCACCCCCCACGATCTAGAAATATACATAAAAATTGTTTGGCCTTCCCTTTGTACAGAGAAGTATGAATTTTTTCTTTTTCTTTTATTTCATTAAAAAAGAAATTGTGTATATTTATGATATTAAAAGACAAAATGTGTTGCTTTTATACAATACTACGCATATATGTTAAGCATTTCTGAGTTTCTAAACTTTTTCCATGTTTCTGCTGGCCTTTGCGTGTCGTCTGCGGTTTCTGCAAAAATTTCCGTCTAATTTCTAACACCGACCTGTGATATATCAAAACTGCAATGGGGGAAAGTGGTGATGTGGAAGGGATAACTATTACTAAGCATGGTCAGCATCCCTCCCCACAGTAGAAACCTTGTGAGATAGGTGGGGCTGAGAGAGTTCTGAGAGAACTGTGACTGGCCCAAGGTCACCCAGCAGGTTTTGTGTATAGGAATGGGAAAACAAACCCAGTTCACCAGATAAGTGTCCACCGCTCATGTGGAGGAGCGTGGTATCAAACCTGGTTCTCTAGTTCAGAGAGAGCTGCTCCTAACCAGCATACCATACTGGCTGGAGTGGAGAAAGGGCAGGGGACAATGGCACAAGAAGGGGAAGAGAAAATGGTCTGGAGGGGACCAGCTGGAGGGACTCAGTAAGCTGCTGAAAGAGGATTGGCCATTTCCTGTCCAAATTTGCCTGCCACGGCTCTTCAAGCAGCCGAGCTTTCTAAACATGCTGTTGTGTCCCCAGTCAGGGCCGATCTCCCCCGCTGATGTTTGTGTGGCTGAGATAATCGAACTGATTCGAAGCAATGGGAGAAAGCAGTCTCCCTTCCCTCCTTACCAGGAAACAGCCGATCGAACATATGAGAAAGGCAAGCAGACCCAGAGATACTGGCTTGTCACTTCTTGCAATGAAAGGATCGGTGTGGACAGACCGATCCTAATTGAATCCAGGAGGTTTGGATTCAGGCAGACAAAACACGAGGGTGACTCAGAGCGAAAGCTTGGCCAGCGTTCGGACGACAACGTACAGCTAGGCCAAGTAGGAACCCGGCCCAGTTAAGGAGGGGGGGGGGACACACAGGCATGTCCTCCCCGGCACCCACCTGGTTTCTGTAAGCCACAGGTTACAGCCAAGGCTGGGACTCTCGTCTGTATAGGCGAGATTCTCAACTGTACAGATTGTTAGGCTCAGCTGAGGACAGGATCAAGCGGTGTTCCCGCCTGGGGATTTTGCCCCACATGCAATGAAGCCCCCCCATTTCAAATGCGATCATCCCTATGACGTCATGCTTATTCTGAGAGCGATTTGTTGGCCTCCTAGGGCTTTACTACTTTAAATTGGACCCTGGAAATAAATGCCCTTTGATCCGGTCAAAGGAGGAACTGCGAGGTCTCCGTGAGTTGGGAAAAGAGCTGAGCTCCCTCTTCAAAATGGCGGCGCTAAGCTCTTTGCCGGCTTCCCTTTTTTAACCCTTTAAAGGGCGTTTGTTCTTTACCCACGGAGTCATGATGTAGCTCAACAGCCCGGTTCAGCTGAGCAAAAAAAAGAATGATTGTGGGGAAGGTGGAGTGTTGCATCTTTACAATGTGAGAGATAGAAAAAAGGTAAGGGCAGCAGGAGAAGGTGGCAGCAGCAAGCAGCGCAAGAGTGCGGGATAGATATACCTGGAGACTAAGGCTACGAGGAAATGCTGAGGGATTTGGGAATGTTCAGTCTGGAGAAGTGAATCACGTGGAGGGACATGATTGCTCTCTGGAGCATTTGAAAGGGTGTCGCTTAAAGAGAGCTGTCCCTCTTGGCGGGAGAGGACAGGACTTGCAACATTAGGTATAAATTACAAGAAGAAAGGTACTGGCTGGACATTAGGAAAAAAAGTACAGTGGAAGTAGCTCAGTTGTGGAATCTATTGCCTAGGGAAGTGGTGAGCTCCCCCTCTCTGGCAGTCTTCAAGCAAAGGTGGAAGCAAACACTAGGGCTCTAGGCTGATCCTGAATTGAGTATGGGGTCGGACGAGGTTGCCTTTCCGGCCCCTTCCCATTCTATGATTCCTTGATACAATTCCTTCTGGCGACCATATGTCTTGATACTGCCACCATGGCGGCTGGGTGTGCGTTTTTTCACCCCCCCATGCGGAAGTGTTGTGATGGGCAGAAACAGTTGCTTGCTCCGTTTTTATCCATATCCCTTCTCAGGGACCTGCTGGGCTGGGCCGTCTTTCCAAACACCCTTGTAAAGTTGGGCTGCCAGTATGAGTCTTGTTGTGAGGCTGAGAGCCATGCTGGACAGATATCCACTTATCAAACTTGTGAGAGAGAGGAGATTCCAGTTCCCCCTCTTAGCCACAAAACGGCACAACCCCAATTTATACAAGCCCATCTGCATGAACTCTGCCGTGCACAGGTGTGCTCCGTGGCAACGAGGAGACATGGCTCAAATTAAGCCCAAATGGCATGTGGTTGTGCCACAAGCGATGCATGAAGTAATGTAAGGTTTCTGTGAACCCAGAGTGAACATCCACAGAAAAGGCTACCTGACACACCTCAGCTTGACGCATTGTTGTGCCCTGGCCACCTTCCATTCTTCCTTATCTGGGAATGGATAATACTGGTGGAACTCTACATCAGAACTGGTGACACAGCAGAATCCACTGCCTTTAAAAAATGCTGCCTGTTGTATCTCTTCATCCAATACCACATACTGTTTTCACCATGCCTCCTCATGATCAGCCTCTATTATAGGTGAATAGTTGTCCCAAAGGCCTGACACTGGATCTAGTCAGATCTCAGAAGATGAGCACGGTTGGCCTAGATTAATACTTTGGTGGGAGATGGCCAAGGAAGTCCAGGGTGGCCATGCAAAGACAGGCAAACAAATTCTGTCTGGACAGCCTCTCGCCTTGATAACCCTATGAGGTCACCCTACGTCAGCTACGTCACCCTACGCCACCACCACGTCACCCTACGCCACCACCAATTGTCCAAAGTTCCTGCACAGAGACACCAGCATTTGTTTTCAGGGGAGGGTGCCTACTGCGTCTCTGCTTGAGTCACTGCTCCGAGCTTGCTTCCTTCGACTCAAGATTGGCTCAGGAGAGGTAAAGCCCACTCAGTTCTTACCCTGGCTAAGTTATCAGAATGTTGGAAACCTGAATTCTGAAAGGGAAGATATGCCCAGAGGCCTTTGAAGAACGTTCCCATCACAGCATGGCTCTTCCTGCACCGGGTCAGCGCCTCCTGCAGCCAAAGGTCCATTTCCCCACTCCTGGGGAACAGACCAGATTTAGTATCTTCCAGACGCTGCCGATCCATCAGTTGTTTTACTTCTCTCCCCCCCCCTTACATTTCTGGTCTGGCACCCTCTCTACTTTCCCATGTTCTGACCTGAATTTCCTGTGCACGGACTCCTTTCTTCAAGGGGGGGGGCACAATAGGGCCCGTTGCTGGCAGGTGCACCCTCTGCTTTGTCCCTGCTGGCCAGTATTGTGGATGGAGCTGCATTCCAACGGGTGGGGGTGGCTTCCCGCCGCTTGGCTGCCGTCTCGCTCGCTTGCTGTGTGAAAGGAACTTGTGCCCGTGCCAAAGGCTTCCCAAGAAATAAACATCATTCTAAATGAAGGCAGGAATGAATGAAGTAACATGGAAGGTATGAGGTTGCCCCACCCCATCTTGCCCCGCCTCTCTACCCCTCCAAACAGACGGCTCCGTCCATCCCAAAACCATTAGCCTGACTCCCAAGAAAGAGGGGGCGTTGTGTGCTTTTTTAAAAAAAGTGTAGACTGGGAGGGGGCAGGTCCACTTTCCTGAAAGGCACCCACTTATAATCCAGAGTAACTGAAACAATGAGCTGCTCCCTCCCTACAGTGGCGCACTCTGTGCATGCTTTGCGGTGTTCCTTTCTGCAGCATTGCTCTTCCTTCAAACTCCTCTTGCTTGCATGCTCTTCCTGAACGCAGATATATTTTGCTTGCTGGATAAGGTGGGCAAAACACTCTGAGCGTGCTCAGAGGAACTAATCTCTTTGCTTCTCAGATTGTGCAAGCTGTAGGCCCTGATGGGACGCTCCTTGGCGAGATGAACCAGAGACTCCCCAATAGGTTATGTTAAACACAGAGGGGTAGCTGACCGTTTTGGCCCCATTGGTAGGGGGTGGAGAGCAACAAGTGGCTATGGGGATGTCTGCGTGCTGACAAAGATGGGGGGGGGGTGCTTGGCCAGGCATCCTGAAAGCATGCTGAGCACTTACAAAAACCACCAACAGCTTAGAGGTTTGCCTTGGGTATGCCTGATAGCTGCACAGATCTAGAAAGGCAATAGCAGGCATAAACCACACCCAAGGGAGGATTGGCAACGAAGGCCCCTGGGAACAGTCCTGGTGGGCTCACGGCCTGTGAGGAGGGTTGCCAACCACCAGGTATTTATTTTTATTTTGTCGGATTTATGCCCCGGAAATTCCCAGCTAAGGCCGGGCTCAGGACGGCTCACAGCAAAGTCAAAACACAACCCATACCTTAAACCAAGCAAAATTTAAAACTTCACATTTAGCGTGGTGCACAAATCAGTTCAATCTAGCCCCGTGGTGGCACTCCAGATGTTATGGACTACAATTCCCATCAGCCACTGCAAGCATGGCCAATTGTAGGGGCTGATGGGAGTTGTAGTCCATAACATCTGGAGTGCCAAAGGTTCACCACCACTGATTTCTAGCCTAATGATCCCTTCCATCCCCTGTCCTGACAGGGATTACTCTCTGCTTGTGAGGCGAAGAACGGGAGGGGGCACGCAAGTCGTAAGTGCGCAGAATAAGGGAGACTGTCTTCTCGTTGGTGTGATGGGCTTATGGGTGGCCTCAACCAGGTAGTGGCTAGAGACGGGAGTATAGCTGATCTCCAGGTGGCAAGAGATGGAGAAAATGTCTGCTTTGGAAGGTGGACTCTATGACTCCACCCCCAAACCTTCAGGAGTTTCCCTACCTGGGTTGGCAGATGGTCACCTACAGGGTTCCCAGGTGCCCTCTAACGGCGGGCAATCTCTCAACAATTCATGCTTCTTCCTGTTGACACTCAGCTGTTTGACGGGCAGAAGCAGGCTGGCAAAATGGGGGTGGGAGTGATCAGCATACCTGCGCAATGATGTCACTTCCAGCACAATGCGGAAGTGCTGGCGTTGCACGGGGGGACCCTCAGTCATCGTGGCCGGTTCCAGATATTTGGGGTGCCCCTGGGCAGAAAGTGGCAATGGCCCCCTCCTCTCTTCTGCCTACCACCAGGACCCCTCTCATGTCTTCCAACCCTACAAGTCTGTGCATTCTTCCCCCACCCCCTCACAAGCCCTCTTCCCTATTCTTATGTACTTGCATCACCCACATACGTATTCCCTGATCGCACTGGACAGAGCATACATACTGCTGGGAGCATGAATAGCAGAGGTCGTGCCAGCAAATGCATGAGCAGAGGGGCGAACAGCAGGGGAGGTTTATGGTCAGTGGCAGCGAGTCCCACCCTCAGGATTATCTAGGGAAAATGTAGCCTGGTGCAAAATCTGGGTTTTCTGTGCCCCCCCCATGGGTGGCCACCCTCCCCCCAACAACCAAACGACTTTTTTGCACAAGGTCTTGAAGTCAGTGTAGGGACCTGGTGGGAGGAGGAGGGGTGCGGGGATAATTTTCTGCCCCCCGCGTGACTAAATGGCTGCAGCCCGGGGACATTTGACTCCATATGTCCCCCTGGGCGGTACGCCCCTGGTCCCACCAGAAGCCTTGGTCCCCAGCAGCTGCCCCAGTTCACAGTATGCTGATGCCAGCCCTGCTCAGTCTCAAGGTAGCCCTTATCTCAGTGTTCCATTATCCCACACAAGCTGACATAGAGGAGGAGCTGCATAGGGGGGGGGGGGTTTCCAATGCCCCACTGACCTTTCCTCCACCCTCCAAACTGGGAGAGAACCCCAGAAACGCCAAGATGAATCTGGTGGGACGCCGGGAATCATTCCAGTATTTGCCGGAGAGCCATGAAGTCATGGATGCTTGGCTCTCCCGAGGGCTCACATTCCTTTAAAGTATGCCCAAGGGCACCCCGCCACTTCTACCCCAGGGGGCACATATTTCCCTGCTGAGGTCCTTTCCCCGCAGTGCTCTCTTCTCAGTCCTTCACGAGGCAAAGGGGACATGCTTGGCATGCTGCACAGACTCCTTGTCCCTCAGCCAAACCCGGCTGGGGCTGCAGGCTATTCACGATGCAGTCCATTCATGGCTCTTTTCTTCCCACAGATGCGGTGCAGGACGAAGGCTGTCCCATCAGGCTGCCTGGGTGGACGTCCAGCAAACCCATCTCTCAACTTGCATCCCAGACTTCTGTGCAGCTTAACGGTGAAATCAAATCCTCCCCCCCCTCCCTCCCAGTGGTAGGATTCAAATAATTTAACAACTGGTTGTTTACAAGCACCATTTGAACAACCGGTTCTGCCGAAGCGGTGCAAACCGGCTGAATCCCACCAAAAAAGATATCCGGATTTTTTTGAAGGAAGTGCTGAGCATTTGCAAGGGTTTCTGCCATGCTTTTGATTTTGATCATAGGTAAAGAAATTGGCACCTGCTTGGAACCTTCTGCCTGTTGGAATAAGTGACTTCTGCATGCCTGGACACTGGGGGGTGCTGTGTATATCATTCTAACTGTGATGTTGCCTCTCTTGTTTGCCCTCCTTGTCTGGGCCAGGAGACCGCCCACTAACTTCCTTTCTTCCCCATGCTAGCTTCACTTCTGCTCTAGCCTTTGACCCGAGTGCATGGTCAATGGCAGCCTGCTCAGTGGGGCCTTTCCCACTGCAGCATCCTCTCACCTCCACACACGTGATGGCGCGTTAGTTGTGCCCACTTGTCGTAGGGAAAGTAATCTCTTTAGTCTAGGGTTCTTTCTATCTACCTTTTTCTTGGAACAAAGTTGTGAACTGAAGATGATTGAATAAATGTAAGTTTTACCTTTTACATTTATGTCTCTGGAGAAGTTTCTAAAAACTGCATTCACACACACTACGCATATCCATGACTCTAAACGAAATCTAACACTGCCAAACTGAGATATGCAGTTCTCCAGATTATAGTCCACTGCTCTAAACCACTCTCACGTGCTCATGCGCTCTTGTTTTGGACCCCGGATGCAACAGAAAGTTTTCCAGCGTACCATTAATCAAAGCACTCATCCTACACCCAGATTGCTACCTAAGCTCTTTGAACTGGGCGTATGAAAGACTGGACTGGGAGTCAGCATTCAGCCTTCTGCTCTGCAAAGCAAAGTTGGAAGAGTTCTTCTGTGGTTAGCTCCACGCTGCCATCTCTGCAACAGGGTTGCTCATCATCTGAGCCACATATCTCTTTTCAGGCATTGGTTTTTCAGTCCCGATTCCCAACCTAAGGTGCCCCAGCATCATTCAAAGCACCACTGTCTTGGGAATGAGAACATAGGCCCCTTCCGCACATGCAGAATAATGCACTTTCAATCCAATTCCAATGCACTTTGCAGCTGGATTTTACTGTGTGGAATAGCAAAATCCACTTTTAAAGAATCGCGAAAGATCCTCTGAAGATGCCAGGCACAGATGCAGGCAAAACATCAGGAGAGAATGCTGCTAGAACACGGCCATACAGCCCGGAAACCACACAGCACCCCAGTGATTCCAGCCGTGAAAGCCTTCGACAATACATTGTGAAAGTGGTTTGAAAGTGCATTATTCTGCATGTGCGGAAGGGGCTTCAGTCAGAACCGGTGCTGAACTGCTGAACTGCAAGTGGTAAAGAAAAGTCCCCCAAGAGTGCCTGAGCGCATACCGAGTCCATAGGATCTTCTTAGCGGTTCATTTGATTGCTCCAACTTGATCGACAGCCAGCACAATTTCCAGCATGGGAAAAAGGATCTCTGTTTCTCACCTCACCCCATGCTCAGTGCTGATCCCATCATGAAACAAAATAATCAGCGGGCCTCTTTTGCGGAGCAGCCAAAGATATAAATTAGATTTGAATTTAAATACGGGCTACCTCATCAGGCCTGTTTGAGCGCAGCCCCCCACTGAATTAAAAAACCGTTTCTAGAAGACGAATGAATTGATGGGTCAGTTAACGGCCAGGTGATTAATCATGTTTAAATAAGTGTGCATCTTGCCAAAGCCATGATATAGGTGTTCTTGGAAGGAAGCGTAAAAAAAACTTTGAATTCAGCAAGCACAAGTTACCGCGCGTTGCTGGAACACAAAACCTCCTTTAATGTTTCCATTTCCACAACCAAAAGCATTTTGAACAAAATAACTCTCAGGCTCATGGATTAATCAGTTGAAGCTTTAGTGGAATGGCCTGTCACTTTGAGCATTTGGTATCCCACTTTTCCTCCAGGTTTTAACAGGGTTTTTCCACCTGCCATTTTGCCGCCACTACCACAGCCCTGAAACGTTGGTTAGGTTGTGGGACAGTCTGGCCAGACCGGGATTTTATCCCCCATGACCTGGTTCCTAGTCTTGACCTTCAAGCCACTGCACAACATAAATATAACTATAAATACGTTTCCTGGATGCTGAGTGAGAGCCTTTGTGGTGTAGTGGTTAAGGTATCAGACTGGGATCTGGGAAACCCAGGTTTGAATCCCCTCTCTGCCAGGGAAACTTGGGCCAGAAACATATTATCAACCTTGATCTCCTGGAAAATATTTAGAAGGATGTCCTGGAAAAAATTCCAGGGGTGTGACACAGGCCCTTTCCCCACTCACTGTTTGCTGTGCGCTACTCTTGCTGAGTAGCGTGGGGTCCAACTGCACTCCACACTACAGGGGCGGCTACAATGCAGCCGCCCCAACTCTGCTGCTCTTGTGCCCCCTCAGAACGGGTCATTCTGGCGCTGCTCAAAATGGCGCCTTTTGATGACCCTGCCCAGGGCGCGGGGCAGTGGGGAAGCCGGGGAACACAACCCTCGCACTAAAAAGGTCCTGGACCAGACGAAACGGATGTCATTTTAAAAGTGGGGAAACGGCCACAGAGGCAGTTTTTAACTGGAGCTTTTATGCCGGTTTATGCTGGTCCATGACCGCAATACAGATTCTGATTCTGAACAGGAGTTGTTAACCTGGCATATCCATATATCTGGTTATTCTGGAATAGCAACTCCTACAGCAGAGATGAGATCAGAATAACGTTTGTTTATGGAACGTCTTTTATTACAGCACAGTCCAAACTGGTTCTCTTTTTTTCCCCAATAACTTTTTTTTGGCATCAAATACGGTCCTTTTAGTTTATTTTTCAGCAATGCCTGCAAAAATGCTTGCCTGTGGCCCAGCTAGCCTGATTGCGTCAGGTCTCGGAAACTGAGCAGCGTCAGCTGTGGTTGGTATTTGAATGGGCAACAAGGAATACCAGGATTGTTATGCAGAGGAAGGCAAGGGCAAATTGCCTCTGTTAGGAGCAGCAGTGGCGTAGGAGGTTAAGAGCTCGTGTATCTAATCTGGAGGAACCGGGTTTGATTCCCAGCTCAGCCGCCTGAGCTGTGGAGGCTTATCTGGGGAATTCAGATTAGCTTGTACACTCCCACACACGCCAGCTGGGTGACCTTGGGCTAGTCACAGCTTCTCGGAGCTCTCTCAGCCCCACCCACCTCACAGGGTGTTTGTTGTAAGGGGGGAAGGGCAAGGAGATTGTAAGCCCCTTTGAGTCTCCTGCAGGAGAGAAAGGGGGGATATGAATCCAAACTCCTCCTCCTCCTCCTCCTCCTCTTCTTCTTCTTCTTCTTCTTCTTCTTCTTCTTCTTCTTCTTCTTCTTCTTCTTCTTCTTCTTCTTCTTCTTCTTCTTCTTCTTCTTCTTCTCCTCTTGCCTTGAAAGCCCCATAAAGAATCGGCATACGTTGGCTGTGGCTTGATGTTTTTTTAGATGCATGCATTCATTTATGTTTTGCTGGCTGTCCCACTCAAAAGATTTGGCATCACCGCCCCATACCCAAACAGAGATCATTAAATGTCCAATCCACAGGCACTTAGGTGCTCACCAGTAGGTTGGACCCATTCTAAATTGGCAATTTTCCTCTGATTTCCCCCTTCTTGCTGTTGGCACTTCCATGACATTGCTCAGAGTCCCCTAACCCCCAGGAGTAGCATTTTGTAAAAAATAAATGGGATAGAGCAAGAGGATGTGAGGCAAAAAAAATTCCATTCTGCCGCTGGACAGTTTAGTTTAGATGCACTCAATCACACCTTTGCATAACAAGTTCCACCCAAACACTTACTGATTGGTTCCCCACCCTGGGACATGGACAATATATACCCCACTAAACATTCCCTTCTCTGTAGACACAGCGTGTAACACATTTCTCTCTGTGATCCACCTCTGAAGATGCCAGCCACAGATGCAGGTGAAACGTTAAAAACAAGATCCACCAGACCACGGCCACACAGCCCGGAAAACCCACCACAACCAGTTGAATCCGGCCGTGAAAGCCTTCGACAATACATTGCAACCCAGTGTGTTTCTAGGTGGCTACTTCCTTCTTCGCCAAACTCAACAGCAAGTCCTGCTTTTTCTCCACGTCACTGGAGTGGAATGGCTCTAACAGGTGGGCAGCTGCGTTTTGCACTAGTTGAAGTTTATGAAGTGACTTCAAGTGCAGCCCCATGTAGAACATGTTACAGTACTCTAGCCTGCCAGTGGCGTGGATCAGCATGGGCAGATTCTCTAGGTCGTTTTGGCGTTCAGCTCAGAGTTTTATAAGTAAAAGACACAACGGGATGCCTTTCCCAAAGATTTACAGTCTAATGCATACCACATTGGTAGGGAAAGGGATGTATTTGTGATTTTGTTTTTCGTGTAGGGCATCTGGTGCGCATTTGAGCCCGCTGGGCGTGTGATGCACACAACCCCGATTCACACTGTTCTGCAGTGTGAAGTGGAGATCACGGCTCAGCAATTAAGACGTGACACTCAAGGGCCGTGCCAACCAGCTTTTGAGAGAATGGCATGTCCAGTTTTGCAGATAAGGGTCTTGGAAATGGGACGGCTGGTTTGTGGAAAGGTATATATCCTCCCCAAGAAAAGATCATGTGCACTCTTATCTTACTATCCTGCCGAGGTTTCTCTGCAACCTGTTTGAACCCATCTCTTCCTTGGCCTCCTGCAAGGTCTCCTCTATATGCTTTGAGGTGGGGATGAGAGAGGCACAGCAGGCTCCCTCAACTGCCTTCTCTGGAGGAGGTCAGTTTGCGCTGGCTGTCTTTCCAAGAAAGAGGAGAGAAATGTGGGGTTCGTCTCCTCTGCCGTCCCCCTCCCCCATCCGTGCCTACAGCAAGAACCTCCCAGCATGGATGAGCTGGGTTTATCTGAGCTCAGCTTTTGGTGCTGCTTCCAGGTTCACGGTCTAAGCCCTTTCTTGGCTCAGCTCCTGGGAGCTTGTAGTTAATTCCATTCCTCCTTAGAAGGCACGATGCTCAAAAACATAGACATTTTATAAGGATTCCAATGGCAGGAGGAAGGTACTTCAAGTACCAGGCCATTGTGTAGTTTGGACCACGGCTTCCCAGTTGTTTGATGCTAAAGAAAAACTTGGAAGATGCTCAGGAATCCTGCCTTTGAGGAACCAGCTGCAAACCTTAGGTCCCCTGATGTCTTTAGATGGGTATTTGATGGCAGCTCGCTTGCTCTCCCTCCGGGGCAATTTCCATGTAACGCTGGGCTTGCGGTACATGCCTAATCAACACTCAGACGTAGGCAGTGGTGGGATTCAGCCGGTTCGCACCACTTTGGCAGAATGGGGCTTGTAAACAACCAATTGTTAAATTATTTGAATCCCACCACCAGAACCGGTTATTAAACTATTTGAATCCCACCACTGGGCGTAAGGATGAGCCATTGGACGTTCTGGGCAAAGCCATTGGATGTGTGGCAAAAAATTTCCATTCTGCCGCTGGACAGTTTCGTTTAGATGCACTCAATCACACCTTTATATAGGAAGTTCCACCCAAACACTTACTGATTGGTTCCCCACCCTGGGACATGGACAATATATACCCCACTAAACATTCCCTTCTCTAGTCTAGACACAGTGCACAACGCATTTCTCTCTGTGATCCACCTCTGAAGATGCCAGCCACAGGTGCAGGCGAATTCCATTAGGAATCCGTTAGGAACAAGATCCACCAGACCACGGCCACACAGCTTGGAAAACCCACCAGAACCATCCATAAGAAGCCATCCTTTAAGGTTAGAATCCCTCCAACGCTTTTGTAGATCCTCTGCATTCCAACCATGTTCACTATATAACTTCTTGCCCCCAGGGGTTTATAATCCCACCTTTTTATTCCAGCTGTTTTGCAACTGTCAGATAAAACAGAGTACCAAAATCAGTCTACTAATTGTGGCTATGGCAATCCGTTTAAAAAAGGATCCCCCCCCCCCCTCCAAAAAAGACCTGTTATCAGTTAAAACAAATAAAGGCCAAGACATCCCTGCTTTCACTTCTAGGTGCTCCAGAGGCCTGTGAGTTTCTTGATAGTTCAAGCATTTTGAAGGCACTTAAAAAAAAACACAACCAAGAATGTTAATTATGTCTAATATGAGGACTTAGGCAGAGTACAGATGGCAGACGTCACCTCGAAAAAGGCCAGGCCGTTTGTGTGCCACGGAGTAGCCTTTCCCACAGCCTGAAGGGAGACTTGTGTCATCCCTGCTCGAAAGAAGGGCAGAGATTAATTGGAAACCACGATGCGCAGAACGGAGCGGGAGATGGAGGCAAGGTCTGACGATCCGGTTGAAATGAGGACAGACGCCGTTTCGCTCGGCCTGATGGGGACTTGAGCTGGGGCCAAGATTTCTCCCAAACAGTCCTAAGAAGAATTGATTGAAGGGGGTGGGGGGCGAGGAGGAGGAGGAAGGAGGATAAGAATGTGTTGGAGAATTAAGGGTGGACGGAAGGAATCTTTGAAGGAACTAAAAATAAAACTGCCGAAGGCTCCGTGGGAGACGCTGTAAGTATGAAGTGTGAGAGAGCTCGAAGGGCTGTGATTCTTTTGCGATGCGTTTTGTAGATAACGCGGCTTGTATCTGCCATGACTTCGACACCAAAGCTAGACCGGTTCAGTCTCGGGATGTTATTGGGGCACTGCTTGGTGGAATTGCAACTCATTTCCAGATTACAGAAATCAGTTCCCCTGGTGAAAATAGATGGTTTGGAGGGTGGACTCTACGTCCCTGTCCCTGCATGAGGCCCTTGGCCCACCCAGGCTCAATCCCTAAATCTCCAGGAGAGCCAACATGGTGTAGTGGTCAAGAGCAGGTGGATTCTAATCTGGAGGACAGGGTTTGATTCCCCATTCCTCCACCTGAGTGGCAGAGGCTTATCTGGTGAACCAGATGTGTTTCCGCACACCCTGCTGGGTGACCTTGGGCTTGTCACTGTTCTTGGGAACTCCCTCAGCCCCGCCGACCTCACAAGGTGTCTGTTGTGGGGAGAGGAAGGGAAAGGAGCTTGTAAGCCACGAGTCTTCTTTCAGGAGAGAAAGGTGGGGTATAAATCCAAACTCCTCCTCCTCCTCCTCCTCCTCCTCCTCCTCCTCCTCCTCCTCCTCCTCTTCTTCTTCTTCTTCTTCTTCTTCTTCTTCTTCTTCTTCTTCTTCTTCTTCTTCTTCTTCTTCTTCTTCTTCTTCTTCTTCTTCTCCTTCTTCTTCTCCTTCTCCTCCTCCTCCCAACCTGATTCTGGCAAGCCTAACCCCATCCCCTGCCAGTGATCAGAAGGGATCTGGAAACTCTACTAGGAAGGGTGGGATTTGTGAAAAGGAACGACCCCAGTAGCACTTACAATGAACAATGCTATAAAGACTTGTTTACAAAATGAGAGAACAAGGCAGTGAAGGCAGTCTCTAGACTATGCAGTAAGAATAAATTCGAAAATTTAAAAAAATGTCTAATAAAAAACAATATTTATCATCATCATCATCATCATCATCATCATTAATATGGGACCAATAGAGCAAAGAGCATCCCCATTCATTCTTTTTGTCAGCTGCAAAAACTCAAGTTTCTCTTTCCTGAACTGGACGCATTCCAGCTGCAAAGCTGTTTCGTTCCACCATCCACTCACATGTGGTCTGAAGTTTTTCTAACTAATAGCCACCAGCCACCAAAGCTCATTTATAAGCAAACACTTTCCAGCCACTGGTGAATGCTGGATGCTTAAATAACTCCCAACGCAAACAACTTATGGAGTCAATCAATACCTAACTGCTGAGGGTTGAAATAAAAATATTTTATTTTTGCACCTTCAAGAGGTGGTGAGTTTTATAAACACAGAGATACTGAATGTTTGTTTGTATTCCTGGTTCACCCTGAGTTAATATTGCGAATTTCATTTGGAGATCAGAGCCAGTGAGGTATGAGAGGTAGTTAGAGGGCCAGACTTGAACCAAGGAGGCCTGGGCTGACACCTCTACATACCATTGGACTTACTGGGTGATCTTGGGTCTGTTACTCGCTCTCTCCCTCTCTCTCAGTCTATTGTCACAGGATTGTTGTGATGATAAAACGGAGGAGAGAAAAGCTGTATACACCATCCTGCACTTCACAGGAATCCACGTGTGGTTTTCACGAACTGTTCGCGAGCACAATAAACGTTAACCAGTAAAGTATTGAGTTTAAATTGCATTGCCATTTTGGAGAAGAAGAAGAAGAAGTTTGGATTTATACCCCACCTTTGTCTCCTGTAAGGAGACTCAAGGCGGCTTGCGAACTCCTTTCCCTTCCTCTCCCCACAGCAGACACCTTGTGAGGTGAGTGGGGCTGAGAGAGTTCTGAGAGAACTGGGACTTGCCCAAGATCACCCAGCCATGACTGTATTATCCACAAGGCTAACTAAGGCTCATTCCACACATGCAGAATAATGCACTTTCAAACTGCTTTCAGTGCTCTTTGAAGCTGTGTGGAATAGCAAAATCCACTTGCAAACAAAAATGGTTTGAAAACGCATTATTTTGCGTGTGCGGAAGGGGCCAAGGCTAAAGTCTAGGGGCCCCACCAGGACTATTTTATATTTTGCTGAGGCTCTGTTAGTAGCGCCCTAGGGCTCCAGTGGTTCAAGGCACTGTGCACTCTGCACCATAGCAATACATGTTCATATGTATTTATCCATATATATATATTCTCATAAGTATACTCTCGCTCTCTACACACACACCCATATTACTTTAATGCCATATTGCTTACCAGTTCCTTTTTTGTCAATATCTCGACTCCAATATTCAGGCTAG
Organism: Sphaerodactylus townsendi; assembly: GCF_021028975.2. Lineage (NCBI taxonomy): Eukaryota > Metazoa > Chordata > Lepidosauria > Squamata > Sphaerodactylidae > Sphaerodactylus > Sphaerodactylus townsendi. The sequence goes on along the minus strand of NC_059440.1, from coordinate 18,202,017 downwards.
AATAATACAAGGAAGGAGATGCTTCGTTCCTGTTTGTATCTACTCTTCCAGCTATTTCAGTCCATTTCTGTGAAATTTTTATTGTAAATTCCTCAACATACCCGTGGAATGCTGTAGATTCCCTACGGTCCCTTTTCATACAGCCATATGCTGAATAAGCTGTCATCATGTAAAAAAAAAAAACCACCCTGTATTTGCAAGGCACATTCAGAGTCAGCTGAGGTTTGTTTGAGTCGATGGGGAGGGGGGGGGAGACAGTGGGTCAATAGTGTGCTAGCATCGGGGTTGTGATGTCACGCCTACGTATCTGAAAGCGTAGGAGACCAGTCATGGGTTAATTCAGCCCTGCATCCAGCAGGCTTCATGTGTAGGAGCAGGGAAACAAATCCAGTTCACCAGATAACAGTTTGCCATTCACGGAGAGTTGCCGTTAGGTTGTCATCTCCAGGTTGAAAAAAATTTCTGGAGATTCAGAGGTACGGCCCGGGGAAGGACTTCAGTTTCTCCTAGACTCTGTGGCATACCATAGAGCAGTGATGGCAAACCTTTTTGAGACCGAGTGCCCGAATTGCAACCCAAACCCCACTTATTTATCGTAAAGTGCCAACCCAGCAATTTAACCTGAGGTTTTAGTTTAGAAAAAACCGATTGGCTCCCTCTTCCTTTGCCCCACCCGCTCGAGCAGGGGCCAGCCTGCTCTAGCCTCCAGCAAGTCCCACGCACACCACTCTGTGCCTCTTTAGCATCTCTGCCTCCTCTGTACCCCCACCTCGGGCAGCAGCCACCCGGAGCACAGACACTAGGCCTGCCAGCCGAGTCCTCCCTGCTCACTGCGGTGCGCACACATTGTGCTCAGTGGCCCAGGTCAGTCTAGATGTGTGTGTGGGGTGTGTGTGTGATTTTCCACCCCCACATGACAAACTCTGTGTGCACGTGCCCACAGAGAGGGCTCCAAGTGCCACCTCTGGCACCCGTGCCATAGGTTCGCCATCACTGCCATAGAGTCTACCTTCAGAAGCTTCCATTTTCTCTGGGGATCTGACCTCGGTAGTCTGGAGATCAAGTGTAATTCCTGATCTCCAAGCCACATCTGGAGGCTGACCACCCTACCGCCATGCCGGAAAGGCCATCACTGCCATAGAGTCTACCTTCAGAAGCTTCCATTTTCTCTGGGGATCTGACCTCGGTAGTCTGGAGATCAAGTGTAATTCCTGATCTCCAAGCCACATCTGGAGGCTGACCACCCTACCGCCATGCCGGAAAGGTCACACTTAGAACGCTGTGGTCTGAGCATGACCTTTCTGTGCATTTGCTCCTTTCCAACATGAAAACGTTGCAAAGGGTACACCAAGCGGCTGACGTAAAACCTGAGTGTTTTTGAAAAGTGTAAAACACTCATCAAAGACTAACCAACAATAAAGCAGCAGACAGAAAAGAAAATAAGCAGCAGAGTTCCCACCCAGCCATTCCAGATGCCCGGTTCAAAGCCTTACACAAACAACCTTGATCTTTGAGTCAAAACAGCCAACGAGTAGAGGAGCTCCAAAGCCTGGCCGCACCAATCAGAAGATGCCCCTTCTCTCAGGACCCTTCCGCATTGTCGGAGTCGACCTTAGATTGACTTGAGTCCGACCCGAGTCCTCCGCACAGACGTAGCGTCGGACTCGTGTCTGACTCAACTCACCTCCCTCTCGCCATTGAATTTCTGAGCTCTACTGGGGAGTTGAGTCGACTGGCGGACTCGGGTTGCGCTCGAGCCGAAGCCGACGGAGTGCAGATTCTCCGTCGACTCGACTCTGCCATGTAGCCAATCACAGCTAAGTATTTCGCCCATGCGCAGAAGGGGAGACTCGTGGCGGCGCGAAAAGCTTTGGGCATGCGCAGAACGGGGGACTCCGCAACCAATCGGAGCGCAGCGCAGGGAGGTGGTCCCGCCCTCTGAGCTCGGCTCCGGAGACACGAGTCGGCTGCTGTGCGGAGGAACGGGAGGACTCGAGTTGAGGTATGACTCCGCCGACATGAGTCGAACCTGAGTCATCTCGTGTGTCCGGAAGGGGCCTCAGTTCTGTACATGGATCAGGGCCTCTGAGAATGACCTTAGATGGCAGGAAGTCAAGAGCTAAAGAAAAATCCTGCTGGAGCCACCTACTTCAGCATCCTGTTTCCCACCATGCGCCACCAGATCATGCCTCAGGGAAGACCTTAAGAAGAAGAAGAGGTTGGATTGATACCCCACCCCCTTTCTCTCCTGTAAGGTTTAAAAACTCCTTCTCCTTCCTCTCCCCACCACAGGTAGGTGGGGTACCTGTGAGGTAGGTGGGGCTGAGAGATTTCTGAACGAACTGTGACTAGCTCAAGGCCACCCAGCAGGCTTTGTGTATAGAAGAGCAGAAACAAATCCAGTTCACCAGGTAAGAGTCCACCACTCTTGCGGAGCAGTGAGGAATCAAATCCAGTTCTCCATATTAGAGTCCACCTGCTCCTATTACACCACCCTGACCTGAATACACACACCCTCCAGTATTTGTCTCTCAGCAACTAGAACTGAATGGGGCTTGTGATGTGGCCGTAGGGCCAGCCACATTAAGGACTGGGCTATTGCCATGTGAATCAAACAAATAGCCAATGGGAGTCCATACTTGGGCTGACGCAAGGCGGACAAACACAACTTTTCAGTACATATATTTAAATCAATAAATTAAATAAATAAAGTGGTGAGCTGAAATTCCATGATTTTTTGTTTGCCTACATTCTCAGCAGCGTCAAAATATCGACCGTATCTTTGGCCCTTTCCCCACTTTCCTTAAGCCGTGCGCTACTCTCCTCAAGTAGCGCGGGGTCCCCAGGCACTCCCCACTACAGGGGCGGCGACAACGCAGCCACCCCAACGCTGCCGCTCTCGCGCCCCCTCAGCGCGCGGCATCCCTGGCGCTCCTCAAAACGGCGCCTTTTGATGACCCCGCGCAGAGTCAAAAGGCACCGTTTTCTCCAGCACCAGGAATGACGTGTGCTGAGGGGGCGCGACAGTGGCAGCGTTGGGGCGGCTGTGTTGTTGCCACCCCTGTAGTGGGGAGTGCCCCGGGACCCCGCGCTACTTGGCCCGAGTAGCGCGCAGCAGAAGGTAAGTGGGGAAAGGCCCAACAAAGCTTCATCCGATTGGTTTTATAGCACTAGGACATCATTTCATCATCGTTGTGAAACCTCTGCGAAGGACAGTGGACAGTTTCAAGCAGGGCACGAACGCTATCGGGACGTGGAAAAACAAACAGGCGCAGCTCCACAAAAATGCCACGATCCTGCTTGTCCGGAGTTGCCAGAGGAGAAGAGCAGCTCAGGAAATGGATGACAGCCCTGGAGATGTCTTGACAAGACAGTCTGGCTCGCTGCGGAAGTCTTTCCACGGCTCCGCGTCCAGTTCTGCATGATCCCAGATGGCACCAGTAGATTCACCTGACGCGTTTGGCAGCCCTGCAATTCCCTTCAGGATTCAAAATCCTCCCGCTGAGGAAGAGGCCCAACTGGCAAAGCCTCTGGATTTATCTGGAGAGGAATGTGCAGAAATGTTAATGGGAGACATCCATGCACGAGTGGTCGGACGTAACTGTTTCCATGTGAGGAAAATAGCGCTGGGAGACAAGACGGCCTTCAAGAACTGGCCTCGCTTATCGTTCGGCCAGTCAAGTTTCGGGGATCCTATCTGGTTCCTTCTGACCCCAAAGCCTTTTGCTGCTCATAAAACTGGAGGGGATGAGTTGGCACAGATTCTTTCCGGCAGCACAATTATGATTGCCGATGTTTGTTTTTGAATGTATTTGTCCATTTTTATCCCTCCCTTCTTTGAAGGAGCTCAAAGCAGTGTGCAGGGTTCTTCCTCCCTCTGTTTAATCTTCACAACAACCCTCTGAGATAGATTTTATCTGGTCCAAGATCACCCAGTGAGTTTTGATGACCTGTGGGGATTTGAACCTGGGCTTTCCAAGATGTTGTCTGATATTCTAACCACTACACCACGTTGACTCTTCCTTCCTTCCAAATCTTCTCCACAACCATTTATTTTTGAACTACCACAAAGGCTTATCTTGATTACAAATGATCCGTTAATCTCCTCTCTCCTAAGGATCAGAGGTTAGTTATAGTTTGGGATATATTCTTATGAGAGAATGAACCCATCAAGAAAAGGCTACGCCACAGGCCTCTGGAGAGTTCAGCTCTGGTTTGTGGGTTGTGTGATCAACCAAGTTCACATGTTGCACAACCATCCAAATACCATTTGTTTTGCATTTATTGATCCCTGACAATTTTACATTCTTGTCATTAGGTTGATTACGTCTTTCCCATTCCCGTCTTGTAAAAACGTTCTTTATGGTTTTTATTGGATTCATCTGTTTGGCAAATTGTAACTCGGAAGGCAACTCTTAATTTCCCCCCATTATTATTAATTTATTATTGTTGTTTATTTGAGTAAATGCCTCGTGTTCCATTCCAATCATCTGTTTTAAAACAATGATGTGTTAGGGAGGGGCAAGCCATTCTGTTACACTATGTAGAGCTATGTAAATCAAATCAGACGTGATGGTGGGGTTGCCAGCACTGCCTTGGCGAATGCTTGGAGACTTTGAAAACAATACCTGGGGATGGTGGAGCTTGGGGAGGATGTGACATCACTTTCAGGTGATGCTCTAGGAATTTCCCTAATCTCTATGGTAAAGACCATAGAGATGTAGAAATTCCTAGAGTATCACTATGGAGGCCCATTTTTTCTTCCACAAAAGTAATTCAGGAAAATAATTGTACAAACTGGGTGAGTGGCCAGCAACATGGCAAAAGAACTTCAACATAGGTAAGTGTAAGGGGACGCACACTGGAATGAAAAATATTAATGTTAAGTCTGACCTTGCTGAGGCTGAGAGGAAAAGAGACCTTGGGGTCGTAGTGGACAGCTCAATGAAAATGTCAACACCTGTAAAAAAGGCAAACTCTGTGCTGGGGATTATTAGGAAAGGAAGTGACAACAAAACAGCCAATTTTATAATTTGCAATACTGTGTGCTGTTCTGGTCAAAAAGGGCATTGCAGAGCCGGAAAAGTACAAAAGACAGCAACCAGGATGATTGAGGGGTTGAAGCACCGTTCCATTGAGAAAAGAGGCTAGCACTCTTCCGTTTAGAAAAGAGACAACTAAAGAGGGGACTCGATAGAAGTTTCTAAAATTATGCATGGGCCAGAGAGAGCAGACTGAACTTCTTTTCCCTCTCCGAAAACACTAGAACTTGGGGGCATACAATGGCCCTTTCTCCACTTACCCTTTTTCCGAGGGTTGCTGCGCACAATCCCCAGCGCGCGGCATCCCTGGCGTGCGCCCGGGCGTCCCCACGACGCTCTGCGCGGGGTCATCAAAAGGCGCCCTTTGAAAGAGCACCAGGAATGCCTCGCGCTGAGGGGCGTGACAGCAGCAGCGTCGGGGCGGCTGCGCTGTCGCTGCCCCTCTCAGTGGAGAGTGCCGAGGGACCCCGCGCTACTCTCCTCGAGTAGCGCGGGGCTTAAGGTAAGTGGGGAAAGGGCCAATGTTCTTGATGGGCAGGAGATCCTGAAGGCTGGACAAAAAGAAACATTACATGAAAACATTACATTCTCAGCCAGAGGATACTGTGACGGCTACAGGCACTGATGGCTTTCAAAGGGAATTAGACAGATTCATGGAGGATAGGTCTATTAGAGGCACTTTGCCATGGTGGTTAAAGGGAACCTCCATGTTGAAAGACAGTAAACCTGAATACCAGAGCCAGTAGGCAACATTAGGGGAAGGCCCCAGCCTCCATGCCCTGTTGTTGCCCCTCCAGAGTAACTGGTTGGCCACAGTGTGAGACAGAATGCTGGGCTAGATGGACCACTGGTCTGATCCAGCAAGACTTTTCTTATATTTCCTGAAATACTTGAACGTATTTTCGTTGGGCCTGGTACCAATGCACACACACTCCACCCCCAATAATCCTATCCCATACATAGAATCTCACGAGCCAAAAATCCCAACCTGGCCCCCTTCCCCAGACATCTGGGCCGCAGAAAAGTATACCTATTTCCTTCCTCCTGCCTGCATACTTGGGCCCTAGTTCCTTGTGGCAAAAAGGAGATATGTATTGGTGAAAGAGTAGCGAAGACCTTTTAAGCTTTTGAAATCTTTGTTCCCCCTTTGAATCTGTGTTGCAAATCCACCAGATCTGGCAGAACGAAGGTGCAATTGGAGAGAGCAGCTTGCCAAATCACGCAGCAGAAGAATCAAATCCTCTTTGTCGTTCCAAAAGAGGGTCAGATGTCATAGCATCCAAAATGGGAGTTATCTTCAAATCCAACAAAAGAGAACAAATGCTCGACACATTGCCATTTACGATTTGGTCCTCTCCCAAATACATTAAATTTTTAAAACCATCAATTTTAAAAAAAACATGCAAGATATTAAAAGCCACGTTGCACAATATTTCATGTGTCAGGAAGCATCAGGTAGGGCGTCTTCAGCGGAGGAATTCCTCCCTGGGTTTTACTTTTAATATTCCACATTAGGGTTTCCAGGTGTATATAGGTACATATATCGCTTCTCTATTGAACAGAGTCTAAGCCCCCTCTATTGTTTTTCTAGAAACTTTAAAGGGCAAAAATCTTTCCTTTCTGGACCTGGCTTCATTGTCTACATGTTGTGATCCACACTCTGACTCAGTTTAGAATTAGATACATGATTGATTCTATTTCGTTACCCAGTCATTTATTCAAAGGGCTCACAACAGTCTACATCAGGGATAGGCAGGCACGCCAAGCAGCAGGAGATCGGGCCATTTTGCTCAACAGACAGGGCCAGTTCTGAGGTCAGTTCTTGCGGTGTGCACAAGTACAACCCATTGTCACTTCCCTTCCCTGTTGGTGGGCTTCGAAGGTAGACACTGCAGGTTTTTTGACACTCAGCCTCTAAAGGTTGCCTACCTCCCTGGTCTGCATAGTTCTCTTGTTTGTCCTCACAACAATTCTTTGGGGGGTACGAAAGACGAAGATGTAGTGATGTCATGGTTAAGAGCAGGTGGTTTCTAATCTGGAGAACCGGGTTTGATTCCCCATTCCTCCATCTGCGTGGCAGAGGCTTATCTGGTGAACCAGATGTGTTTCCGCACTCCTACATTCCTGCTGGGTGACCTTGGGCTTGTCACAGTTCTTGGGAACTCAGCCCTACCTACCTCACAAGGTGTCTGTTGTGGGGAGAGGAAGGGAAAGGAGCTTGTAAGCCACAGGAAGTGGGATATAAGTGCAAATTTTTCTTCTTCTCTTCTTCTAAGGTTAGCTAGCAAGATTTTTGGCTGCTGGGTGGGGCTCACTTTGTTTCCACTTCATCCAGAAAGAAACAGAGTTTTACCTGGCAAATAGCAAAAAGGACTGGAGGGAAAGAGTAAATATGAATCGGAGGGTCTTCCTGGATTAAACAGAGTTAGAAATCTATTGAAACAGCTTGCTGCTTAAGCCTTATGGAGTGTTTATTAACATTTCTGACTGCTCCAAGTTCTTTTCTCTTTCTAATCTATGCTTGGAAACTCACTGGAGCTGTTGGTGGGAATGTTCATCAGTCTTCAGTTGCTTTATTTAAGACTCCACATCTGTATTCCTGGCCATTCTCCAAAATGCTCAAAGCAGCATACATAGGTGATCCCATTTTATCCCACAAGGTAGGCTGGGGATTTTGGAATCATTGTAGAGGGTTGCTTGAAAACATCAGCAGCAGGTTGCAGCTGTCCAAAAAGCAAGAATGGGATTTTAGCCGGCAGTTAATGACGAGACATCCAAGAGATACCTGCTGAGCAACGCCTTGACGTGATTTATGCATTCGTTCGTTAAGACATTTATATCCTGCTTTTCTAGCCATAAACAGAGAGCAAACGTAGCTTACAGAGTCAGCTGGAAATAGCAACACCCATGGGGGGATTCAGCAGGTTTGTACCACTTCGGCAGAACCGGTTGTTAAAATAGTGCTTGTAAACAATCAGTTAAATTATTTGAATTCCCACCACATGGAACCGGTTGTTAAAGTATTTGAATCCCATCACTGAGCAACACCAGCATTCAAAGCGAACGGTGGTATTATTATTATTATTATTATTATTATTATTATTATTATTATTATTATTATTATTATTATTATTTACGGAATCCAAATATCCCAGGAGTTGAGCAAAATTGAAATATCGGATTTGGTCAAAGTGTGCCTGCGGTTCAGTTCTAAAAGCGGGTTTTGTCCTGTGATATTTCCCTCACAGTCACAGCTTTTAGACTCTCTCCAGCCACCCACCTCACAGGGGTGTTTGTTGTGAGGAGGGAAGGGCAAGGAAGATTGTAAGCCCAAGGAAGGTCTCCTACAGGATATAAATCAAACTCTTCTTCTTCATCCTGGTATTTTCAAATCGCCAATTTGGCTTTTTAAAAAAAAATCAATGACCCGATTGAACCCACTACCATGCAAACAACACAGGAGCAGAACCAGTTTATTTTCCACCTGATGCGTCTGATCTCCCCCCATCCGCTGCCAACCCGATCTCTCCACCTGACATCGTGTCAGTTTTCAACTATGCTGATCACCCGGTATGCCCTTCTTCCCAAAATGTTCCCCCAAGCACATTTGCTGCTCATGGTATCGACTGGGTGCCATTTCATCTGGGTTAATCAGGAGTGGAGTCCCAAAATGTCCCCATTCTCTTTTCTGTACATGTATTGGTTGCTTGGAGCGGATAACTAGGGAGATGTGTACTTTGGGCTGAATGTTAGTGGGAATATCACGGGGTGGTGGGAGTCTCTCATTTGCCACAAAAAATATGAGAATGTGAGTGGGAATGTGATGTGATGCTGTGCCTCATTGTTTTCTGCTGCTAATTGCCATGTTGAGGCATAATAATAATAATAATAATAATAATAATAATAATAATAATAATAATAATAATAATAATAATAATAATAATGAGGAGGAGGAGGAGGAGGAGGAGGAGGAGGAGGAGGAGGAGGAGGTTTGTATACCGCCCACCCCCGAAGGGCTCAGGGCGGTTCACACACAAATACACAAAACAGTTAAATAAATAGATAAGTTCCATACATTTTAGCATTTAAAACACAGCGCTCTAATTTTACTTCCATTACGAACAACAGGTGGCGTCCAACAGCTTAAAATCCCCTAAAAAGAGGGGGACGGGGGGGGGGACAGAGAGGGGGTGCTTTTACACAGTATAATTTCAGTAACCGGTAGGGATGCCAGCCTCCAGGTGGGACCTGGGGATCCCCCAGAATTACAGCTCATCTCCAGACTACAGAGATAAGATCCCCTAGAGAAAATGAATGCCTTCCAAGTTACAATTTGCCAAACAGCTGAATCCAATAAATAGATATTTATGCACAAATAGGTCAAGAACTGAGTGAGATCTAAGCTCATTGCCTTTCCTCTGTGTCTACCCTGCTGCAATGACCTCTTGGCTACCGTGTACAGAATATTCTAAGGCTGACACACAGCTTTTGCTCATACAGCAGATATGAGACCAGAGGCGTAGAAAGGGGGGAAAGCACCCAGTGCCCCGGTGCATCCTTCGCCCTTGTCCCGCCCCGGAACACCCCCGTCCCCCCAGAAATGCCTTCACCCCCCCCCCGTCCCCTTGGAGCTACGCCTCTGTATGAGACACCTTGCCAGAGCCTCCCTCTCATCTGATCTGAGAGAGGTAGAGCTGGAAGAGTAAAGGAACCTCGTTCACCTCCTTTCCCCCCTGTTTGCTGTCTCTCCCCTCCACTCCTGGAATTTGCCCAGCCCCAAACTTCACAGTGCTCCAAAATGCAATTTTCAAAGCAACCTGACGTTGAACGAGGGATGTGCACCGAGGCCCCGGCTCCTTTTGCATTGTGTTCCTATGTGCCCATGACTCTTTCTCACTATATCTATGTTTTCAGTGTATTTTATAGCATTTGTATAGGACTAGCAATAAAGCCTATTGTGTGAAAAAATACAACCGGCTCTAGAAAGCTGGTGCTGGTCATTTCGGTCATTGTTCATGAAACATTAAAATTCAACACGTTTACAGGATACTAGGCCTCCAAGGGCAAGAGATGTGGGCCTCTTTCCACTCATGTGCCTGTTCAGCTGTTTAAAAAACGAGTTAAGAATTAGGATTAAGAATTAGGACTAATAAAAGGAAACATTTCTTCACGCAACGTGTGATTGGCGTTTGGAATATGCTGCCATAGGAGGTGGTGTTGTTCACTAACCTGGATAGCTTTAAAAGGGGCTTGGGCAGATTTATGGAGAAGTCGATCTATGGCTACCAATCTTGATCCTCCTTGATCTGTGATTGCAAATGCCTTAGCAGACCAGGTGCTCGGGAGCAGCAGCAGCAGCAGAAGGCCATTGCTTTCACAGACTGCATGTGAGCTCCCAAAGGCATCTGGTGGGCCACTGTGAGTAGCAGAGTGCTGGACTAGATGGACTCTGGTCTGATCCAGCAGGCTCTTTCTTATGTTCTTATGAGTTGTTGCCAATATGCCTTGCCTTAATTGTAAATTAATTAAAATTAATTTTAATGTTATACAATGTGCTCGCATAGGTGGAACTACCATGGGGCAGGGGGACAAACACCCTGAACACAGGCAAGGTGGGTTGGAGAATCACTCCCTTCATCCCTCTCATCAGGCCACCTCCGTGGCCTTGAGCAGCCTCGGCAACCCGGAGCAGCCCCTATGGACTGGCGAAGCAGCCCCTACGGACTGGAGCAGGCTGCTCTTTTAACTGTAAAAGGTAAGTGAGGCATGTTTAGGGGAGGGGCAGGGGGGCAGGAGGCACCATTTTGCCCCGTGCGCCATTTTTCCTTCCTACGGCACTGCGTGCTCACATCAGTGCGACCTACCTCTGCTCGTGCGCCTGTAGAGCTCATGGTTGTGTGAAAATCAAGACTTACGTGACTTCATTCCTGCAAGGGGGAAAGCCGATTGAAAAAGCAAGGATTTGGCAATATCCTGTGACTGTACCTAATGCACTCACAAAAGGTTGGGTTCCCTCCACCTGCCCCGCTGTTCAAGGGGGCTCAGAACCTTTCACAGAGCCTTTCACAGAGACACATTTTGGCACAGGGCATCCTGACCTGCAGACCTCTCTGAGTGGCTGCAGTCCTTCCAAAATATGCAAGACATTCTTGGCCAGCGCAGAGAAGGGCCCGGCATTGTCTCGCTCCTTGCTTAGCTTTGGCTAAGGCCAGGACTAGTGAAAGGCAGCCAAGGAATGACATGGAGGAAGGACGATGTACTACTCACCAGAACGGCTACATGGAGGAGAGATGAATGACCCCCAAGCATTGAAAGCTGTGGTAAAAGAAGCAAGTGTGGAGAGCCAATTGTCCTTCATCAGTGTCCTGTGAGAGCAAGATGGAGGAATGGGCTGCATACTCAGTGGGGACATTCTGCATTACAAATATGGAGGAGAAGTTGATCTATGGCTACCAATCTTGATCCTCCTTGATCTGAGATTGCAAATGCCTTAGCAGACCAAGTGCTCAGGAGCAGCAGCAGCAGAAGGCCATTGCTTTCACATCCTGCATGTGAGCTCCCAAAGGCACCTGGTGGGCCACTGTGAGTAGCACAGTGCTGGACTAGATGGATTCTGGTCTGATCCAGCAGGCTTGTTCTTATGTTCTTATGTTCTTATTGCTGTGAAAATAAAGCCAGCAGATTGTCTCTGACATGTTAATTTTCTCCCTCCTGAGAGCCAGTGTGGGGTAGTGGTTAAGAGCAGGTGGATTCTAATCTGGAGAACTGGGTTTGATTTCCCACTCCTCCACCTGAGTGGCAGAGGCTTATCTGGTGAACCAGATTTGTTTCCACACTCCTACATTCCTGCTGGATGACCTTGGGCCAGAGGTGTATCAAGGAGGGAGGAAACGGCGCCTGGAGACAAATTGTCTCCGGGCACCCCTCCTCCACCTCCAGCGGGGACCCAAAGTGACTTACACCATTCTCCTCTCCTCCATTTTATTTTCACAACCATGTGAGGTAGATGAGGCTGAGAGAGCATAGCTGGCCCAAAGTCACCCAGTGAGGTTCCAGGACATGAGGGACGATTGGAACCTGGGTTTCCCAGATACTAGTCCAACCTTTTTAACCACTACACCACACTGACTCTCATTTTCTTTTGAACACATCAGACAGTGAAGCTTAACCTGAGCCTTTTCTTAATATCCTAGGCCGTTTCCGCACGAATGCGGAAGCGGCCGGGTCGGCGTACGGTCCTAGTAAGAGCCGGGCAGCCGGCGCCATGTGTCCCTGGGCCTCCGGCGCGTCGCCGAGGCCTGGGGACAAGGTAAGTAAAGGGAGGGAGGGGGGGAAAGCTCCGGGAAGCCTTCCAACCGGCGTTTCCTCAACAAGTGCGCTTCGAAGCGCACTGGGAAAACGCCGGCGTTGGGACGGGTGGCCGGCGCAAGGGCAGCGCGGCTGTGACGCAGCTGCGCCCCCTGTGTGAACGGCGGCCTGGGGACGGCGTTTTTGCTGTCCCCAAGCCGCTGTGTATGGCCCGTGCGGAAAGGGCCCTAGCTTACTTCATTTGGGGAATTCTTTAAGTAAGGAGGGTAACTCATATACATGTCTCCCCTGCCCCCTCCCGTTTCGCAACCAAGAATTCTGCCCCTCATTTCGCATAACACATGTGATAACTGCTTGCTTTAGACAGAATGGAAGGTGTTTTTTTAATCAACCAGATCTGCCTTCCAGGCCCTCAAAACTTACTGGTTTTATTTGTAAGTAAACAGATTTTTAACAGATAACACCATCAATACTTTTCCCTCACAAAGAGCAGCTGGGATTTCCCATTACCCAGGGGTTTAAGACAATACCGTGAATCTCATGTTTGATCAGCATATAGCAAGAACATTGAGTTTCCTCTTCAAAACATGGGAAAGGAAAATACGCTGTGCAGCTGTTCAGAATACCTACCATACATTAAAGTAAATTGGCTTAGATTGGAGTAACTCTGGCCCCTTCCGCACATGCAGAACAATGCACTTTCAGTCCACTTCCACAATTGTTTGCAAGTGGATTTTGCTCTTCTACACAGTAAAATCCAGCTGCAAAGGGCATTGAAAGTGGATTGAAAGTGCATATTTCTGCATGTGCGGAAGGGGTTTCTGTGCTGGATTACACTGGAAGTCTGCCACCATACATTTTGTATTCCATTGCTTTCTCACAATACTTCCTTATAGCTTTTCTGGGGTCCTGGTTTAGATATTGATGTAGATTTGAATCCAGGACTTCATACCCCCCAGAGACTCCAAAATGCACACATCTGTTCTGGGATTCAATCTCCACAATTATTGCCTGAAAAGCGGGAAATAGGAAATAGTTTGATAAGCCAAAATGCAATGAGAGCCCGGGAAGAGAAAAGGGGAAAAAAAGATTTAGCTCGTTTGGTTCGCTGGAAATCTGCAGTTTGTTAACTGTGAATTTTCTCATGTCATTGGATTAAGGGAGTAAGTAAACAGCTGTTGCTTATTCGTTTTTTCCAAACGATGCATGAGTTCATTATTTACCTCTTCTATTCCCCCCTGCATTGCTGCTTAGAACCCCTCCTGTAAGGATCTCTGGGGCAGGATGGCTATGTCCCACTATGTTACACGGCAATGGGTGGGGGAGGATTTCCCCATATATTTGGAGTCTCCAAAGGAGGCTTATGTTGGATCAGAGTTGTAGAAACTCCTTCCAACACTACAGCATCGATTCAGGGTGACCAGGCTCTTAGACACTTCCACAAATCCATGTAGAGCTAGGGCAATGTCTAATTTTACTACTTGTGTTAAAAGTCTTGCCTTTCTATTGAAACTCACTCTCTTCACTGACCTTTTCCATAGCATTCTGACAGCTACTGATCCCTTGATTGCTGTTCATGGAATCCTAGAATCATAGAGTTGGAAGAGACCACAAGGACCATCAAGTCCAACCTCCTGCCATGCAGGAACACACAATCAAAGCACTCCTGACATATGCTCATCCAGTCTCTGTTTAAAAACCTCCAAAGAAGGAGACTCCACCCCTCTCCGAGGCAGTGCATTCCACTGTCAAACAGCCCTGGCAGTCAGAAAGTTCTCCCTAATGTTTAGGTAGAATCTCTTTCCTGCACCTTGAACCCATTACTCCTGGTCCTAATCTCTGAGGCAGCAGAAAACAAGCTTGCTCCCTCTTCAACATGACATCCCTTCAAATATTTAAACATGGCTATTATGTCCCTCCTTAACCTTCACTTCTCCAGACGAAACATCCCTAGCTCCCTAATCCTCTCTTCATTCCAGACCTTTTACCATTTTGGTTGCCCTCCTCTGGATACATTCCAGCTTGTCAATATCCTTCTTAAATTGCGGTCCCCAGAGCTGACACAGTACTCTAGGTGAAATCTGACCAATGCAGAGTAGTGGGGTACAATTACTTCCCTCGATCTAGACACTATGCTCTTATTGATGCATCGCAGAATTGCATTGGCTTTCTTGGCTGCCGCATCACACTGCTGACTCATGTTCAGTTTGTGGTCTGCTAAAACTCCCAGATCCCTTTCACATGTATTGTTGTCAAGCCAAGTGTCACCCATCCTATATCTGTGCTCAGTGGTGGGATTCAAATAATTTAACAACTGGTTCCAGTGGCAGGATTCAAATAATTTAACAACTAGTTGTTTACAAGCACCATTTCAACAACTGGTTCTGCCGAAGTGGTGCGAACCGGCTGAATCCCACCACTGTCTGTGCTGTTGTTGCTTCAGAGTCATCATCGGCCTCCCTTCGGTTCACTTTCTTACACCATCCTTGAATCTGATTCACTGTGGCAACCCATGTGGTTTTCTTAATCTGTGACGCTATCGCCTTAGCATGGTGACATCATCATCAAAGTCACAGGAGCGGCCAGAGTGAGCCAAACCATAATGATATTGTGGCCATGGAAGGCCGAGGAAAGTGAGGGGTCGGAGGAAAGGAGCTGACACTGAAAAGGAACAGAACTGAAAAAACACAGAGCCAAAAAACCTGCCAGATTGGAAGATACTTTGACACTCATGAGAAAGAACACAAAACACAACAAGTCATTTGGGTTCATTCCTAGTACATGGGAAGCCAGCCTTCCATTCATTTGCACTGAACATTAATGGAATGTGTGGCTTATTTTTGGGGAGGGGGGAATATCTCTCCATTGTCACCTGTCCCAACACTTCAGTACAGAACGAGCTGTGCATTCCCCCCCCCCCCCAAAAAAAAAAAGGATAACAAAAGGATGTTCATTCCTCCCGGCTTATATGTGTTTTGAACTGTGGCTTCCTTCCATGACTCCGTCCTTCCTCAAAAATTACCGCGATAAATAAATAAATAGATGCTCTTGATGTCTCTGGGCCCTCTCCAGAGGCCTTCTCCATCATTCCTGCTTGGTGGCTGACCTTGTTTTCTATTTATACAGCTCTAACGTGTCTGCTATTCATGTTAATTTCCTGAGCCACGTCCAACTTGGCTTTTATAAGCCCTCTGTCCTCCTTTTTCCAACTGAGCAAGCCCGTCTCCCATTCCTTATAGTTTCACTGCTCTCCTCATGTATCCTGCTCTTTGCTTACTGCTTAGGGGGGTTAAGCAGTTTTGGTAGGGCCCCAATCCCCCTCCCTCGCACAAGAATTCTTGCTTAGCTTAGCCAGCATGGTGTAGAACCAGCGTGGTCTAGTGGTGAAGAGCAGGTGCAGTCTAATCTGGAGAACCAGGTTTGATACCCCGCTCTGCCACCTGAGCCATGGAGGCTTATCTGGTGAACTAGATTAGCTTGTCACTCCAGCTGGGTGACCTTGGGCTAGTCACTGTTCTTCAGAGCTCTCTTAGCCCCACCCACCTCACGGGGTGTTTGTTGTTGGGGAGGGAGAAGGGAAAGGATCTTGTAAGCCCCTTTGAGTCTCCTTACAGGAGAGAAAGGGGGGATATAAATCCAGCTCTTCTTCTTCTTTGAACCCCATCATTCCATCTGTAGCAGACAGTTCTGTTTTCATACTCCATATGGAACCCTCCTCCGATTCTCAAACCACTGTCTCTTCGAAGCTACACCATTCCAATTAAGTTGTCCCTCAAGAAGAGAACAGGTTCTTTCCACTGCTGGAACGGAGACAGCTTTCCAACTAGTTTCTTGTGGAATGGAGGAAAGACATCCAGAACTGGGTTCGCTCATGGAATGTCTCAAGAGTGGAAGGACAAACTTGGCATCCCCTAATGGCATGGCTTGAGTCAAAGTCCTGATCTTCCATAAGGCAAGGTAGGTGATCCTTGCCAATGCCAATTGGGCACCAAAACAAGTTCATAACTTGGTTTTATGATGGTGAAAATGGACAGCAAGAAACCAGTAAGAAGAACAAAAAATACCCATGGCAATATATGCTGACCTGTCCCTTTCAGCAAGCCTTCAAGATCTTTCACACCTATTGGCTCAGCTGTCTATACCAGGGGTCCCCAAACTTTTTAAACAGGGGGCCAGTTCACTGTCCCTCAGACTGTTGGAGGGCCGGACTAAAAAAAACTATGAACAAATTCCAATGCACAAATGATTGTAAAATGTTTGATTTCACCTTTCAGCCTTTCTGTCATGGTCTATTTTTAGAACAGTGACCAAAGTATGTCAAGTACAGGGTGGGCTCCAAATATTGTTGGGGAGGCTGTGGAATACCTTCCCCTGTAAAAAAAAAAAGCAGAACTTTCCCAATGAAGCATTCCATCTAACCCAGGATCAGGTATCTTCCTGGGTTCTTTCCTCCCTAGCAGCCAGCGAGCGATTCGCCAGCCTGGCTGATGCCAATGGGAGTGAGGCGGAACAGAAAGCCTGAGAGCAACACATGGAGTAGCTGAGAGGGAAGGGCGAAGCAGGTGTTGCCACATGTAAGGTTTCCAACTCTAGGTCAGAAAATTCATGGAGATTTGGGGGTGCCATCATGTAATTGCAATCAACAGCTGTTGGGGCCGGTTCCTCCTCTCCCTCGAGCCCCCACTGCACATGAATGGAGCCATCGCCACCATGCCTGGTGGGCCGGATAAATGCCTTCAGGGGGCCACATTTGGCCCCCGGGCCGTAGTTTGGGGACCCCTGGTCTATACTATACTATACTATACTATACTATACTATACTATACTATACTATACTATACTGAGTTGTTAGGCAAAGTGAGTAGGTGTGGTCAGGGAAGGCTTATTGGATATGAGAATTCTGCCCTAAAAGCTATAATGGTTAAAAATGTATATAAATATTGAATTAGCCTCTAGCAAGTCCCATTTGTTTCTATGGTCTGGTGTTATAAATAGCAAGTAGAGCTTCCTGGGGAATTTGGTGAGGAATACAAATTATTTGGAAATCTGACTAACCCTAATTTTCCCCTGAAGAAGAGACAATAACCTCAGCAATGGCCATCCTCTCAGTCTAACTTACCCTTCTGTAAAATGGGGGTACTGGAAAAAAGCAAGGCCTTTCTCCAACCATACTGGGGTGGATATGCCCCCATCTTCTAAAGGTTGTGGAGCACTTTATAAGGGGAACTGATCTGTGAACAGCATTTTATTCCAGTTGCAAATACAGGTGAGAAATTTAGGAAGCATAAGGACCCCAATTTCCCCCTTCCGAATAGAATATAGACGCATAGGATTGAGTAGGCTATTTCTCCCATCTCCCTTTATTCCTTGACCTTCAGCATCCATGTTCTGTACCTCCTGGAGCTTGCACGGGCCAATTAAACCAGAATAACATTGGTAAAAAAAAAACCTGGGGGGGTGTTGTTGCACAGATTTCACTTCTAACGCAAATCCGCTCCGCATTCCCCCCATCCTGGTTTTTTCAAGAATCGCGATTTTCACGATTCTTTTGTTTTAATGCACCTTGCAGCCGCAGCGCGAACAGGGAGGAGGCATGTTAAGCAGGTGCAATTCTCTAGTTGGATCTTAGTCCCTGGCTCACATCTGTGAACCCACGCAGAGACAAAGGGCCGTATCATGGCCCTGGGGATTGGTTGTGCCTGCCTGCAATGCAAAAGACATGCTGCCGTGAGAACGGGCTGGGGCGAAGACGGGTTCATGTAACCAGCCTTTCACCCACATTTCATGGCCCATGCGGAAACGACCTCAGTCTTCAATTCACCATACCATTCGGGTGCAGTTTAGCTCCTTTATAAAGATGCATTTTTCTACATAGGAAGACCCTTGAATATGCAGCAACTTGGTTTACCTAGTCTTGTTTCTGCAGTGGTGCATTTCTGATGCATTAGGAATTCTCCATAGGAATTCTCTGTGCTGTCGAAGCATATGCATATATTGATAATAAAAATACTGCAGAAAAAGCCGTTATGATGTGCCTGCACATATAAAGTCTTAGATTCTTTTTTGTGCAGCTATTTTCCGGTACACAGGTGCTGTTGTGTGAATGGATATAACACTAACTCTCTCTCTCTCCCCCGCCCCAGCCCCCACAAAAAAACCCTGCTGTTATTCTGTGGTTGGATGAAAATATATTTTGTTGTGGGGGGGGGGTACTCATACACAGGGGTGCAGGTGCACGTCAGTAGAATTCAGTACAGGACGACTCTCAAAGCTGTCATACATATAACCATATCAAGTTTGCTTTCTTTTCAGAGTGTTGGCTAGAGGAGTGTTGGTAACTAGAGGAGGGAAGATGCAAAGGAACTGGAGGCCATGCCAAATGACTCCAGTCCTGGAATTAATTTTGGAAATTCTGTTAAGTCAATCAGGATACTAAAAAGGAAAAAATCCGCTCACCTCTTGGGTAGAGCTCTCTCTGCCCAAGAATCCATTCTAGATTTTATTCATGCTTTGAGTATAACCCGGCGGCGTTGTATTCTGTCCTGGGCAGGGGGAGCTGATGTTGGGAGAATGACAGGCTGTTGGAGGTCTCTGAATGAGTTCCTGGCCAAGATTTGAATGGGTGATTTACCAAATCAGACTCCTAGGGTGACTTTATACTGATCAAATGTAGCACAATTATCAATTCTATAAACATTTTTGTAACAAGGGGTTCCAGGTAACGTTACAAGCAATTTATTGTTCTCTCATTCTTTCCTTGTTATAGTCCTCTTCCTCCTCCTCATTAGTTGATTTGCTGAGGGATTTTTGTTTTTGCATGGCATGGAAGCAGTCTTTGTCGACGGTCTTTGTGTGATTATTTTGCTGTGCTCTTAGGACAATATGCATTTTGTCATGTTCCAAAGCACAGCTATCAGGATACGCATTATTAGCTCACTCTTTTGAAGGGTGCCATTTCTATTTCTCATGACACAGTAGTGCTAATCGGCTCAAACGGGGGAAATATTGCAGAACCGATGTCAGTAAACAGAGGGAGAAAGTGAATTTATGATGATAACAGAAGAGAACCCCCTTTCTGGATGGGAAACTCTATGGCAGAAATATTTTCAAAAGCATTATAACCAATGACACACAGGTCCCTTCCGCACACACAAAATAATGCGTTTTCAAGCCACTTTCACAACTGTTTGCAAGTGGATTTTGCTATTCCGCACAGCTTCAAAGAGCACTGAAAGCAGTTTTAAAGTGCATTATTCTGCATGTGCGGAATGAGCCACAGATCCTCTATGGTTATTTTGCATGCTGCAAATGCCAGAGCAATGATCACTGGATTGCGAAGAGAGGTCCACCCAGCGTGGAAGTCACTTTAATCACTACGTACACTGAGTGAAGCCATAAACATGGAGCAAGACCTGGACACTGTGTTGAGAGAGGTCAGAATGTGAAGTGGTGACCAGGACTCCAGATCTTCAATGTGTGACTTTGTGGGTCGGTCCACACACTTTCACAGACTGTGTGTGTTCAGGCATCAGTACCTTATTCAGATACAGAAAGGAAGAACCGGCAAGCACCCTGCTGCTGCTACTGGAAGACATTGTGAGGCGTCCCAGTTGACAGGCTTTGGTATAAACTCTCAGAACTTGGCCCTTGACCCTTGCCAGGTCAACGGAGCAGAACTTTCCGCTTCCTGCATTCCAAGGCTAAGCCTATACTTCTGTTCCGGCTTAAGCAATGGAGCTCTGAGCTGCCACTACAGATCTGGAGTCTGGATATTGCTGCAACTGCCAACAGCTCTGGCCTGGCTATAACCATGAAGGATGAGGAAAACAGCCAATCGTTCCCCTGCGTACATAGTGTAAGGCTCTCTCCCCTCATTAGCATCCACCTTATTAAGTTCCCAAGCTATCAATGGTGCATCAGGGTCACTGCTACAGTAGCATGGAGACACCAATGTGTATGATGGGAGTAGGATTTGCTGAAACCCGTCATAGAACTCTTCTATATTGGGCCATAAACTGGATTACAAGAGCCTGCAATTATGGACTAGTTGAACAGGCTGCATTGCTCCATTCTGTGCAATCAACAGATCCTTAAAAGAGTTGACGTAGCCGAAAAGAGATTAGAAGTGAAGCCAAGACGAAATTTCGTAGGCGTATATTTTCAAAACAAAGTTTAAACTAAAGAAGAGCATCCCTTCTCCAGTTCTATGTCAATCGTCTTTCAACTGCTACTCCTTTTGGCAACTGCTTTCCATCACCACCCTCTTCTGATTTTAAAAAAGGGGGGCTGTTTTTCTTGCTGGCTAGATGACCAATCAGGGATTATGTAGGCAGGATGAAGTCATGGTGCCACGCAGCCAATCAGATAGGGTAATGCTCCAAAGCCAAATCAAAGTATGAGAAAGGCTCGCTACCACCATTTCCAAATAGGAGAATATTTTTGCCATATTTTGCAGCCTCTTCTGTGCATTATTACCAAAACAGAGAGGGTGAATTTTGCAGGAAGTGACATTTTTTCACAAAACGCACTTCATTCATTTTGTCCTATTTAGGATCCACTGCGCAACTAAGGCAGAGCTGATTGGATGACAGGACTGGAACGGCAGAGCAGAGAATCATCCAGAGATGTCATCAGTATCTCCTGCTGAGAGTCCATCTACACAGTAAGCCTTTGTGTTTGTTGGGTAACACCTCACAGCCTTTGTAACACACATGAAATGGGAGTTTTGTGTCTCCCAGACTCTTTTCTGCTTGTAACCAACAGGGGGAAGTGGCTGTAGCCCTCCTGCCTGCTGTTTTCATGTCCTCAAATTACCCCATGGAACTACTATTGGCTCCATGTCAACCTTACATGTGCAGCCATATAACTAAGATGATTTTCTACAATAGCGGCAACAGTGGGTCCATGGAGTGGCACGAGGATCTGAAACGGGGTGGGGGGGAGGCTACAGCTGCTTCAGCCTGGGTGTTTTGGTTGCAAGAACTGGCATGCCCAGGGAGGCACAAAACTCCCGTTGCACGGGTGATCCAAAAGTCCTTGTTTGTTCCCCAACAAACACAAGGACTTTATATGGATCCTGAGGGTAAACAAGCACTCAGGGCTTGCAGGAGACTTTCATCATTTAATTATCTAACGTGATCCATCACGAACAGCTCTCTTGAGAAGCAAAGCAGGGTCTTCCAACGAGCAACGCCAAGCTTTTCACTCATTGTTGCTAGTGGCATGCCAGGCTGTGGAGATTTTGCAATCCTTTGTTTCAAAATGTATGTGTCTATACAGCCCAGAAAGTACATTTTTGTTCTTTGGCACCATAAATTAGCCGTCTGTGTTGTCTTGAAACATCTTGCCTTCCAAGGCTGTGCTGAGCTTCCTGTCTGATGACTGCAAATGGTTCTATGAACTCAGTGCTTTGACCTAAAGTGACACTGGAGGTGAGGAGAGAGCTTCAGGAACTTTTGGGCAAAGAGGAAGTAAAAGTGCTCTTCCATGACTCTGGGTGTTTCTTCATATGGGAATTAATTAGGTGTTTATTTGGAGGAATTTTAGAAATGTACTTTGTTTTGACAGTGAGGAGGCAGAGTCCTGCTTGAGGCATGTCTACCTAAACCAGTGGTGGCGAACCTATGGCACTCCAGATGTTCATGAACTACAATTCCCATCAGCCCCTGCCAGCATGGCCAATCTGGAGTGCCATAGGTTCGCCACCACAGACCTAAACCAATACAATACCTAAACTGATACCTAAACCGATATACTGGTAGTTACTAATAATTTGAACAGATACTGGCTTGCTCAATACTCTCATCGTTTCCTAAAATAGTTGACGGGATATTCTTAAACTGATACTGAAAACAGGTTTAGGTATCGGTTTAGGTATTGGTATCTGTTTAGGTATCTGTTTAGGTATCGGTTTCAATATCGGTATTGGTTTAGGTATCAGTTTACCCGTGAAAAGAAATACAAGCAGGCAGCAGAAATCATTCAATAAACATTGCTATAGGGCTAGGATTACAAAATCAGAACTCAATGAAAACTGTCTGAGCATTGTAATCACATAATGCAGAAAGCAGACGCCCAATGGTAGAAGACGATACAGTAAAAACTTGAGACATATAAAGAACATTGCAATAGATAAACAGTTCTATCTTTTCTCCTTTGTGAATTTCTCTCACAGTGCAGCTCTGTGCAGAATTACAGCAGTCCAGGTCTATTGAAATCAATGAATTTAGGCTGGCATAACTGCACCATTAATCTCAGGTTCTGCTATTACAGCTGAGATGGCTGCCCACTGAGATGGACTCTTACCTGGAGAACCAGGTTTGAGTTCCCCACTCCTACACATGAGTCGCAGAGTTTTACCTGGTGAACTGGTTGGGCTAGTCACAGTTCTCTCAGAACTCTCTCAGCCTCACCTATCTCACCAGGTGCTTGTTGGGAAGAGGAAAGGAAAGGAGTTTGTGAGCTTTTCTGAGTCTACTTACAGGAGAGAAACAGGGGTATAAATCCAAACTTTTCTTCTTCTTCTAGCATTGTGGAATGGAAAGAAACCCCTCCCAATCCATTTCCTCCATGCGTTCCCCGTAAAGGAAACTAGCATCAACTTGAGTGGGTTGTTCAGAAGCCCATCAGATACCCCATTGTGTTATACAAAATCACATGGCAAGATGAGGAAGAACCAGAGGTGTATGCTTGCCATTGTCAAAGCCCAGAATATGGGCTGCAATAAATCCAGAGAGCTAGGAACAAGGAAGCATGAGGCTGAGTCCTGGGAGCTGAATCATAATTAGGAATGAGCCAAGGGCCAAAGCCCATGGAAGAACTTTTCTACCACTGAGTGATCTCATACTATCCAGAGTGGTGAGGTCTGGAGATCTCCTAAAATGACAACTGATCTCTGAACCAAAGAGACGAGTTTCCCTGGAGAAAATGGCTGCTTTGAAGAGCGGACAGTATGGCATCATATCCTGCTGAGGTCCCTCCCTTCCTCAAACCTCACCTTTGCAGACTCCAGTTCCCAAATCTCTGGGAGTTTCCCAGTCTGGAGTTGACGCCCATAACAAAAACCTTGACCCCAACCTACAAGATAACAGGAGGGGGTTGGATCTTGTGGTCACCTTTTCCACAAACAAGCTTGTACGGCTTTTTCTTTTGCCTTAGAGTTTCTGTGTACAGCAGAAAAGAAACAAAGGTCTGCAAGGCCTTTATAAGTCATTAGCAAGGTTTCGTCACCACCTCGGCACACAGCAGGCTCCAGTAATGAGACTACTTGCTGACAACCAGATGACAGAAAATGCAACCTTTGATATTGTCGATCCGCAGGCTTTGCTGATGCACAGATGTCTCCAGTTGGCTATGATGTGCAGCCATACTTGGAGACCAAGGTCGATAGACGTGGGCTCGTGTTCCGACCACCAATCAGCCTTGAGACAGGCCTTGGAGGTACAGTCTGCAGGAGCCACATGCAAGGACAATACACAGGGCTGGGTATCCTTTGTCGGTGCCAACATCCTGTCTGTTCCGACACACGGAACTATTTAGAGCTAATTTCATGCTAACTCTTTTAATCAAGAACATCCTCAGTTTTTTTCAGGGGGGAAAAAAGAGAGAGAGATTTTGTTTGTGCATCAATCTAGTTGAAAAATAAAATAGGGGCATGGCTATAGTCCATATTCCATGAAGTATCCAGGCCAAGGAATGTCTTCCAAGGTAGAGAATAGCTACTTCCTGTCAGACGTGATGTCACTTCCTCTTCTAGTACTCTATAATAAGAATGTCTCTCAGCATTGCAGGAATGTCCTGAAGAGTGTTGACACACCAGAGATCACAATCTGAGCCTTGGATGTCAATCAGGGTAAGCACAATTGGGGTGGGTGGAGGGAGTCCTGGCTAGCAGGTCCTTTTTTGGAGCTGACTTTCTACACTTGCTGTCTTAATATTTCCCAAACATATGAGATGATTAATTATTTCCAGAGCATAACAAAGGATGTCCAGAAATGTTGGGTGACTGCAGATGTCTCCGTTGTGCCTAATTGGATGGAGAGATCTTTTCAAACATCTGGAACAGAATGGAAACATGTACCCTGTGCATGCGCATGAGGTTATTGGCCACATAGCTGGTCCACATGCCCATGTGTTCATCATTTGATGACTGCAACAGGAGGGGCTTGTGAATGTTCTGCCACAAGCCAAATGCCACAGGTAGCCCCCCCCCCCCAACAAGTCAGTCCCTCAGTTTGATTTACATCATGAGGTCATTGTGATGGAGAGGAAATAGGATCGTTTTGGAGACATGCGAAGAACAGTGCTGGAAATGCACCAGTACAGAACACAGAACTTCCGCATTATCTCTGGCCACCTCAAAAACAATAATTTTACATGGATGTAGTTCAGTGATGGCGAACCTTTTCGAGACAGAGTGCCCAAATTGCAACCCAAAACCCACTTCTTTATCACAAAGTGCCAACACGGTAATTTAACCTGAATACTGAGGTTTTTGTTTAGAAAAAATGGTTGGCTCCAAGGCGTGCGTTACTCAGGGGTAAGCTTGGTGGTAGTTGATGGCTTTGCTTTGAAGCAACTGTGCAACGCTTTGAATGGGTGAATCACAACCCTAGGAGGGTTTACTCAGAAGCAAGCCCCATTTCCAGCAATTGAGCTTACTCCCAGGTAAAGGATCGCACTTTAGTTCTTCCCATGAAAACCAGTGGGGTTTAACAGCGCTTAACAGGGTTACCTACACTGCTTCCCCAAAACTAGGTCTTAGGTTTAATGCTAATAATCGAGCCCAGCGGCCCAGGCCAGCCTAGATGTGTTGGAGGGAGGCGACTCTGTTTGCGCGTGCCCACAGAGAGGGCTCTGAGTCCCACCTCTGGCACCCATGCCATAGGTTCGCCACCACTGATGTAGTTAGTGGCCAGTTTGGAAGAAGCGAAAGAAGAGGAAGAGAAGTTTGAGTTGGGATTTATGCCCCACTTTTCTTAACTAAAAGCATCTTACAAACTCCTTTTTCTTCCTTTTCCCACAGCGGACACCTTATGAGGGAGGTGGGACTGAGAGAATTCTGAGAGAACTGATACTAACCCAAGGTCATCCAACAGGTTTCATGTGTAGGAGTAAGGAAACGAACCTGGTTCACCAGGTTAGAATCTCCTTCTCATGTGGAAGAGTTAAACGCAGTTCTCCAGATCAGAGTCCACCACTCCTAACCACTACGCCACTGCGCCACACTGGCTTTGTGGTCTGTGGGATCTGTGAACCAGCCTACAGCACTAGGAGGGATATCCTGGCTTATCATGTCTGACCCTGCTCACCCACAGGCAACAGTTGGAATTCCCATCTAGAAGAGTTTGAATTTATATCCCCTCTTTCTCTCCTGTAAGGAGACTCAAAGGGGGTAACAATCTCCTTTCCCTTCCCCCCTCACAACAAACACCCTGTGAGGTAGGTGGGGCTGAGAGAGCTCCGAAGAACTGTGACTAGCCCAAGGTCACCCAGCTGGCATGTGTTGGAGTGCACAAGCTAATCTGGTTCACCAGATAAGCCTCCACAGATCAAGGGGCAGAGCGGGGAATCAAACCCGGTTCTCCAGATTAGAGTGCACCATCTCTTAAGCACTACGCCACGCTGGCGCTCATCTAGACCACTTTAGTTAGAAAGAGAACCGGCGGCAGCTCCAGGATGGACTACTTTGGACAAGGGCAGCCCCATCCGCAGTGGAAGTGGTGGACCACAGTGCTGATGCAGTGCTGCCCCATCGTTCCCCAAGAGGCCTCTTGGTGGCGCAGGGAGGCTCGCAAAGTGCCACCGAGAAGCCGCAATGGGCCGCAATAGACGTACGCCGGCCAAAAGGCTGGCTTAAGTCTGCATTGTGGCCAGCTGGCGCATTGCCAGGAGAGGCCAGGAGGGAGCCGACTCCCCAGCCCTGCCCCTTGGCTCACCCCTGCTACACTAGTGGTGGCACAAGGCTACTCTGTTTTATCCTCACAACAATCCTGTGGGGTAAGGTTAAGCGGAGAGAGTGTGAGTGACCAAAGGACATCCAGCAAGCTTCCAAGGCTTGAGCAGGGATTCGAATCTGGGTTTTCCAGATACTAGATTATTATGTGGGGAGGCAGGCAGAGGTGATTCTCTTCATATCGCTGATGGAAGACAGACCCACAATTCAGCAGCAGCAGCAGCAGCAGCAGCTGAGAACACTGTTCCGTTGGTAAAGCGCTTCCTAGCAGTAAGCCTCCCCCCCCACCACCCCGGTCCTCAAATCTTGGCAGACGGTCCTTGAAATGCTTTGGATCTCGGATTGTATTATAAGAGTGGGGAAAAAATGATAGAAACCCACCATTTCACGTTCTCTTTCCCCTTCATAGTGCAATCCTAAACAGTTATACCTTTTTAAGCCCGTTAGCTTCAATGCACTTAGAAGGGTTAACTCTGCTTAGGATGGCACTCAATTTGTTCCCAAATATTTTAGCTTTTCCCCATAGGGAAGGTGCTCCTTCCAACGCCCCGCCCCAATCCTAGAGATAGGGCTCTTTCTCTTCGGGCCTTTGAAAGCGAAGCTAGTGACTGGATCCCTCTCACCCACCGTTGCCAAAGCAGGCCTTCTTGGCTCCTACCCAGCCCTGGAGTCTCCCAAATGCGGCCGTTCCAGTGTCACATCTGTGGTTTCTTCCTTTCGTCCAAAGCCTGTCCGGCTCTGGTATGAGAATGTCCTCTTAAACAGCTTGGGGGCAGAGGTGGGGATTATAATGCAGCAAGCGAAGCCGAAGCTACTTTTCCCCGATGGACCCGTGGTGCAGATGCAGCTAGGAAGGAAGGAGGCAGAGAAATCCAGGGGGGTGAAGGAAGGGTCATGCAGATGTATAGCTCCTCCAGGCGTTTAAGTTCACTGTTTAGATTTTGGGAGGTTCCTCTCTTTCTCCACTGACAAACTGGGGCAGATCTGTCAGTTCTGGGCCGCACTGCTTAATTTCTTGTAAGCAATGGCCTCTGCTGCTCTGGAAAGATTTCCTCAGTCCTAGGTGTGTGCCAGCCCTCAGAGTCAAGGGGAGGCGCTCCGTACAGGCTCGAGAGTAGTTTACGATTCTATCCAGGTTTGCCAGCTCTGGGTTGGGAAATATCTGGAGATTCGGTGGGGGTGGAGCTTGAGGGGGTGGGGTTTGAAGAGATGAGGTACTTCAATGAAATATAATGCCATAGTTCACTCTCCAAAGCAGCCATTTCCTTCAGGGGACCACGCTGAGAGCCAGCGTGGTGTAGTGGTTAAGAGCAGGTGAATTCTAATCTGGAGAACGGGATTTGATTCCCCACTCCTCCACCTGAGTGGCAGAGGCTTATCTGGTGAACCAGATGTGTTTCTGAACTCCTCCTCCTCCTCCTAGGGTCTTACATTATCTCCCTTTCTCTCTTCATCCTCTTTTGTTCTGTCCCAGACTTCTGTTTTTGTCTGACCTAACTCCAATTGTTAGAGGGAGTTTTATGGAAACCATGCACTCCCCAAATAAGTGTGTTCTAGATCAAGCCTGAATTTTCCCTAGAATCATGGGGCCACTCCCCACTTACCTCTTCTAAGTGCAACGCCGCAGCGACCCCGCGTAGAAAAGCCTCCGCAGCTTTTGACCACGGAGACATTTGTTCCCCACTCCTTTGCCATTCAGGAAATAACGCGGGGGAGCAAGAGGAGGAGTTCCGTGGCAATCGAGCGTTCTGATTGGCTGGCACGTGTGTGCGTCATGGACACATGGAAGTGGCAGCCAGCCGAAGGCGGGCCTCCATTTTGATTGGCTGACAAGAGAAGTTGTTTTTGATAGACTCGCAACGCGCACGCAGCAAATTGATTGGGCAGAAAAACGAAAGTGAAAATCGGTTTAGGTTTCCACCGCATTACAACCTCGATCGGCTCAGCGGCACTTTGCCGTGAATGGGCTGCCGCCAAGCCACAAAAGCAGTAAAGCTCGAGTAGGGAGCAATGTTGGCAAATGGCGTTGTGCACGATACTCAATTTCCATGAGCGTGCATTGTAAAAGAGGATAATAGCCTCGCGTCTACGTCATCACGTAGCACCGTAATAAGCCCACTTTCTGACGGGGACACCCTCCCTAAACAAAATGGAGGATCCTTTTTCCTGATTGGCCGGAAAGCTGTGCGTCACAGCGAATCAACCACGCGTAAACAGCTGAGGTTCTTCACCACCCCGCGGCAACCGCGGGGTTTTGGAAAATGTTGCTCTTTGAAGAGGACCTAATTTGATGCACGCCAAGGCGGTGGGAGAGCGGCAAATTCTGGGCAGCTGCGCAGTGGCCGCTGGTGATGTGGGGAACATCCAGGATCCCCGTGTCTTATCAAGAGGTGACCCCGCGGCTTATGGTGAGTGGGGAGCGGGCCATAGAGTTGGAAGAGGCCACAAGGGCCATCCAGTCCAGCCCCCTGCCGTGACTAAAGTGATTAACCTGAGGCTATCATACTTTGGTTACATTGCCAAAAGACAAGAGTCACTGGAATAAACAATAGTGCTAAGAAAAGCTGAAGGCAGCAGACAAAGAAGAAAACTCGACATGAGGCAGTTTGACTCCGTAAAGGAAGTGACAGCCTTCAGTTGGCATGACCTGAGCTAGACTTTTCGTGCCACAACATTTTAGAGGTTAATTCATAGAATCATCAAAAATCAGAAGCGACTTGAAGGCACATAACACATATAACTCCAAATTGGCTTATCATGGTCACATCGATCTGCAGCGGAGAATGGCTGACCCTTTTGGCACAAACCTTTTAAAACATTTTGCGGCAGGAAATAAAACGTTTTATCCATGGAGTCCTGCATTGTTGTAACATTTCCAGCTTCGGAATGTTTTAAATGAACTCCCTTTTAAAACAATTGTCCAGTTGAAACATTTTAAAACATTTTAAAAACATGTTAAGTTGCTATGCACTTTATTGACTATGTTTTCTCCTCGAACCCATTTTCTCCCATCATAGCAGGTGCTTTGCTTGGGACCTCTTTGTAGTCCTCCCCCATTTTGTGATTGGTTCCATGTCCAGTGGCAGCCATTTTGTGATTAGTTCCACCTACCCAAGCAGCCATTTTATGGTAGTACCTATTACCCATTTTCTGGGCTCCGAAAATGCCCGGAGACTGGGGGACGCACTCCGTGAGTAGACGTCTTGAGTTTCTTGCTGTAAGAAAGGAAGGAGAGATGTGTAATAAATCCACAATATAAGCTCTGTGAAAAACGGGATATGTCAGAGTCAGAAGTTCCATAGTTTCATGGTCTCTGTGTTTCATGACCATTTAGTCTACCCATCCATTCTGGAACCATTTCTTGAGGCCCTTTCATCTGCGATAATTGACTACATTTCATCGCCTCAGAGGGATGCCTTGGGTGGGGCTGTTCTGTTCCTCCTCCCCCATGTCTCCACTTTTGAAGGCACCCATGAAGGTTGGGTTCACTTTCTCCACAACCTCTTTCTTGTCAGCTTGGCATGTTCCTCTTATGCCTTCATGGTCTGAAACATTTCCTTGGCAGACCTTCACCGCTCTGCCTCGAACATTATTTGTTTTGTGTCTTTAGCTATTTGTTCCTCAAATTCCTTCTTGGCCTGCCTGACTAGGCTGAGATTTGCCAAAATTCACACCCTCTCTTTTTCCCTTCAAGGATACTTCTCCCCCCCTCCATTTTTATAGCTCCTTAATTACTGTCCCTTAGCCAATGTGGTTTTGGACTCTTTACACCCTTGTAAGTAGAACATTGAAAAGGAAATGGGGATAGAGGGCCAAGATGCCAACAAGCCATCGCCCAGAATCCATTGGGGCAACCAGCATCCTTCTTTCGTTGCTGGGTTAGCAAGTGCGGAGGCTAGGCAACTCTCCCCCAAAAGCCCAAACCACTATCAAGGGCTGCGAGTTGCTATATTTTGCATAACTGTGGCACATTAACACATTCTTTCCCTCTGGTAGATGGCTCTTTATTTTAGTCTATAAGGTAATTGCCAAAATGTTTTTCAAAAATGTATTTTTAAAAAATTAAGAACATAAGAACATAAGAACATAAGAACAAGCCAGCTGGATCAGACCAAGGTCCATCTAGTCCAGCTCTCTGCTACTCGCAGTGGCCCACCAGGTGCCTTTGGGAGCTCACATGTAGGATGTGAACGCAATGGCCTTCTGCGGCTGTTGCTCCCGATCACCTGGTCTGTTAAGGCATTTGCAATCTCAGATCAAAGAGGATCAAGATTGGTAGCCATAAATCGACTTCTCCTCCATAAATCTGTCCAAGCCCCTTTTAAAGCTATAAAGGTTAGTGGCCATCACCACCTCCTGTGGCAGCATATTCCAAACACCAATCACACGTTGCGTGAAAAACTGTTTCCTTTTATTAGTCCTAATTCTTCCCCCCAGCATTTTCAATGAATGTCCCCTGGTTCTAGTATTGTGAGAAAGAGAGAAAAATGTCTCTCTGTCAACATTTTCTACCCCATGCATAATTTTGTAGACTTCAATCATATCCCCCCTCAGCCGCCTCCTCTCCAAACGAAAGAGTCCCAAACGCTGCAGCCTCTCCTCATAGGGAAGGTGCTCCAGTCCCTCAATCATCCTTGTTGCCCTTCTCTGCACTTTTTCTATCTCCTCAATATCCTTTTTGAGATGCGGCGACCAGAACTGGACACAGTACTCCAAGTGCGGTCGCACCACTGCTTTATATAAGGGCATGACAATCTTTGCAGTTTTATTCTCAATTCCTTTTCTAATGATCCCCAGCATAGAGTTTGCCTTTTTCACAGCTGCCATGCATTGAGTTGACATTCCCATGGAACTATCAACTAAGACACCTAAATCCCTTTCCTGGTCTGTGACTGATAGCACTGACCCCTGTAGCGTGTATGTGAAGTTTGGATTTTTTGCCATCCATTACTCCAATTACTCCAATGCTTTTCTAAACAAAAAAAATCACAGCCCCCTTGAAATGTTTACATGGGTTGCAGATGGCCCATTCTGTGCTACCCCCTGAAAAGGTTTTGCAAACGTTTTCAAAATGTCTTCCAAAACTTCAATTTGTCCGCACTCACCCCCTTGAAAACGATTGCTGCCTGCCATTTTGTGGTCATTCCATTTTTTAAAACTTCTTTGACTTGTAGCTATGCAATTTCAATGCCTTGTACTGCGATTCTCATGTTGTGGTGACCCCCAACCATAAAATAATTTGTGTCTCAGTTCCTAAGACCATCGGAAATATGTATTATCTGATGGTCTTAGGCGACCCCTGTGAAAGGGTTGTTCAACCCCCAAAGGGGTCACGACCCGCAGGTTGAGAACCGCTGCCCTAGGGGGTCATGTCTACGTAGCTTCATAGACACAACTCCTCGAAAAGTTTTTTTTTAAAAAAAACTGACAGAAATACAGTTCAAGATGGCCAGTGTGACAAGAAAGTCTACAGACTGCAGAGAGGCGTGAGAAACATTTTCAAAAACGTTTTAAAAATGTTTTCAAAAAAGAATCACTAGGGCACAGCATGCAAATAAAACATTTTCAGGCGGGTAATAAAACATTTTGGGCTAAAACCCACGCGGAATTCCATTCAGGAAACATTTTATTTACTGTTCAAAACGTTTTATTTGGTTGGTGTGGAAAGGGCCATCGTCGTGTCTGTCTGAGGCGTGTCGGGTGAACAGATATGGCGACACCCAAACTTTGAAACTCGCTCTTGTGGAGATCTTCTCGGCCCCTTTCTGTAAAGAGCTTCTCTCTTTGCTGTATTCTTTTAATTTTTTTTAATGGTGGCTATCAAGAAGATAAATGTAAGGATCATGTGCTGGGGGTCACTTCTTTGCCTCACTGATCCATCAGCCTGTTGGGTGCCAATCCAAGGTTGCTGATCTCCAAGTGAGGTCTGGAATTCTCCTAGAATTATTACTGATCCCCAGATATAGCGTGGAGGAAATGGCTGCTTTGGAGCGTGAACTGTATGACATCACATCCCTGCTGAGATCCTATCCTTCCTGAGACTCCACCCCCAAATCTCCAGGAATTTCCCCACCCAGAGTTGGCAACCTTAGCTGGCTGCAGCCTTGTCTCTACCTCTGTTCATTCTCTTGTGTGCTTGCTGGAAGAGATCCAACGCATTACTGGGGTTTTCTCCGTTATAAATTAATCCTCTCTCTCTCTCTCTCTCTCTCTCTCTGTTTCTTTCTTTTGCGATCTTTTCAGACAAGCAGCCTGCCTCTAATTGACACCAGCTCAAACAAACTCCAGCGCAAAAGTTTCTTTCTCTCCTGGGAGTTTTATCGAACCTGTTAAAAAACAGGTGTTAACGGCAGGACAAGTTCCTGCGAGGTCAATTGTTAGAGGGGAGGGATCCTCTTCCCCATTGAAGCCCTTTTCCCTGCATGCGCACATAACACTGACCTTCACGTCGAGGGGCCCTTTGCCAGCATGAATCAACTGTTTAGACAAATCTACGAAATGCGGTTTGGTGGTGGTTTTTTAAAAAATAATCACAATAATCACAATAATAATCGTCCTAGCCGTCGCTTCTCCTTCCAGCCTTGGACTGCAGAGAGGATACAATGAGCTACGCTTGCCGAGCACGTTGCATGGAAACAATAAGGAACAGAACATTAGGAATCAAAACATTTGGGGTTGTTTAACCGTGAATGTCTGGGCTGGGGTGGGGGGGCTGTTCCAGAACGAGCACAGCCCGCAGGCCAATACATACTTTGGGTTAGCAAAAGTATTGGAGGGTCACACGCCAAAACGTGTTCATGCCACTTTCTGCAACTAGGGGTCAAGTGAATTGGAATGGCTTGCCCCCCCCCCCAAAAAAATAATTTTTCTGCGAGAATGCTGGAGGAAGGGTCCAGGTTGCAGTTGTGGGGAGGGGATGCGGAAAAAGAATACGCCACCGAGGTGCTGATTTTCCCATCCGAGAGTGTGTGTTTTTAAAACAACAGGCTTTAAAAATGTGGGACGCTATGTTTCTGTTTACAGAATGAGGGCTTATTTTCAGAACAGTAACATGTCTGGGTTTGTTTTTTTAAAAAAGGTTACAGTGAATGCTTCCCTCCCCCCCTCCCCAGAAGTGGTGATGATTCAAACCCCATCTGTGTGACCCTCCCCGGCACGGTTCCACTGGCTCAGGGTGGATCTTTCGTGACCGTGATCACTCTTCAACTTAAATCCCTTTTCATGACATAGTGATGATTGCGCGCAAAGTGTTTGAAAGGGAGTCTGAGGAAACACAAAGAAGGGGTTTGTTCTGAGCCGGTTTCTCGGAGCCTCGCTGGAGTTCTCAGCTCCAGGCTAGAAAATTCGTGGAGATTTGGAGGCAGAGCCTATGGAGAGCTGGATTCGAGAAGGGGAGGGACCTCGTGGGGGGGGGGTGTAATGCCATAAAGCCCGCCCTCTAAACCCCCATTTTCTCCAGGGGGACTGATCTATGTCACCTGGAGATCCCGTCTCATTCCAGGAGACCTCCAGGCCCACCCTGGAAATTGGCAACCCTTTCCTTGGCAAAATGCAATGTCAGCTTGCAGTATCAGTCCCTGTGATTGGCAGGCTGTAAGAAGACCAGATTGGCCACATCTGGTTTCGGATGAGGAATTTGGCCTCTAGTATAGTGTTGGCGACTCCGGGCAGCAAAATTCCTGGAGTTTGGAGGGCAGCGCCTGGAGAGGGTGGAGTTTGGGGACAAAGCTCAGCCAAGGCTTGTCAGGTGACGGCAGGAGAGGTGAGCTGGAGATTGACACATTCAGTCACAAGCCTTTATTGGCATAAAATAAACATACAAAATCAGCATACAAAATTTGCCCATTATTGCTCACAATTATAGACACTGGTACTAAAATACTAAATACTAAAATATATACATGGTCCTTCTGTAACTATAGGACATTCCTTCAGCTAAGTTAACTCACTTAAACGTCATCGGATACTGACAGAAGCTAGAAAAATTACTGCTGGCTATATGTGGTCATAATACATAGACATTGGTTGGTATTCATCTAGACTTACGTCTATTATTGTTAGCAGAAATTTTGCTACATTCTCACACACTGTGGGATCCATGTTGTTCAAAAGCATAGGTATCTTAAGAGCATCAGTTAGATTGTTATACAGAAATGGGATAAGTGCAGATTGTGACATTCTGATTTTTGCAAACCTTACACAATGAAAGAGGGTATGATCGAGTGTCTCCACCTGACCCATATTGCATGGACATAGCCTCCTCTGTTTATCAATTTGTTGATATCTGCCATAGAGCAGCATAGAAGGCATTAGATTGAATCTGGCCACTGTTAAAGCTCTTCTTAATTTAGGGTTGGTGATCCACTGTAAATAATTGGCCATGTGTCCTTGTTCAATTGGAATAAGCAGGGTCAGGGGGGAACATGTTTTCCTCGCAGCTGTTATCATATCCCGATACTCTTGTTCTAATAGCTTAGTTTTCAAGCAGCTATATGCTTCTGATAGGGAAAGAGGGACTAACGACTCTAATGAAAAGCCAAGAGTGTTGATTTTTCCCTCAACTAGTTTCAGCCACCTAGAATTTGCATAGTCGGAAAGCATGAGGTGTAACAAACTGGAGTGATCCTGCAAATAGTGGATACGTAGCCAGTATCTGACAGTTCTCAGCCAGGCCATCGTGGCATATGATATTTGCCCGAGTTCTAAACATAGGGCTGCATATGAAGCACAATTTGGTAAGCCCATAATTTTGTGGAAGAAACGGGACTGGGCTGTGTTTATATTTTTGTTTATAGCTCCAATCCAAATAGGTGCTCCATAGAGGAGCTGAGAGCCGCATTTAGCATTGAACACCTTCAATGCGGATGGTATATACTGGTGGCCCACAGTGAAAAAGAAACGCTGAATTGCTAGGGCACTGTTGTTAGCTGCAGCGAGTGCTAATTTCCTATGTACTGCCCAATTAAGGTTGCTCTACTACTGGAGATTGACACATGATGGGGCACATGATGGGCATCCCCAGTGTAATGACATCACTTCCAACATGACCAAGAAGTGACACGATCGCACCGGGGACACCGATCATTCCCTCCCCATTTGGCCTCCTATTTTCCTCCCTTTGCCTGGTTGAACAGCAGCATAAAGCAGTGGCTTGAGAGAAGGAATTCTAGCAGGTCACTGGCAATCCTAGATGCTGTAGAACATAGGTGTCAAACTCGCGGCCTTCCAGATGTTATGGACTACAGTTCTCATCATCCCCTGCCAGCATCACTCTGGCAGGGGTTGATGGGAACTGTAGTCCATAACATCTGGAGGGCTGTGAGTTTGACACCTGTGCGTTTGCTTCAGGGGAATTGATTATATAGTCTGGAGATCAGTTGTAATTCCAGGAGAACTCCAGGCCTCACCAGGAGGTTGGCAACCCCAGAAGTTTGTCATTGCCTGCCTCTGCAACAGCCCTGGACTTTCTGGGTGGTCTCCCATCCAATTACTTTACAAGGGCCAATCCTGTTTAATTTCTGAGATCTGACGAGATCGGGTTTGCCTGGCCTATCTAGCTACTTGTAATTTTTGCAATGGAGTCAATCTCTCCGTGAGAAGAAGAGGAGGAGGACTTTGGATTTATGCTCCACCTTTCTCTCCTGTAAGGAGACTCAAGGTGGCTTACAAGCTCCTTTCCCTTCCTCTCCCCACAACGGACAGCTTGTGAGGTAGGTGGGGCTGAGAGAGTTCCCAAGAACTGTGACTAGCCCAAGGTCACCCAGCAGGAGTGTAGGAGTGTGGAAACACATCTGGTTCACCAGATAAGCCTCTGACACTCAGGTGGAGGAGTGGCGAATCAAACCCGGTTCTCCAGATTAGAATCCACCTACTCTTAACCACTACACCACCCTGGCTCTCAAAGCTTTGAGGATGCAAAATCAGTTCAGGAGGACGGTAAAGAGGCCTGCAACAGTCATGTGTAGAAAAGGACCAGCGTATGTTGGGGAGACCCCATGTCCTCATCTTGCCCCCCAAGAAACACAAGGACTTTGTAGCCTGGAGTCCGGTCCTAGCGCGAATCGACTCTTAATTCCACAGAAACCAGCAAATCTTGTTTCTGTCTAGATGGTGTTGGAATCTCTCTCCCACTCTCTCCCCTGCAAGCAGAGAGCAGGGAGGGATTGCAAAGGATTTAGCCGGGAAATGTCTTTGGTTTTGCTTACATAACAAGCTGGCCTCATCATCCTTCCCTTGGAGGATTCACCTGGTCTTAATTTTCGTCTTGGTTACCATGGCCCTTGTTTGTTGATCAGACTGCGGCTGGAAAGTCTCGGAGGATCCGATGATTGCTCGAATGGGCAATTTGGGGGCAGTCGACGAGGTGCCGAGAAAGGCACCTGCGAGGCAGAACGCCTTTTTCACAAAGCAGCAGCGGCAAATGTGCAGAACTGTCTCTCCCAATCGTCTCCAGTTGCTAGTAAAAAGCCCCTTTGAAAAACACTGCCTGCCAAGACAAGGATACCTCCATGTTGGATATATATAAAAAAAGACCTCTTGAGACCAGCTCGCTCAAGCGGAGAGGGGTATAAAAGCAGTCAGGGCTCTTCCCTACCAATTAGCAGCAGTTTGGTACATGCATCAATCGGGATTGCTTAAAAAAATATATCCGTGAAGCGTGAAATTTCAGCTTGTGCTAACACTCTTGTAAAAGCGGAAACACGAGAAAAAAGGCCATGGTAGTGGCTTGCGCTGTTTGACTTACTGTGTCGCCAAGCCAATGTGTCTCCCTTGAAATGCGGGACTATGACGCATACCCCAAATGCGTCAGCAAATGCAGTCAGCAATCAGGCCAAGTTTTGAGAGGCTTATATGAATGGGAGACTAGAGCAAGTTCCCAGTGGGACATCTTTATATCTAATGGTCAAAATTCTGGCCCGAAAGATGTCTGGCTGGCCTCAAGAGAGCCAGCGTGGTGTAGTGGTTAAAAGCAGGCGGATTCTAATCTGGAGAACCAGGGTTGATTCCCCACTCCTCTACCTGAGTGGCAGAGGCTTATCTGGTGAACCACATGTGTTTTTTCCACACTCTTGCATTCCTGCGGGGAGACCTTGGGCTAGTTACATACAAAGCGGAGCCTGAGACAGTATAAATGTCAACAGCAAAAACACAATACCCCTGTCTGGCTCTAATACAAGATGAAAAACTCCATTTTAATGAAAATATTTAGTGTTTAGATTTGGATTTATATCCCCCCTTTCTCTCCTGTAGGAGACTCAAAGGGGCTTACAATCTCCTTGCCCTTCCCCCCTCACAACAAACACCCTGTGAGGTAGGTGGGGCTGAGAGAGCTCCGAGAAGCTGTGACTAGCCCAAGATCACCCAGCTGGCGTGTGTGGGAGTGCACAGGCTAATCTGAATTCCCCAGATAAGCCTCCACAGCTCAGGTGGCAGAGCTGGGAATCAAACCTGGTTCCTCCAGATTAGATACACAAGCTCTTAACCTCCTACGCCACTGCTGCACCTTAAAACATGTATATCCTTAAACTTGTGCACTATACATGAAGTGGACAACAGATGAATCTGAAGCACAAACACACATACACTAGGAGGGAAATCCCTAAACCAATTCACAGGCAACAAGTCTCTATCATGAGATCATCATATTCTGTGATGCGATCATCATATTCTGTAGAGTGTGCACAGTTCTGAGGAAACAGCCATTGGCTGATGGTCAATCTGAGATGGAGGTGGAAGTATTGACCTGGGATGAATCCAATACTTTCGACTTGGTAGTCTTCTTCAGCCACTCTAATCACTCCGGGCACAGTTTGTTAGCCCGATACAATTCCGGCTCATACACATAAGGCATTTCGCTCTGGCCTCAAGCCCAACACCACAGGTCTGCCCATTATCCTGCCAGTATGGGCTAGTCACAGTTTTCTCTGAACTCTCTCAGCCCCACCCACCTCGCAAGCTGCTGCTGCTGCTGCTGCTGCTTCTTCTTCTTCTTCTTCTTCTTCTTCTTCTTCTTCTTCTTCTTCTTCTTCTTCTTCTTCTTCTTCTTCTTCTTCTTCTTCTTCTTCTTCTTCAGGGTCAGGGCATATCTGGCGTATAAACTGAAAACAAAAACAACAATGTTGCCCTGTTGCTGAGCAAGGCAACCTCTCTGGGGAATGACAGATCCCACAGTGGCTGTTGGAAAATCTGTTATTTGCCTTGGGTTGCCAACTGAAGATTGGGAAATTCCTGGGGATTTGGGGGTGGAGCCTGGAGAGGACATGGTTTGGGGAGGGAAGGTGTGTGATTCCATACAGTCCACCAAGCAGCCATTTTCTCCAGGGGGGTGGGTCTATGTAGTCCGATGATCGTTTGTAATTCCTAGAGACTTCCAGGTCCTACCTGGAGGTTAGCAACTAGGAAGAGGGATTTGGCGCTTCGGAGGAAACACTGGGATGGGATTTAGCAGGCATGAAGCAGCTTGGCCAGGATCCAGACGGTCAGGAAACTGGCTTTCCTTGCTTTGGCTTTGCCTCGCCTGTGGTTCTGGAACGGAAGCTTATCTCAGTTTGCAGACCTGTTTCACAGAGACCTCCCTTGACAAACCCACCTCCCTGGGGCTGTTCTTGTCAGCTCTCTAGGGAAGTGGCAGCCCAGAAGGAACGCAGTGCCTGGGCTCCTTTGGCATCGGTGGGCTCTGCTCACCCACCAGTCATTTTTTCTCACCTGTGCGTCATAAATTCCTTGTGTGTGTTTGCAGTTGGAACAAGTTATTCAATCTCCATAGCTGTGTTTCATTTACAAAGGGCTCCGTAGATGTAGGGTCGCCCGGTCATGCTGGGGTGGCAGGCAGCGTCCAAATCAAATCAATCAATACTCTGTGAAGTTCCAGGCATAGCCTAGGGCAGGGATGTCAAACTCGCAGCCCTCCAGATGTTCATGAACTACAATTCCCATCAGTCCTTCCCAACGTGAGCATTGGCTATACTGGCAAGGGCTGATGGGAGTGCTAACAGATTCATAATTTATCTGGAAAACCTGAGACAAACACCTGTGGCTAAGGGTATCCCTGGGAATACAATTGAGGAATGGATGAGTGCCGTCCCATGTTATGGATTCCTTGGGGATTGAAGAGCACTCTGCACACCCTCAAGCGTTCTTGTCAGACACAGATATTTTGCCTGGAGAGGTTCCCCATGTATACTCTTTCCTGGGAAGCCTTGCAATCACTAGAACAAGAAACTACTAGATCCAAAGAGTTTCAAGTTCTGCAGGACAGAAGCAATTGCTCCCCCCCCTCTTTTTAATATCAAATTTAAAATCAATCATATGGCAGATTATTTGAGTTTACTTCGGGCCAAGCATAGATGGATAATCACTAGAGGCTCGTCTTAACTCCTTCCCTTGCTCTATGCTACAAGGAAGGTTCGAAAAATCGACCTGCAAAGCCCGAGGCTCCTCATTGTACCACAGCGATTCAAACCATGTGGAGACATATATTGCTCGACTGCCCCAAATACGAGGGATCTAGGGGACCAGACTTTTGCTCTTTGTCTGTAATCTTTAATGAATACTCTACTGTGCAAGGGAAGATTGCGTTCTATTAAACAATTCTGCCTCGAGATTTTAACTTTTGTAGCTAGGTTCATATGGAAACTTTAGAAACGATTACACCTCGATGTGAATCCTCATGTATGGGATACTTGTTTGGACAATGTTGGCTGTTATATGGATTCTATATGCCTAATAAAGGTTTATATATATATATATATGTGGCATACTCTTATCTGGCTTTCGTTGGTGGATCAGGGGTGGAGCTAGGGAGAATCTTCCATGGGGTTGGACTAGAAAACTTTGTGAGGACTTCAGACTCCATCCTATTTTTGATTTCTACGCAAACGCTTTGAGGCCTGGGGAGCCCGGCTGATGCAGGAAGGCTTGCAGGCAGCTCTGCAGAAGAAAACTGGAAGCTTGTCTGAGTGGAGTCTCCAAGTCCCTTTGAAGGGAAGCGAGTGCCAAGATGGCAGACGGACAAAAAGCAGAACCGCAGCAGATGATTTGAAACCCAAAGCTGCAAGGATTCAGGCCAAGAAAGATCTCAGTGCTGGCGCACCTTCCCTTTGTATCCATTCTTGGGCTCA
This sequence comes from Sphaerodactylus townsendi, assembly GCF_021028975.2. Classification (NCBI taxonomy): domain Eukaryota; kingdom Metazoa; phylum Chordata; class Lepidosauria; order Squamata; family Sphaerodactylidae; genus Sphaerodactylus; species Sphaerodactylus townsendi. The sequence continues at coordinate 18,161,594 of NC_059440.1, read as the reverse complement.
GATTGGGGAGCCCTGGGTTCAAATTTCTCGGCCGTGAAGCTCACGGGAAGGCTCAGAAATATCTTTCTTGCCTACATCATAGGGCTGTTGTGAAGATAAAATAGGCAGGGGAGCCCACACCATTCTTAAGCCTTTGGAGGAGGGTTGAAGTTAAAAATGATCCAAAGCCAATGTTTCCTGGGAACTTTTGAGCAAAACAATCGCTTCCTTTAAAAGTTCCTTTGGAGGAGGGACTCCAAACTCCCCAGGCCTGTGCATGAGCCATTAGGCTGCAAAGTTATCTCCATTCGTAATGATAAAATTTCATATCGATGCATGACTAACGTTGTGAGGGGGTGGGATGGCTCCCTTCCAGGCGCAATCATCCATTACGGTCTCTGAGCAGGAAGACTTTATGGTATTGTGTTCCTCGTATACTCGCACACGCTCTCTCACACACCCTTAGAGCAGCGGGAAGATGGACAGCCTTTAGTGGGTCGGTTTTGCTTTGCAACGTGTCGGAGACGTCTGCGTGACATTCTGGAGTGTGTAATAGGCAGAGCTGTCATTCCCCAGGCTGGATTCCAAGGCCAGAGAGAGTATCAATTTGGGGGCAAAAGTTACTCCGCAGATTCTTGTGTTTTTCATTGTCTTGCACGGACAAAATTGAAAACTCAGACGGGGTGCAATTTGGGCCCCACCCTTGCAAGTTATCAGTTCTGGGTCCCGTTCGAGTGAAGCCCTTAAAGCACAGTGTCAAAGCTCTGGATTTGATTGGGGTGATACTTGATTGCCATAAAATTGTTCTCAGCAAGAGTCATTGTTGAAAGGGTGTACTTAAAGAACCCCTATTTCCAAATTTGGAAGAGTGCAGGATTCTACAGCCTGAATCCAGACTTCAAAACGGCATCAGATGTGGAATGTGTGTGGAAATTTATTCTTGGAAACGGGGGATATCGATGGAAATTTATTCTACCAGATCTGGAATAAGGATTGATATTCGTTCTGCTAGACGTGGGCTATGTGTAGGAGATTTATTCCACCAGATTTGGGATATGCCTGGAAATTTATTTCGCTAGATGTATTTTGAAAATTCCAATTTTACTGAAGGCTCCTGATTGCAGCGAGTTTGGAGATTGCCAGACCCGCCTTCCAAACCTCTCCTTCCAGCATCCCAGGCTGCTAATTCAATTTTCCTGAAATCCGGATCATTAGCCCCTGTGTATTTCTTCTAGGGGGAAAAAACACACACACACGTTGGTGTGGTCGAGTTTTGCCAAAAGTGAAATGCTCCTCTGGCAAAACATTGGTGGGGATTTTGAGGGTAAAAAAAAAATCCACTAAAAGAAGCAAACATTTCCCTGGCTCCTTTTGAAGAAAAAACTCTCTGCTTTTCTGGCTGGGCAGAACAACCATCCAGAAGAGATCCTTGTAGGTTGACTGTTAGTGGGCCTCACACAAGGTGCCCTCCTCTTCTGTTTACTGCTGCCCCAGTGCGGCATTCAAAATAAACCCCCGTAAAAGAGATCTCCTCACATATCCAGGACCGCCTGCCTGCCTGCCTGCCTGCCTGCCTGCCTGCCTGTCAAAGCAGGGATTGGTTGGGGGACCCAATATCTTCCCCAAAGAGCCTTGCATTCAGCCAGTGGCAATTTACTGATGGTCCAGATTCTGAATCCACCCTCCAAAGCATGGCTTGAATACTGTCTGGCTGTCCCTCAAGCAGTGCCAGGGCCTTATTGGCTCTGGCCCCAGTCTGGTGGAACAGTCTATTGAGTGAGACCCAAGCCCTGTCAAGTGAGAGCTGGGCCCTGCTATCTTTCTCTCTATCCAGACCTGCCTGCCTGCCTGCCTGCCTGCCTAAGCAAGGATTGGTTGGGGGACAAAGAGACCACCTCTTCCAATACATTCCCCAAATTGCCTGGCACTCAGCCAATGACAATGTATTTGTGCTCCATGGCTTGAATGCTATCTGGCTGTCCTAAACCAGTCCCAGGGTCTTCTCAGCTCTGGCCCCAGCCTGATGGAATGCTCTTTGACTGAGACCTGAGTCCTGCCAAGTGAGACCCATGCCCGGCAGGATTTAGTACAATTTTGCAAGGCCTGTAAGACAGAGCTGTTCCACCAGGCTTACAGCTGAGGCAGCAGTGCTGTCCACCCCTCTTCCCCCTCCCTTTCCCCTTTTTTGTTTTCTTCCCCTTTCTCTGTGATGAATGATATATGATGAGTTTATGGGATCAACTTAGATATTATTAGAATTAATGGTGCCAAGTGTCAAGCAGAACGCTGAGGGATTTTATTAGATATTTACTTTGGAAGGTGCCCTGAACATACACACAAGGGGAAGCGGGGCCTATATAATGAATTAAAAACAAACAAACAAATGAGCTGTTTTTAAAAGTAGGTTCCCAGTCCTCATGGTGGCAAAGCTCAACTTCCAAATGTAATGCAAAACCTCCAAAGTAATACTCAGTAAGGATCCTAGGGGTCTGTAGGCACAGTACTCTCCACTGCTCCTTTGCTATTTTCCATAACCAACAGAATAAATGATTGTCGAAGGGTTTCACGGCCAGAATCACTGGGTGTCGTGTGGTTTCCTGGCCGGGTTCTAGTAGCATTTTCTCCTGATGTCTCGCCTGCCACAGATGCTGAAGATGCCAGCCACAGATGCAGGTGAAACATCTATGCTACTCGAACACAGCCACACATCCCGGAAACCATACAACACCCCGGAATAAATTTTGCAAGCGAATGAAAAATAGCACCCAGACATATTTATTTTGGAAAAGTGTCTTAAGTGCCTAGTCCTTGTGAGCTTCCTCCCTCGGATTTGGCAGAGATGTTATAAATGTTTTAATAAACGAAGGAATAATACAAGCTGCCTAATGTGTGTATGTGTATTTGCAGTGTAAACACAACCATTATAGCAATGGGTACGCTTGTTGGCTGGAAACGAATCCAGAACTGAAGGGGGCACATAGGGAAATGAATGAAAGCACTTGGACATTTTTAGGGAATGTAAACGAATCAGCTCGACTCGGAGACAAGGCAGATGGGAACAATTAGGTGGCCTAGACTCTTTCTCCTCCCTCCCCCCCCCCTCCCAAACATTTCCAATCAAATGCAACCAAAATTGTTACAGAACCCTATGGGAAGCCATTGGATGATTTTCTCGCTGTCTTTTCTGCCTCTTGGATAAAGGTGCCAATCTCCAGGTGGTGGCTTGAGATCTCTTGGAATTGCAACTGATTTTCAGGTGACAGAGATCGGTTCAGCCGGAGAAAATGGCTCCTTTGGAAGGTGATTCTGTGGCATTTCTGACCCACTGAAGTTTCTCACCTCTTCAGACTCTACCCTAACCCTAACCCTAACCCTCAAGCTCCACCCCACAAAATCTCCAGTTATTTCCCAACCCTACTCTTGGAATATTTACATTCCATTGCCAGTGGGATGCCATTGCCATTGCCATTGAATTTTTCAACCTACATATGTATCTTAAGATAAAGTGATGTACTTGGTCTCAGAGGTGATCTTGTCTTGAGTATTTCTTCCCAATGGATCTGGGCTGTGACGTTGCTTAATACTTTTGCTGATTGGCTTTTCAGCTTGCAAAGAATGACTCCTGTAGTCTGCTTGGGCAAGACAGCAACAGTCTTGACTGAATGGGGAGGTGGGGGGGGGTTCCTTCGAAAAAGGCCAATTGGCCGTGCTGGCAGGGGCTGATGGGAATTGTAGTCCATGAGCATCTGGAGTGCCATAGGTTCGCCACCATGGCCATAGGGAATGGTGTCTGGGGCTGTCGCCCCTCCCCCCATGCCTAGCTATGCCACTGGGGGTGGGTGGGAAGAAGAGTGCCCTGGGCACTGTCTGCCCAAGGCCGCCAAAACCTGGAACTGGCTCTGATAACTGAGCACAAACGCCTGTATGGAACTGAACGAGGCCGAGCACTGTTGCTTTCCTATCCATTTCCTAACCAGGAAAATGCTTGGGAACCCTTGGCCCCTTTCCAGCCCTGTCGTGACTGAACGAAAACGGATGTGGGCTCACGCCTTCGCTTCACAAACAACTGCGGTCCCGGAGTCATTTCCCCCCCACGAGAATAAAGAATCCAGCTTTGCTCCGTGTCCCCGTCTGGGCCACGGCCAGAGGAAGCTAGACGAGGCCACCCGGTCGACAGCTGGGCCTGCAGGCATTGAGGCATTTTTCAAGACGTGGTGTCCGATGTTTGGAGGAAGATGAAGGAACACGAGATGTAATAAGCCCGCACCTTGCGCAGCATCTGTACCAGGCCGGGAGGTCCTGTAGGGGACAGCTTGTCTGAGGATGGAACCGGCAGACAGCTCATAAACAGAGACTTTTAGGGATGGCGGAAGAAAGTTTTAGGAGAAGGGAAAGGCATTCTTGTAAAAAGACAGCCCAAGGGTCTGAATGAGGGGGTCAGTGTCCAGCTGGTGGCTGGAGATCTCCTTCTATTACAGCTGACCTCTAGGCAACAGGGAGCAGTTCACCTGGAGCTGGGGTCTGCAACCTGTGGCTCTCCAGATGTTCATGGACTACAATTCCCATCAGCCCCTGCCAGCATGGCCAATTGGAAGTGGCTGCTTTGGAAGGTGGACTTTATGGCATTACAGTGAGGCCCCTCCCCTCTGGAAACCCCGCCCTCTGCAAGCTCCACCCCCTAAACCTTCAGGTATTTCCCAACCTGGATCTGGCAGCCTCTGGGGGCTCCCAATAAGGGCCATGCAGGGGATGGTCCCACTCCCATTTGCCTCCCCAGAACCTGGGATTGATGCATGTGACACTCTAGACCAGTGGTGGCGAGCCTTTTCGGCACTCAGATGTTACATGAGCTACAATTCCCGTAAGCGTAGCCCAATTGGCCATGCTGGAAGAGCTTTGTTATTCAAGTATGAATCCCTAACTGGAGATAAGAGCTACCCTACCCGACTCTAGGCTTCCATTACCCTCACAGGGCTGTTGTGAGGAGAGGAGAATGACATAATGAATGAATGAATGAATGAATGAATGAATGAATGAAGCAGGAATAAACTCCTGACATAATTTGTTTTTAACCATAGGTTATTTGGAAGTAAGGTCAACTGCAATCACTTGATAACGTTCAAGATAAGCATGCAGTTACTGAGAATGATTGTTGCTTCTGGGTTGTACTAGAACAGATTGTAAAATATATTCCAAGTCTGAGAATCCCCCTCTCCCCCCGCCCCGCCGGCAATTATATCAGTTCTTTATAGTTGTTCTTTTGAAATAAATACTTTCACTTTTTTAGATGCAGGTACAAAGAACGTGTAGTTCTGTGCTTAACTTTTGTAGTGATTTTCCTATAACAATTTGGATAAACTGATAATGAACATAACTGATTATTTTCTGTTAGTAACATAATCAGCTGCATGTTTTCGAGTCTGCGTCTTCCCCCTATGATTAGTCTTGCATTTATCATCTGAATACATAATTAATCAGTGTAACTGCTGAGAATGCAGGGAACTGAAGTTTCATAGAATGGCTTCTTGTGTTTATGGCTGCTTCCTGTTTTTGGTGGTTGTTTTTTTTTTAATTGACCGAACCATTTAAAATCTTCAGAGCCATATCTGTATCACCAAGGCCCTTTCTGCACATGCAGAGTAATGCACTTTCAATCCACTTTATATGCACTTTGCAGCTGGATTTTACTGTGTGGAATAGCAAAATCCACTTTCAAACAAAAGTGGATTGAAAGTGCATTATTCTGCATGTGCAGAAGCGGCCTTAATAGTGGAAATTAAAAGAAGGCAGAATAAATACTCTTCTGAATAGTGACTTGTTTGGATGTTGGGTGCTCTGAAATGCAAAAATGTAGTTCTGAACCCTATCTGTTCTTAACCTCTGAAATGTTTCAACAGCCCTGCTAGTGGGATATTGTCCCTTGGAAGCATGACAGTTTAATTGTACGAATTGGAAGGTGAGAACAAGGATGTTCAATACCATTTCTTTCCTGCAAGATGTCAGCAGAAATAATGCACCCCGTTGCCAGCAGCCCGGGAACCTTGACCGGCAGGAGATAACTCAGGCACCGAAGACCCACCGTGAGACAGCAGCGCGTTCGTTCCAACAAACTGGAAGGCTTTATCTTTAGTTGCAAGATAGGAATGTACAAACAACTGCTTGTACAGAAACAGAAATAGAATGAGAAATGCAGCTCACACGTAATGTACTCAGTTGAAATTCCTCCACAGTCATACACTCACACACCGACCTTGCAGTACAGTACAGTCTTATAGGTTCTTCCACCAATCACATAAGGGATAATCTTATTGCACCTGGTCTGACATTAACTGACCTTTCAGACTTTCTGCTGATTGTGCAGTCTAGATCAGAATATGTCACTTTGACACTCTACATTATTCCAGCACCCCTTCTCATATTCTGATCACGCTACTTATCAGTTCGAAGTTACATACCGGTATATGTATACAGGTTTGCAGTGTGTGTGCTTACAGTCATATCGGTGCACTTTATTTACATGGTTCACTTTGCACACAGACATCCGCTGGCAACCCAAGTTCATACACCAAGTAATTGTGTCTTTGTATAGGCAGTGGCTTTGTTAGTATGTCTGCCACATTCTCCTCAAAAGGTTTATAGTGCAGCTTTATTAAACCAGACTGCATAAGCATAAGCATAAGCATTTTATTGTCATTGTGCACGCACAACGAAATTTACAGCAGCATTCCTCGATGCACACAATTTCAGACTCATACAATTTCAGACTCATGCAATTTCAGACTCATACATCATCATCCTCCACCCATCCCTACATAGCCCCAAATACATCAATATGAAGCAGCGGAGTTTAGCATAGCCACAGCTCTAGAGTAGAAGCTGTCTCTAAGCCTCTTTGTCCTAGTTCTGAGGGCCCTGTATCGTCTGCCAGATGGTAGCAGTTTAAAAAGAGAGTGTGCTGGATGAGACGGGTCCCTTAGAATATTTTGGGCTTTATTTAGACTTCGGGCATTATAGATTTCTTCCAAGGAGGGGAGAGGGCAGCCGATAATCCTTTGTGCAGTATTGATCACCCTTTGGAGCGCCTTCCTATTCGCCACTGTGCAACTGGAGAACCATACACAGATGCAGTAGGTTAGGACGCTCTCTATAGCACAGCGGTAAAAGGACACCAGAAGTTTTCCATCTAGTTGTTGCTTCCTTAAAAGTCTTCTGAGCACCACACCAGGATTGAAGTTCTGTGATGTAGCATCTGCTTTGCACACCAAACGTCTTGAGTTGACCCCTGGCAGCGTCTTCAGTTAAAGGATCTCAGGAGGAAGTTATTGACACCTGAGACAGAACAATGGCCCAAATCAGTATAATCAGTATGTTCCTATCTGGCGTGCTGCGAATTCGGGGACGGGGCGGGATAGAAGTCTAAAGCATAAATAAATAAAAATAAATAAATAAACTTAACGAGCAAATGTACCTAATTTGAGCTCCCCCAATTACACATGATGGTTTCTGGCTATGTTTGTTGCAAGCACAAGTACCATATCAAGCAGTTTTGTGTCTGCACAGTAGGTGGTTGCTTGTTGCAGCATGCAGCTGCTTTCCCCAGTAGGCAAACAAAATCAGCTTCCTTACTGAAAAGTCAAAATCCCTCCTAGGCCCCTTCCGCACTCGCAAAATAATGCATTTTCAAACCACTTTCACAACTGTTTGCAAGTGGATTTTGCCATTCCGCACAGCTTCAAACAGCATTGAAACCAGTTTGAAAGTGTATTATTCTGCATGTGCAGAATGAGCCCTAATGGTCATTTGGGTCATTAAACTGACTGACTTGTAAAAACTATGAAATTGCTTGCATGTCTCTTCAATATGCCTGTGCCTTAGAAGGCCCTCATTCGAATGACCATCCCTGGATATATTATATTGCCTGCTTTTTGCACCTGTTTAGTTGGTGGCATCTTTTCAACACGTGGTTGCAAGAACTGATTTTCTGTATATATGGGCAGACATCAATTATACATCAGAGTAGTGAGTCCCAACAAAAAAACCCCTCAAACTTAAAAAAAGAATTAAAAGCAGTGACTTCAGATAAGCGGCAAGGAAGGCATTGCTATGAGAAATCAATCTAATTACAGTCTAATTATACAAACGCATCCAGCTACATGTGAACAGCCTAACAAATCGCTGGCTTCCGGCTCACAATTGGCAAGGAGGACGTGAACACAACCAGCGAGTGTTTTGAGCATACCTAGTCCATAGCGTCTGTTTCACCTATTGTGCACCCAGAGCAGTCAAGGACCAGGGAACACAAATTTAACTGCAACACACCAGTTCACTGAAGAATCGCAGGGGCAGTATATGTTTTAAATCGGATGACTTGATTCCTCAAGACATGCAAGGTAAAAATTCACTTTTCCTAGTACTAAAGATAAATATGTGCTGTGCCAGACCAGGATCTTGGAGACACTGGCTCAAATCCTCACTTTTCTGTAGAAGCCCATTTGGGTGACTTTAGAGCAGTCACTTTGTCTCTCAGCCTAAGATCACAGGGTTGTTGTTGTTAAGGGAGAAGAGCATGGTATAGATGCCTAAATAAATAAGCCACAAGGGGGTGGAAGAAATTGCCTTAGTCAGGACTCAGTGTATGTCTTAGTCAGGACTCAGGGAGCAGCAGTGGCGTAGTGGCTTAGAGCAGGTGCATTCTGATCTGGAGGAACCGGGTTTGATTCCCAGCTCTGCCGCCTGAGCTGTGGAGGCTTATCTGGGGAATTCAGATTAGCCTGTGCGCTCCCACACCCTTGGGCCAGTCACAGCTTTTCGCAGCTCTCTCAGCCCCACCCACCTCACAGGGTGTTTGTTGTGAGGGGGAAGGGCAAGGAGATTGCAAGCCCCTTTGAGTCTCCTGCAGGAGAGAAAGGGGGGATAGAAATCCAACTCTTCTTCTCTTCTTCTATGAATCTGGGAAAGAGATGGCCTGACCCACATTTCTGTCTGTAATACCAGTTTGATGGTACACAGTCCTGCTGGCGAGGCATTTCACCAAGTATCAGGGGTTTGCGATGCACAGGCATGGGGACAAGAGCTGGTTAAAAGGCTGGCAGTCCTGCCTAGAACATATTGTTGTGATTCCAAGTTATTGGGTTGGGTTCGCTTGTTAGGGGAAGGTATGGCCAGATCAATGAACGTTTGGCTGTGGCAAGCACCTGGAACACGAATGACTCCTTCTCTGCCAGGACGAGGTTGGAACAAGTTCTTCTCAGTGAAGCGTGTGGATGTGGCAGTTTGGATACAGATGAGAGAGACAGTTAATTTGGAGCATGGTGCACGGGGCCTGGTGCTGTGTGTGGCCCTCCTGGTTTGTTTGCTAAAAGCCTGCAAAGAACGCGACTGTGACAAAAGACGTCTTCAGTCTTGCGACGTAACAAGGCTGATCTGGAGGTCCCACGTGAAGGAGCATTGTGAAGAAATCGTCAACATGCCAAAACCATACACAAACAGTATAGTGTAGAACAAAAAGCACTACACCATGGGCTACAGTCAAATATATGTTTGTACAATGTGTGATCAAAGAGTAAAAATTTAATATGAAGTACACAAATGTAAACAGAGAGAACTGTGAAATGGTCAAGCAGGAACAACATCAAATGCAAGAATCCACCTAGTAGACCAGGAGTGTCCAACTCTGGCACCCCAGATGTTCATGGACTACAATTCCCATCAGCCCCTGCCAGGATGGGAACTGTAGTCCATTAACATCTGGGGTGCCAGAGTTGGACACCCCTGTATCAGACAAATGTATTCTACAGAATTCAACAGAGGTATTGATTCCAGAGAGGCAGCGTAGTGTAGTGGTTATACCCTTTGCCCACTTGCCCAAACTGGCACATGTAACCAGTTGCGCTTTTGCTGCTGAGACCCCCAGCATGGCTGCCATTCTGGGCCACCTGCATGTACTTCCCCATCAGTGCTAGGAAGCCAGATGCATGGATGATGGATCACTTTCATGAATGGGCAGGGAAGGACGCATTGACAGATGGCAGGAAAGGTACAAGGGTGTGTGCGGGGGTGGGCATCAGCAAGAGGGGCTGCCGTTGAAAGCCCTGGGCCTCAACCGCTGCCCCACCTCAGCGTATGTTGATGCCAGCTCCAGCATTTATGCAGTTCCATGCTCAAGACCTAGTAGGGTGGCATTAGCCCCAATGTATATGACAAACGGTCTTGCTGCATTTGAGGGAATGATTCACAGAGGCGGCTGCTTTCTTAATGGCTGTAATAAAGAGGATTGGTCTATCAATGGCTGTCTTCTGTGACAGCTGAACAGTGTAGCTTTGAATGCCATAAAGATGGGGACAAAGAGGAAAAGCAACACTTGGAGAAATTACCAGCCACACACATGTTGTCTTGCTGATGTTAGTATCTGGCCCAGTTTCCTAATTTTATAACTGGGAGACCACCAAAACCCAACGTGGGTATCTGCACTTTCCCCATCCCATGACGGTCTCTGCTGAACACCTCTTGCTCAGCCAATAGACAGGCAGTGATATCACCCCAAAAGGATGTGTCAAGATTTCCTGATGCGGCCCAAGCTGCAGCTGGCAGAGATGGCTGTTTGCTGTGAAAGCAGGTCTCTTCCTGGGGCCCTGGCTGACTCGAGCTAAAACGATGCTAAGAGACAACATGACCTTGGCTGTTCTTCCTTGCAAAGGAAATGTCTGCCCACTGACCTGGGAGCGAATCAGCTGGCTGCAACCATGTTGTCTTTAAAGGGAATAAGATTGTCATTCATTGTACTGTTTGTTGTATATGTTCCTTGCTTCTACTGCATTGCTTTCTAACTTTTGTAATCTAGGTTTTGCATGCTTGATGGCAAATTGGGCCTTATACTTTTTTATTGGCCTTGCTTTCTAATACTGCAAGCCAGTAACATTGAAAGCCAGCATGGTGAAGTGGTTAAGAGCAGGTGGATTATAATCTGGAGAACCAAGTTTTGATTCCCCTCCACCTGAGTGGCAGAGGCTTATCTGATGAGCCGGATGTGTTTCCACACTCCTGCATTCCTGCTGGGTGGCCTTGGGCTAGTCACAGTTCTTTGGAACTCTCTCAGCCCCACCTACCTCACAAGGTGTCTGTTGTGGGGAAAGGAAGGGAAAGGAGCTTGTAAGTCACCTTGAGTCTCCTTGCAGGAGAGAAAGGCAGGGTATAAATCCAAACTCTTCTTCTTCATTGCCAAATTACCCACTATGGCACGGGAACTCTTGCTGCTACTCAGATCAGCAGCAAGGGGAAAAGTGGTGCGGGAGGGGGGAAGGGGGAGAGACATAGTCTATGCATTGATACCACTTTCACCTAATATGCAGAAGTGATGTGACCAACGCTGTAAGATTTCACTGAACCATAGAGATCGGTGAAATCCTAGATCGCTGGTGATGTCACTTCTGGATTTTAGCCGGAAGTAACACTGACATGTCGACAGCTTTGTTCTTGCTTTATGCGCTGCCCCCAATAGTCTCCCAGGAGTTTCAGGCATATGTCTGACAACTCTAATTAGTTTTACTGCATAGATTATTGTATATCTTACACTGTTTTACTGCATCAGCTTTGAGCCTCAGCAAGAAAGGTGGACTAAAAGGAAAATGTGAAGGAACAAAAGAAGTGGAAAGTAAGAAATATCCCCTGTTATGATCCAGAAGAAAAGCAACCCCTGTTTCTAAGGCATAAGTAATAATGGCATACAATAATACCTTATGTATAAGGGAATCTTTTGGATTCTTCCCGTCAATTATGTGTTTAATTCTCACCCATACTCTACACATTCGGTAGTGAAACCATCTGGGAAACTCATATGGTCACTGGATAGTGTTGCCAGCACTGTTTTGGCAAAAGTCAAGACATTTTGAGGGTAGTGCTTGGAGAGAGTAGCATTTGGGAAGGATGTGACACCAACTCTGGGTGACACTCTAGGAATTTCCCCCGATCTCTATGGTAAAGAACATAGAAACATGAGGAAAATCCTGTAGGATTGCTTTGGAGGCCATTTTTGCTCCTGCTCCTCAGTTTCTCAATAATGGGACTTTGGGGTTGAGGACCAGGATTTCTCCTCTGCAGGCGGGCTAATGACAAGCCAATGAATAGATGTTTCAATTACTGCTGCAAAATACATATACCAGACATGGGATAAGTGAGGGTTATTTTAGCAGCAGACTTTTGGGCAAATGTAGATTCGACATTTCAAACATTTTATAACGTTTTGGCATACCGTGCTTTTTAATAAGTTTGCTTCCTGCCTCAAACCTCTGCTGGTTATAAGTCTATTAAATATACGTATTAAAAAAAGAATAATAAAATGCTAATCCCCTAGCTGTGAAATGCTTATCCAATATGAAAGGTCACCCGTTGCCTCCAGAAAACGCTGGGGCTCAGTTGGCCTTCTGGAGGGATGGCGTTCCAAAGCTGGAGAGCCACTGTCAAAAATGCCTCTCCGTTTGCCTGCTCAAACTTCAAGCCAGGAAGGGAAGCAGAAAGGTTACTCTTGCTTAGCCGCAGAGACCTCAGGGGCACAGTGGGAAGAAGAAGAAGAGAAGAAGAGTTTGGATTTATATCCCCCTTTTCTCTCCTGTAGGAGACTCAAAGGGGCTTACAATCTCCTTGCCCTTCCCCCCTCACAACAAACACCCTGTGAGGTAGGTGGGGCTGAGAGAGCTCTGAGAAGCTGTGACTAGCCCAAGGTCACCCAGCTGGCGTGTGTGGGAGTGTACAGGCTAATCTGAATTCCCCAGATAAGCCTCCACAGCTCAGGCGGCAGAGCGGGGAATCAAACCCGGTTCCTCCAGATTAGATACACGAGCTCTTAACCTCCTACGCCACTGCTGCTCCTAGGCAGCATCTAGGACAGCATCTAGGATATCACACTACCAATAACAAACTGCAACCCGGCTACATACAACCCCTGTACCCCGGCGTCTATGCAAAATAAAATATTTACATGAAGCAAAAGGTTGCGTCCTTAAATCTCTAGCGTCGTCACAAAGCAATTATATAGCCAACTGTGTTGTGAATCAGTTACACGGTGTACAGAAAGCGCATACAATGAATCATTCTGAGACATCTCTAATGTGCTGTGTGTCCAAAAGTTCCGTCTTATTTATGAGCACCTGGATTTGACTCCCATTTCGTGCTTCTTCCATAATCAGCGCTTCGGCAGAACCCATGTTCTTTATCTTGCATGCTGTATATCTGTCATCACTCACTGATATGATGTTTCCTGGAATTCGGCGATCTATATTGCATTCCCACGATTCCTCCGTCTGCTGCAAAGCTATTGGGCTGATATGGTTGAAACATTTTGAATAAGGCATTCTCCGCGAGCCAGGATGAGCTCCAACTGCAGGCATGATCAAGGCATGTGGATTGCACATTCCTTTGAGGAACAGAGGTTGCAACCTACACCCAAGATCCTTTGCACCAAAGAAGCTAGAACTCAAGTCTCAGATGGGGCACAACCACTCGTCACCTGGGAACTTAGCTGCTCCCAACCTGTTCAAGGAAAATGATGCTGAATTAGACCCAAGGCTCATCTAGACCAACTTCCTCCTTCCTGACAGTGGCCAGCTAGATGTCTTCAAGCAGGGTCAAAATTCCTGTCTGGTTATTTGTTCACAGCATTTGGTATTCAATGATATACTACCTCTGAAGATAGGGGCTCCATGTAGCTATCAAGTCTATGAAACTACCATGCTAACTCAGAATTATCTAATCTAGATTCCAGTCTGGAGGTTTGATTCCCCATTCCTTCACCTGAGTGGCAGAGGCTTATCTGGTGAACCAGATGTGTTTCCGCACTCCTACATTCCTGCTGCGTGACCTTGGCCTAGTCACAGTTCTTCCCAACTCTCTCATCCTCACCTACCTCACAAGGTGTCAGTTGTGGGGAGAAGAAAGGAAAGGAGCTCGTAAGCCATCTTGAGTCTCCTTGCAGGAGAGAAAGGTGGGGTATAAATCCAAACTCTTCTTCTTCTTTCACGTCACCTGTTACCTGCTCCTTTCAACTGGAAATACCGGGGACTGGTCCCGGACCAGATGATATACCCCTCTGAGCCATGCAGATGTTCTACCCCTCTGAGACATGGCCCCGCCCCCAGACAACTACAGTGTCTGAATCCTTAACTGATTGATGACAGTGGATTCCGCAGTCCCAAGCAGCTGTTGTTGTGTTGTGCTGGCAAGGGACTCTGCAAGCCAGAAAGGTACAAACCTATGACTCAACAGTTTATCTGCACAGCCTGTCATGGTCCCACTGCATGATGTGCGACGGAACGCTCACACTTTCCAACACATGCCAGAGGCATTTACTCTCCCACTCTGTGGGAGCCAGACGCATCAAGCCGGCTGCCAGACGCACACCATAAATCCACACCACACATCTTCTAAATCCCCACACGTCCTTTCTGAAACCCCCTGATGTGTACACTTTGTGGTCACTCAGCACTCGGGCCCTGCCCACGAGAGACAGAAAGAGGAAAACACCTTTTGGTCTCTGCGTTTATCTTCCTGACACTTGGATATCCTGTTTGGCCTCTGAAAATTGTGCCTGTGGGTGATACAGTAAGTTACAATAGGCGCTCAGCGCACCCTGCCAGACCTCGTATATCTGCACAGATGCCTGTTGACAGCGGGTCTGCGGGAGGAGCGAGTTCAAATTTCTCATCCTGGCTCTTTTGACCCCAGAATTCCCATTGCAATTCCACTTTCCCCTGTCCAAATCGAACCTGGGAGTTTTATTTTGTGCCATTTTCCATTTCCTTGCATCAGATTTCTCCTCTAAACTGAAAGCCTTTTTCCACATTGCTTCTGCATCAATAAATCCAGCATTACACATCACATTGTACATACATGTGATTGGCAAATATAAATATCGTATAACTTCTGCATAAAAACCATATGTGAATACGAATAAATTTCAGGGATAACATAGTCCTATCAAAAACTTTGACTGAAAAAAAAAGCAGTGCTTGTAAAAAGAAACAAAATTGGGGAAAGCGAGATCATCTGGATGAGCCAGAAATACTTGCTGTACCTCACGTATACTTTTGGCGACGTAAAAAAAAAGCTCTTCTCTTTTTTTGGGGGGGGAGGGGTAGTTGTTTCAAAAATGGTCTGTGCCATCACTCTCGGTTGACTTCATCTGCCCTTACTGATACTGTTATGTGGCCAAATACGATTGGCTACACAACATTGTGAAATTATCCTGTGATCCCTGATTGGCTGGGCTTGCTTGTAGGATTCAATGAGGAAGATGTAGCAGTAATTAGAAGAAAACGGATGGCGCCCAACAGCAGCAGAGCGAGAAACCAAGGAGAAACAAATGCTGTCCCCACACATTGTGGATATCATACAACTAAATTGCCTTGTAACTTTGGGAGATCTCCAGATACCACCCCCCCCCCCAAAAGGTTGGCAACCCCAAGCAAGTTGGAATACCGTCCTGCCTGTACTTCCTGTTCACCTTGGCCCTGCTTAATAACCCAGTGGCCTAGCTCATCATTTTACAAACACTGTCTCGCTTATGAGATCCCCCCCCCTTTGCTTAAAAAAACCTCCAGAAAACATTCTTTTTTTCCAAGCGGCCATGACCCTCAGCGGCTCTGCAGAGGCCCAGGTTCAAATTGCACTGATTGCAATACTGAGTTTGCTTCCAGTGAGGTGTGGAAATAATGCCCTTAACAGACGGTGGAAACCTTAGAACTCGGGTTTGTTAGTTTCTCAGCGTTCGGCCGCGCCACGAGGCAGCAGACCTCTCTGATTGCAGCAGAAAGGGCCGTTCCTCCGAGCGCATTCCCCCAGAGTCCTAATTTGCCCACATCTGCCTTTAGAACAATCATGTCCGAGGCGTTAGCCAAGAATCCCAGATGAAACCAAGCAATGGTTGGGATGCATCATTTAGCCTCGACCACAAAAACCAGCGCTCGCAGGCTTCACGACGGAGTCGGGGAGCCATGAGGCACGTCAAGCTGGCCTGGCCTGTTTGAGATTTGAGCTTTGGGCAGGAGCCAAGAGTAGGATCCGGAGGCAGCCCACAGTCTCGCCACCGACCACAGAACGTGCATTTTGGTGAAGGCAATCGTGTGTGCTAGTCTCACTGTTGGTATGGATCTAGGCTTATGACCCAAATGAATGCACAGACCAAAAAATATATATTAATTGACGGTACAAATCTATGACTTTGTTTTCCTTGGTTTCCTGCTCTGCTGCTTTTTGGCACCGCCCATTTTGTTCTAATTACAGCTACATCTTCCTCATTTAATCATGTGGGCAAGCCAAGCCAATCAGGGATCACGTGATGAACGAGATAACTCCATTTATCCTGGGCAATTCTATGTCGCTGCTCCCAACCCAAACTGGCTCTTCAGTCAGCTTCCTTCAGGCCCTGTATGTGCGCAGCACTTACCCCAAAGCTGTTTGCTTCACAGTGGGGTATCCCATTTCTTAGTTTACATGCAAGGAAGTCTCCCCTAATTCCTCTGAGCCCAGCTGATATCTTTGAAATTAGGGGTGCCTGCCTCCAGGCAAAACCTGGGGATCCCTTGAAATTACAGGTCACCTCCAGACTACAGAGATCAGTTCCGCTGGAGAAAACAGCTACTTTAGAGGTGGGTGGGACCTGGGCATTCTATCAGGTGAATAGAGGTAGAAAGGAGTATTTCATAGAAATAGAAATAGAATGGAGGTAGAAAAGGTATTTCATAACTGGAGGGCCCCTACAAATAAGGCCCCGCTTCATGTTGTGGTGCCCAATATTTCTTTACCAAATATCAAGCCAACAGAAGAGAGTTTTAAGTAATTTTATTGCAAAGAAAGGGAGCCGTCCCCACATGGGCAGGCTCTGCCGAAACAGTATATCCACAACCCGTTTATTCCCTTCTCCCGAATTCACCACACCCTCCCTGTTCAAATAATCTAACAACCTGTTA
The DNA here is from genome assembly GCF_021028975.2 of Sphaerodactylus townsendi. Lineage (NCBI taxonomy): Eukaryota > Metazoa > Chordata > Lepidosauria > Squamata > Sphaerodactylidae > Sphaerodactylus > Sphaerodactylus townsendi. The sequence continues at coordinate 18,144,657 of NC_059440.1, read as the reverse complement.
CGATGGTGGGATTCAGATAATTTAACAACTGGTTGACTGCAAGCACCATTTTAACAACCAGTTCTGCTGAAGTCGTGCGAACCTGCTGAATCCCACCACTGGCTAAGGGTACTTAGAGTCATAACTTTCTGGTCCGCCTATTTACATGTTCCTCCTTAATATGTGGCCCCCTCCCATATTCTTCTTGTATTTTCATTATAATACAGTTTGTCGTTAGAGCAGGAGGAGAAGTTAATATGCATTAGCCTATTAAGCATGCTCAATGCGTACAATCTGATAAAAATCTTGCCCTTCAGCCTAGTCATCCTAGTCATCTTATTTTGTCCTGCCACAAGCATTCTCCCTTATGACTCAGCTCCTCATTCCTAGTAGAAAACACATTTCTTGTTTATCACAATGTCAGTTCAAATCTAATCAGAAGGACAGATTAGATGGAGCTGCTGATGGTATAAGAGAAGGATGCCTTTTCTTTCACAAAGCTACTTCCTCCTTTGCATTGGAACTGTGTAATGTCAACTCCACACTGAACTGAACTGCTGCTAGTATTGCACTAGGTTATTTCAGGACTTTCGTTGCTGGTGCCTCCTGTTGTGATCTGTCTGTCAAACGTTCACACCACGGAGGGTACCCTACTCACATTAAAGCATCACATTAAAGCAGGCTGTGTCCTCCCTTCCTTCTCCATCAACCTCCCCATCTGCCCCTGGGGTTTGTGTGCTCTCTTTCACTGCTGAGCAGTCAGTGTTGGTAAACATTCTGTGACCCCTCATTAGCTGAACCAATGGCTGGCTGGAAAAATGGAGGTGGGGCTTCATGTCCATAAACTGAAGTCACAGCCCTTATGGGTAATGGCAAGGGAGGTTTCCCAGGCTGCAGCCTGTAATAATTTTGGGCTTATTTTTGTTTCTGACTGGGGGGTTGGGTGGGGAGATAAATATGCAAGCTGTTTTTTTCCCTCAGCAGCTCTGCCTCCTTTCTTTGCGCCTTGCTCGTTTCTTTGCAAGAACGGCAACCCCCCTGATGGACTGTCAGGGAGCAAACTGAACTCTCCTTTTCCATTGGGCCAGACGAAGGACGTGAGCATTAGAGAATTTCAGAGAGAGAAATCCGAGTCGTCCTCCCTTGGCTTGACGAGATGCACTAAAACACAGCAGGGAGAGGCCGAGGACGAGCTGCGGATGGGTGGTTTGTGGTTGCGCAGCTCAGCAGCTTTTGGGGGGCCTCAGCAGCTCCGCCCCGGAGCGCAGGCCCCAAACGCAACCCAGCTGTCTGCATGACCCCATGCACCAGACAGGCGGCCCCTCCTCACAAACAAGGCCAGTTTGACTTGTGCCGGCTTTCCTGCTTCCTATACCCATGCTGCTGTGCTGGGGCTGAACTCCTCCAGATGTGTGTGCTCCACAGGCCAGCTGTGCCTCCTGGGGTCCCACAGGGCTGGCCTGATGAGGATCAGGAAAGGAGGCAGGCCGCCAGTAGCCATCGGCAGCTTAGCAACAGCAATGAAACAGAGAGGCTAAGTGGAACCTCCTTGCTCAGAGGCACTATACCTCAGAGCACCGGATGCTGGGGCTGAAGAGCAGACAGAGACTGTCCCCTTTATGCCCAGCTTATGAGGTCCCTGAACAGAAACAGGATGCTGCTCCAGAAGAACGTTTCTCACTGTGGCACAGAACACATCTTGCTGTGACATGCCTCTAAAGATGCCAGCCATGGATGCGAGCAAAACATTGGGAGCAAAAACTACCAGACCACGGTCTCACAGCCAGTTGATTCTGACTGTGAAAGCCTTCGACGACGCACCTTTTAAGGTTCTCAAAAAGCCACCTGCCCAGTCCTGTCTGCTTTTCTAACTTTCTCTTTTCTTCAGTTTGCTCCTGTCCAGAGAGCCACCCATTCCCTGACTGTGATGCTTGCTGACAGGAGCCTGAGTAGCTCTGCAAGCTGCTACTATTGAGCCAAAGGCCTTAGCCAGCCAAGAGCTTGTACGCGGTGGCAATTGACCAAACCAAATACATGTCGGCAGAGCCTGCAGTCACGTGGCCAAAGAGGAAACAGATAAACACCTGTCTAGGGTCATATTATTCATAAGGCTGACTAGGCCAAAGTCTAGCGACCCCGAAGGGACTAGAGGCCCAGATGTCTTTTAATTCCTTTTGTCAAGCAAGGAGCAGTAGCTTTCACTTATTAAACTGCGGGTTCTCTTATTTTTATTTAGTTCATTTAAAGGCCATCTTTCTTGTTGAGACGTTAAGGTGGATTGCAGGGTCGTAAAGACAATGTGCAAAAGAGACCAGTATAATGCATTCCATGAGCAGTGCAGTAAAGACTGGATTATACCATAAAGACTGGATTATAGCATAACAGTGAAACGGAAACAGCAATTTGTCCCATAAATTAGATTTCATAATTAGAGAACAATGATCCAATAAACAGGATTTAAACATTAGCGAGCCATGAAATAAAAACAGTACAATATATCCCACAAACAATGTGGTATGGGCAAAGAACTGAAAACGACCCGAATTTTTCAGAAGTGATCAAAATGAGAACCATATTACTTTTGTAGAAAGTGCCCTTCTAGCTTGTCAGCCTCAGCAAAAAGGTTTCTTTTATGTACAAAGTGATGTGAGTTTAATGAGTTAATTGGTTACAGTCATAAGGCGGGAAGGTTTGCCAGCTTTGACATGGGAGATTCCTGGAGATCGGGGGCGGGGGAGTTCCTGGGGAAGGCAGAGTCTGTGGAGTGAAGAGATCTCCATGGGCATGCAGTACAGTAGAATATGCCCCCTGAAATTGCCATTTCCTCTAGAATGATCTCTGAAGACTGGCCCTGTTGAAATTCCAGGCAGGCCAGACTCCAGGTCCTACCTGGAAGTTGACAACCTTAAGGCAGGTGAGGAAAGGAAACCATTCAACTTTTTTTCCCATTGGTTGAACATGAGCCAGCAGTGTGATGCACCAGCCAAGATAGCCAATGCAATTCTGGGCTGCATCAAGAGGAGTACACTGTCTATCGAGGGATGTAATAGTATCCCTCTATTCTGCATTGGTCAGATCTCACCTGGAATACTGTGTCCAGTTCTGGGCACCACAGGGCTATTGACAATCTGGAACAGGTCCAGAGGAGGGTGACCAAAATGATAAAAGGTCTGGATTCCACGTCCTATGATGAGTGGCTTAGGGAACTGGGCATGTTTAGTCTGGAGAAGAGAAGGTTAAGGGGCAACATGATAGCCATGTTTAAATAATGGAAGGGATGTCATGTTGAAGATGGAGCAAGCTTGTTTTCGGCTGCTCCAAAGACTAGATAAAGAGTAATGGATTCGAAGTACAGGAAAAAAGATTCCACCTAAACATTAAGAAGAACTTACTGATGGTAAGAACTTACTGATGGAATCCCCTGCCTTGGAGGGTGGTGTCCTTCTTCGGAGGGTTTTAAAGAGAGGCTGGATGGCCATCTGTCAGGAGTTTTGATTGTGTCTTACTGCATGGCAGGGGGTTGGACTGGATGGCCCTTGTGGTCTCTTTCAACTCTATGATTCTATGATTGCTATACAATTACCTAAGGCAAGACTATGCCTATGGTTGCCATGATTGGGAAATATCTGGAGATTCTGGGTTGGAGCCTGAGAAGGAGGGATTTGTGGGGGGTGGAGGGGTGGGGGGTGGAGAGGGGAGGTCTTCAATGGGATCTAATACTAAAGAGTCCAACTTTTCCAAAGTGGCTGTTTTCTCTAGTGACGTGATCTCTATTGCCTGGCTATCCATTGTAATTGCAGGAGGTCTCCAGCTATCATGTACACAGGTGTCAAACTCGTGGCCCTCCAGATGTTATGGACTACAGTTCCCATCAACCCCTGCCAGCATGATGTTGGCAGGGGATGATGGGAACTGTATTCCATAACATCTGTAGGGCCACGAGTTTGACACCTATGATGTAGAAGTTTGCAGCCCTAACAATGCTCTGTGAAAGTCATGATCCTCCCAACACCATCTGCCTGACCTACCCGGTCCTGGTTGCCTCTGACATAGGAGGGATTATTTCAAGATTGTGATCCCTTAAATTATGCTGAAAAAATCCCACCACCCAGTGGCTTTGCTGTGATTCAGCAAACGGCAGGGCGATTAAGGTGGACATTTTAGGAAATTGTTATTTGTTTAAAAACAGGTGAAAGGCTTGGGAATGTAAAACCGACTGTTTTGGAGGTGCTGCGGGTTGAAACGAATTCTTCTGCAAGCACCGCAGCCCAGAAAGCTGGCATCCAGCTTCCTGCTTATACACACCTGTTTCCCATCTGCTCCAACTGAACTTTTGTAAATAAGCAATTTATCTCAACCGGCTCTGGCTCTGCAAAAGACTACTAACACACTAACACCCACGTGAAACTCTTGACCGCTTGATAAAGGTGATAGTTTCGGAGGGTAGCCATCTTGGTCTGCAACAGAACAGCTCAATTCGAGGCTGGTAAAACCTTAGAGCGGCAAGATTTTTGGCATATGAGCTTTCGAAAGTGAATACCCTGAAAATTGGTGACAGTGGAGTTATTAGATTTGAATCTAGCTGGTGATAAAGACAAGAGGCTAAAGGAGACATTCTCGCCAGAAAACACACTTTCTGCAATAATATATTGTGGCCATGCAGTGTAGTGGTTAGACCAGTGGTGGCACACCTTTGGCACTCCAGATGTTATGGACTACAATTCCCATCAGCCCCTGCCAGCATGGTCAATTGGCCATACTGGCAGGGGCTGATGGGAATTGTCGTCCATAACATCTGGAGTGCCAAAGGTTCGCCACCACGGAGTTAGACCAGGGGTCTTCAAACTATGGCCCTCCAGATGTTCAGGAACTACAATTCCCATCAGCCCTGCTACTTGGCCATGCTGGCAGAGGCTGATGGGAATTGTAGTTCCTGAGCATCTGGAGGGCCATAGTTTGAAGACCTCTGGGTTAGACTGTCACACAGGACTATGGAGATCCAAATTCAAACTGTCGCAGAGACATGAAGCCCCCACAGTGACCTTGGGCCAATCATTCTCTCAGCCTAAGCAACTTACAGGGGTTTGAATAAGAGACGGGAGCCAGGTTCAGACTTTCAGGCACCGTACACCGCCCTCAGCACCTTGCAGAAAGGGCAGGATAAACATATCACAGTCAAGATTCCCACAATCCTTTTAGCTATAAAACTAGGATGGAGAGGAGGAGAGGAAGCCCGAGAAAATCCACATTCTTCCCGCCAAAAGTCCCCTTCCCCTGTTCCCTGCAGTCTCGTTTGTTACTGCAGCCGAAGCGTAGCAAGAAGCCAGCATGCCAAATGCTGGGATGTTCCCTGACAACTTTGCACCTGTCTCGGGGCACTCATCGCTCCCGTTGTCCTCATTGTGCTGAATTTCACAAATGGACTTTCCCAGGAGAAAGTGAATCATGGGGAAAGGTGTAGCTGCGCCCTCGCTGGGTCGAAGGCCATTGGCCAAGCTGTGCTCCAGGTCGAGGAAGCCAATTCAGCTCTTCCTGGGTTAGCGACCGCTCTGCAGTGCGGTTCCAGCCAGGGATGCAGGACTGGCCCGGTGGAAGCGGTGAGCAGGAAATCTGCTTACTGTCAAACACGTCTTTTCCTCTTCCTTTCTCTCAATTGTTTCTTAGCTACTGGGGTCATTCATCAAGTATGTTACACGTCAAGGGGAGGGAAAATGTTGAAAAGTTGGGCCAGTTTGCAGATGGGAGGGAAACTGATTGAATTGTGATGTCACGATCATGTCACTTAATGGTCATTTAATGGCTTGTTTCCTATTCTCTCTTTGTATTACATAGAATCATAGAGTTGGAAGAGACCCCAAGGGCCATCAAGTCCAACCCCCTGCAATGCAGGAACACACAATTAAAGCATTCATGATTATGCGTTCCTGCATTGCAGAGGGTTGGACTTGTTGACCCTTGGGGTCTCTTCCAACTCTATGATTGTATGATTCGATGTACCCAGTTACATCAGTATAACAGCACACAGTGCAGGAGGCAAGCCATTTATTTTTATTTTTAATTTCAATAAGGTTTTTTGTTAATTACTGGAGAGAAAAAACAGGAAACAAAAATATAATACAATCCCATCAAAAGAAAACCAATATCTATCTATCTATCTATCTATCTATCTATCTATCTATCTATCTATCTATCTATCTATCTATCTATCTATCTATCTATCTATCTATCTATCTATCTATCTATCTATCTATCGATCTATCGATCTATCGATCTATCTATCTATCTACCTACCTACCTACCTACCTACCTACCTACCTACCTACCTACCTACCTACCTACCTACCTACCTACCTACCTACCTCTCTCTCTCTCTCTCTCTCTCTCTCTCTCTCTATCTATCTATCTATCTATCTATCTATCTATCTATCTATCTATCTATCTATCTATCTATACATCTATACATCTATACATCTACACATACACTCATATTTACGCTGGACATTGTATTCTGTGTTTTTCATTTTACATTGAGCTATGTTTAACATATTATATTATATTTAGCAGAAATGAATGGGTACCATAAAGGGTAAGCTTTTGTGTCACAATTCTTTTAATTAGTATCAGCTTTGTTTTGGTCAGTTTCAGTGCAGAAGATTCTGTCCTTTTCCTTTGAATGTAGTTTATTTGTTGTTATAGTATAGGTTTTTTTCACGTTTGCTTTATATATATTGATTATGACAGCCTATGGCTAATGCAATAAATACTACTACTACTAAATACATTCATATCGTATCTATATCATGTGTTAAACAATAAACAATCATAATTTGGGCCTCTTCAGCACTGATCTTCTGTTTTGTCTCTTTCCTGGCCACTGTGCCTATGCAGAATTTGAGCCCTCTCCTCCCAGCACGGCTCTGGCTCAGACGTGGCTCCTCGGGACCCCTCTCTGGTCCCAAGTGTGTACCCTGCCAGCTCACATCTTTCAGCTCCCTTTTGCCTCTTGTCTTGGGAAGATGGCTGGCTGGCTCTCTCCTTCCACAAACAACCGGTCGGGAGAGTAGCATTGTGGGGGAGCCTGGCCCATGGCTGCCCTCCAGACTTGTGTTGTGCTTTCTGGCTCCAACCAAAGTGTGTGTGCTTTGGGGGGGAGAGAGCAGGGGACGAACTGCCGTGCCACGAAAGAACGTGCCTCTCGGTTCCTCAGACAGGGCGCTTTATCGCACAGCCGTCAGCTTGCTCTTTCCGCTCCCTGTTAGGCTTAGATTACACACTTGAAAAGAATCCGCACAAACAGGGCCTAACCCCTTGGCTCCCCTCGACATCATTAACACATTTGCTTGGTTTGTCTCTGGGAAGCCGGTCCAGGGTCTAGAGGTGGAGAGGGAGGCATACAGACCAAGCCGTGAAGCTTGGTCAAGCCATCAGCCTTCGGGGCACTTAAACAGGAGATGCTCCTCGTTCTCGAACATGGGTTTTTGCGTTTGAAAATGGGGTGGGTTTTTTTTCAGAAGGTCACGGAATATTCAGAAAGAGCAAAATTAACAACTTCCGTAAGGGACAGTCATACAGAGAAGTTTGCACAAAACTGGACTATGTATTAAGAAATAGGGTAGAAGAGAAACAACTGCAGGATTCGAGATTTGAAAGAAAACAGCAGATTGAAATGGAATATTGGAAATGATGAAGTGTGTAACCGATAAATGGTTTCATTTTAAATAGATCCGTGAACCTAGAAGGGATTAGAATTCAGCAATGAGATAGCGGGAAGTCGTTATTTGGTGTTACAGGGTGTGGTTGAGTTGATTATAATAGGTGATTTTTCTCAGCTAAAATTGGAAATTGCCAAACAGGTTGCAGGTCGTTTGTGCTTTGTTTGTTTAGAAAATGTATAGGTCGGATCTCCAAATGCCTGCTCAAGACAGGTCACAAACAAAACAATACAACTAAACCAAAGCATTAAAAACATGCCAGAAAAGCAGAAAAAGAGCACAAAGTAGCATTCAGCAGCCTAAAATGATATTCATCAAGCTGTCCCCAAGCTTTGACATACTAACCATGCTAACAACTAAAGATGGAAACCCTCGGTTAAAAGCTCAAATAAAAAGAAATTCTTTGGCCAAATGTCTAACAGAGGGGTAAGGTGAGCCTCAAGGAAGAAGATACTCCACACCAGTGGTGGGATCCAAAAATTTTAGTAACAGGTTCCCTCGCCAGCCCCTCTTCAGCAAAGGGGGCAGAGGCGTACCTAGGCAAACCCGAGCCCTGGGCAAAACCTGAGTTGGATGCCCACCCCCATGGGCAGCCACCCCACCACGGCCCCCCAAAAAATTTTTTGCACCCGGTCATTTCTCAATCATCATCACATTATAGAAAATGCCCCAACTCACAAATCTGAACACAGCAATGGTGAAACACACAGGTTCTTTGATAGAGACTGGTGAGATAAAAGGTACGAAAGGCTGAGAATCAATGAATTGCAGTACCTGGAAGGGATTAACCCAGTTCAGGGAGTTACATTATTAGTCGCAAATGCTATATGGAACCTTCGCGTTCAAAGGCAGTATGCCTCTTGGGGAGACGAGGGCGTGGAGATGGAAAAGCGGACCCAATTAGTAACCCCCTCTCGGCTCACACAAATAATTAGTAACCCATTCTCGGGAACTGGTGAGAACCTGCTGGATCCCACCTCTGCTCCACACCCCATCTTTCCCTGCAACCTGCCTTACCTCTCCAGGTGGAGGCCCAGAGAGAAGAGGATCTTAACTATAGTGAACTTTGGAACACTGGGAGAGGGGCAGAGGGGCAAAATGGCATCCGTAACCATTACGACTTCACAGCATGCTCTAGGATTTCCCAAAAGTCTGTGGTTAAAACCACAGAGTTTCATAGGAGTCATAGGGGCTTTCCGCACTACAGAAGGGTGCTAAGGTCGACTCGGTTCCCTTCAGTGGGGGGCGATTCCAGGCTGTCCGCACAGCAACTTACTTGGCCCCCTGGAACCGAGCTAAGTGGGCGGGATCATCTTGGTGCCTGTTTCGCTCCTCGATCGTGATTGGAGCTTGTGTTACCATGGGAAACGGGAGCGTTCTTTTTTTTTTACAGTTTTTACAGTTTACAGTTTACAGTTACATGCCCACCACGACTCTCCCGTTCTGCGCATGCCACAAAAGCAGCTCCTCCTGATTGGTTGAACGGATGAGGTGTCGTTTCGATGCGTCCGCACTTCGAAGCTTCGAAACGGTATCGACCTTGTTCCAGCAGAAAGGTGCAGTTCATAACTGTGACAGGGATGTCGCAGTTCTGAGGGGGGGGGGGAGCTGAGACAAAACAACGTTGAGCTCAGTTGCAGTGCGGATACACTGAGGTGAACCTAGATAGAAACCAGTACAACTCTGTCAGTGCGGAAAGCCCCCTAGAGTGACCGTGACATGGTGACATCACATCTGGTTACACAGCCAAAAGTAATGTCTCAGCATTATGGGATGCTCCCCCCCACATGGGAATGGGAGGGACATCAGTAAGATACAATGTCATAAAATCCACCTTTCAAAGTAGCCATTTTCTTCAGATGAAACCGACCTCTGTCCTCTGAAGATGTGTTCTGTTACCTGGAGTCCTTACGTAGAGGTTGGTGGTGTTACCCCGGAGTGTTACCTCCCTCACCACTCTAAACTAGAGGTGATAGAGGTATAGTTTTTACTTTATTTGCTTGTGGGTCAAACAGGGAATGGGGTGGTGGTCTGGCAACTACCCGCTGCCCAGGAAAATTAGTCACTGCCCTGAGCTCTGTTGTGTCTGGTTTGAGGAATCCGCTCCAAGGGCCAGCAGGAAACAGACGGCAGCAAACAGGGAAATGGGGCTTTAGAAATCTTGCCAGCACACTCCCTGCCCACTTTTAAAAAATAAACTTTACACAAGCGTTCGCTCTCCACAAACTATACACAGTGCAGGGAGAGGCCTGCCCCCAAACACTCCCGGGTTTCTTTGCAGGGGTTCTGGGTGGAGGTCAACTACTCAACATTTCCAAGCTTTGTGCAAGTGGGGGGTTATAAATAGCAATGAAATGACAGTACTTAACACAGAGTTGCTGATCCGCGGCAGACAAAATAACTCCTCCAGGCCACAAGAATGGATTCGCATTGCTGGCGGACGTCCTTGTTTTCCGTTCTTTTTGCCTGCGAGAGGAGGGGGGAAGGCGGGTCCCTGAAAACATGGGCTCGATGGGCAGCTGCAAGGGCGGGGGAAAGACAAACTTGTCCGGGACTATTTGGGTTGAAAATAGAACAGCTGGGATGGTAACGCTCTACGGGGGAGCATCACTTGGAATGCTGAATCCACTTCTGGCCGTTCCATCTCCAAAAGGGTATCGGAGCTGGGGTTTTATAAGGTCACCAAATTGCAGGTGGAGATCTCCCAGATTCTCAACTGATCTCTAGTTTAGTTGGAGAACATGGCTGCTTTGCAGGGCGGGTACCTACAGAAAACGGAGCCTGGGGCATGCTCTCAAACTGCACTCCCCCAGCCTCTTGTGATCGTGTTATGCCCCTATTGATCATGCGTCCCCAAGACCGCATTAGCCATTTTTGTCACTGCATCACAGTGATGACTCATATTTAACTTACTGTTCATCTGTAACCGAAGATCTTGTTCTCATACATAGCTACTCAGTAACGTATCCTCCATCTAGAGGGAAATGGGGGGAAGAGAGAGAAAGGGAGTGAGAAAAAAAGGGGGAAGAGAGAGCTTCGGTGGTGGCAGGGGGGGACATCACCCACATCCCCCCCCGCCACTCCCACTGCTGCTGCAAAAAGAAGAGCCTCTGGTTGCTTTAAAATGAAGATTAATCTCTTTCCAGGTGAGCGGCGCTGTGACCGGAAGACTTGGGGGGCGGGGCAGGGACAGGCCAGAGAGGACGTTTGTTCCCTGGCTTGGTCCCCGCCCCCAGTTTTTTCCCAGCCATGATGCCATGTGCCTGGAAGTTAGTTAATCTTAATGTTAAAGCAACCAGAGACATTTTTTGCAGCGGGAGGCAGGGTGGTGCAGTGGCTAGGGTGCCTCTAGGCAACTGCTGCCCGGGGCAAAAGCCCTTCCTTGCTCCACCGTCATTACGCCCCTGCTGCTTTGGAGGGTAGACTCTGGCATCACATCTCTGCTGAGGCTCTTCCCCTTGCCGAGCTCAGCCTTCCCCAGGCTTTATCCCTAAATCTCCATGGATTTCCCAGCCTAGCTGGGAATGATGCAGGAAAAAGCACAAACGGTCATGGGATGGAAGAAGAAGAAGAAGAAGAAGAAGAAGAAGAAGAAGAAGAAGAAGAAGAAGAAGAAGAAGAAGAAGAAGAAGAAGAAGAAGAAGAAGAAGAAGAAGAAGAAGAAGAAGAAGACGAGGAGGAGGAGGAGGAGGAGGAGGAGGAGTTTGGATTTATATCCCTCCTTTCTCTCCTGTAGGAGACTCAAAGGGGCTTACAATCTCCTTGCCCTTCCCCCCTCACAACAAACACCCTGTGAGATGGGTGGGGCTGAGAGAGCTCTGAAGAACTGTGACTAGCCCAAGGTTACCCATATGAGGTGTGTTGGAGTGCACAGGCTAATCTGAACTCCCCAGATAAGCCTCCACAGCTCAAGTGACAGAGCGGGGAATCAAACCCGGTTCCTCCAGATTAGAATGCACCTGCTCTTAACCACTACGCCACTGCTGCTCCTCCTTTGTTCACTACCACAAGACGTGGCGGACACAGTTCGGATGGCATGTCTTTTTCAATGACAAATCCCTGAAGCATAGATCTATCACCAGATAAATGCAGCCTTCATGTTCAAGGACAGTCTACTTCTCAATATGCTAGGTGTCGAGGCGTTGCTTCCCTTGCCCATTTTGGGCACCCTAGAGGCATCTGGCTGGTTGCAATCAGCATCAGCATCCTGGGCTTCCAGTACGATCTCGCCGAGCAGCTGTTCAGAATGTGAAAAAGGAAGATTCCTCCCTCCCACATTAGCCATACAGTCGAAGGAAAGAGGGGATGTGGCTCAGAGGTACTGCTCAGCATGTAGAAGGTGCCAGGTTCAATTCCCGGCATCCCCAGTAAAAAGAATCAGGCAGCAGGTGATGTGAAAAGACGTCCACCTGAGATGAGATCGCACTGACCCCAACAGACCCAAAGCCCTGGCTCCAAAGAAGGCAACTTCAGGTTTGGCTGCCGAGGAGCGGTCGCGTTCAGCCGTAATCCCAAGGGCTGTACTGATTTCCACGGGAAAGGGAGAGCAGCTGCAGAGTCTATCTGGGCTGTGCAAAAACAAACAGCCCAAGATGGCAAAGGGAGCCATCTGATGAGTCAAAGGCTTTGGATGATGGGCTCTGGCAACCACAGCTCAATCCGTATAAAGCTGCAAGAAAGCTCTTGGCAAGGACCGGGAGGCCGTGGCTGGTGCCAAGGCTCAGGTGGCAGGCGCTCTTCAGGAATCCCAGCCGTGGCCAAGACGCAGGGAACCAGGGCTCCAAATCAGAGCCTGGAACAAGCCCAGCTCTCTATATCCAACGTCTGGAAAAGCAATGAAAGGAGAGAAAGAGCGCAGCTCGCTTAAAGGTGCTCTGAGGATAATGATGCGGAGGACGGGGAGAGGGGCTCCGAAAATCCGTCCGTGTTGGGACATGGGTTCAAGTCACACCCCAGAAACAGATGAATCAGGGTAACCTTGGGCAAATCACACGCTCTCAACTTCAGTACCGTTCCTCCCATACGCACACAGGAGGAGTAACTTTGGGAAGTGGAGAGCCATTTCAACATCACTGGCTGTTCAAATATTCATCTGAAATTCTTAGGATAAAACCATAGAGCCGAGGGGGGAATGCTCGAACATTCAGCAAGGCAGTGACATCGGTTCCAGTTACAATGCTGGAAATGATCCCATGAGATTGCAAGATGAACACTGCACTTTCCCCTTGCTGCTAACCAGGAGTTTCCCAGCTCTCTGGCAAAATACTTCTTCATCTTTACTGCATTTCACCCGGGTGAAAGCGACAGAGGGACTACCTGCTTTGTTTTTCGTGTCACCAGCGTCAAAAAGCATTTCAGAGGCTGACAACCAGAATGAAGCTTTCCAACTGCTGGTCTGATCCAGCAGGCTCTTTCTTACATTCTTAACATGAGCCCAAACACGCCATCGTGAGAACATGTGAAATGGTAGTGTAGGTGATCTGCACACAATATGGATTGTGCTTCTATTCCACACAAAGCAAAAAAAAAATCAACTTCTGTGGGAAAAACCAGGGCAATATCTAGCAAAAATGGGAGAACAAACTGTTAACAGTGGCATGGGCGACTGTTAAGTCCATGTTCAGAGGATGATGACTGTACTACATTTGACACGTGTGGAACTTTTCTAGCCTCCAAATTGTTTGTTTCCTTCCCAGTTTGAAGACTGTTCTGCCAAGTGATACCTTACCAAGTATTATTCACTGGAGTGATCATGGACTCAGATTAACACCCTGTGAACCCGTCACTTGTAATATGTAAAAAGAACAGATGTTCCCTGTTTGTTTTTATATCTGCGGAAATTTTCGTCAACAAAGTCCGTTCTCCACTTTCGTCATTCGCTTTGTGGGTTTCACTTGATATTGTATTTGCATGTTGTACGGTTTTATATACATTTTATATGATATCTTTATATACCACCTATATCATTTGTGTGTGTGTGTCTGTGTCTGTGTTTGTGTGTATGTGAAAAATGCACATTGAAAAATGCACATTTTTTACAAGAAAGCAAAATTGTTCCAAAGAAGCAAGCGTGACATTCAAGAATCATGAGTTCACTTTGCATGAGGGAGAGATAACATCGAAACAGACATTTGGAGATCGGAGCAGTTGGGAACGGAAAGTCTGAAATCTTTCCTAAACATCTGCAAAGTGTCCCAAAAAATTTTTCTCCCTTCTGCTTCCTCAAATTTTGATATTGCGCAGTTTGATAAAATATTATGTCTAGTCAATTCACGCTAGACTGCTTTGCCGCGCATTTTTGCTAGATGTCCCTGATGTGGTGAGGATCCTCTTTCCCATGGGGCAACCTAATACTTTGAGTTTGGTTTGGTCATCTATATGGGATCTCTGTGCTTGTTTACCAGGAGACTGCATTGATATTGTTCACCCAGCTAATGAAAATCTTAGCTGATTAATCTTTGAGTTTTAATTTGCACATAAAACAACTGTTCTAAGAACATTTCCATTGTTTTCATGTTGCCAAGGGAGGCATTCCCCCTGCTCACTCTCTGAAGGAATGCCTTTTCTAAAATAGCAATTGCCATCTGGTGCATTTAGAAGAGAAGAGAAGAGTTTGGATTTATACCCACCTTTCTCTTCTGTAAGGAGACTTACGGTGGCCTACAAGCTCCTTTCCCTTCCTCTCCCCACAACAGACACCTTGTGAGGTAGGTGGGGCTGAGAGAGTTCCAAAAAACTGTGATTAGCCCAAGGTCACCCAGCAGGACTGTAGGAGTGTGGAAACACATCTGGTTCCCCAGATAAGCCTCTGTCACAGGTGGAGGAGTGGGGAATCAAACCCAGTTCTCCATATTAGAATCCACCTGTTCTTAACCACTACACCACGCCGGCACCATGCTTAGCAGAACTTATTATCAAGACCCATTCTTGTTGCTGTCTTGATATGGCCCCAAGGTCAGGCAAAAGATGATGGCACTTCAAGGCCTCAACTTGATGCACAAAGCATAATGGTTGCCTGTTGCTGCTTTTGGCACCTGGTTATGTGGCTGTCTCATTCCCTGGCCCCTCAGCGATGCGGTTGGCCTCCACACGGGCCAGGGCCTTTACAGCCCTGGCCCCGGCCTGGTGGAACGCTCTCCCTCCAGCTGTCCGGGCCCTGCGGGACCTTGGTGAGTTCCGCAGGGCCTGTAAGACGGAGCTGTTCCGCCGGGCCTTTGGAGGAACCGACCGCTAATGGTGCCCCCCTCTTTTTGTGGCCAGTCATCTAGGCCACTTACCATCTATCGAGACTCACCATGCCTCCCTTTTTCGGGGGAGGGGGAATTTTAATCTGGAATACTGGACACCAACTATGCCATTTATTGTGATGTATTACATAATTTAAATGTTTAGCTTTTATCGCTGCCTTAAATTTTGATTGTTTTATACCACTGTTTTTATGTGCTGTACACCGCCCAGAGCCCTTCGGGGATGGGGCGGTATAAAAGCCTAATTAATTAATTGATTGATTGATTGATTGATTGATTGATTGATTGATTGATTGATTGATTGATTGATTGAATGGATTTAATTAATTAATTAATGGACCTTAATTAATTAATGGACCTTGGTGAGCCCTTAATTAATTAATGGACCTTGGTGAGCCCTGTGTCCAGCAAACAGTTTCGGTTTCCTCCTTCTGCGGAGGAGGGGATTTGCAAGAGGTATAGCTACTGCTTTGCTTGGGAAGTGTCAGATCTGGCAATGCCAAACATTATCCCATCGCAATTCCCATTCAATAAAACAGATGAAGTTAACCCTCCAGTCTGGATTATTGAAGAGGTCAAAGGGCATGACACTTCTACAAAAAACAATACACTTTTGCCTCGGGAAATCTGCTACCTCATTCATGAGGGACATCTTTTCTAGCAGAGAGCGTTGCTTTAAACCAGGGGCCCCCAACCTTCTGGCACATTAGAGTCTCCAATGCCTACAACCTCGTCTTTTTAAACTAGAGAGGCCGGGGGTTGAACCCGGGACCTTCTACCAGAGGCGTAGCCCGGTGCACACTCTGGCTTTTTCACACACACACCCCTGGGGCCCCCCGCCCCCCCCACAGCACCCCACCCCACCCCACTTACTTTTAGGAAAGGAGCAGGCCGAAGAAGCCTGCTTGCGTTGCCCTGGCCTGATGGGAAATGTAGTTCCCACCAGGCCCAGGCAACGCAGGCAGGCTTCTTCTCTGGGATGTTCCATTCCTTAAAGTAAGTGGGGGGGTGCGCCGCACAGGGATGGGGGGTCCATGTGACCAGAATCGGTGCTCCCAGTGTGTTGCGCACCCCCCTGTCCCCTGGTGGCTTTGCCACTGCCTTCTACATACAAAACAGAGGCTTTCCACTGAGCCACAGCCGAGCAGCTTGCTTCTCACCATTCTAGCTGCAGGACTTCCCCATGGCAGAGTCCCAGTATCCTCAGCTTGCCCCTTATCACTTATGAGTTATTTCTGTCTCTTCCTCTCTCTCTCCAGTTTTTTCCTGATCCGGAACCCAAAGATCAGAGAGCTGGCTTGTTTGTTGAATGGCACCAAAGTTGCATGCCGACCCTTGCGCTGGCGTCCAAGAAGGCTACGAGGAGCTATTCCCAGCCTCCCGCTTCTCAGAACTCGCCTCCAAGAATGAGCCAAGAGCTCCCACAGGACCGTGGCAGCCACAGACATGTCCAAGCAAAGCAAGGTCAGGGTCGGTCCAAGAGCAGCGGGAAGGCCCGTCTTTTGCAAGGTGGATGACAGGCGGAGGTGGGAACTTTGGCAAGCGAGTCACAAGCGTTTTATATGAGTGAATTCTTTGGCGGTGCCAGAGGGAAGGGGGGATTTATTATAGGCCAGTATCAGGAGTGTAGAAAAATGGTGTAAGACAGGAGGGAGTGTGATTCACATTGATACGGGGAAGTTGGACGCGCTAGCAACTGGGGAAAAATCAGACCGTCTCAAAAGCCCCATGAACATCCTCCGCTGACGGAAATTTAAAACAAATAAACAAGTTTTTGTGACACTATAAATGCTACAAATTCCACCTAGAGCCCACTTTGCTTGATCCATGTTATGCATCCTCACTAGGCAGACTTCTATATAAGTTGTGATGTGGGGGTGGGGGGGGAGTTGTAAGAGAGCTTAAGTGAAGGGCCACCAAATGCAGGAAGGGCTGGTTGAGGCACGATTGCGTATAATTTGTATCTGAATGCACAGTCTCTATTCACAAGAGCAGTCACTGGGGATGTCACAGTCTCCCATATTTTGCTTAGCTAGTGAACACCTCAAAAGGTTAAGGAACCCCGGGAGATGCTGCTGGATTTCTTGGTGAGTTCTTTTTAAAAAAAACAACTTTTATTGAAAATTAATAGAAAATACAAGTTGTACATTTGTATTTTAACATTCATACATTCATATAGTTAAAATTATGTTATTTCCCTCGGTTGGGAGTTTCGTACATAAACTTTCTGTTCAGAAGGCTTCTCTCCTGATTGGAGCGGTCCACAAAACAAATCAGTCAGATATGTGGAAATATTATATTATAAATCTGCATACAGTGACTTTTTCATAATATATCATATATATAGTTTTATCAATCAGATTTCTTGGTGGGTTTTGAATCATCAGCTTCATGCTGAAATCTTCCTTCTGAAGTTCTTTTCCACAGACGGGTACCTTTTAAATCAGCAACTTTTGAATAATTTCCTTCTCAGAAGAGCTGAATCCATAAGACTGAGCAGAAATTGTGATGAAGGAACAGAAAGGGCACGGTTCTAAGAAATGAGGAGAAACGCCAGAATGTTCTAGGCCTCCCTCATGCCTCAGAACATAAAAAGGAGGTACTTCACACAGTACTAAAGGATGAAATTCTCTACCTCAGGATCTGGAAATGGCTGTTGGCTGAGGTGAGATCTTTAAAAAAAGCTCACACAGACGGAAGATGGGGTGTGAACAGCCATTAGCCATGACAACTGGATGGAATTGTGACCAGCAGAGTACAAAAATGGACCCAAGAGACATAGCAGCCCATCGGAGCGATGCTCTGAATCAGCCAGTAGGAGCTGTACTGGAAAAATTTTACGTTTTCGTTTTCATTAGTCAGAAGAAGTCAGGCTTTGAGAGAAGTTACATTTTGAGAGTTAGGCTTTGAGGGGCAGTTTTTATGAGGAGAAAATATGGGAGGTGTTTTGTTTTGTTTTTAGCTATGAAAGGACTGTTGGGGAGTCTGTAAGATGAAGAATGTCACCAAAGCTGGGGTCCCAGGGTCTGTGGCTGGGACTGGACCTCGGGTGCTCCCTGGAACTGGAAAAATAGTTTGGTTTCAAAGGCTTCTTGGCACAGAACGAAAAATGCTAGATAAGATCCTGCCATTGATAGGAAGAAGAGCCCTCTGGCTTTGCCAAGGCTTCGGTATACTGGGAACCGGGAGGCCTGCCGTTGCCTGGGCAACAGAGCAGGACCTTTGGCCTGCAGCTGCCTATCCCTTGGCTTCAGACCCTGAGCTCATAGACGTCTTGCCAGTTTGGAACTGCCCCTGTTCCTTCTCACCAAGCAAACTGACATCTCTCTGCTGGGACCTGAGCCAACAGCAGACAGGCTGGGCTTCCCGGAGGCCACTGGGGTCTCTCCCACAGCCAGGTGTGTGGCAAAGCTCCTGCAAACAGGCAGCCTCCCCGTTTCCTGAGTGGCTGCAAGGACAGGTGAAGTCAGCCGATGATCAGATTCACGAGCACATCCCAGCCCTGCCGGAATGGGCCTCGTCCATCTGATTCATGGCTGCAGGTCTTAATGGGGGCTCATTTCCAGTGGTGGGTCTGGGCCCCGGCCAAGGCAACTCCCCGAGTCACTCCCGGCTCTAGGCATTCTGGTGCGATGAGCAACCATTTCCCTGCACGCCAAGGGGTCACACTCAATAACCATAAAATGGCAGCTGCTGCCGTTCGCCTGCTTCTGTGCTATGCAAAGGGCGGGGAGCCAAGCTGGGCCCCTGCCCACAGAGCTGGGCCAGCCAGTTCAGGAAGAGAGCACAGGGGTGGGAAAGCAGGAAATCTGGAGGCTCTGAGCTAGAAGAACCTGTCACCGATGAAGCAGCCCGGCCCCCTCCAGATGTACAAGCAGCAGGGGCGTACCGCCCAGGGGTCAAATGTCCCTGGGCTGCATCCATTTAGTCACATGGGGGGCATAAAATCGTCCCCCACACCCCTCCACCTTCCCCCCCGAGTCCATACACTGACTTCAAGACCTGGTGCAAAAAAAGTTTGGTTGTGGTGGGGGAGGGCGGCCACCCATACAGGGAGGGGGCGGAAAACTCAGGTTTTGCACCGGGCTACATTTTCCCTTGATACGCCTCTGACATGCAGCCACTGAAGATTACACTGGAGAAACCTAGGTGAAAATCTCCATCCCTTACACAACCTTGTGAGGACAGAATGGAGGAAAGAACCCTGAGCTCCTTGGGCTGCAATGAGGAGTCTGGGAGATGCCCAACCAGAGTCCATTATTATGGCTCAGAGCATGCTGGTATGCACTTCTTGGGTCATGAAAGGTATCAAAGGGATAAACATTTTGAGGGAAAAGCCACCCCTCTCCTTCCAAGTTAGAGGGCTTTCACCCCACGGATTGCAGAAGTACAATTCCCATCCTGGAACACTCCAAGAAGACTTGGGATGATTCGAAAGCATAACAAGAGATAGAGAGCTCTCTCCCCACAATATTTCCACCATTGCTTTTCTTCCTCCAGTCTTCAGCCAGAATGTATTGAGGTCCTACTGCATAGATTAAAATCATTCTATGAAGCATGTATCTAAAGTAGGGATGCCCATGCACTCTGCTCACGTTCTGCTCACCATTTGTGAGTAAGGAGCCAATATTTTATCCGGCAGTTTGGCTGTAGTCAAGCAGTTACTTCCTGCATATTCAAACAATGTAATTGGCAGCATTTCACACATGCAAATTCTCATGTGAAGACCTGTCATCACAGCCTACTGCTCTGCAAACATTTCTTTAAATAAAGAGTGAGCAAACCAGTCAGTCCGTTATTTATAAATAAACACTGTGCTTAAAAAAATAAGTCTTACCATCCATCTGCGACCAGGCACGCACCATTTTGCACAGCCTCACTGAAGTGGCGGTTCCCTCCGGCACTCTTTAATGACCAGATGCAATCATCCAGGATTCTTGGGCAGAGTCAATTTCATTTATTGTGCAGGTGCAAAAGCAAATACCAGGGAGAAAGGAAAGGGAACTCCACCGGCTTGGTTACTGCACACTCCCAAAGCTATTTGTCACATCGCTTGAGTCAGTGATACATGGGAATCTGAGACAGCTCTCGCAAGGGATCATGGCTGTTGAATATGGTACATTTGTCTCCTGGACAAGTTTGCTGTGGAATCCTCAGCAACCTTCATTGCATGCACCTAGGGCTGCCGATCTCCAGGTGGGTCCAGCATATTATTTAAAGGGGATAAGTGCACCCAAAGTTACCAGAAAACCACTGTGCACCAGTAGCCACAAATACTCAATCACATTAAATTCTGTGCACCACAATTCAACAATGATATTGACAAGCTGGAACGGGTCCAGAGGAGGGCAACCAAAATGGTAAAAGGTCTGGAATCCATGCCCTACAAAGGAGATACTTAGGGAGCTGGGTATGTTTAGTTTGGTGAAGAGAAGGTTAAGAGGTGACATGATAGCCATGTTTAGATATTTGAAGGGATGTCATGTCGGTGAGGGATCAAGCTTGTGTTCTGCTGTTCCAGAGACTAGGATCTGGAGTAATGGGTTCAAGGTGAAGGAAAAGAGATTCCACCTAAAGATCAGGAAAGGCTGTTCGACACTGGAATGCACTACCTCGGAGTGTGGTGGAGTCTCCTTCTTTGGAGGTTTTTAAAGAGAGATTGGATGGCCATCTGTCAGGAGTGCTTTGATTATGTGCATTGCAGGGGGTTGGACGATGGCCCTTGGGGTCTCTTTCATTAATTTCTTAGACAATCATTTGTGTATGTGTGTCATTCATAAGTAATAAACACTAAAGGAGGAGCAAGCAATACTCTCAATTTTTGTTTGACAGGTACATAGCTTTTACCCTGCTTGACAAAGGAGACAAAGAGGTCCCACTGTTTATAAACAAAACACAAACTAAAATCTTACAATGCATTAAAGTCTCGTGCCTTTTTGTATATATCCAGTATCGACTTGAGATTTCCAAATAAAATATTCCATAAATCAAATGCACGCTATTTTCGTTTTATTATTGATGAATAAAATAAGTGAGCTTTGATATACAAGCTTGCTTTGACATTTGTAAAAGCTGCGTATCTACTATTTGCTTTAGCAGGAAAATGGCATGGAAAACTGATGCCAGTATTCTGGGAAAGCGTAAATACCTCAGAAATAAAGTTTCAAGCGTCCCTGGGGGAAAGGAGCTGAGAACATCTCTGGACTCAAAGGAACCACTCATGCAACCCCAGCGCAGGAACCGAGCACATTGTCTTCATCAGGTAACCTCCCAGATGAAAACCCCATCTATAACCTTGCAGCATCTGCTTTGCATTATGGGCTCTCGTTCCAAAAGGCTTCTCCATCAATAGGTCTGGCCAGAGGCAAGAGAAGATCTTCCCCTGAGCTGAGGACACTGTTGTGAAGTGACTGAGGGCATTCAGTGCTGAAAATGATGGACATGTTCCTTGCCGAGACTTCCTTTCAAAGAGGGGCTGGGCTCCCGCTGGGAAAGGTACTGCCCCGTGGCGCAGCGTGATAAGCTGCAGTACTGTAGTCAAAGCTCTGCTCGTGACCAGAGTTTGATCCCAACAGAAGTCGGTTTCAGGTAGCTGACTCAGGGTTGACATCATTCCAATGTTGGTAAAATGAGTACCCATCTTGCTGGGGGTAAATTATAGATGACTGGGGAAGACAATGGCAAATCATCCCGTAAACAACGTCTGCCTAGTAAACACTGTGATGTGGCATCACCCAATGGGTCAACCTTTATCTCCATCACTAAAGGACAACCTTTACTTCCACCACCACACCTTTCTATGGCTCATTCCGTGCATGCAGAATAATGCACTTTCAAACTGCTTTCAGTGCTCTTTGAAGCTGTGCGGAATAGCAAAATCCACTTGCAAACAGTTGTGAAAGTGGTTTGAAAATGCATTATTTTGCGTGTGCGGAAGGGGCCTATGTAATTGTCTGGCTTGTAGCATGAGGTTTGTCTTGGGGAATCTCATGAATAACCTGTATCTCACTTGGCTCTGTATCCATAAATGAAAATATCAAAATGCAGTGCTAGAAATTCACTCAACATGTATCGAAAATGGCAAAACAGGGAGATCTCATCGACAAAGTTGCAGAAAATAATCTCAGTGGACAATCCAGTCCCTTGTTTCCAGCCAGCTCCCTGGGTGCACACCCATACATACTGACCCCTACTGAATCCTACCCACCCACCCCTTGTTCTCCTGCATACAGGAAACTGCCCTTACGCAAGGTTTGTGTGCAAACATTCTGGAGATTGGGGGTACTGATTGGTTTATGGTCTTTATTCAGCTGCTATATCCGGGTTGTTGCTTTTTTAATTAAAAAATTCCCTATTTATGATAATTGCAACAAAATAAATGGAAAATACATTCCTGCAAGTAAATATATATATTAGTTGAACTAACTTGAGAATCTAGCAGATTTTGCTTCTCCTTTGTCTCTTATGCACAAATGCACACATTAGGGTGGCAGCGCAGCATCATGAAGTGGAATCCACATATATAGCCGGTCTGCCTTTGAGTAGCAAATGCCAGAGTCAAACACCAGGGGATGAACATTGCCCTCCCGCCCTCTTTATGAACTTCCAAAGGAAGCCAGCGTGGTGTAGTGGTTAAGAGCAGGTGGATTCTAGTCTAGAGAACCGGGTTTGATTCCCCACTCCTCCACCTGAGTGGCAGAGGCTTCTCTGGTGAACCAGATGTGTTTCCGCACTCTTACATTCCTGCTGGGGAATCTGGGGCTAGTCACAGTTCTTTGGAACTCTCTCAGCCCCACCTACCTCACCAGGTGTCTGTTGTGGGGAGAGGAAGGGACAGGAGCTTGTCAGCCATCTTGAGTCTCCTTACAGGAGAGAAAGGTGGGGTATAAATCCAAACTCCTCCTCCTCCTCCTCCTCCTTCTCCTCCTCCTCCTCCTTCTCCTTCTCCTTCTCCTTCTCCTTCTTCTTCTTCTTCTTTTTCTATTACTAAGGCATTTGGCTGTCCTCTGTTGGAAACAGAATGCTAGGCTAGATTATCCTGACTTTAATTCAGTAAGGCTGTTATGATGCTCTCATCTGTCAGCATGAACACTCACATGAAAACTGGCCTTACATCAAGAATCTTGGCACTTGGGGAGAAAAAATAGTTAATGGGGTCAAGTATGACCCCCCCCCCCCCAAGTTCTCCTGTGCATAGTGGGAGACCAGGCTCAGTCAACAGCACCTGCAGGTAAAGGCTGCCAGGTAATGGGTCTGGAGAGCCAGACCACCTTAAGATGGATGGACCCCAGGGTCTGAACCAGGGCAAAACAGTGGAGAAAAAAAAACACCCTTATTTTTAAAACAAATAAAATGTTTAAATCTTCCAATTACAATCAACCAAACCTCGCCCCATCTCTCCTTATCTGACAGTTCCCTTTGATTTTTCCCACTGATGCCCATCCACAGAGCACAACGAAGTGTAAACTTCAAAAGCCCGGTCCATTCGGTTGATCTCTCCCAACCCCCCCTCTGTCTGCACCCTGTTCACGTGATCAGCAGACTTGGCCCAGGCCCCAAGGCTGGGTGAGGGGGACTGTCAATAAATCACTGGCGAACAAGGGACCCAGCCGGCCTGGGATTTTGTCTTTGGGCTGTTGCCGTGGCACCGCCGGCCACCGCCGCTGCCAGAGACTGAAATAAGTGCGGTGCTGGCTGGCGCTGCCACGGACGCAATCCGTCTGCAATGCTCTTCCCGCGACTCCAGGGGATATTTATAGCCAACCTTTTCTTTGCTGTTCCGTACAGCAGGAAATGATTGGAATAGTTACATACCTGGCCAGAGAGCCGAGCAGAGTACCCAGGCCAAGAACCAGACATGAAGCTCAGTCTTGGCCAGCAATGCTTGCATTACAAGGCTCGGATCTCCAGGGTCCAGCCTGCATGCGTCCCTAGTTCCCCCCACCCCAAAAATTCCTGGGGTGCTCCCCATTTTGAATCTCTGAACGATGTCCACTTGTACTCTCTGTCCCTGCCAGTCTTTCCAGCCAGATGGGGAAATGGGTTTTGTGCTTTTTGTCTGCGCACAGGCTATCTGTTATCTTCCGAGACCCGGGCCAATTTAAAGGGTGAGACAAACGAATATCTGGAGGCACCCTTCGTTATGTTGGGTTGAGCGCAAACCGCAAACAGCAAGAATGTTTGTTGGAGCTGGGTCAGATGGGTGTCGAGCAGAGAAGCAGTGTGTTTGGATGATGTGAATGTTGGGCAGGTATTGAGAAGGTGTGGGGTAACCCAGCAGGTGTTTGGGGACAAGTACCACTATGCCCCTCTAACAGAAAGGGAGCTAGGCTCTGGGGACAGAACCAGAGGTGGGATCCAGCAGGTTCTCACAGGTTCCCGAGAGTAGGTTACTAATTATTTGTGTGTGCCGAGAGGGGGTTACTAATTGGTGATTTTGCCATGTGATTTTTGCCTTCGTTACGCCCCTCCTCTCAGCAGTAGCGCGCAGAACTTGAGCAGTCTAGCAGGAGGTGCACCGGCGTGCGTGGCAGCCTGCGCCTGCGTGCATTCATTTCCTGCCCAAGGACTGGCACAGTGGCTGCGTCCTTACCACAGCCCCGCCCAGGAATGCCCTGCCCCAGAATGCCCGGCCACACTCCTGTCGTGCCCCGCCCAGCCCCATTGGTGCTACGCCACAGTTTGAATCCCACCATCATGGGAACCTGTTACTAAAATGTTTGGATCCCACCACTGGACAGAACACATGGATTTGTATGCCACAAAGCCCCGGGTTCAATGCCCACTATCTCCATGAAAGAGGATCTCCATGTAAGAGCCAGTGTGGTGCAGTGGTTAAGAGCAGGGGGACTCTAATCTGGCAAATGGGATTTGATTCCCCACTCCTCCATCTGAGCAGCAGACTCCATCTGAGCAGCAGTGAACCAGATTTGTTTCCCTGTGCCTACACATGAAGCCTGCTGGGTGACCTAGGACCAGTCACAGTTTTCTCAGAACTCTCTTGGCCCCACCTACCGCTCAAGGTGTCTGTTGCAGGGAGAGGAAAGGAAGGAGTTTATAAGCTGCTTTGAGACTCCTTGTGGTTGAAAAAAACAGGGCCTAAATCCAAACTCCTCCTCTTCCTTCTTTTCTTCTTCTGAGAACAGAAATCAGAGGAATTGTATCATGCATGGGTTCTGGGAAGTAGATCCAGGTGTAATGGGAAGCAACTGAAGGAAACGACAGCTTTGGAGGGTGGACTCTTCTTCATCTCATGCGGCAGGGTTGGAAAAACCTCCAATCTGCAATCTTTGAAAGCTGCTATAAGAATAGGCCAGCATTTCCATAAACCCTACGCGCAGGCACACTGATGGGACACATTTCACCCCCATGACTGAAAGAGTGTGTATGAGTGAGACAGACAGGCAGACCGATCTGTCTTTAGAGAGGTGCATTCTTTGTATTTCTGTGAAAGTTCAGTTCTGTTTGGGGTGTGCTTCCTCGTTAGAAGGCTGCAGAGACTCATGCAGAGATGCAACCTCGAGTGAGAGACATTCATTCCATTCTGTCTGTGCATCGGAAGCGATTGAATAGACCTAATCCTGCCCAATGCTGAGAGAGCACTGGAAAGAAGCAAGGCAGGGACAATGAGAATCATGCAGCTGTACAGCAGGGGTCTTCCTGTTTGAATAGGTTTTCAGAATATCAGCAGTCTTTAGAGAAACAATCATTACACCTTGTGGCAATCTGGGGACTTGCAAAGCTACATGGACTAATGGCTGCAGAAGGACCCCTGCATCCAAATGCTGTAAGAAGAACGGTCACGTCTAGAGAACCTATGCAGGGTTGCCAACTCCAGATTGGGAAATACCTGGAGATTTTGGGGTGGAAGGAAGATGGCTTGAGGGGATGGAAGAAGAAGAAGAAGAAGAAGAAGAAGAAGAAGAAGAAGAAGAAGAAGAAGAAGAAGAAGAAGAAGAAGAAGAAGAAGAAGAAGAAGAAGAAGAAGAAGAAGAAGAAGAAGAAGAAGAAGAAGAAGAAGAAGAAGAAGAAGAAGAAGAAGAAGAAGAAGAAGAAGAAGAAGAAGAAGAAGAAGAGTTGGATTTATATCCCACCTTTCTCTCTTGTAAGGAGGCTCAGGGTGGCTTACAAGCGCCTTTCCCTTCCTCTCTCCTCAACAGACACCTGGTGAGGTAGGTGGCGCTGAGAGAGTTCAGAGAGGATTGTGACCAGCCTAAGGTCACCCAGCAGAACTGTAGAAGTGCAGAAACACATCCGGTTCACCAGATAAGCCTCTGCCACTCAGGTGGAGGAGTGTGGAATCAAACCTGGTTCTCCAGATTAGAATCCACCTGCTCTTAACCACTACACCACGCTGGCTGGACTTGAATGGGGTATAATGCCATAGATTCCACCTTCCAATCCAGCCATTTTTTCCAGGTGAACTGATCTCTGGCACCTGGAGATCAGTTGTAATTTCAGGAGAACTCTAGCTACCACCTGGAGGTTGGGACCCCAAGGCTCCAGCACAGATCCATACAGCAGGTCTTCTCTACTTCTTCTGCTGCTGCAGCTTACAAGCCCCCCTGAAATTTTGTTCCTGGGAGTAAAGAACTGCATAGAGGGTGAGGTGATGTGTCTGAATTGCCAGAAATCACCATGCCTTCTTCTGCAAACAGAGATATCCTTTCAGTCAGAGGACATGTGTGGTTAGATATATCCCTGCACACGTTCTTTATGAACACATTTCCAAACATATTTCCATGAAGCTTGCTTTTCAAGGATCCTACAAATCCCTTTCAGAAGAGCATCTAGCCAAAGCTGACGCTCTCCAGATCCATGTTTTCCAGTCCAACACAGTCGCCCGCCCATAGAAGCCACTTTGGCAAAATCTGCTTGGAGACGTTGGGTAAAGCTTGGCCACACCCTTCCCGCTCAGAGAACGGCCTCTTCTCTGTTTCCCTCAGGCCAGGAGGAGCAATGAATCCAACATGTAGACAGCTTCAACCACCTCCCTCGCTTAGAGCATGACGTCCGTCATGTGACGTTGAGCGTGTGATGTGCCAGCTTCACTCGTCATCACCCTCATGCTCTTAATCCCGTTGCTAAATCTTCCTCAATGGCTTTTGGCCCCGGTTTCGAATCCCTGGGAGGAGGAAAGGACTGACTCCAAAGGACCAAGCCGTTGGAAGCAACTGTTTGTCCACATACCGTAACTCGCGAGGGTCTTAGGAATCTCTTCGGGTTCTGGGTACAGTTGGCTGAGTGGGAAGGAGGATGTCAGGACAGACACCTAGAAGTGAAGACCGTGGCCTTCAGAGCCCACGGCCAGATCAGCAGAAGACGGGTAAGCCAGCCCTTCGGCGCCCAGCGGCTCCACTCAGCGCCACAAACCACTAGAGATGCCTCCTGGGCTGCTGCCCAGCTTTTCAGCTCATAAATCCAGGCATTCCCGTCCCCGCTCACAGCCAGCTGAGCTGTCACGAAGGCATTTGCGCCGGCCCAGCAAGCCCACATGGCTGTCAACCAGGTAGCAAGTGAGACGTAAATCAACCCAAAGTCGGCCAACTCTGCAACCAATTGCAAGCGTTCCCTCGACTGCTCTGTCTTCCCAGGCAGACTGATCCCGATCCAGGACTCAATGCAAGATGCTCCCTGAGGGGGCGTCCCAATTTACGGCTTCTTCTTAGCCAGCTAGAGAAACCTCAAGAAGCCCCATTGAAACGTTGCACCTGCCTCTTGCCATGAATGGGCAGAGACCATGCAGGTGGGTTGGGCAGCTGTCCTGAACACGAACGTTTCTGTGCTATGGAGGTGGGCTAGGCCTTCCACTATAGTGACAGACCTCCTACTGTTTGCCCATGTCCCCCCACCAGTGCTTCCAAGGGAAGGGAAATGGGAGGAACGTGGGGGTGCCAGCCCACAATGTCATGTCCAGTGACAAATTGGAAATGATGTCATTGCACCCTTGAATTTACTCAAAACTCTATGGTTCAACCATAGAGTTTTGGACAAATCCTAGAGCATGATGTTGTTGCTTCTGGGTTTTCACAGGTTTACATGACTATTTAGGTGCTAAGGTGAGCCAACAGCACTGTCAGAGCAAGGTCTGACTTGTCTTGGAGCTCTCCTAGGTGCTGAAGAACTCAGCCTCCCTGGCTCAATAAAGCCTATTCTTTCCCTCACCCCCAATAACAAATTATAACTAACAAGGCAGCCTGGTAGAGTTTTTCAGGCAAGAGACATTCAGAGGTGGTTTGCCTCTGTGTCACACCTCTGTTATTCCTTGCAGGTCTTCCATTCAAATACTTGCCAGGGTCAAGGCTGAAAGTGTGTGACTGACCCAAGGTCACCCAGTAAGTTTCCAAAGCAGAGCGGGGATTCAAACATGAGTTTGCCAGATCCTAGTCAAATACCTTAACCACACTAGTTCTTGTAACCAATATTTGCTGCTTCCTGCCCCCTACAACCAGTGGTGGGATTCAAATAGTTTAACAACCGATTCCGGTGGTGGGATTTAAATAATTTAACAACTGTTTGTTTACAAGCACCATTTTAACAACCGGTTCTGCCAAAGTGGTGCGAACTTGCTGAATCCCAACACTGCCTACAACCATTCATGTCTTATACAACCATACCCTGCAGGAAATTAGCTTGGCTGGTACAGGTAGACTTTCTTGGCTGACCAGCATGCCACACACCCCAGTATGTCCAAACTGACCAATACTAGCCAGTGACGTCCATTTTTAAGCAAACTCTTCACCTCTTTCCTCTTGCTTTGAAATCTAGTGTCCACGTTCTGTCTTTGACCTGGTACATTCTCTTCTGTTCCTCCTCTCAGTTACTTTGTTCTGAGAGTTACTTTGATCTGAGATTGCAAATGCCTTAACAGACCAGGTGATCGGGAGCAACAGCCGCAGAAGGCCATTGCTTTCACATCCTGCATGTGAGCTCCCAAAGGCACCTGGTGGGCCACTGCGAGTAGCAGAGAGCTGGACTAGATGGACTCTGGTCTGATCCAGCTGGCTTGTTCTTATGTTCTTATGTTCTTATGTTTGTTGGTTACACCTAATAAAAACATTTCACAAGGCAGTTCCTCTGCCTTAAGAGCACTTTGCAACAACGATCTGCCCCAAAATGTCCTCACCCAAATTTCTCCCCAGATTTTTAAAGTTCTTAAAGGCCTGATTTAGCAGAACGGACGCAACAGGAATTAGGCCTTGTTCCAGTTTTTATTTCCAAGTTTTGTCCGGGGTCTTGTGCATGCAGTTAGCCACATCTTTCAGTTCCTTCTGTTCATGTGCATACCCATATCCCTGACCTGCTCGTGTAGACCATGTTGCAGAAGACAACGTCTGATGTGGTTGTATGCAGGACTGCATCGAGATTCTCTCAGAACAGTGTTTTACGGATATGCCCATGCAATCCCGCGTCTCTGTAAGACCTCGCAATTTTGCAATGTGTCACACAAAAATACTCTTCGCGCAGTCATACAGACAGACACATCAAGTGCGGGTTTTGCATAGGTTTGCCAAATAGGCATGGGCAACTTGGTAACGTGGGGGGCAAAAAAGATGCCCGTGAGCTAAGGGAACAGAAAACTGCTGTATGCCACTCGTGTTTTTCTGGAATTACTTTGAATGCATTGTTTCTTCATATGTATTTTACTGCATGGTTTGTGTTTGTGTTTACTGCATGATGTTTACTGCATGGTTTTCAGCTGTGCAGTCTGTGTTTACTGCATGATTTTCAGCTGTGCAGTCTGTGTTTACTGCATGGTTTTCAGCTGTGCCATTGCCCTTGAGTCTTGGCAAAAGCAAATGAAATAATAATAATGTTCCTGACTAAATGAGAGTGAAAGAAGAGTTGGTTCTTAGGCCCCACTTTTCTCTACCTTTATGGAGTCTCAAAGTGGCTTATAAGCTCCTTCCCTTCCCTTGGCCAAATCCCCACTGAGAAATTAAATATGGATTCATCCAGGTTTCAAAAGAAACTGTACCTTTTCATCTCACATTCACCCTTCCCAATCCACTGAAGACCTCAATTTCTATCAAGGATTCAAGTAATGTGGATCCAAGTAACACTCCCCTCGGACACGCGATCTGCTCAGCGGTCATGTTCTTTCTTGTCTTGATTGGCTGTCGTGTTGTGTTGGGGCGGGACCTTTTTTTATTTTTTCGTGCGCAGTGGTGACGTCACTATGTCACAATGTGGCAGCGCCGGGCATTTTCATTGGCTATTGGGTCGGAGCGAGAACATTACTCCAAAATTCATAATTCTTATTTTCACTTTAATGTTCCAATGTGGGTACAATGAACAATATTTGTTGAATG
This sequence comes from Sphaerodactylus townsendi, assembly GCF_021028975.2. Classification (NCBI taxonomy): domain Eukaryota; kingdom Metazoa; phylum Chordata; class Lepidosauria; order Squamata; family Sphaerodactylidae; genus Sphaerodactylus; species Sphaerodactylus townsendi. Next base: position 18,114,408 of record NC_059440.1, on the reverse strand, counting down.
TCTGGACGTGTGCACGTTTGCACATCCGCTCGTGCCCACATGTCCACGTGTCCTAGTTTCCACGTGGCTATGCCCAGCACAGCAACAACAACAAAAATTGCCGTGATTGGCTGGAAAGCCGTCGCGTCACTCCCAACAGCACAAAAACAAACGTACATTCAACTCCTGTCCCTCTTCTTGGATCCGGGTTCGGCGTGTATTTTTTTTGAAAAGGTTCACATTCATGCAGGTCCAGGAAAAACCTGTGATGAGGGATGAAATTAGCGACAGAACCAGGATGACGATGAGTTTGACATGTAAGCGGTGGGGAGCCCGTGCTCAAATTGCGTTTTTTTGGTGTGAATAGCATGCGTTTTATTGACAGTGGGGATTCGGCCCTTGTGAGGTAGGTGGGGCTGAGCGAGTTCTGAGAGAACTGTGACCAGCCCAAGCTTGCCCAGGAGAAAGATCATGTGTAGAAGTGAGGAATTAAACCTGGTTCTCTCCGTTTAATGCAGCTTCGTGTGTTCACGTGAGATGAGTTCTGAAGCAATCAAAGAATGGAATGTTGGCTTACAGAACTAAGCAGGAGAAAGCTTAGCCGGAGCCAATCTTAGCCATGTTTGCTCCTGGATTTTTAAAAAAATCAAATTACTATCCACCTATTCTGGACTGAAACACATTTTTTGACGAGATTAAGAGCAGGGAAAAGAGAGCCTTTGGGGTAAGGCTGGTCTAGTTTCAGCCGCACGGCCAGCATGAAATCTGAGCTATCCAGCCATTCCCATTTGACCGAGTTTGTTAAATCAGCTCCTTTGCCAGAAAACTGGGAAAGAAGAACCTGTTTAAGCATTCACAGTGTAAACTGTCCAAAGAATTACAGAGGGAAACAAAACTGCAATTCTCTGTTTAAGGAGGTATCTGGACTTTCACGACAGCAGCACCTGTTTCTCTAACCCTCATCTCAGACCTGTTTAGATGCCCAACAACCAACACATCTCATGCTAAGGAATGGGGCAAATAAGGACAGTCCACTGCTCAAGCACGAGAGAAAATGTTCCGTGTGGCTTGGATCTAGCGTTACGTCCTGCACCAAAGATGCCAATCCCTGGGTCATTTTCTCTGCAGTCCACCTTGGAACCTGTACCAGAAGAAGGCCTGTGGAGTGGCTAAATAGATTGAGCTAGTCCAAGGGAGAGGGCAGAAACTGCCTATCAGACCTCAGCACAAAGGGCCAGGAATTAACAATACCCAGTGAATCGCCAAAGGCTTTCATGGCCGGAATCACTGGGGTGTTGTGGGGTTTCTGGGCTGTATGGCTGTGTTCCAGTAGCATTTTCTCCTGACGTTTCGCCTGGATCTGTGGCTGGCAGCTTCAGAGGATCTGATGGTAGTAAAACAAGTGGAATGTTGTGGAATGTCCTGTGGTGGGAGAGAGAACCATTTGCATTGGTTAACATGTGTAAAAGATACAATTAGCAAGTGTGATTTGCATGTGTTGAGTAGAATCCACCCATTTGAATCTCAGTGAGTCTCTGAGAACATAACTGAATAACATAGCCTGGGTTTTCAGGTTTTGTTTAGGTGTGCTTATTAGTTCTGAGAACCTCCATGTTCAGAAGCAGTATACCTATGCCTGTGACAAACTACAGTGGAGAGCTATTGTCCCCATGTCCTGCTGGTGAGCTTACCATTGGGGAATTGGCCAGGCTACGGCTGGATGCAAGATCCTGAACACACTTTGATCTAAACCTGTGGAACTCCACACTGAGAGCCAGCGTGATTTAGTGGCTAAGAGCAGGTGGATTCTAATCTGGAGAAACGGGTTTGATTCCCCACTCCTCCACCTGAGTGGCAGAGGCTTATCTGGTGAACCAGATGTGTTTCCGCACTCCTATTTTCCTGCTGGGCGACCTTAGGGTAGTCACAGTTCTCTCTGAACTCTCCCAGCCCTACCTACCTAACAAGTGAAGAGAGGAAGGGAAAGGAGCTTGTAAGCCACCTTGAGCCTCCTTACAGGAGAGAAAGGTGGGGTATAAATCCAAACTCCTGCTCCTGCTCCTGCTCCTCCTCCTCTTCCTCTTCCTCTTCCTCCTCCTCCTCCTCCTCCTCCTCCTCCTCCTCCTCCTCCTCTTCCTCCTCCTCCTCCTCCTCCTCTTCTTCTTCTTCTTCTTCTTCTTCTTCTTCTTCTTCTTCTTCTTCTTCTTCTTCTTCTTCTTCTTCTTCTTCTTCTTCTTCTTCTTCTTCTTCTTCTTCTTCTTCTTCTTCTTCTTCTTCTTCTTCAGCCCCAGAATATGACTGCAGCCTCCATTTACTTCAATGGTGCTGGGGCAAGAGGACCCAAGATGGAATTTTCACACATTAAATCAGCCGTAAAACCTCCCCTTTCATCTTCCTAGTCACACGTTGCCTTTTGGGCATCAGATGAAGTTCTCAACTGATGCCTGATCATATTCTTGCAATGCAGCTGGGGGTTATTTCGAAGGCTGCGGGGACATGAGCTCATCCCTCTTTTCCAAAGCCACGAAGATAGATCTCTTGGGGTTTTGCTGCCCCATAAAAGTCACTTTGGGCAATAAACACCCCTTCACGCCAAGGCCAGGATGTGCCGTTTGGATTACCGCTCCCCAGAGAGCCCTCGGTTAGCCCAGGGAGGCTCAGCAAAGCCGTGCTGGATTATAATGAGATGAGTCAACTCCTCGGCGGAGCATGCCCCCGACTGAACATGAAGCCTGGAGTCAGCCAGTCATCTTAAGGCAGCAGAGAGGCTGGCGGCACTGCAAGCCCAAGCATGCTTGTGACACCAGATTTCCTGTATCGCAGCAAGCCATGGGAGTGTAGTGTTCACAATGTCAGACTAGGATCTTAAAGATCTGGGTCAACTGGCATATCTAGGGGATGGTAGATATGGCATGTGCCCTGGGTGTAACTTGAAGGGGTGTGCCATCCCTGCCAGCCTGCCTGCCCACCCACTGCAGCTATTCTGTCCGTGCACCTTACCTTGCTCTGCCCGCCATATAGCCCCTCGACGCTGCTCAGGGACTGGAGGTTCTGTGCCTGTCCCATGACAAGTCAAACTTTGAGGAGAGACTCCTGCCACCCTGTGCCACCCAAAAAGTGCATGGCCAGTCAGCAGAAGGACCAACCCTGACACCATATGCAAGGTTGCCATAGGTGCTATTTTCCATAGATACCCCCTGGAGTGGGTTCAGTCCACATGATGGCATGACGTTCACTTGAGGGCCATTCTTTCTCTCAGCCTGAGCTACCTTGCAGGGCTGTCACAAGACAGAACAGGGATAGGAGAACCTGCCTCTCTGTGACCTCTCCAATTGTGAGGAAGATGGCAAGATACAGGTTACTAGGTTCCATGGTATGTCTAGGACAGGGGTGTCAAACTCGCAGCCCTCCAGATGTTCATGAACTACAATTCCCATCAGTCCCTCCCAACATGAGCATTGGCTATACTGGCAAGGGCTGATGGGAACTGTAGTTCATGAACATCTGGAGGGCCGCGAGTTTGACACCTGTGGTCTAGGATGTCTTCCGCACATGCAGAATAACGCACTCTCAATCCACTTTCAATGCACTTTGCAGCTGGATTTTACTGTGCGGAATAGCCGAATCCACTTGCAAACAATTGTGAAAGGGGTTCGGAAGTGCATTATTCTGCATGTGCAGAAGGGGCCTAGCTCTTCACTAGACGGAGAAGGGAAGAGTTTCTTCCATCATGCCCAAATGCACTGTCGACAGTTTCTTGTCCTTGGAGGAAATCTATACAGGCACAGAGGCAAAGTGCCAGATTTAGAGGCCTCGTCTCTACATATCACGGTGTGGAAGAAACAGATTGACAGAGGTAAAAAGGACCGGGGTGGCTATTTTTTTCTGCAGGACATCTATAGGAAAACATGGAAATATTGGTGATTTCTAAATGCTGGGTTTGGATCAAAGTTAACCTGGAGCAGCCAAAGCTCCTTGGCCATCTTTGCATGGTCCAAAATGGCCAGGAGGGGCTGACTTCTTTTTCGGTCAGCTGCCAGCCACAGAAATGGTCAGAGCCCAGGAAATGTGGAGCTTTTGGCTTTTGCAACTGGTAGCAAAAGGGCTCCAGGTTGCCCTGACCTCGTTGATCGCGGAAGCGAAACAGGTCAGCGCTGGTTAGTATCTGGATGGGAGACCACCGAGGAACATGAGAGTCATGACATGGAGGCAGGCAATGGCAAACCGCCTCCAAACTGCTTGTCTTGACAACCCAACGGGGTTGCTATAAGTCAGCTACGGTTTGACATCTGTCACTGTGTCTGTCACACACAACTAAAATCTGATGCAGTATATTCACCTTCCCTTCTGCATTCTCAAACAGATTTGGTATTCCCTGGCTTATTGTCCATATAAAACACACCATTCACGGAGTACATAATCTGGCAAGGCAGACATTTTCTGCCAAGCATCATCGGGATATCGAAGAGATAGAAAAAGTGCAGAGAAGGGCAACGAGGATGATTGAAGGATTGGAGCACCTTCCTTATGAGGAGAGGCTGCAGCGTTTGGGACTCTTGGAGAGGAGACGTCTGAGGGGGGATATGATTGAAGTCTATAAAATTATGCATGGGGTAGAAAATGTTGACAGAGAGACATTTTTCTGTCTTTCTCACAATACTAGAACCAGGGGGCATTCATTGAAAATGCTGGGGGGAAGAATTAGGACGCAACGTGTGATTGGTGTTTGGAATATGCTGCCACAGGAGGTGGTGATGGCCACTAACCTGGATAGCTTTAAAAAGGGCTTGGACAGATTTATGGAGGAGAAGTCAATCTATGGCTACCAATCTTGATCCTCCTTGATCTGAGATTGCAAATGCCTTAACAGACCAGGTGCTCGGGAGCAACAGCAGCAGAAGGCCCTTGCTTTCACATCCTGCACGTGAGCTCCCAAAGGCACCTGGTGGGCCACTGCGAGTAGCAGAATGCTGGACTAGATGGACTCTGGTCTGATCCAGCAGGCTAGTTCTTATGTTCTTATGTTCTTATGAGACTCCCCCCACCGCCCTCCCTGCGGACAAAGCCAAGCTAAGACATGAAGTCCTGCAAAAGTCCCCAACAGTCCCGTTGGAAAGGGAACTGCTGCGGTCCAAGTGATTTACACCCCGGTTTCCCTGGGCAACTCCCCTCCTGTTGCCACCACTCCACAGTGCTTGCGTCGCAGCGGCAAAAACAAAGGCCTAGCCAGGTGATCCTTTTGTGCCAACCATGTGCCCCGCCACCCGTCACTCTGACTGAGAGCCAAGCTTGTTCCACACAACATCTTGTCTCTCTGGCAGACCCCGGTGACCTCGTCGGAGTGGGAAACGTGTCCCTGCTTCTCCGGCAATGATCTCTTTTGCTGTTCCCTACCTGACCGTGTCGAGTGCCAGACTTTGCAGGTGCCGCTGGACGGGACAAGAGAGCCCGCCGGCACCTCACCGGGGCATCTGGGATGCAAGCCCTGGTTTTTCCTTCAGCCCCCACCCCACCCCCACCCCCCATGCTTACCGAATCCCCATCCAGCTGGCCCAGCGCAGCCAGATGAAGCTGTTTGCACAGCTGTGGCTGCCCGAGCCAAGCGCCAGCCCCGGGAACATGATGTCTAGGCGAGCGCCAGCTAATTTGAGAATTTCTCAGCAAAGGCCCAGCCTGTCGGAGGGACCGGCCCTGGAATGTCAGTCTGTGAGCCGAGCCAGGAGCCCGGGCTGTCCAGCAAGTGGGAGAAGTGGAGGAGGGAGTCGAGCTGGATGGCGCTTTCTCTGCTGTGTTTATCTTGTAAGAGGACCCTGGGACTCAATTAGCAGTGGAAACAAAGTCGCACGTGTGAAACAGGCGATTAAAGTAATGGTTTTAGCGCACAGCCGGTACATGCGCACACAGAGGCTTTGACAGCCATGAAGGATGGCTGCTCTTCAGTCCAGGCCTGCAACTGGAGCTGGGACTGACCCCCGAGGTGTGGGGGGACAGGGTCTTTTCATCCTCCTGCCAGACCTTAGGGGTATGGGGGGGGGGGAACTTGCTGCCCGCCTTGAACTCCAGCAATAGTACACTTCCACGCTCCAAGATCTGCGGAGCGCAACTATGTTCTTTTTGCACCGAGCATGAGTCCCACGCCTCGAAATGTGCACGCACCAGTCACCAGGGGGCAGTGTCTGTTTTCTTGAAGATGTGTTTCTTTTGGCTTGTTCATCAGGTTGGAACAAACCCCGTTGCCCCCAGATTCCCTTCCTTGGAGCACTTTGACGGCAAACGCGCTCCAGGTGTTCTCCGGACGTGAATGGTTAGTATTAAAGCATCAACATTGGACACAGAGGTTTTGCACAGCAGTCTGGGGATGGTATCAGGCAGCCAGCTTGCAAGAGTGAATGTTGTATTAATCTCATTCATTTCCTTTGCCAGCTGAAACAGACTTGTTAATATCGGAAGTTGACGGCAAATCTAGAGGTCTGTTTTTTGACATGGAGATCCAAAAGTTGAGACTTTGGCAATTTTCAAACAAAAATGTTAGCGTGATGTTTGGATCGCTTTGGTCCCTTCCGCACATGCAGAATAATGCACTCTCAATCCACTGTCAGTGCACTTTGCAGCTGGATTTTTCTGTGCAAAATAGCAAAATCCACTTGCAAACCGTTCTTAAAGTGCATTGAAAGTAGATTGCATTATTCTGCTTGTGCGAAAGTGCCCAATTGTCTCTGAAAACCAAGGCTGGTGGCAAGGCTGAAGGTGTGGATCCAAGATCCTACTGGTTTATCTTAAGGTACTTTATTACCCAACTTCTAATGCAGGCCATTTGGTTGCAAAAGTCTGAGCAACGTCAGATGGAACCTTAAGATCACCAACATGAATGCAGGAAGCTGCCTTACACTGAGCCAGACTATTGAAGAAGAAGAAGAAGAAGAAGAAGAAGAAGAAGAAGAAGAAGAAGAAGAAGAAGAAGAAGAAGAAGAAGAAGAAGAAGAAGAAGAAGAAGAAGAAGAAGAAGAAGAAGAAGAAGAAGAAGAAGAAGAAGAAGAAGAAGAAGAAGAAGAAGAAGAAGAAGAAGAAGAAGAAGAAGAAGAAGAAGAAGAAGAAGAAGAAGAAGAAGAAGAAGAAGAAGAAGAAGAAAGTTTGGTTTTATATCCCCCCTTTCTCTCCTGTAGGAGCTCACAATCTCCTTGCCCTTCCCCCCTCACAACAAACACCCTGTGAGGTAGGTGGGGCTGAGAGAGCTCCGAGAAGCTGTGACTAGCCCAAGGTCACCCAGCTGGCGTGTGTGGCAGTGCACAGGCTAATCTGAATTCCCCAGATAAACCTCCACAGCTCAGGCGGCAGAGCTGGGAATCAAACCCGGTTCCTCCAGATTAGATACACGAGCTCTTAACCTCCTACGCCACTGCTGCTCCACTCTGTCCACTCTGACTGGCAGCTGCTTGCCAGAGGTGTTAGGCACAGGCTTTTCACAATGCCAGCTCCCTGAACCTTTCAACTAGAGAGGCCAGGGTTGGAACCTGGGAACTTCTGGGTTCCAAGTAGATGCTCTACCACTGAGCCAGATCCCTACCCAAAACTGTACTTTTCAGGGGAACCAGGCAGCATCAGCTGCACTAAATAGAGAATTCATATGGCCAGTGCTATGTGGACCAGGTTGGCCAATTGTCTGGCATACCGCCAACTTGATTGGCACAGGATTATTCCTGACAAGCTGCCAGGTGCTAAAAGCTGCAAAAGGTTTGATTATTGCTATTTGGGAAGGAGCATCATTCTGGGCCCCTCGTGTGCACGCATGCCATCTGTGTGCACACAGGTGCAATAAAGCAAGACATGCTGCAACCTAGCCCTGCTCTAGAGGCTGCTTGCGCACATGAGTCATAGAGTTGGAAGAGACCCCAGGGGCCATCAAGTCCAACCCCTTCCATGCAGGAACACACAGTCAAAGTACTCCTGACATATGTTCACCCAGCCTCTGTTTAAAAACCTCCAAAGGAGGAGACTCCACCACACTCTGAGGCAGTGAATTCCACTGTCAAACAGCCCTGATGGTCAGAAAGTTCTTCCTAATGTTCAGGTGGAATCTCTTTTCCGGCACCTTGAATCCATTACTCCGTGTCCTTGAGCAGCAGAAAACAAGCTTGCTCCCTCTTTGACATGACATCCCTTTAAATATTTAAACATAGCTATCATGTCCCCTTATAAGCTTCGTTTCTCCAGACTAAACATTCCCAGCTCCCTACGTCTCTCTTTGTAGGGCATGGATTCCCTCCTCAAAATGGTAAAAGGTTTGTAATACGTGCTGCCTACGGAGTTGCCTTGCCACCTATTTAACTCCTTGTCTTTGACCAGTGTGCGGTTGCGTGCATGATTGTCTTCAGCAAGATAGAAGCGCCCAGGCAGTGCAAGATGCCGCTCAGAACAGTGGTCGGCGGCAGAATTCCAAAACAGTGAATGAGGCCCACGGCAGTGGTTTTCAAATTTTGTTCTGGGAAGCACTCGGTTTTCTCGCAGTCTTATGGGCTCTTGGGTTTATTGGGGGCTTATTCGTTTTTTGAGGGAGACGTCTTTGAAGCTTCAATGATGCAACATGAGAATCTGAAATATGTGCATGTTCGAGTTGTCGTAGCTTCACAGACGTCTCCCTCAAAAAAAAAAGGGAAAACGACACGTGCGCAGGATCCCCAGGCAAAACAAACGTCATTCGTGCACTTTTTACAATGAAATCACATGCAGATGAGCAGAGGCGTAGCAAGGGGGAAAAGCACCTGGTGCACCAGTGTGTGCTCCGCCCCCGTCCCACTCCGGAACGCCCTCGCCACACCCCCACAGGGGTGGCAGGCGCAACTATGAAACAGCCAAGAACTCTGTCAGGTGGCAGGTGGGGGAAAATAACCATTTTGGCTGGCAAAGCTTTTTTTTATGTCTGCACAGAGCGAACACATAAAGCCAAAATGGATCTTTTCAAAACATCCGCAGAACGTTTTATTTCTGCTGTGCTCTATTGCAGCCTCCTTCAATTGAAAGAGATACGGAGCAATGCCCATATTTGTAAATAAATCCACATCGGAATGTGTTGCGCAAAGGATTTCATTGATGGGCTCTGGCAGACAAGGTGGGGTCCCCGTGGTGGTGGAGGGAGCTCTTGGAGGCACAGAGAAGCAGTGACCTTCAAAATGTAAGCAGTGAGCGGCCAGAACCAACCAGTCTCCCTGCAGCAGAGCTTGATCATAAATGGTGGGGAGGGGGTGCCCTCTTGTGTTGAACCGGCAGACTGCCACCCCCTTTGATGAAGAGGTGAAAGATTCAAGAAGAATTACACTCACATTCTGCATCTGGGGGTGGGGGGAGTGAGACTGAAAGAATAAAAGACAGTTTGACCAGACCCATGAGTGTCTTGTGGATTCACTGAAGTCCAGTATCCCCTTACTGGATTCAGCACTATTCTATGGCCAGTGTTTCTCAAGAAGAAGAGTAGGAAGAAGAGTTTGGATTCATATCCCCCCTTTCTCTCCTGTAAGGAGACTCAAAGGGGCTTACAATCTCCTTTCCCCCCCTCCACAACAAACACCCGGTGAGGTGGGTGGGGCTGAGAGAAGAGCTGTGAGACTAGCCCAAGGTCACCCAGCTGGCATGTGTTGGAGTGCACAGGCTAATCTAGTTCCCCAGATAAGCCTTCACAGCTCAAATGGCAGAGTGGGGAATCAAACCCAGTTCTCCAGATGGTTAAGTGCGCCTGCTCTTAACCACTATGCCTCTACGCCACTGCTGCTCAACCTCCAAACCCCACATGCAAAGATCTCTGCAGCCAAAGTTCTGAACCGTACCCACCAGAACGGGACCTTCTGGAGGTGCCCCCCACCCCCCTGCCAGCCCATCAGGCGAGATTAACAATTGCCCGTGTTTATTTTCTGTTGTGAACGCCACCTTATCGAATGGCCTACCTGTGGAGGTCAGAAAGGTCTCCACTATCCTGTCTCTCTGAAATCAATGCAAAACTGGATTATTCAGGAGGGCATTTTTACACAGGTAAGAAGGCTGTACTGAGGGTTCAAAAAAAATTGTGGGCTATACTAACGTATATAATATATATCGTCTGTCGCTATGGGCACCTATTATACAATTTTTGCATCATCCATACCGTGTCAATTGCTTATGCCTTGTTTCAGCTTTCTGCTTGGTTTTTTTAACAAAAATATTTCCGCATTCCAAATCCTACGGCACTGTTTACTGGATGTCCCATCCTCTTGATTATATTGACTTACACTAGACCAGGGGTCTGCAACCTGCGGCTCTCCAGATGTTCGTGGACTACAAATCCCATCAGCCCCTGCCAATTGGCCATGCTGGCAGGGGCTGATGGGAATTGTAAACCACGAACATCTGGAGAGCCGCAGGTTGCAGACTCCTGCACTAAACTCAGGAAGAAAGGCGATCTGTGCATCATCTAATACAAAAGCTGTTGTCAAGAGATGGTTTATTGACCGCTGCTTGAATCTTGTTCCTCACACTGAAGGATGAGCACAGACAGAGACTCAGAAAAGGCTTCCACCAGCGCCTCTTCCTCTTTCTCCTCTCCCGCCATCATCAAAGCCTGCACGAAGATGACTTCCAGAGCCCGGACCAGGTAGTAGGTCATCCAGGTGACACACTGGATCGGAGCCAAGGCTGCCCGCTCCACAAAGCTTCTCAGGTTGCAACAACAGGCCCTCAAGAGAGACTGGTCCCAGGCGTGCTGCAGCTGCGAGGTCTAGCAAAAGAAAGCCAGCAAGGACTCGTTGCATATCACACTTTGCTTCCAAACAGCTTGGAAGCACAAGGAGGGGTGGCGTGGGGAGGTTGTTTGGACAGGAAGGGGGATTCAATGCTGAGAAGCGGTGCAGAAGGAAAAGGGTAAGCCCTGGCATTTCCAGCTCTGGGTTAGGAAATACCTGGTGATTTGGGGGGCAGAGCCTGAGGAGGGTAGGATTTGAAGAGGGGAGGGACTTCAATAGGTTATAAAGCCATAGAATCCACCTTCCAAAGAAGAAGAGTTTGGATTTATACCCCACTTTTCTCTCCTGTAAGGAGACCCAAGGTGGCTTACAAGCTCCTTTCCCTTCCTCTCCCCACAACAGACACCTTGTGAGGTAGGTGGGGCTGAGAGAGTTCTGAAGAACTGTGACTAGCCCGAGGTCACGCAGCAGGAATACAGGAGTGTGGAAACACATCTGGTTCACCAGATAAGCCTTGGCTACTCAGGTGGAGGAATCAAACCAGGTTTTCCAGATTAGAATCCACTTGCTCTTACCCAGTACGCCACACATAGCCATTTTCTGCAGGCGAACTGATCTGTGTTGCCTGGAGCTCTCCAGCCACCACAAGGAGGTTGGCAAGCTGAGAACCCTGCCCTTATTACATATTTTATGTCTAAAACTTCGTGTCTGAAATGTTTTAGGTGTTCTGTTTTTGCTGGCCGTTTACTCCTTTACGACCCTGCCAACGACCTTGCGATCAGAGATGTTTTTCTTTTCTCTCATAAGACACCTTGTGCCTCAGACTTAGCTAGGATAGAAGTGCCCCCACGCAATCCATGAAAAATGTTTGAATCAACGTGGCACTTGAAGGATATCCAATATTCAGGGGGTCTCGTCAAGTGTCACTGCAGATATTATTCTGGACAATTGTGAGACGCAGATGGTCTCAAATTGTCCTGGCTATTAAGAATTTCCACAATCAAAAAGAATGTCTTGTCAAGATTCATATATCTCTTTCTAGCATTTTCTGTAATTTAGCATTAAAGTGTATGTGGAAAAACTGAATTCTGCAGGGACGTTATAACGGCAGCAGGGTTTGAAAGAGCTGCCAAGTAATAAGGGATTCATGGCAACTCTCATGCCGGCTTTCCCAGGCAAGAGACCTCCAGAGTGTTGGAAGTCTTTTAACCTCAGACTTCAGAGGGGGACTTGACTACAGAGTCCCAGAGATAGAGGGGACAAGGCACTGGGCATCCTTTCTCTATGGCTCTGACACTATGCCTTTGATGTGTAGATTGCTAATCTCAGGGAAACTTCCTTCCTGGGGTGTTGTGGGATTTCCGGGCTGTATGGCTGTGTTCTACTAGCATTTTCTCCTGATATTTTGCCTGCATCTGTGGCTGGCATCTTCAGGGGCTCTGATGGTAGTAAAGCAAGTGGAGTATATATACCTGTGGAATGTCCAGGGTGGGGGAAGAACCATTTGCATTGGTTAACAAGTGCAATTAGCAAATGTGCAATTAGGGTGCAATTAGCAAATGTGCTTTGCATGTGTTGAGTGGAATCCACCCATTTTAGCATATGTACATAATCAATTATGAGCCCTTCGGGGGAGGGCGGTATATAAATAAATAAATAAATAAATAAATAAATAAATAAATAAATAAATAAATAAATAAATAAATAAATAAATAAATAAATTAGTGAGGGCATCTGCATAGTAGTTGCCTGGTTATCCCATCCTCTTGATTGCAGATGCCCTCACAATGCCCTCACAATGCCCTAACAATGCAACTTCATTGTTATTTACATATGCCCATATTACAGACCCAACACGAGCTGCATGGACTCCATCAAGGAAGTCACGGCCCTCAGTTTGCTAGACCTGAGCAAGGCTAGACCTGAGCAAGGCTATTAACATTTTGTGGGGGAACATTTTACAGGATCTTGATTCATAGAGTCGCCATGAATTGGAAGTGACATCATGGCACTTAACATACACAATGAAATCTGTACACAGTTTTCCTCCCCTTTCATATCCCCCAGATATAGGATACCACCTTTAGGTCCCACAGTTCTGAAAACCCAGTTCATATTATATGATTTTATTTCTTTGTTGCTTTAGTCGCTCGTCCAGGCGCATTGCCATGATCATATACTGATCTTTCCTGAACAGCTTTAATAATTATGAAATCTGTCAGGAGCCTCAGTGACCAAGGCTGATGATAAATGAAGCAAATAAATAAAATGTAACCTTATCGCCTTTTTGTCAATGTTTAATTTTCAATCTAATTCAGCACGATGGAACGACTCACATGTAATTATGAACATATTCGATCCAAACCACTCTGACTACCAAAGATTAGCCAGAACTTAAATATGAACATAATACACTTTTGACTGCTCTTTTTCGGCCGAGTGAATTCTCATTGCATAGGGGAACAGCTCTGAGTCAACATGATTCGTGCAACATGGATTTGGTTAAAAAGAAAAGACCTTCTAGCCGCGAGAAATAACCTGATTCAAGCCGCTCTGTGAAAAGTGTGGGATAAATTTGAGGACAACGCTGGCGTCCAGATTTCCCTGCTGACCTCAATTATTTTCAGCCCAATTTGTAGGATTGCTCACACGTGAGGTCATTTTGATCCGTGGATAAGGAGTAATTGTCCAATGAAGGTTGGTTTTGAATTTACTTAGGGAAGTCAGGCAGAGAAAAAAAATTTATCCAGACAACATTCCAAGCCTGCAGTATGTACCAACAGAGAGTTGTATTTGACACGTTTTAACATTCCAGTAATGTTTTCAGAAAGCCAACAGATTTCAAACAAATGCTTGTCAAACCTCCAACTCAACAGGAACTTATGTCTAAAGGCAGAGACAGGCTGATAGGTGCAGATCTGACACCGTACCACAAAGAGGGAGCAAAGCCTTCAAATCCGTTTCTCTGACACCCAGTGAAATACATATGAAACGAGAGCATTAGTTTATTGATGTAACTTCGAGAGGGAATGTTCTCGACAATGTCTAAAGGTGGAATTCTGTTGCTGTGAGACTTAGAAGAAGGCTGGTCCACAGGAACGTGTTCAGCCACAGATGCAAGATTGTTCCTGGAACGGGCAATGCGCAGACGTTCCGGCTTATTGAAAAAATGCACATCAAAAAATAGGAGGATTGATTGCCGATTCGATTCATGACGGTCCAGTGTTCCTTTGGGGTTATTTCAGGGGGTCAGTGAGGGAAGTAAACATTGGTACGATAACGAATCTCTCTTGTTTTGGCTGGGCTCTGGATTGCGAAATTTTGGACACGCAATTGTTGAACTTGCATGTGTCTTTGGTTGTGCAGGGTTTCAAATGCGTGGTTAATGAGTAAGCGTACCTCGTATAAACATCTTGGGGAAAGGGGAACGGCATTCCACCAAACAGTTTAGAAAGCTATGGTCTCCTGTTATTGTTTACTGGAATGTGCTCAAACCCCAAAAGACTATTAGGCAAGAACTGCTGCCTTTGATTTGATTATAGAGGGGCACGATCTGGTTATTATTAACGCTTATACGTTTCTGATGGGGACATGTGTTGTTTTGGCTATCTGCGTTGTGTATTAACAGCCTAAACGGCATCCTTCCATCTTTCCTAATTTTTCCCTCTAATGACTTCCTTTGCTTTATAGCTGTTTGGCTCTTCAGTGAGTCTGAGTTATCTTACATAATTTTTTTTTCCCGATGCATACTTGGAGAGAGTATCCAAGAAGAGAGAGAGATGTCAATTAGGTTCGATTTTGACCTCAGGTTACCTCCTAAGTACAGTCTTCATATCTAAACAAAATGGCTTTGTCAAGTTCTTGGTTTTGTTCCCAAGCTCAGAGATAGTATTGCCCCGCTAGGCCCCTCCATTCTTTAGAGGCGGGCCTGTTGGTGATCCCTGGCCCCAGGGCGATCCGACAGGCTTCAGCAACGGCCAGTGCTTTTACATCCCTGGCCCCTACTTGGTGGAACAGGCTCCCAGGTGGGATCAGGGCCCTGCGGGACATACAAAGTTTCCACAGGGCCTGAAAAACGGACCTGTACCGCCAGGCATTTGGCCAGCCAGAGCCCCTTCCGCACATGAAGAATAATGCACATTCAATCCACTTTCACAATTGTTTGAAAGTGGATTTGCTGTTCTGCACAGTAAAAATTCAGCTGCAAAGTGGATTGAAAGTGGATTGAAAGTGCATTATTCTGCAAGTGCGGAAAGGGCCCAGGATAACATTGGATATGTTCTTAACTGGGGCAATGAGAAGAGCTCTTAATACCATATTAAAATTTGCCCACTCCTTCCCCTCAATTAAACAGCAAAAGCAAGGAGTTCTGGACCCGGCCCGAAAGCTCCTGTTTCCCATTGCCCAGTGAGGCCTGCTCCGTCTCCACACTCACCAAGTCCCACAGCAACGTTCTCCAACCGTGCTGCCTGGCCCCACTGTGAGCCTTCCAAGCCAGCAGCAGAAGCATCATGGAAACCAAGAGCACATTTTGCACCCAGCTGAAGAAGACGTCGATGGCCAACTCCAAGGAGATGTGGATCCACTGCAACAGGTCCCACTGAATCTGCTTGAGGCAGAAGTACCAGCTCATGAGCCCGCCTCGCAAGGAGACGAGCTTCAAGTACAGGCCGCTGGTCTTGCCTTGCGCTGCCCCACGCTGGATCCTGCCGACACGCGCCGGAGGCTGCGATGGCAGATCAGGATCCTTGGCAGGAGGAGCTGAGTTTTCTAAGATGGATTGACAGGCGACAGGCTCCATCAGGAATTAAGGCTTGACTGCAGAGGGTTGGAACAGGGCAACAGGGAGATCTGTGGTTAAAGGAAGAACACATTCACTATCACTCTCTTTTACACACATATACACACAAAGCTGATTTACACTGAATCAAACCATTAGCCATAACGGGTACTGTCTGCTCAGACTGGCAGTAGTTTTCCAGACTTCAGGTTGAAGTCTTCCGTCACCTAAAAGGTAAAGGTAGTCCCCTATGCAAACACCAGGTCATTACTGACCTACGGGGGTGACATCACATCGCAATATTTACTAGGTGCCAGCATGGTGCAGTGGTTCAGAGCAGATGGATTCTAGTCTGAAGAACCGGGTTTGATTCCCCACTCCTCCACCTGAGGCTTATCTGGTGAACCAGATGTGTTTCCACACTCCTACACTCCTGCTGCGTGACCTTGGGCTAGCCACAGTTCCCTCAGGACTCCCTCAGCCCCACCTACCTCGCCAGGTGTCTGTTGTGGGGAGAGGAAGGGAAAAGAGCTTGTAAGCCATCTTGAGTCTCCTTACAGGAGAGAAAGGTGGGCTATAAATCCAAACTCTTCTTCTTCCAGACAGTCTATGTTTACAGGGTGGTTTGCCATGACTTTCACGGAAACTGGATGAGCTACCTCCAGAAAAACACTCGCCCAAAACAGGGAAGTACAACAAACTGATTTATAACATGAATGACAAGTCTAAATGCATTAATAGTATTATAAATACATTCTTATATATAGATAGAATAGCGCTGGAATCAAATTCATTCATAAATCCCACAGATAGGGGGACCATTCATGAATAGAGACAATGTTTCAAAAGTCAGTTTGTGGTGGTGTAGATAAATCACATAGGCATGTGGGAGCCGGTCGCTTACCAACCACCAGAAGAAGATCGTAAATTAGACGTGTTGGAGAAGACAAGCCCTTTCCAAAATGCTGGAAGAATGTAGGATTCAATAGCAAAGGACGCTGAGTGAACTTTGCAATCACTTTTGCATCACCTTTGCAGAATGCTGGCGCACTGTAGAGCGTTTTCAAAAGAATAATCTTCTTCAGTGCATATATTCTTTTGCGTTCATACTGTTGTGATTAATCATCAAAGTGGCTATACTTGGCCAGTTTTCATACAGAATCATACACATGGTGTTCCTACTAGGATTCAGGTCATGTCGTTTTCCTCTCTTGCCATGACTTTCCCCAGCCTTTTGCACTTTACCCCCAGCAATCTGGGTCCTCATTTTACTTGACCTCCTAGGAATGGAAGGCTGAGTCAACCTTGAGCCGGCTACTCGAACCCGACTTCCGTTGGGATCAAACTCAGGTCGTGAGCAGAGCTTGGGCTGCAGTACTGCAGGTTTCCACTCTATGCCACGGACTCTTCTTTCATCACCTGCCTCCTGACCTTTTTACCTAGAGATGGTGGGGATTGCATTTGGGACCCCCTGCACACCCAGCAAAAGCTCTTTCACTGAGTCACAGCCTCTTCCCTTCAAATGTTGACTTCTCTGTGCAATGACACCATTTTCTGATTATTGACAGTTTGGGGTAGGAGCCGCAGCTCAGCCGGAAAGCAGCAGCATGGCTTGCAGATAGTCGCAGAAGAGAAGAAGAGTTTGGATTTATTCCCCCCACCCCCCAACGCACTTCTCTCCAGTAAGGAGACTCAACGGGGTTTACAATCTTCTTTCCCTTTCCCCTCCCCATAACAATCGCCCTGTGAGGTAGGTAAGGCTGAGAGGGCTCCAAAGAACTATGACTTGCCCAAGGTCACCCAGCTGACGTGTTGGAATGCACAAGCTAATCTGGTTCACCAGATAAGCCTCCACAGCTCAAGTGGCAGAGCGAGGAGTGCACCTGCTCTTAACCACTACACCACTGCTGCTCCTAGTTAATGTCATGAAGGGTGGAGACCTTGGACAGCGGCTGCCAGCCCCAATACTGAATCAAACAGTCTTACTTGGTACGAGGAACATTCATAATGTTGGAAGTCTTAGCAATTTGACCCAGCTGAGATGGACCCTACCCCAAGGACCACCACAGGTTCCCCTGGGGCAGAAAGGTCAATGCAGATGGCTCTGTCTTAAGGGTGGTCATTTGCTGTCAGAATTAGAGGAAATCTCCTAATGCCACTGCAGTGTAGTGGTTAGAGTCTCAAACTAGGACCGGGGTGAGGCAGGTTCAAACCCCTCTTGCCCATGAAGCTCACTGGATAAACTTAGACCTCTCTTTGACTCTATTGTCTCTCATCATGGAAGGACAGTATAAAATTCTGATTGGGAAGGCCCTGCGCCTAGGGTAAGGTGCTGTTCGCTGTATAGGTTTCTCAGAGCACTTACCCCTTTGCTAATGGGCAGGAATCAAAACAGCCTCCTTGTCTAGGCATCTAGTGGTCACCAGCTGAAAGGCCCAACCAGCTCTGTGAAATTTCAAAGAAAGTTGGTTTACCGTGTGATAGGAAAAGCTACTGATGTAAGGTCTAGTGACCTTCAAGACACAAATTGCTTCCAACACTTAGGTCTCTTTGTGACATCACAGGAGAGGATGAATCTGATGGCACAACCAGCTACACCTGCACCCGCCTCCTCCTCCTGATGCAAATTCTGACTTCCTCCCGTTGCCATGGAGATTGGTACCCTCCGCCCCGGTTGCCATGGGAACCAAGCAGCGCCGTTCTCCTGGCTTCCAAAGATGCTCAGATGAGCTGCTGCCTGTTGTGCCACGTTTAGGCCAAAAAATGGGAGCGCCTTCCTAGATGGAGGGGGAAAGAGATGCTTGTTGGAAGCTCTTAGTGGCCACGCTCAATGCTGCCCCATCTCAGCCTCATCTAAAGCCTCGTCTTGGTTGATGATGAATGCTGTAAAAGAGCCGAGAGTCATCTTGAAAAGAGCGACAAGCGTTTGCCTCCAGCCGACAAGAAACAAGCAAGAAAAACCAAAACACTCGTATATTAGTTCAGGGGTGCCCCTGGGGCTGATGGGAATCATAGTCCATGAACATCTGGAGGGGCCAGAGTTGGATACCCCTGTATTAGTTATTTGACATAGAGCAGGCGGGACTAGAGTTCCGCAAACAGATTAAGCCGATCCAGGAGAGGGTGCAGCGACAGGCTGGGAAGGGGAGCTGCCTTCTCTGGGAGGGCCGGGACGGAGGCGGCCAATGGGGCAAGAGAAAACTCTCCTCCTCCTCCTCCTCCTCCTCCTCCGCTATGGCCGCCTCCAGCAGCCGGAGCCTAGCGGAGGTTCAACGTCGCGTCTCTGCTGTGCATCACGAAAACGACTCGGAGGAACAACTGCACTTTTACGACGGCTGGGCTCCGGAGTATGAGCAGGTGCCTCTCCCGCTTTGCTGGCGGTGGCTAAGAGCATGTGCAGAGAGCGTTCCCCCTCCTGCCTGTACATCCAGATGGCTTTTTTAAAAAAGCTTTGGGAACTTTGCGAAGAGAAAGTCTATGTTTAGCTCTTGGCAACAAGGGCTTCTCAGATCCTAGTCCAACACCTTGACCACTACGATCCCATGCTGGCTTCTCATAGGAGGTCAGGTATTTGACAACCTTCTTGTTTCATGAGGACGCCGCCCTGAGCCCTGCAGGGGAGGGTGGGATATAAATCGAAAATTAAAATAAATAAAACAAACTAGAAGCTCAGTTCCTGACAGTGTGGCTGGTTGTGTGTTTCTGAGCAACGTAATCCAGATCTCCAACCGTGGGGGGAAATATATGTGATCATTAAGATGATTTAGTTGCCCCTTAACCAGGATTTTATTCTCAAGCATCTGCCTGGTAAAGGAACGTCAAAAAAAAAGTCCCCCACTCTCCCACCCCCAAATCTAAGTCATTTGCAAGGGCAGGATAAATTCCACAGGAATATAATAGAACGATCTCCTGCCCTTTGGCCACAAATATTGATATATTCAGAAAATGTCCTGGTAAAGCCCTTCAAGTGGCTTTTGGGACATAACAGAAAAATATGCAAGGGAACTGGAAAGCAAAATCAGCAATAAAACTAGACAATATAAAGATTATTAGCTGATAACTGTGGCTATAAATAAGTCAGAATGGGAAAATATGCCTTAACAAAGCCAGTTAAAAGCCACCACTAAAAGCACAAGCAAACAAAAATGTTGTCTGGCTTCTGAGGGGTTAACTTGCAGGCACACATAAAGGAAGGGGCGTTCCTTGGCCTCGGTGCCAATGCAGAAAAGGCCCAGTCTCTGGTAGCAACCCACCTCACCTCCAGAGGCAGGGACACACAAAGATGGGCCTTCTGTCAGGTTTTGGAACGTGGATTCGGATGGGGAAAGGCAGTCCTGTAGATGCTCGCAGCTCTTAGGCTTTAAAGGGTGACAATAGCACTCTGAATTAATTGAACTCTGGAATGAACTGGGAGGGAGCAGCGGTTGTCCAATCATGGCCGTCAACTCTAGGTCATGATCCATGCGCTACATTTTGCACCTCTCAACGTTTTTGAGTGCTTTCCAAAGGCAGCCCTGCTTGGAGCGCAGCACAACGCTCTTGCCTCGATGTTACCAGAGCATGGGTGACGCTGAGGGTATTACAGAAAGAAATGGGCGGGGGGGGGCTTGTTTTGCCAGACCTTCACAAGAAAAAGACAGGGGCCTCTGACATCAGAGGAAAGCATCAAACCTGTCTGATCATGTGTTTCTCCAGTGTCAGTACCATAAAAAGGCACGTACTGGTTTTATTTTGCCTCTGCTGAGTACATTTCCAGGTCACACAGGTCAGTTTTAGATCACTCTGCTGCAGTGCTTAAACCCTGATATAACATATCAGCAGCACTTGAAGAACATTGCAGAATGCTCTGTGCAATAAAACAGGCACAATAAATACTAAGGTTATCACTGGGATTTATTTATAGCCTTTTATCTGCCAGTTTTATGGTCCCCTTATGTCTTGTTTCCTTTTAATATTTACACTCTTATCCCACCCCTTTATGTTCCCGTACCTTTTCGTGCTCTTGGTTTTCTTCTGCTGGTGGATTCTATACATGTATTTACAGTTTTACTATATTTTATCCTTTCAATTGTAAGTATCTTCTGTACCGCAGGAGCCATATGGCGTAGTGGTTAAGTGCTTGCACTGCCACTCACACGGCCAGGAGTTCGAGCCTCCTGTGGGTCAGATATCCCGGCAGCTGGTTCATGGTCAACTCAGCCATCCATCCATTTATTGGTCGGTAAATGAGTACCTTTCCTAGCTCTTAGCTAGGGGGTAAAGAATAGCAATGGCAAACAACCCCACAAAAGTGGCTTGCCTATAAAATCACTGCTTGCAGTGAAACTTTACCTTTTTAATCTTCTGTACCATATGGTGGTCTATGCTGGACTATGACCATAGTAAAGATTGATTGACTGACTGACTGACTGACTGACTGACTGACTGACTGACTGACCTGAAGTCAGGGTTCCCCTTTCTTCCCCTCCCCCCCAAGCTATCAAGTCTTGTAGACCTGTGGGTCTATGAACACTCCTGGGCTGCACCACTGCTCTTTCAAGGGTGAGCAGTCTCCTCCAATGCAGATTGGGGTGGAGCCAGCTGCCCCAGGGCCACCACCCTGTCTGAAATCTGTCCTTTGAAACATTCACCTTATCTCCCGTCCTCCCTTTTGGCCCTGTGCTAGCAAGCAGTGGGACTTTCCTCCTTGGATCTGACCTGTTCTGGGGCTATTGCTCTGTCTCAATTTCGGCCACAAGTCACAGGCCCAGCATCTGTTTTCAGATCTCGGACTCTGCTCTGGAACGTGCAGAACGATAAAGAACACAGACTGCTCAGTTTGGAGGCAAAGTTCAAGTCCCTGGGTAGCCATAAATCTCTGTAGGTGGCCTTGAACTGAATCTCAGAGGACTATTGTGATTAAGTATGCAACATGCAGTAGCTTTTTAAAAAAATGCTTGTTGTGAATTCACCAGCTCAGATAATTGCCTGATGCTTTTCTCCTCTAGGATGTGATAACGCTACAGTACCAAGCCCCCAGATTGGCTGCTTCCTGTCTGGCCTCTGTGTTCCAGGGATCCCTC
The DNA here is from genome assembly GCF_021028975.2 of Sphaerodactylus townsendi. Taxonomy (NCBI): domain Eukaryota; kingdom Metazoa; phylum Chordata; class Lepidosauria; order Squamata; family Sphaerodactylidae; genus Sphaerodactylus; species Sphaerodactylus townsendi. The sequence continues at coordinate 18,092,881 of NC_059440.1, read as the reverse complement.
GCAGATGTTCTGGTACTCGATGTGGCTTGTGGCACAGGGCTTGTGGCCCAGGAGGTAACATGGATCCCCGCCCAGGTTCACCTGGGGTTGCAAATTAGTGTGGGCTAGTGGTCAGGCCTGGGTGTGCAATTTGACACATTCCCCATTTGGCAGACTAAACTGCAATCTTTGGTCTAGTGTTACTTTGCTAGATCTGGTTAATTTCATGTCATTTTCCCTGTTTTTAAAAAAAGAGGAGGCCCTTCTGATTGTTCTGAAATGGGGTCTCAAATAGTGGGAAGAATTGCTATGGGGTGGGCAGGTGAAGAGAGGAGGAGAAAGAACACCCGAAGAAAGACTAAAGCGTATAGAATTCCTTTGCTTTCCCTGCAAGGGGAGAGAAAAAGTCACGCTTTGAGAACGTTTGGAAACCACTGGAATTTTCTGATCTGAAAGCATGGTGAATTCCAAAGAGGGGACATGTGTGCACAGTCAAGAATTCAACCTGAAGGGAATGTAGGATCAATGTGAAGAAGACCACAAGTGTGTAAATTAGAATATTTATTCCCTTGGGGTGATTATATGTTGCCCCTTAAGAATCATGCTTAAGACGGCTTACAATAAAAATTACAATATTAAAAAAATCCATTGGATATAAGCAGCATAAAAACTGTCTGTGAAACAGAAGCAGACCATTAAAATGATGAGGATAACCCACCCACCCCCATTTTAAAAGCCGGGGTAAAAAGAAGTGTTTGTGCTGGGCTCAAGGGGCGTATCTAGGAAAAATGTGGCCCAGTGCAAAGTTTTCGGGGGCCCACCCCACCCCATATAGGCTTCTGCTCTCCCCCACCATGACCAAACAACGTTTTTTGCACCAGATCTTGAAGTCAGTGCATTTATATTTATTTATAATTAGATTTATAAATCACCCTCCCCTGAAGGGCTCAGGGCGGTGAACAGCAAAGATAAAACAATAATTGAATCATAATTCATATAATAATAAAACCCAACAAGATAGAACAATCGATAAATACCATAACTTAGGAATGATGTTGTTTCAGAAGGCGACAGAACCCCCCCTCCCTGCCCCCCTCCCCCCGTGCCCACGAGAGGCCAAGATGGAATGGGGATACACACTCAACCCAGTTGGCCAAACCCCTGGCGGAACAGATCCATTTTGCAGGCCCTGGTCTCTCTAGGGAGCCTGTTCCACCAGAGAGGAGTCAGGGCCGTAAAAGCCCTGGCCCTCGTAGAGGCCAGCTGGATGTCTTTCGGGTCAGGGACCTTTAGTAGGCACTTCTCCAAGGAGCAGAGGGACCTAGTGGGGCAGTATAAGGAGATGTGGTCCCTCAGATATGCAGGCCCAAGGCCGCTCACAGCCTTGAAGGTCAAAACCAACACTTTGAACATGATCTGGAACTCAATAGGCAGCCAGTGAAGATGGTACAGGGTGTACCGGCGTAATCCGGTCCCGGCTAGATGCGCCGGTAAGGAGCCTGGCTGCCGATCCGACCCAGGGGGAAGGAGAAGGAGTGTGGGGGTGATTTTCTGCCCCCCCCCCAAGTGACTAAATGGTTGCAGTCTGGGGACATTTGACCCCATATGTCCCTCTGGGCAGTATACTCCTGCAGGTGAGAGGCCACCACTGAAAAAGCCCTAGATATCTAGTGTGCCCCATCCAGAATGTGACAGCTGGTGAGTCCAAATGTGTCTCATTTGACTGGCAGCCAGCAGAATGACATGACTCGCACTACATTTCCAGCTGCAGGCAAAGGGCTTCTGCCGCTTCCACGGCCTGGATGGAAGTTGGGGGATGTTGGAACACGCGCGCCAAAAGGGGCTGTATCAGGAGCTGAATCTGTGCAGGCTGGACCAGGAAGCCTTGCCCGCACCCTCAGGTAACACAACCAGGAACAAGCTGGAAGTGGGGGACAGGCTGGCGGGGCACTCAGCTCTCTCTTTGGGGCTGCTTCCTGGCACTGCCCCCCCCCCTTCTTCCCTGCAGCTAAGCATCACTTCTTCCACCCCAGGCTTCTACGATGCTGTTACAATTGTTGGGGCACTCAGCGAAGGGCAGGTGCCCACCAGTGTCATCCCAGAGCTGCTTCGCGTCACCAAACCAGGTAGGGACCCAGGTGTGGCTTTGACAAGATAAGCTCAATTGTGGAGGTGGGGGGGGGAGGGGGAAGACCCGGGGAGGACAGGTATTTGTTGGAACAATTGGCAGCTCTGAGGTGGACCAAAAATCAGTCCAGTCGAAGAAGAAGAGGAGGAGGAGGAGGAGGAGGAGGAGGAGGAGGAGTAAAAGAAGAGGAGGAGAAGAAGAAGAGGAGGAGGAGGTGCAGGAGAAAAGGAGACGGAGAAGAAGAGGAGGAGGAGGAGAAGGAGAAGGAGGAGGAGGAGAAGGAGGAGGAGGAGGAGGAGGAGGAGGAGGAGGAGGAGGAGGAGGAGGAGGAGGAGAAGGAGAAGGAGGAGGAGGAGGAGGAGGAGGAGAAGAGGAGGAGGAGGAGGAGAGGAGAAGAGGAGTAGTAGTTTGGATTTATATCCCCCCTTTCTCTTCTGTAAGGAGACTCAAAGGGGCTTATAATCTCTGTTCCCTCCCCCCCCCCAACAAACACCCTGTGAGGTAGGTGGGGCTGAGAGAAATCCAAAGAACTGTGACTAACCCAAAGAGCTCTGGTATGTGTTGGAGTGCACAGGCTAATCTCGTTCCCCAGATAAGCCTCCACAGCTCAAGTGGCAGAGCAGGGAATCAAACCCGGTTCTTCAGATTAGAGTGCACCTGCTCTTAACCACTACACCGCTGCTGCTAAACAGACTCCCTATACTGGCCAGCGGTAGAAAGATGCCATCAGGGCATGACACAGCCAGACCTGTGCTTTGCCTCTGATCACAGAGGCCCCATTCTAGTGTGGTTGAAGATGGTACATTCTCTTTTGTTGCTCTTAGAAGGGTAATGCTGCTCTACCCCACACCCTGAAGACTCTATGCTCCTTAAGGACAGAAATCAAAGCAGGGCACAATTTCCTTTTCCTGCCTTCTCCTTTCTCTCACCTTGAGTGTCACAGTCCTTAATCAGAGCCGCTTTGCAGAACAGTTGCTGCGGGAAGCTGGTTTTCAGTTTTGGAATTCATTCGTTGGACTGACTTTCTGGGTTTGGTTCAAGCAGCAAGGAAACTCGGCTGCCGCTAAGATCTTTGTAGCGTGCAGCGCAGGTATTGTTTGTTGCTCTGACAGTCGGGGCTTGGTCTCCATTATTTTGTACTGCCGTGGCCTTCAGGTGTGAAGTCATCAGATTGAATGGCTGATTTGTAGACCACGGGAAGGGCTGTCAAATTGCTGAACTGGGAGCAGCAGAAAGGGAGTTCTGTACATTGGAGTTGACACTCTACACTAAGGTAATAAAAATCCCCATAGTGGCATGCAAGGACCACCTGCAATCTTGATTCAAGACCTGAGAAAGCCTGCTGGACATATTAACTGCTCCCAGTTCCACAGGCTCTCTTTCTAGCTTCGTAAGTTCCTTTATTCTTCTGTAGCATTTTAAACCAGATGTTGGACAGTCCCCATTTCTGACACCTTGCAGCTCCGCCGCAGCTGCAGGAGAGGCCCAGGTTTGCATCTGGGCTGTAATTTAGGGAGGGGGGTTCCTTTATTTACTGGCCTTCTGTGGCCCCCGGAGGAGCTGGTATTCCACCTCTGGAGCAAATATTCCCATTTCTTTCTGCAGGGCATAGAATAGCTCCAGGTGTCAGGGAAAAAACCCAGATGCTGTCCTCGATCGGCCCACTTATGTCTGGTCCAGCAAGACAACTGGGAATTGGTATCTGCGGTCACTAGATGGTGCCACGGCCCTGAGGGCCTTTCTCGGCAGATGAAGGGCTTTGTTAGCACTGAGTTGTTTGGATAAGCCTTCCTTGCCTTCCTTGTGACCTGGCTCTGCCCGGAGGGCCTTCTGGGCCTTGATCTTGCCTTTGGTAGATTCTTTCTCCTGCAGGGGAAATACAGAAGGGCAACGTATTGTCGAAGGCTTTCGTGGTCGGATTCAACTGGTTGTGGTGGGTTTTCCGGGCTGTGTGGCCGTGGTCTGGTAGATCTTGTTCCTAACGTTTCGCCTGCATCTGTGGTCGGCATCTTTAGAAGTGTATCACAGAGAGAAGTGAGGAATGATCATGGTTAGTCAGGGTTCTCTCCCATCTTCCCTATAGCTCTTGAGGTGATGAACAACTAGTTTGGCCTGTGGAGGGCAGAGTCAGTGCCCCCACAAAGGACCCACTGCCCTTCAACCCATATTTCTCCCCCCCCACCACCAAGTCCTTTTCCTTCCAGAGGGAGGATAGCACAGGTATGCATCCAATTCACCTCTGTCTCCCTCACTTTCTGTCTCCACAAGTGAGTAAATACCACAGAAAGACAATGAGAAGCAAAGGCCAAGAGGAGAAGCAGAAAGATATGCAGTCTGGGTCTCCCTGCTGCCCTTGCTCAGTGTTCAAGAAATGAGGAAAAGAGAATTTTGACAATGTAGAGGGCCAGATATCTCCCTGAATGGGCCCAGATTCAGCTCTGTGGTTTCTCTTGCCAACCTCTTCTTCCTGCCAGCTACATTCTTGTATGCCAATGTGTGATGTTCTCTGACTTCCTTGCCAAACAGGGGGCTTTCTGTGCTTGACTACGCGGGACAACCAAAGCAACTTGCGGTACAAGAGCCAAATGCAGCAGCTGCTGGATGACCTGGAACAGCGAGGACTGTGGGAAAAGGTCAAGGTGCAAGAAGTCGGCCAGTGGGAGAGGGCAACATCGGAGCAAGAAGCCACAGAGGGGTCGGACTACATTTCTGGGGTGATCTACCTGTACAGGAAGACTCTGGGTGTCGGCTTTTGAGGGAGCAGCTTCACCTGCCACTTGCTGGGAGACCCCCAAGGAAGTTTTGGACTGATAGGTGGCGATGAGCTGGCATTTCTGAAAGCCGTAGTTCCAGAGCCTGTTTTTTCCCCATTTGGTCAGTTTTGCAACTTGTAGTAATAATAAAAAGCAAAAAAAATGCACCTGGAATCTTACACAGAGTACCTCTTCTCTACCCTACTCCTGCAAAGGAGCAGCCGTAAGCAAATCAATCCATACTTCATTCAATTCAGAGCTGTTCGCTTTTATTGTTAACTACAGTAAAAACAATATCGGAGAGCTCAACATCATATAAAAACAATCATAAAACACTTCCAAAACTTTACTCACCCAAACCCCAAAAATATTCCCCCACCCCAAACCAGCAGCCTCCAGAGGGGGCATCAAAAGGTTCAAAGTCAAAAGACCTGGGTAAAGGGGAAAATCCTCTCCAGATGCCAGAACCTATAAAGGGTTGGTGCCTGGCAAATTTCCACAGGGATACTGTTCCATAGACAGGGGCCAGGTTATGTTGATGATGTATCCCTCCAATATGTTGGTCGGCACACTGTTGGTTTTATTGGTTTTCATTGTATTGGTACCTTTGTAAGCCTCCCTGAGCCCTTGTGAGGAAGGAGGAGGAGGAGGAGGATTTATACCCCACCTTTCTGTCCTTTAAGGAAACTCAAGGTGGCTAACAAGCTCCTTTCCCTTCCTCTCCCCACAACAGACACCTGGTGAGGTATGTGGGGCTGAGAGAGTTCTGAGAGAACTGTGACTAGCCCAAAGTCACCCAGCAGGAATGTAGGAGTGTGGAAACACATCTGGTTCACCAGATAAGCGTCTGCCACTCAGGTGGAGGAGTGGGGAATCATACCCAGTTCCCCAGATTAGAATCAATCTTCTCTTAACCACTACACCACCTATAACATTAATTAATGTGCATTGGGAAAATGGATTTTATAAACTCATGTTAAAGCCAAACTTGGGAAGGATGCCAGAATGTATGGCGGATGCTTTTTTAAAAAGCAAGAAAAAATATATTACGGCCCTTGCCAAAGGCTTTGTTCTGTGGGCCAAGGGCGGTCTCATCTGGAGTCACCAAACTGGTTCCCTGATGAGTTTATGACTCTATTGGCATGCATGTGGGCAGGGAGAAATGGCTTGGATGCGAAGCAGCCCCTCAATATGGCTTAGCTTGATAACCAGTAAACAGACCTAAAGTGAAGTCCCGGAGGCTGAACATAATTCCACCTATAAAATGGGATAGTGTTGTGTAACAACAAACAGAGACTCTCTTTGACGCTTCATGGAAGGTCCTTTGGGCAAAAGCTGTTTTTCTTCCAAGCAGCAAAGCAAAGGGTCAATGAGAAACTGGACCAGGAACAGAGAGGGGCATTAAAATGCCAAAAGAATAAAAACAAGGGCCACTCATCTCAGGCACGGCCATGGATTCCAACTATGGGCATCAGTTGGCAAAACCTTTCAGATCTGACTCTGCTTGCTCCTGCCTGCTACAGGTCCTGCTGGGCAGAGGCCTGCCAAGAACTTCATTTGTAAGTTAAATAAATAGCCCACTTTGGGTCTGGACTGTACCACACCTGACATTCACATAATCATTGCCTCAATCCACCTACGTAGGACTGTTACCACTTTTTTACTTGCGTGCGTGCGTGCGTGCGTGCGTGCGTGCGTGCGTGTGTAAAGTGCCGTCAGGTCCCCGCTGACTTGGGCAACCCTGTAGAGATGTTCAGAGGTGGTTTGCTATGTCTGCCTCTGTGGAGCATCTCTGAACTTCCTTGGTGGTGGTCTCCCATGCAAGGTCTAAGCAAGGCCAGCTCTGCTCAGCTTCTGATGGCATCAGGCCATCCCGGTCAGGGCATCTTTTCCCTTGGCATGTTGGATTTCTGGGTGGGGACGATTTTAGAGTATGGAACAACATCCATCCGATGAGCCTCCAGCCTGCAGTGCAGCCTAGACTCCCTTTCATTGCTATTTGGAAGAAACAGTTTTAGCCACACCAAGAAAGACGAAATATAATGGAAGAAAAGCGACCCAAATTCATTTGACTGAAAATAGCAAGCAATTTTTAAAAGGAAGTGAGGGCAGCTGGAATAGATTGCCCTTTACGCCACTGCTTATTTGCAATCTCACTTGTTTTCCCTGCCTCTTGAGGGAACGTGGCGTCTCCTGAAATTCAGAGGGGTGTTTTCAGCTCTACATGTTTTCATGTTTTTTATCACCTTGCTAAATTTTATATTAGAGACCACATGAGGGTGGGAAAGACAGAATGTTCCTGAAGTGGCAACGGATGGACGGGGTGTGGTAAGAACCTGTTAATTATTGCCAGCGTTGATTTGTTTGGTACTATTTTGAAAAAGGCAAATAAAATTTTAAAGAGCAGGAGACGCATACCTACAAGATCCTGAAGAGAAAACACCCATCCGGCAGAGTACACAGTAAGAGGAGTGCGAGATGGGAAGGGCCTTTGAATTCCACAGCTCTGTACAAGCCCTTGGGCTTTTTATGGTACATTCTGCTCTATATAATTGTTATAAAATACAATTCGCTGTCATTTAGCCTAGACAAGGGGATGAGATGGCCGGGACTGGCCCAAGACATTTGCCTCCAACGCCTTATAGTGTGAGGTCTAAGGGGTTCTCTCTTCTGCCAGATACTTGGTGTGCAATGCAGACGTTATGCCCAGATTGCTTTTAGTCTTTCAAGGAAATCTCCAGCTAGAGAAGTTTAGTCGGATCCATTTCTTCTTCTTTAAGACAACACAATCACAGCATGGTGTAGTGGTTAAGAGCAGGTAGATTCTAATCTGGAGAACCGGGTTTGATTCCCCACTCCTCCATGTGAGTGGCACAGGCTTCTCTGGTGAACCTCCTCCTCCTCCTCCTCCTCCTCCTCCTCCTCCTTCTTCTTCTTCTTCTTCTTCATGACTGACTATATTTTTATAGCATGCAACTTGTTGCCATCTTCTAGAATTAACTGACTTAAAATGCTGAACTTTGCATTTGAACTAAATGCTCCTTTTGCATGGAATGCACAGTTGCTGGAATGCGCAGTTGCCAATCAGAGGGCCCGAGGATAAACTTTCACAAGATGTCTCGGGACAGCAGGATAACTGGAGGTGTGCAGAAAAATCCGGAAGACTGGCAAACATGCAGACAGCACTACTTTTTAATGGTTTATTTTAAAATGCTGAATCGTGCGTGCGCACTAGGACATAAACTCCATTAACACTGCCAGTCAGAGGGCATGAGAATAAACTTTCACAAGTCAGGCAGCACCAGAAGTTCTAGAAACTTTTTTTTTTAATGCTGAATTTTCTTTTAATGTTTTTATTACTTGTAATTGCCGGTCATTGACCGTAACCATAAAATTTGATTGGATTGGACAGCAAAGATACCCCCGCCTTTCACCTAGCATAAATGTTGCTGGCGTGTGCCATGGCCCATCAGAGGGTAAGAACATAAGAACGAGCCTGCTGGATCAGACCAAAGTCCATCTAGTCCAGCACTCTGCTACTTGCAGTGGCCCACCAGGTGCCTTTGAGAGCTCAGAGAGCTGGTAATTTCTTGAACGAGGGATTTCTGGACTGGGGATGTCTAAAAGAAGCTTAAAACTTCAGTTTCCTTGCGGAGTGCCAACAACTTGGAGGGAAAAATGTCTTGCCCCTTCATGCGTGGAAACAGACAGGAGCGTGCCTTTTTCTCCTTCAGGTTGTTGGCAACCTAGTTCCCAGGATTCACTGGGGGAAGCAATACAAGTGAAAGCAATATAAAACAAACACACGTTTTGTAGCAGGACCTCTTTCCACGGACTGCATCAATACATTTGCACAAATCACATGAGAACAGGCCGGCCCAGACGTTTCCTCAGCACCAAGCATCACCCAAGCTGGAGCTCTGAGAGGGATATCTGAAGATAGGGTTGCCAGCTTCGGGTGGGGCAATACCGGGAGATTGTGGGGGTGGAGCCAGAGGAGGGTGGGGTTTCCAGAGGGGAGGAGTCTCAATGGGACATAATGCTACAGAATCCATCTTTCAAAGCGGCCATTTTCTCCCAGTGAACTGATCTCTATCTCCTAGTTCGTTTCTGCATGGCAAAATAATACCTGTGTACCACTGTGTTTTTTTAACCTGGGTTTATTTTATCCCAGCTTCTCCCTCCACACGGCCGCCCATTTCTTTCCAGGAGCCAAGTTAGGACCGGGACGTAATACTCTAGTTTGTTCCGCACAAGCTCGGGTCTTTCGTATTTACACCACAAGTGCATCCCCTCATGCGCAAATATCTTGATTGGTCAAGAGCGGCAAGGTGGGGAAAATAAACTGATTCTGCTTCCATGGTGTTTGCATAGCAGAGGGGTCACCCCGGGATATTTGAAAAGAATCACCAAGTTGGTGATTTTTGAAAATCCTGGGCTAAGGGGAATTTCTTGGGGCAACACCAGGGCAGGCCCGCATTAGCACCGGGAACCGTGTGGAAAACGTGTGGAAAACGTGCACAACTGGGATATTTCACTTGCCCATCCTGGGATATGTGGACTGTGTGGAAACGGCCCTAGAGATCAGTTGTGATCCAGAAGATTTTCAGTTGCCACCCAGGAAGTTGGCAACCCTATCTGGAAGGATTGGGAACACTGGTTGACTATCACTCAGGCCTCTGCGGTCTCCCTTTTCCTGTCAGTCCCAGAGAAGGGAGAGGGTTTTTTCTTTCTCTGTGAGGTACAGAGGGAGAAAGGCTTTCTGAGGGAAGTTACACATAGTCTTTCCGGGCGTAGCTGCCCAGGTTGGAACGTCTTCCTGCACTATATCTCATCTGGAAGGGTTTCTCAACCTTGTTTTGAGGGAAGAGGCAGCAGAGGGTGAAGCCCCCAAACATCAAGAGGCCGCTGGCCACCCAGCCCACATACAGAGCCACCCCCAGCTCTCGTTTCAGGGCCGCAGGCACCAGCGGGTTGTAGAAGTTGCTGATGATGGTGCTGGCTGACCAAGACACGGGAACAAGAAGAGTCAGCCCAGCCAGGACAAAGATCGTGCCGGCCACCGCTGAGACTTTGGCCTTGACGCTTCGGTCCTCGATGCAACGGGTGCACTCGGCGCTGGTGATAGCAACGAGGAGAGCCAGGAAGGCCATCGCGATGGAGACCACCACAAGAGCACGGGCAGCCTGCAGGTCCGAGGGGAGGTCCAGCAAGGAGTCGTAGATCTTGCACTGCATTTGGCCGGTGCTCTCGTAGACGCAGTTCATCCACAGGCCCTCCCAGAAGACCTGTGCGACAATGATGTTGGAGCCGATGAAGGCCGTCATCCTCCACATGGGAAGGGCGCAAGCCAAGATGGCCCCCAGGCAGCCCAAGACCGACAGGGCCAGCCCCGCCAACTGCAGGGCCAGGGCCGCCATGGCTGGAATAGAGCACAAGGATTGGTTAGGAGGGACAGAAATTCTGCCGAAGGCAACAGGCAGGGGTGCAAATATTGTACTCCCCACCCCCAAAATCCTAATTTATTTTTTTATTTTACTTCGTGCACTCCCCAGTTTCCTCCATATTCGGGACTGAAAGAGGCTTACATCTTCCCTTGTATCCTCACAACAACCCTGTAAGGTGGGTCGGACTGAGAGTGGGCGACTGGCCCACAGATCATCCGGGCAGTTTCCCTGGCAGAGAACCTGGGTCTGTCGGATTCACAGCCCAGCATTCTGAACACTGCACCGTGCAGTCTCGGAATCCTGCACCAAATTATGCAGCAAGGAAATCACATTATCCCACCCATCCCTCTTCCCTGCTCTCTCTCTCTCTGCCCACACTTGTCTGGTGTGTTCTTACCTGTGATCTGCAGTCCTCCACCTTTGCCACCCTCTATTGCCAAATATCCTGCTCATGTAAATGCCTGGGCTCATTCGTATTGGGAAATTCTTGGAAATTTGTGGAAGGAGACTGTGGTGGGGGGGAATTGGGGGCAGAGGTGTGATGGTGTAGAGCAGTGGTGGCAAACCTTTTCGAGACCAAGTGCCCAAACTGCAACCCAAAACCCACTCATTTATCGCAAAGTGCCAACACGGCAATTTAACCTGAATACTGAGGTTTTAGTTTAGAAAAACCGGTTGGCTCCGAGGCGTGCGTTACTCGGGAGTAAGCTTGGTGGTAGTCAGTGGCTTTGCTTTGAAACAACCGTGCAACTCTTCCAATGGGTGGATCACAACCCTAGGAGGGTTTACTCAGAAGCAAGCCCAATTGCCAGCAACCGAGCCTGCTCCCAGGTAAAGGATCGCGCTTTAGTTCTTCGCATGAAAATCAGTGGGTTTTAGGTTTAATGCTAATAATCAAGCCCAGTGGCCCAGGCCAGCCTAGATGTGTGTGTGGGGACTCTGCGCGTGCCCAGAGAGAGGGCTCTGAGTGCCACCTCTGGCACCCGTGCCATAGGTTCGCCACCACTGGTGTAGAGTTTGCTGTCTGAAGGTGCCATTTTATCCAGGGGAATCGATCTCTAAACTCTGGAGGTTCCAGAAGCACTCAAGGCTCCACTGGTTGGTCACTTTCTCTGGAGCCCCCCACCCCAAACAGCTTTCTCTTTAAATCAGACCCCCCCCCCAATATACTCATACCCTTGTTTTACAGATGGAGGCCAGATCTGAGTTCAAGCATATACACATGCCACACGGGTTACCGTCGCTTGCAGTTTCAGCTTGGGATGGTTTCAAAGTGAGATGGACCCACTCATGGAATTGGACTGGATTGGATCTGAAAAATGGATTTCCTGCATATTGTCCTTTGAGATCTTCTGTGGCAGTGTGTGTGTTGTGTGATTTATATCCCCCCTTTCTCTCCTTTAAGGAGACTCAGAGGGGTTTACAATCTCCTTTCCCTTCCCCCCAACCACAACAAAAACCCTGTGAGGTGGGCGGGGCTGAGAGAGCTCCGAAGAAATGTGACTAGCCCAAGGTCACCCAGCTGGCATGTGTTGGAGTGCACAGGCTAATCTGGTTCATCAGATAAGCCTCTACGGCTCAAGTGGTAGAGTGGGGAATCAAACCTGGTTCTCCAGATTAGAGTGCACCAGCTCTTAACCACTATACCATGCTGGCTCTTAAGGTGACCCTGTAGGGTTTTCAAGGCATTTGATGTTCAGAGGTGGTTTGCTATTGTTTGCCTCTGCGTGGGTTGACACTGGGCATATCCAGGCTTAAATGTACAAACCTAGCTGCAATAAATTCTCTTCTAGGGAGTTCCCTGGGCAATTTGCATCCATTAAAGAAAAATCAACTTGTTCCTCTCTGCAGTTTGGATCTTGATAAAATTATTTTTCCCAGGAATGCACCTTTCATTAGATCTATCAAGGTTGTGTGTCATTGGAAGAGAAATCCTATGCAGGTCTGCATCAGAACACGTACATGTGTTGACTCCGCTTAGCTTCCAAGATCTGATAAGATTAAGCTATGCCATCCTGCCTTCCCTTCTCTCAGGTAGCTTACAAAGCATATAATAAAACAGTGATTAAAAGGAAACCCTACTGTCATTAAGAACATAAGCAAGAGCCTGCTGGATCAGACCAGAGTCCATCTAGTCCAGCACTCTGCTACTCGCAGTGGTCCACCAGGTGCCTTTGGGAGCTCACATGCAGGATGTGAAAGCAATGGCCTTCTGCTGCTGCTGCTCCCGAGCACCTGGTCTGCTAAGGCATTTGCAATCTCAGATCAAGGAGGATCAAGATTGGTAGCCATATATCAACTTCTCCTCCATAAATCTGTCCAAGCCCCTTTTAAAGCTATCCAGGTTAGTGGCCATCACCACCTCCTGTGGCATCATGTTCCAAGTTGATGCACATTTTTTTAAAAAATCACAGAGAAGAAAGCTGGTTTCTCTTAATAGGTTTTGGCTAAGCTAGCTCCTTGAAGGAACCATTTTGGGGAGAAAGTAACTCTGGACCTTGAGTTTGTTTGGAGGTTGTAGCAGGGGAGTGCAGCTACCATATTTCTTTGATTGAAGAATGGTACACTCCTATCTGGAATGGTTGTCCTCTTCCGCTGAGTGCGCAGCTTCAGGAGGGACACACATGGAGTGGTGAGGGAGGTGGGGGACACCCACCTTGCCAGCCAGGTCAGCTGAATCAACCTTGGTGATCAAGGAGATGACAGATGTCTCAGCCAGATCACTTGGGGGCAAAATAATTCAGGGTGTCAGTGCTCAGGAGACAAACAACATCATATTGGCTTTGCAAGGAGGGTGCAGTTTGGGTGTTGCTGGGGAGGAGAAGCCGTCTTGCATCATTTGTTTTGCTTTTGATAAGAGCAGGCCCTGACAAAGGTACTGTTGTGAAACCTCAGGTGCCAACTGCAAGGTTTTAGAAACCCTTGGACCCAAAGAAAGGAGACCACCTAACGTCCTAGAAGTAGCAATCTCATAACTAAACAGCTGGCACATCTGGGCTCCATTGTGGTCTGTAGAAGCAGCCAGATGCCAAACAGTGCTGCCATACACACCCAGAAACACAGCTCAGCTGAACTGTGCTACTGGAAACTCATTCGGATGCTGCCTACGCACCAATTTCTGCACCCCAAACAGATTTTGCAAGCTTCACTTCTGATCCACAGATGACACATCACCCAGGGAAGGCATTATTTAAGAAGGGCTGATATTGTCCTGGGTGGCATTTGCTATTTATGCACGCACTACTTACCCCACAACTGTTTGCTTCACGGTGGGATTTTCCTGTGGGTTTTTTTATTTGCATATTTATTTTATTTATCTCCCCTGAAAAGGGTCCCCAGCCAAGCCAAGCTGCCATTTTACATGCCCAATGCTTCCTTGTTCATTCTGCTACTGTGTGTGTGTGTGTGTGTGTGTGTGTGTGTGTGTGTGTGTGTGTGTAAGAGAGAGAGAGAGATTAGTGTTATTTTGCTACACCATGTCAATTTCATGTCAATTTCAAGGGTCTATTGCTTCAGCAGTAGATCTTCAGCATTCAAAAAAGAAAAGAAAAGAAAGGAAAGCCCCGTCTGATCCTTTTGAAATGGTGGCCCAAAGAGTGAGAGAAACTACTGTTGTGTGAGTGAGGAAAGGTGGAGTGAAAAAACCCCCAATGAAACTGATGAAATGCATGGTGATCTCCTTTGCTTTCCCTGCGAAGGGAGAGAAAAAGTCACACTTTTACAGGTTTCTGAAAACTACAGGGATTCTCTGATTTGGGAGCACAGTGAGTTCCTAAGAAGGGAAAACATGTGCACAACCGAGAATCTAATCTGAAGGGAATGTTTGCTCAATACAAAGGAGACCACAAGCGTGTAAATGGCCATAGACTCTTCTATCGACACTCTGTCAACTGAGGGAGGGGGGAAGACAAAAAATGAACTCAGGTTCTTGATTTACCAAGCCCAGCATCGCTTCCTTGGGCTGGCAGTCGCTCTCCAGGGTCCCAGACACAGAAAGGTATTTCTCAACCCCTGCAGCTCTTGCGTTGGAGATGCCAGGAGCTGAACTTGTACCTGCCTGCAAAGCCGTCTGCTCCAGGACTGAGCTTCTCTAAAGCAAAATTGGTACAGCAAGGGCAGTCAGCACTCAGCAAGGTGCCTCACCCCTGTTTTCCCCTGCTTGACTGCACTGCCAAAACAAGGCAGCCAAGGTAGGTAGTTTGCTTTGCTGGCTGTGGGTGCAGCTCACCACTGGGAATGCAGAGGATCTGGCTGGAAGATGGTCAAACCTAAGCAGGCGATTCCAGAGCTTGTTTTTCCAGCAGCGCCGCCTTGTCAGGATGGGGCAACAGGATCTGGCTCAGAGGAATGTTCTGCATATGCAGCAGCAGCAGCAGCACCCTTTTTCTATTAAGAAATCCAAGTCTTTGACACATGAAGATTTGGGGGAGGCAAGCAATGGTGCCCCCACCACATCTAGCAATGGTGCCCCCACCACATAGCTTTAAAAAGGGCTTGGACAGATTTAGGGAGGAGAAGTCGATCTATGGCTACCAATCTTGATCCTCCTTGATCTCAGATTGCAAATGCCTTAGCAGACCAGGTGCTCAGGAGCAGCAGCAGCAGCAGAAGGCCATTGCTTTCACATCCTGCATGTGAGCTCCCAAAGGCACCTGGTGGGCCATTGCAAGTAGCAGAATGCTGGACTAGATGGACTCTGGTCTGATCCAGCAGGCTAGTTCTTATGTTCTTATGTTCTAGTATGAACACCACCTGCAAAGTGAGTTGGAGGCGGTTTCCATATCTCTGAGGATTCAAGCAGTTCCTTCCTGGGAGCGTCAGAGTAGTGTAGTGGTTAAGAGCAGGTGCGCTCAAATCTGGAGAACCGGGCTTGATTCCCCGCTCTGCCACTTGAGCTGTGGAGGCTTATCTCCAGCACATGCCAACTGGGTGAGCTTGGGCTTGTCACAGTTCTTTGGAACTCTCTCAGACCCACCTACCTCACAGGGTGTTTGTTGTTGAGGGTGGGGGAAGGGAAAGGAGATTGAAGACCTTTTGAGACTCCTTACAGGAGAGAAAAGAGGATATAAATCCAAATGCTGCTGCTGCTGGTGTTTGTTGTGAGGGGGGAAGGGCAAGGAGATTGTGAGCTCCTACAGGAGAGAAAGGGGGGATATAAATCCAAACTTTTCTCTTCTTCTTCTTCTTCTTCTTCTTCTTCTTCTTCTTCTTCTTCTTCTTCTTCTTCTTCTTCTTCTTCTTCTTCTTCTTCTTCTTCTTCTTCTTCTTCTTCTTCTTCTTCTTCTTCTTCTTCTTCTTCTTCTTCTTCTTCTTCCATGTCTTTCTCCCCTGCTCTGGATTTCAGCCACAGCCCTTTCCCACAGGGAATTAGTACCCCCATTCCAATTTGCTCCTTACCCTGCCTCTGAGCCCAACACTGGAATGTTACTTGCGGAGCTGGGAAGAGGCATTCCAGAACACAAGCTGAAAACGCATCACCAGCATTGGCGGCAGCCTGCGAGCTTTGGCATTTCCCAGGGTCCAGAGACTCTGAGAGTGCCAGCATGGTGCAGTCATTAAGATGCCAGACTAGGAACCTGGACAGCACCAGAGAATCCACGGGTCTTCAAAGTATTGCTTCTACAAATAGCCAAAAAGGAGAGAAATAACCTTTCACAGTGGCCATGAAACGTTTTGAGGGGGCGAGTGCGAACAAATGGGAGGGGATCGAAAACGTTTTGCAGACATTTTGGAAATGCTCCAGGTGATTTGTGTGGAAAGGACCCCGTCTGCTGAGCCAAGGGCCCCTGTACAGTTCCACTGGGCTATTCACACAGCTGCAAAGTGCATTGAAAGTGGATTGAAAGCTGAGGCAGTTCCAACTTATTCCAGTGTTTCTGGCCTCCCAAACCACCCCCACCCTCTTGCAGGGTTTTTCTTTTCTTTTCCCTCCCTTCCCTTTTCTATTAAGAAATTTTTAAATTAGGAAGGGAGGGGTTAATATTGGATAAGCTGTTTTAATAAGTCTGCTGGTTTCAAACAGGTTTATTGAATTATTCATTGACTAGATTGCTACTGTCTAGGTACGGAATAATTTTTAATTTGTTCGCCGCCCTGAGCTTGTGCTGGGAAAGGGCAGGATGTGAAATATAATTTTTAAAAATAAAAAATCAAAATCATTTTAGTAAGAATTACTGTGATCTCGGATGTGAAAGGCTCCAAATGTTGTGACACTCGCTGCCATGGGAGGTACTGTTGGCCTTGAGCTTAAATGGCTGTAAGGGGGATTAAACCCTTTCATCAAAGATTAAGTGCATTGGCTCCTATTAGCTACAGCTACTGAATGGAACCTCCATGTTCTGAGGCAGCATACCTTTGGATGCAAGTTGCTGGAAGTGGGCAACACCAGGAAGTTTGACGGCAGAAAAAAAAACACAGGTGGCTCAGCAATAGGCCCCGACTACTGACTGGATCTGATGCTGGGAAGGAAGAGAGGGTTCACATATATTGACCCATTTTTTCTGGCACTCCCTCGTTGCCCCAGTGCCAATGCACTGTGGCCCCTCCATTTTGTGGTCTCCTTTGTTCTATGAGCCAGCAAAAATATCCCGCCATCAAGGGTGAAGCAGTAGAGAAAGAAGCTTCTTGGTGTGGGACAGTGCCCTAAGCCACGTCTATATTACTAAGATGTGTGTATTATTAAGCATGGTGTAGTGGTTAAGAGCGGCAGTCTCTAGACTGGAGAACCGGGTTCGATTCCCCAGTCCTCCCCATGAAGCCTGCTGGGTGACCTTGGGCCCGTCACAGTTCTCTCTGAACTCTCTCAGCCCACGTGGAGGCAGGCAACGGCAAACTGCCTCCAAATCTCTCTTGCCTTGAAAACCCTGCAGGGTTGTCATAAGTCGGCCGTGACTTGGCTGCACTTTTCACCAGCACACAATTCATTGCCGTTTCTGGTGCTGCACCCACTTGTGTGGGAGGTGTTGTAAAAGCCACAAGTGCGTGTGCGTGTGCATGCACGTGTGTGTTTAAAGGTTGGTCGCAACATTTCTAACCCACCTCTCTAAAAATGGGCCTTCCAGACAGTTTAAGATCCAGCACAAAACCATCCAAAAGAAATCCAAAAAGAAATCCAAGCGTGGCGTGGTACTCTGTCTTGTTGAAGCCAAGAGATCTGGGTCTGATACGTGGATGAATGGGAGATTTACTAAGAAGCCCTTCTCTCACCCACAGGTGCCGCCTTTAAGATCCGTGATAGAAATAAGGCAGCATAATATAAGCGAACAACGAAGCGATACAATAAAAGTGGGAAGAGACAATCCAAAACAGGACTGTGATCTTTAAAAACCATTTAACATGTGAAAACACAGGTCAACAATGGTTTTGATGCCACTAACCACGCAACAGAACCTTTCAAGTGATCCAAGATGTTTTGTCATGACCCTGCAGGTTAGCGGAGATGAATTACCCCCGCATAACAGACATGGAGGATGAGACAGAGAGGTTTGTCGACGGTCTCCACTTTGGCTTCAATGGGCAGAACGGAGTGAGAGAAACGAGAGAGAAGCCCTTGATTCCTCATATATACACACATTTATTGAACACTATTTATTCAAAACAGGCTGCTTTTCCATACACTTTAACATAGCTTACAAACAAATAAAATATGATTTAAAGTTATGACATAAAATATGGAGGGGGAGGGAATACAGAACAACAGAAGGGCAAAAGCATCGACTTCTCGTCTGTCTGGTTACGATGATCCCTGATACGGGCAGCTCGGAATAACCAACCCTGCAAGAAAGAGGGGGAACATTCTCACAACACCCCCATGGTGGTCCGGCAAATAGGACCAATTCAAAAGGCAAATCCTGACGCATCTCTAGTCAGTTACTCAGTACTGCAAGGAGGACACTTCGCACCTGCTCAGAGGCACCAGTTGGTTGTTCCATCAGCTACAGGAACAGGCCGTGACATTCAAAATAGGTTGAGTTCTCAAGAATTCTCCCGACGGATAGTGCTTTCCAAACATACAGAGCTGGGGTCATGGGAAAGAGGAAATGAAAACTATAATTTCTAAAACAGGAGGTTGAGGTGTTCACAAGTTCCTCAAAGCCATTTGCTTTGGACTGGAAGTTCTCTTTCCTCAGAATGGAGAACTGAAGTTATAATTACTCAGTGGTGTCAGCAAGGCACTCTGCACACGGTCAGAGTACCACCCTGTGCAGCCAAGCTGTGTTGATAAAAAAGACCCAAGGAGGGTCTCAGCACTGACAGCAGGTTCCAAAGCGAAATTACAAGTCCTGCAAAGATTCTAAAGCTGGCCTTTCTCTCCCACGCTACCACTCGCTTCCCTATTCAAGTTTTCGCTCATCTTCTGACATTAGAAAAGTCAGGCTGGTGAATGGCTTACACCTGAGAAAGCCCATATACTTTGAAAACTTGCAAGGATGTGTTAGCCCATCCAGTGACAGGGTGTGGCTCTCACCTTTTGCGGTTTTGGAAGGGCGGGAAGCGCACACACGGTGTTAATTTCTCTGTGTTCATTTAAATCCTTACCCAAACCCACAAGCAATGAGCTATCCATGAGCCAGACCCCATATGACCCTGAAAGTCCTTTACTGTCATTTGCCAGTTCTCGTCCCCGGGTCCAGAATAACAAGAAGAGGAGAAGGAGAAGAAAAAGAGTTTGGACTTATACCCCACCTTTCTCTCCTGTAAGGAGACTCAAGGTGGCTTACAAGCTCCTTTCCCTTCCTCTCCCACAACAGACACCTTGGGAGATAGGTGGGGCTGAGAGAGTTCAGAGAGAACTGTGATTAGCCCAAGGTCACCCAGCAGGACTGTAGGAGTGCAGAAACACATCTGATTCACCAGATAAGCCTCTGCCACTCAGGTGGAGGAGTGGGGAATCAAACCCAGTTCTCCAGATTAGAATCCACCTGCTCTTAACCACTACACCACACCGGCACCACAAGAGCAGACCTGTATTCTTGAGTCTGTCTCCAGGTTCCCAGCCATCATGCAACACCAGTGTGGGTTAGCCTTCAAGTTCTAGGCAACCAGAGATGGCCCTAGAGACTGAGAGACTCACAAACCTCAAACTGCATTGCTGCTGTCCACTCCATTCCAGTCAAGTGCTGACGGAAAGCCCTTCAACAGAGACAAGGCCTTCAACCTCCCCAGTCCAGCTTTGAAAACTGAAATCCGATGAATGACCGTGAAAAAAAAAAACCTTTTGGCCATAGTCCAAAACAGCTGCCTGTGAAGCTCGTTCTCCGTGTAGTTCTGGCGGGTGAAAGTGGCAAGCACCCCAACCAATCACATTCTCCCTTTTAACACTCTGCACCCGAGATGCTTCCTCAAAAGACTGAACACAGGAGAACGATGCCTGCTTTCAGAATCAGGGTGAGGAGCTCCGGTCACAGCATATGGTTGTTAAGTCATGGAAGGAACACCTGTCCAACACAGAAGAAACACAGTCTTAAATATCCCCCCAGTGGGGTGGTAGCAGAAAGTCCCATGCACAACCCGCACAGCAGGGAGACGGGCTAATTCTTAGACATAGTTGCTGGCCGGCACGGATCGGGTCGCCGTGTACTTTGCCGAATACGGTTTCTCGTTTTTAGGGGGGCAGTTGAAACAGAGTAGCACCCCTCCAAGGAGGAGCAGGCCGGAGGCGGCCCAGCCGATGTACAGCGAGGCGCCCAGCTCCCGCTTCTGGCTGTCGGGGACCATGGGATTGTAGAAGTCCCGGATGATCATGTTGGCGGTCCAGCAGAGGGGGATGAGGAGCATGAGGCTGGACAGGATGAAGATGATGCCGGAAAAGATGATGATCTTGGCCTTGGACGTCTCGTCTTCCACGCAGCTGGTGCACTTCCCTCCGATGATGGCGAAAAAGATCCCCGCCACCGCCAGGACAATCGCGACGACCACCAGCGCCCGGGCGGCTTGCATGTCCTGGGCCAGCGCCAGCATGGACTCGTAGATCTGGCACTGCATCTGCCCGGTGCTTTGGACCACGCAGTTCATCCACAGGCCATCCCAGATGATCTGGGCTACCACGATGTTGTTGCCTATGTACGCTGTCACGCGCCACATCGGGAGGGCGCAGCACAGGATGGACCCCAGCCAGCCAATGACGGAGAGCGTGATGCCCAACACTTGAATCCCCATGGTCGCCATCATGCCCGGCTCCCGGCTCCCTGCACCTGTCGCTGGGCTGGAAATGGGAAAGCTGCAGCAACCGTAGATGTGCCCGTGTGAGTGAGCTGCAGGTGGTAAATTTGGGGAAATTATATGTCTCGACGGTGGGTGGAGTCTCCCAAGCCCCATCCAGCATGAACAGACGCCGAGGCTCAAACCAGTTCTCCCGGATTCCTGATCATCATTGCAAGCTGGGATCTTGGCTTCTTCAAGGATAGAGCTCGTCTCCTCGACTGGGAGGACTGGTTTTCCCCTTTTCCCAACTGGGCAAAATTAAATCTCAGCCAGGATTTTTTTTTTAAAGGAATGAGTTAGGATGAGGCAGAGAAAGGGTGTGTGAAATCTTGCCGGCTCGGCTGTTTCGCAAAGCTGATCAGGAGACAGGAATGTATGGATCCACTTACTGGGCCGGGCCAGAGGTCTGTCAAATCCAGAATACTGTTTCCAACAGTGGACAACCAAATGTTTCTCGGGAGCACATCAGCAGGATAGGAAAACAACCATTCTTGTCCCTGGCAACTGATAATGAAATATATGTTATGTCTGAACATGAGGGCTCCATTTTGGGCTATCACAAGCAATGCAAAAACCCTGTTCCAGAGGTGGGATCCAGCAGGTTCTCACAGGTTCCTGAGAGTAGGTTACTAATTATTTGTGTGTGCCGAGAGGGGGTTACTAATTGGTGATTTTGCCACCTGATTTTTGCCTTAGCTACGCCCCTCCTCTCAGCAGTAGCACCTGGAACTTGAAGCAGTCTAGCAGAAGGCGCACCGGCGTGCGTGGCAGCCTGCGCCTGCGTGCATTCGTTTCCCGCCCAAGGACTGGCACAGCGGCTGTGTCCTTGCCACAGCCCCGCCTAGGAATGCCCCGCCCCCGGAATGGCCCACCCAGCCCCATTGGCCAGTTTGAATCCCACCACCATGGGAACCTGTTACTAAAATTTTTGGGTCCCACCACTGCCCTGTTCTTCATATGAACGACCTCGCTGGATCAGAGCATCAAGTCCAGCATCCTGTCTCCGAAGTGGCTGTCCATCTTCGGCCTGAGTATGATGGTGTTTTCCTGTCTGTAGTTCTTTGGTTACCAAAGACGAAGGCTCCGATTAGCTGACAGCTTTTTATCGGCAAACCCCTTCTCAAAGCCTCCGACCAGGACAGCATAATCTTTCAGCAGTGAGCTCTGTAGGATAACAATATTTTTGGCGGGAAAAGTGTGCCCCTCTTCCCTTCCCCTGCTGCGCTGTGGCGTCCCAAATGTTTTCCTTCCCTTACGCTCTCTTGCGATCTAGCCTGATGCTGCAGGATGGTCCATCTCCACATTGCCTGTTGACAGCATCCGTGAATGAATCACCTCATCCTCCAAAGATGGGATGTCCAGCCACACCCGTCCCTTGCCACCGAGAGCACCAAACCAGTCAGAGAAGTGATAGTTTCCTCACAAGAAGAAATCCCTGTGCCACAAACAACCAGGGAAGTAAATGGTGGGAGGGGAAACCCAGAGGTTTCCTGGTCTGCATCTCATCCTTCTTTCTTCCCCTTTCTGGTAGCTGATTTCTTCTTTAAAGGGTCCAGGATTAAGAGCCCAGGGATGCTGAGAAGGCCAAGAAAGATCTCCTGGGATGACCGTTGGCAACAAATCAGTTCTACTGGAGAAAATGGTTGCTTTGGAAGGTGGGCTCTAGGATTATACACTCCCTCCCCATCCTCAGCCTCCACCCCAAAAATCTGCAGGTATTTGCCAACCCAGAGCTGGCAACCCTAGAGATTGACTCTGTGAGCCGTAAGTCTAAAGGTGACCAAGCAAGTCGCAACCACCTTGGACCTCAAACACTAGCCGCTTTAGGAAACCAGTGGACTTGTTTGTTGGAGACTGAAGCACACTCTGTGCATGTTCAGAGGTCCCTCCTGATTACAGCATTGAGCCTCACCCACCATCCAAGCCAACCTGACTGGCTGTCCAATAAGCCAGAACGATCATTCAAGATAGGGCTGGATTAATCTGTAGCGTATGTTCTAAAGGGGACCGATTTTTTAAAAAAACAGTGTGCATAAATATTTAAATATAAATTATTTACTTGCATAATAAAGTAATTCGATTTTTTTTCATTTGCTATACAGTCAGGTAATGACACTTTAGTGAAAGGCATCAATTTCATGCAGCAACCCCAACATGTAGGCAACAGCATTGCCCGATTGTGAGAATACAGCGAGATGCAGATTTCAGCAGACAGCTTGCAAACGTTTAGCGCCGGCCCTTCGAAAAGGCGAGGCCCGTAGCGTGTGATGCTTAGCTATTAGGCTGACCTGATTCAGGACAGTAGCATGTTTAGGCTGCAAATGAGATAAGAATCACATACACACATCAGATCTTTCCAGTGCCAGACACTGGCAAGGGCGTACTGCCCAGAGGGACATATGGGATCAAATGTCCCCTGGCTGCAGCCATATAGTCAAACACCCCACACACACCCTCCTTCCCCCCAAGTTGGGGCATGTTCTATAATCTGATGGTGACTTGGAGATGACCTGGTGCAAAAAAAAAAGTTGTTTGGTCGTGGTGGGGGAAGGCAGCCATCCATATGGGGCAGGGGGAGGGGTGAAAACTCCGATTTTGAACTGACCTACATTTTTCCTAGATATGCCTCTGGACCCTGGCTACACTTATTACAGGCTATCACAATCTATAAAAGTAAAAAAACTTTAATTGTGTTTTTATGATCATTTATTAGATATGTAACTGGTTTTAAGGATTTGTTTTACGGAATTTACAACCACAGGTCACAAAACCTGTGTGTCAGTGGTGTTAATTGCAACGCGTTGTTCTTCAAAATGATCACGTTGTATAATTATAATATTTGCATGGGCCCTTGTTATGAAATTACAAATTGTGCTTTCTTCTCTCCTTCCCCCTGGGATGTTTTTGCATCTTCCTTTTCCTCCGGCATCTTAACAACGTTTCCCTTTTCATTTAATCTTCAAATCTAGCCACCACGCATGGTTCCCAACCTCCATGGGCAACAAGCTCCAGCCTCCATGGGCACCACCTCCTAGTCCCCAGGATTCTACAAACTGAAGTTGGCAACCCTATGCCCATGAGATGGGAGATGTGTCAGGACCAAGGCCTGAAAGTGCTCCTATGCACACTGATGGATATGCAAAAGGGTCTCTCCTCTCTGTATCTTTCTCCTTGATGTTTACAGCTTCGCACCAATCATAGATAACTTGACATAACCCTGGGAAGCCACCCGTCCTCGGATAACAGGATGTCCGCTGAACCACAGGGGTGGCATATCTTCCTCTCTTGGGAGCAGCAGTGGTGTAGTGGTTAAGAGCAGGTGCACTCTAATCTGGAGAATCGGGTTTGATTCCCCGCTCTGCCACTTGAGCTGTGGAAGCTTATCTGGGGAACTAGGTTAGCTTGTGCACTCCAACACACACCAGCTGGGTGACCTTGGGCGAGTCACAGCTCTTCGGAGCCCTCTCAGCCCACCTACTGCACAGGGTGTTTGTTGTGGTGGGGCGGGGAGGGAAAGGAGATTGTAAGCCCCTTTGAGTCTCTTTACAAGAGAGAAAGGTGGAATATAAATTCAAACTCTCCTTGTGACCTTGAGGCGCCTATGTCTCCTAAAACAAGTATTTTCACACTTTTGCTGGGAAAATGGGAGAGGGATTTGAGTGGAGCTATCACAACCTAGGAAAGCCAGGTTCCCTTCAGAACTGACTTTCTCAAGCTAGGGACTTGCTGCCTTCAATAAACACTTCCGATCAAAAATCCAGAGTCCATTTATTGATTTAAGGTCCAAGACCTAACAGGAAGTGAGTTTGACTAGGGCCAGGGCAGGGGGAATTCCCTCTTTTCTTCCTCTTGCCATTCCCTTGATTGAACTCCTCCCACCCCACCCCCCGGAGGGAAGTTCCCATAAGAATCAGAATCACAGACATGATTTAACTGTGCATGCGTCCCTGTCCAGAAATGCAGGCATGACTTAATTGTGCATGATTCCCTGTTCAGAACCACAGGTGCAACTTAACTGTGCATGATTCCCCCATTCTGAATCAGATATAGTTTGAGTGCTTTTCATCCTTCATCCAAAAGCATGGCAAAGGCTTCAGCGCCAGTTTCAAAGCATCTCGCACCCAGCTCCTTATTCAAAACCAAGCACGCTTCTAATGTCAATTCTGCATTTCAGTTGCACACCTGGCTGAATTTTGCAATGTTTGCTGACTCAAAAGACCTGCCGCAATGAAAAAAAAAGTTCACAAAAATGTATTCAGAAATAGATTCCTTTGTTGGGACATGTATCTGTAATAGCAGGTGCACCATTCTCTGGGGAGGGAATGTAGAAATCACAAAATATCTGCAGTGTGCCTGTCAAGTATCATACTCCCGGGTAGGAATGTGAACAGCTGGCCCAGTGACTTTGGGGTGGAGAAAGGAAGGCCTTCAACACCCCTGGCCAGGTGCCAGGACAGGATTTGCACAGCCGGCTGGTATCTAGAGATCTCAATCAAGTCCTTGCTGACTGACAAGCAAAAGATTGCCATGTGTGGTTGGTTTGTTTTTTTGCAAAACTTGAGAATTTTCTCCTCCCTTTCCCTTGTCCTGTTTTTCCAATTTACAGCAGATTGCTAACCAATATGGCAGCCGGTTCTTCTTTTCAGAACCCAGGCAGGACCCAGGAGCTCTGATTTTTCCCCACTTGATAATTTTTAGGGGAACTTTGGGCAATCAGAGCTAAATGCCTTAGGAGGGTATAGTATTGCCATCTCCAGGTTTGGAAATTCTTGGAGATTTGAGAATAGAGCCTGAAAGAGTGGGGTGAAGAAGAAGAAGAAGAAGAAGAAGAAGAAGAAGAAGAAGAAGAAGAAGAAGAAGAAGAAGAAGAAGAAGAAGAAGAAGAAGAAGAAGAAGAAGAAGAAGAAGAAGAAGAAGAAGAAGAAGAAGAAGAAGAAGAAGAAGAAGAAGAAGAAGGAGGAGGAGGAGGAGGAGGAGGAGGAGGAGGAGGAGGAGGAGGAGGAGGAGGAGGAGGAGGAGGAGGAGGAGGAGGAGGAGGAGAAGGAGGAGGAGAAGGAGAAGGAGAAGGAGAAGGAGAAGGAGAAGGAGAAGGAGAAGGAGAAGGAGCAGGAGCAGTTTGGATTTATACTCTGCCTTTCTCTCCTGTAAGGAGACTCAAAGGGGCTTACAATCTCCTTTTCTTGCCTCTCCCCTCAAGAGACACTCTGTGAGGTAGGTGGGGCTAAAAGCCAGGCAAACTGCCATTTTAAAAAATTCATATCCTCAAACCATGATTTAAATTGGAGCCTGATGCTGTGGTTAGCATGTCACCCGAAGATCTGGGGGACCTATGTTCAAATCCCCACTCTGCCATGGGAGCTAGCTGAGTGACTTTCAGCCAGTTCCTGTTTCTTCTTCTCTAATCTACCTCACAAGGATGCTGTGAGGACCAGCTGAAGGTGGGAAGAAGGGTGTCGAATGCCACTTTGGACCCCCATTAGGGAGAAAAGCAAAGTATAAATGCCGAAATAAAGAAATCTGACTTTGCCAGTTCAGCACCGGCTAAGAGCGCTCGCTCCACACCCATTCTGATGGGATCATTTACTCTCTTGCTAGGATCCAGTTTAAATTTCCATTCTGCATAGTAATGGAACACACCTCTGTCCTGGAATGCTGGGTGTTTTTCTCACATTCGCTGATAACCTCCCACCTGTTCGCCGTCTGCCCTGTACGTGTGTATTGCACATACACCTTGAATGTAAGGTTTCATGCCCCCTTCCTCCTGCTTCCCAGGACCACTGGGACCATCAAAGAAAGCCCGGGCAGCAGACAGGAACCTTCACGTCACACCTGGTTCCAACGCCAGATAATCACACACAAAGCCCATCACTTTTGCATTGGACTTGAATGTCCTCTGATCGGTTTCTTATTCCTCTGAACCTCATTGACAGCCACTTCCAGCTGAAAAGCAGGAGCTGAAAATACTAAATCCCTCTGATGGTCCCATGAAAACATCTGCCGCAAGCAGCGCGTTCGTCCTTAAATGGCTGCAAGGCTCTGGCAGCTGTTTCCACCACCCGCCCTGCTTAAGCTCTACTAGCAAGGATGATTCACATTCGCCCTCCACAGAAGGCGGGCCTGAACGACAAGTATGTCAAGTATGCCAGTTTTCAGCCCACCCCAAGAAGCAGAAGAAGGGAACCGTACCTGCCAAGCGGGATCCTCCAGCGCACCACTGCCGAGTGAGTTATCTCAGCCACTAGAAGATCCTTTGCTTATTTCGTTAGGGACACTTTAAAAACGCAATCACCCTCCTGCTTTGTCAAACGCCCAAAGTGTTGTGGTTACTGACATGGCTGGCGCTACAGAAAGGAGCACAAGTGTTTTCTTTCACGTTTCCGGATGCCTTTTGTCATTCTACATTAATCCTTTTTCGACAATACGAAGGACAGTGCCAAAAAGACATTGTTAAGAGGAATAATTTTGAAATGTATCAGTTGCTATATAAAAAGGTACCTCTGAGATAGCAGGGTTTTTTTTTAAAAAAATGAATTAGGTTGTGTGTTTTTCAATGCTCAAAAAACCCTCAATACCAAATGCCACCTTAAAATAGGTATTCCCTCCTGTGTGCGTGAGAAGCGGAAATAAGGAACATGCCCCGAAAACAGAAATGTGCATTTTAAAAAGAATAATTGTTTTTCTCATCTGCAAATGCTGGGAAATCAGTCAATCAATTAACTAAACTCGTGTGACTGGCCCATCGACTATGGGAAATGAAGGAGATTTGTGTGCATTAGGCTTTCTTTGGGTTTTCACACCTCAGTAGGTCCTCTGTTTCAAGGTTTTTTTAAAAAAAACGCTCTAGTGATAGGCCTTCTGAAACTGACATGAAATTGACATGGCCTAGCAAAGTGATGCTAGCCATAGGTGTCAAACTCACGGCCCTCCAGATGTTATGGACTGCAGTTCCAGCATGGCAGGGGATGATGGGAACTGTAGTCCATAACATATGGAGGGCCGTGAGTTTGACACCTGTGTGCTAGACCAAAGATACCCACCCACCCACCCAAAAAAGGTGGCAGGAAACCTTCCCAAATGAAGGTGGCATGAAAATAACAAGGGAGTGGTGGGTGGGCAAAATAACAGTTGGTTTTGACTAGGAACACTTTGCAGGAGAAGAATCCCTGTGTAAACCAAAACCCACAGGGAAAACCCACTGCAAAGCAAACAGCTGCAGGGCAGATAGTGCATGCATGAATGGCCATATACTTGAAGAAGGGAATGCTCCCAGAAGCACTCAGAAATCAAAGCTGAGAATGCCGAATGTACCCTTCAGTTCCCTTCTGTTCCCAAACATATGCTGAGAGCAAAGCGCTGTCATATTTCAAAGCACTATAATACTTTGAAGTCTTATATTTTGTTCATACATTCCAGCCTCAGCTGGGGATTTTGCCTGCAGGACCAGATATGAGCTCTACCACAGCTCACCTTGAGGAACGTTCTGCCTTCGAGCCAGTGGCAAAGTGCTTCACAAACAGCTCTGCTTTGATGTACTGTTGAAGGCTTTCACGGCCGGATTCAATTGGTGTTGTGGGTTTTTCCAGGCTGTGTGGCCGTGGTCTGGTAGATCTTGTTGCTAACGTTTCGCCTGCATCTGTGGCTGGCATCTTCAGAGGTGTATCACAGAGAGAAGTCTGTTACACACTGTGTCCAGTCTCTTTGTGATACACCTCTGAAGATGCCAGCCACAGATGCAGACGAAACGTTAGCAACAAGATCTACCAGACCACGGCCACACAGCCCGGAAAACCCTCAACAAACGGCTCTGCTTTGCTTTAGCGAGGTTGAGTTTAAGGTAAAAAGGCTGTGTTGAGCCAAGCGGGTTGGATCTTGCTCACTCAATTCAAAGGCAGCTCGTCTTACTTGCAAGTCAAACAGCTGACGAAAGGTCAGTGAAAGTGAACCTGTCCTAAAACCGAGAGATCAAAGTGTAGAAAGGGAGGTAGGAGTTTAACCGTTTCCCATGAGGGCCCTCTTGCCACACCTGGAGAAACTCTCAATTAATCACCAGCCCATAAGCCATATAACCTCACTGCCAGCACTAGGTCAGGTGTTACAGTGAACCTTGTGTACATCCTGTATGTGTACATTTGTTTGTAACAAAGAGCCACTTTACAAAAAAAGAAAAGAATTGCCAACCCCCTGGGGTTGGCTGGAGATCTCTTGGGATTATAATTGATTGCGTAGAAGAAGATTTATATCCCACCTTTCTCTCCTGTAAGGAGACCCAAGGTGGCTTACAAGCTCCTTTCCCGTCCTCTCCCCACAACAGACACCTTGTGAGGTAGGTGGGGCTGAGGGAGTCCTGAGAGAATTGTGACTAGCCCAAGGTCACCCAGCAGGATTGTAGGAGTGTGGAAACACATCTGGTTCACCAGGTAAGACTCTGCCACTCAGGTGGAGGAGTGAGGAATCAAACCCGGTTCTCCAGATTAGAATCCATCTGCTCTTCACCACTACACCACTACTGGCCTAGTGACAATGATCAGTTCCACTGGAGAAACTGGCTGTTTAGGAGTGTGGTCTCACTGTGGCATTATAGTCCTCCCCAGACCTTGCGCTCCTCAGGCGCCATCCCCAAAATTTTGTGGCAACCTAACAAATTAAACCAGAGGCCGATACCTAGATAAATAAGGGGTTTAAATCACATGTTGAGCTGTACATGTGCCAATTTGGAGGTGGAGTCTGGGAGGGTGGGGTTTGGGGTGGAGACGTCAGCACAATGTAATGCCTTGGTGTCCACCCTCCAAAGCAGCGCTTTTCTCCAGGGGAACTAATCTCCGTTGCCTGGAGATGCACCGTAATTCTGGGAGATCTCCTGGCAACCCTACAAACATGCCATGGGAATTAGTCAACACAGGCAAACAAATATCAAGAGTATACTATACACAGATTGGACTGCTACGGTCACTGTAACTTGTGAACAGGGCTGCATGACTCCTGTTGGTGAGGCATTGGTTCCTGGACCCCCTTGCCACTGTTCGGAGGAGGAGGAGGAGGAGGAGGAGGAGGAGGAGGAGGAGGAGGAGAAGAAGAAGAAGAAGAAGAAGAAGAAGAAGAAGAAGAAGAAGAAGAAGAAGAAGAAGAAGAAGAAGAAGAAGAAGAAGAAGAAGAAGAAGAAGAAGAAGAAGAAGAAGAAGAAGAAGAAGAAGACAACAACAACTTAAGGTGGCTTACAAGCTTCTTTCCCTTCCTCTCCCCACAACAGGTGGAGGAGTGGGGAATCAAACCCGGTTGTCCAGATTAGAATCCACCTGCTCGTAACCACTACACCACACTAGCAATCTTATTGGAAAAGACCACATGCATTAGCTCCACAGCCCAGAATCCTCCTGGTCCTGGAAGTCAGATGACAGCAGCGAGCCAATCCTGGCCTACTACCTGCTCTAACACTTCTAGGTTTGTTGTTCAATCGTTGTTCTTGAATGCTCCACTTGGGTCTTAGTGCCTTGGGGACAGAACTAGGTAGGCACCAAGATCCAAGCGGAGCATTCAAGAGCAACAGTCCAGGAAATGGTGGATGAATCCACAAATCTCCCGTCATCTTTAACCTGAACACGGTATAGACATTGATGGGTGTCAGCCAGTTGAAGAATCCCAGCCATGGCCCCCACCCCCAGGACTGTGATCCTGACGTCATCAGCATCCCTTCTTTGTGGGCACGAAACCCAAGACATGGCTGGTGGCGAACGCAGTTCAGGGAGCCCAAGCCGGGCCAGTGGTTATGCCGTGGGGATGAACGAACAGAGAGGTTCACTCACCTGCTGAGATTTCTGTGGCTGTCCGAGAACGAGGGAGCAGTCCCAGGCGGTGGGGAAGGGAGGGGGCCGCTTCCTTGGCTGCGAGGGTCCCTGAGCATCAAATGCAGTTGCAGGACAAGTCCCTCGACAAGGAAGGCTGGGCCAGGCAGGTAGCCAGAGGAGGCGGGGAGCCATGGCAGAGAGCCACAAGGCTCAGCAGCAGAATGGCAGGAGGGGGTGCGGGAGCTTGCGTCCAGTCGGAGAGGGCCTTTGTCTCGGAAGATGTGGTAATACTGTGCAATGAGAAGATGCATAGTTTTGAATGACTTCCCCACCTCCTCTCGTCCCCCTCCTGTTCTGAGCGGCATATGCTTAGGTGTGTAGGAATTCCTTTGACGTCTGTTGCAAAAAACAGGGTGTCGAGAGACAGCTGAAGCATTGCAAAGGGGCGATTGTGGCAACAAGCCGAATAGAAACCTGCGGGCCTCGTGGACCATTTGCAGAGGTGCATTCTGAGCCCGTTGGTGTAAAAGTACTTCAATAAAATAAACATTTTGAAAATCAATGCTTCCAATTATGATCATCCCATTGTTTACACATGCACACAGAGGCACAGAATGAAGGATAGTTTGGATTTGTCTCTCGCTTTTCTCAGCTGTAAGGAGTCGCAAAGTGGCTTACAAATTCCATCCTTTCCTTTCCCCACAACAGGTAGGTGGGGCTGAGAGAGTTCTGAGAGAACTGTGGCTGGCCAAAGGTCACCCAGAAGGTTTTATGTGTAGGGAAATAAGCCTGGCTCACCAGATTAGCGTCTGCCGCTCATGTGGATGAATGGGGAATCAAACTCAGGCCTCTCCCGCACACGCAGAATAATGCACTTTCAATCCACTTTCAATGCACTTTGAAGCTGTCCAGAATAGCAAAATCCAAACAATTGTGGAAGTGGACTGAAAGTGCATTATTCTGCATGTGCGGAAGGGGCCTTAGTTCTCCGGATTAGAGACTACTGCTCTTAACCACCACACCATGATGACTGAGGGAAATTGTCTCAGTTCTGACCAATGGTCTTATGAGCCCAGCCACCAACTCTGGGTTGAGTAGCTCCAGGGGATATGTGGTTGGACTCTGGAAGGGGCAGACTTTGTGGAGGAATGCAATAGGCATAATGCCACAGAGCCCAGTTTCGGAAGGAACCATTTTGTCCAGGGGAAATTATCATTGCAGTCTGGTTATTATGGGAGGTCTCCAGGGCCCACCTGGAGATTAGCAACCCTAGTTATAAGGCGACTGCAGTTGCTCTGACTGGCAGCAGCTCTGCAGTGTCTCTCAGAAAGCTTTTCCTTGGCTTGCAATGCGCAGCCTTTTTATGTGGAGATGCGGGAATGACTTTGGAAATGCCAGCATCGAAAGCATGGTTTACCACTAAGGTCTGCCCTCCTTTTGGAGGCTGGTTTAGGGCTGGTCGCTGATGCCAGAGCAGACAAGGGGAGGGTATCCATTTAATTAGGGATTTACAGTTGGAAATGTACAAGTCAAGATTTGACGGAAACAGAGGTGTATCTAGGGCAGTGATGGCGAACCTATGGCACGGGTGCCAGAGGTGGCACTCAGAGCCCTCTCTGTGGGCACGCACAGAGTTCATCATGTGGGGGGAAATCGCTTCCCCCCCACACACACACACACATCTAGGCTGGCCTGGGCTGCTGGGCTCTATTATTAGCATTTAACCTAAGACCTAGTTTTGGGGAAGCAGTGTAGGTAACCCTGTTAATCACTGTTAAACCCCACTGATTTTCATGCAAAGAACTAAAGCATAATCCTTTACCTGGGAGTAAGCTGACAATGTGCTGGCAATGTGGCTTGCTTCTGAGTAAACTCTCCTAGGGTCGTGATTCACCTGTTCGAAGAATTGCATGGTTGCTTCAAAGCAAAGCCAACAACTACCACCAAGTTTACTCCCGAGTAACACACGCCTCAGCCAACCATTTTTTCCTTAACTAAAACCTCAGTATTCAGGTTAAATTGCCGGGTTGGCACTTTGCGATAAATGAGTGGGTTTTGGGTTGCAGTTTGGGCACTCGGTCTCAAAAAGGTTCGACATCACTGATCTAGGGAAAATGTAGCCCGGTGCAAAACCTTTCTGCCCCTCCCCTCCCATGGGCAGCTGCCCTTCCCCACCACGGCCAAACAATTTTTTTTTGCACCAGGTCATCTCAAAGTTAGGATAAGGAGCTGTGGGGGCGAGTTTCTGCCCCCATGTGAGTCAATGGCCGCAACCTGGGGACATTAGACCCCATATGTCCCCCTGGGCGGTACTCCACTGGATGGAAAGGATGGGAAACTCTGCAAATGCTCCCAATTCTAGACTTTGGGGAGTGACCAGAACCCTTCTGATTTGATTGCAGCTACGGTGCCTTGCTGTCTGGTCGCATTTCCAGGAAGCTGGAAGGAAGGGCCAGGGCAGCAAAGGGAAAGAAACATCTTGCATCAGGAGTTTACGTGTGCAACAGAAATGCTAGCCAAAGCAGAAGAGCACCAGGCAAGATTATCCTGATTGGCATTTTCTGCTTATCATGGCACTCTCAGGGAGGAATTCTTTGCGAGTAGGTGGGGCCCCTCCGTTTCCCTGCTTTGACAGCTGTTGAGAGAAGATCTGTCTTTGCTTCCTGCTCTGCCCTTCTGTCTAGCAGCTTCTGGGATTGCCAACTACCTCCACGTGCCAACTCAGCAAGGGAGGATGGCCTGTAGAACAGGGATGATTCATTGTATCTCAAATTGGGGAGGCTCCAGGGATGAAGGATACAATCAGGACCATTTTCAAATTTTGGGGGGTCCCGGATAGATAGGGGCCAGGGGTCCTACCTCATCTTCCTCCGCCTACTACCGGGACCCGCCCTCGTGCCTTCCTTACAGCCCATCCATATCCTCACCTGCTTGCATGTCCTTCCCACGGACCATTGTCTGATGGTGAGGTTTGACATTTTCGGTTGCCAGGCTGGGAAACTCCTGGAGGTGGGTAGGGTTGCTGGATCCAGGTTAGGAAACTGTTAGGTAAATTCAATATGCAAATTAGCAGAGTAGGACAAAAGAGACAGATTCTCAGTTGCTTATGTATAAATGAGTTTACTATCTGTTAGGGAGGGTTACTTGAATTTCTACAGTACTACACTTGGTTACATCTTGTCTATCTAGCCTCGTGATCACATCGTGGTGTTCTCCCTCTCACATGGCATCTCTCAGTCTGTTCAAACAAAGACAAAAGAACTGTGACTAACCTAAGGTCACCCAGCTGGCATGTGTTGGAGTGCCAAGCTAATCTGGTTCACCAGATAAGCCTCCGCAGCTCAAGTGGCAAAGCGGGGGGAATCAAACCCGGTTCTCCAGATTAAAGTGCACCTGCTCTTAACCGTTTAACCACCATTTGCCTCGGTCAGCATGGTGTGGTGGTTAAAAGTAGCAATCTCTAATCCGGAGAAGTGATCTGCGCCACACTGAGTCACACGGCCCGGAAATCCCACAACAGCCAGTTGGTTCTGGCCGTGAAAGCCTTGAACAATACCCTGACTCTCAATATTTGTCCTTTTTCCATTGTACACTGTTACGTGTTTAGTCCACTTGAAAGAACAGGATTGACGTGGGCTGCAGAGAGGTTCCATCTGAACAGCAGTGCTTTATAAACCCACAATAGGAAGCTCATTAGAGGTCCTTTCGGTGGAGACTCCCTTCCCCCTTACCATCGCTCCTAGTAGAAACGTTGTAAAGTGTCTTGATAAAACAATATTTGCAAACTGAAGTATCCTGCCAACAGCTGGTCCTGTTTCCCTGCTGGGTTGGAGATACTCGACACCCTGGCAGAAGGCCATGAAGAAGGCGTGTCAGCGATGGAGATTGTCGGGCTTTACTCTCTCATATCCAAAATATGAGGAAATGGGAGAAAAGCGCTTTGAGCATGCAACAGTTCACAGGAAAAAACAACAAATTGAAACAGTGCCTACATCCAGGAGGGCAGAGTAAGATTTCAGGCATAGCAGCAACATTTCCATTCAATAAGCAGAGGGCAGTGGAGCAAAAGCATAGCTCCAAGGGGACAGGGGGTGTGCGATGCACTGGGCGCGTGCCCCTGTGGGGGTGTGGCAAGGGCGTTCCGGGGCATTCTGGGGGTGTTTGGGGCGGGACGGGGGCGGAGGACGCACCAGTGCACCAGGTGCTTTCCCCCCTTGCTACACCTCTGCAATGGAGGGAGTGTGAAACCTTTGCGTAAACCCCAGTTTGGCCGTTTCATGTTGGAGCTTTCATTTGAAGTCATTTTGCAGAAGTGTTTTGAATTCACATTAAAACAAAGGCGCATTCCCCACGGGCAAATTAATGCTGGATAAATCATCAAAACAAGGCGGATCGATTCAACGTTCCTCACTACATACGTGCCAACAACAGATTCTAATGTGTGTGCCCTGCGTAATCAAGCACTTTTACCGACGCTGCTTCGAAGTTCAACTTTTTAATTAACACGCCCCCCAACGCTGGATACGTTGGATAAGTGGGGAATGTCAGGGGCCGAATTCGTGTTTGGTTCTCCCGCCACACGGGAGTCCCGTCCAATCACAGAGCGTGTGCTGAGCTTTTTTTTTTAACCATTTGCAGAAGACCGTCGTTGCACTGACACTGATTTCACGTTGCTTCAAACGAACAGATATGCACTATCCCCCTTACTCTCTCCCAAGGTTGACATACATCATATCTGGAGCTGCTCACATGCAAACCAGCAATACAAACTTGCCCGTGGCGGGGAGTGCTGCGTCTGACACCTCTGTGGGATTCACAGGGCCTGCCAACAAGGGTAGAGGTGTTGCGTGGCAGGAAGCAGAAACAAGAGATCTAATTGGAATATGGGGAGAACAGGAAGTGCAGAAGTCACTGAAGAGCAGCTATCGTAACATGGATGTGTTCCAAAAGGTTGCGGCAGGGATGAACAGAAGGGGCCACAAGAGGACTGCGACAGAGTGCCGCACAAAGGCAAAGGCGCTTAAGAGGGACTTTAAGCGTGTTGCTCAGCACAACAGGGTTTCGGGGAACAGTCCAAAAACGATGCCATTCTACAATGAGCCGGACAGCATACTGATTGATGACAGAAATGTCAATCCCCCCGAACAACTGAGAGCAACGGTGTGTGTTGCGGCCAACAGTACTTCTCACACTGCATCGAATGTGCAACCCGTCTCTCAATCAACGTTGCAGATCATGGATGAATCGGCCATCCTTGCCAGTAGTCCATCTCTACTGGCATCTGGTAAGCACCCCAATCTCTTCTATGGCCAGTCTCCTGCATCTTGGGACAGTCATGTCTAATGGCCTTACTGCAATAGCAGGTAGGACATTCCTGCTAGTGGCCCCACGTTCCCTTCCCACCCACCCCTTGGGCACTGTCCAGACTACTGGCTAAGGTTCTCTGCTCACGCTGTTCCCATTCTCCGTGTCGGACAGGCAGCCCCCCCTCCCCGAGCACGAGATAAGGACTTGTGTTGCCACACTCTTTCAAACTTAATAAACTCCCTCTTCCTCCTCCGACACAGGAACCGATGGCGACACATCAACACAGGAAGATGCAACTCAGATTGACAATGCTATGATGCAGGGTGAGTGTATTCTTGTGTAACTCTGACAAGCTACATGTGTGATCAGTTCTAGGAGGGCTCGCTGACTAGTAGAGATTGAGTGTCCATTGGGCAGTGCTCAGGGATGTGATGTGGAGGCATTTCTGCACTACATTAACCTTCCATTGGCATGCAGCAGTTCAATACAGTTCTTATCATGGTAGCCCTCCTCAACCCATCTCTCACAGGTCCGTGTCTGCAGAACAACCCGCAAAGCAATGTTTCACAGCTACAAGAGGGAGCTATAAATGCTGACCAGGGCAGTACCAGTCAGTTGGAAGGTACGGCAGCTTCTGCCACGTTGCTAACTTTGCTTCGTGGTCTGTGGAAAACTTTGTCTCCTGCAGTACACATGCCCTTTCCCAAGTTATGCATTCCTACAGGGGGAAAAAAGCGGTACAGTGCCCTTGTTTTATTGCTGTCTGCGAATAGCCTCCATGATATCAAGTAGCACTACACAATAAGAAAATTATAAAGGTGGTGTGGAAACATGATCTAGCCGTCCTTTTTTCTGCTGCTCACTGCTGTTTACTGCACAGGTACACAAATGGGACAACCCTGGGTTGAGACATCACCAGAACGCCGTGTGTAACCTCAGCTTGTGGGTTCTGTGGGGCAGTACTTGGAAGGAGTTGCAAAGAACCAAATTTAAACAAAACAGTTTACTTCTCTTTACAAATAACATTAAACATCAACATTTAACATTACAATTCAAGGTCCTGTTCAGGTTGCATTTCAAGTCCTTCTAGTTACAGTCTACTGATACTGCCAAGTCTAATTCTTCTTTGCAAGTGGGTTGGCTCCTGAAGACTCCAAGGGCTTGATGAACAGGATGCAACATGATGAAGGTTTCCAGGAGAACTCTCACCCATTACAACCACAAAAAAGAAACCCTTAACAAGGTGTTAAGGGCTTATAGAAATCAAGGTCCGAGTCTGGTAGCCTTGTCTTCTCCAAAGAGCTCTGCAGCCTTTCTGCTGCTCTGAGTCTCCACCCCCTTACTGGTTCAACCCATTCTGGGCATGGGGGTTACACGTGCGTTGCTGGAGAAGAGAAGACTCCGTCGCGTGGGTGTCCTGGCTGGCTTCGCACGTGCAATGGTGGATCAAGGAGACGTGGAGGCACAGCACAGAAAGGAGGAGGCACAGCAAAAAAAGACAAGAGGAGGAGCATCGAAGACATGAGGCGGGGCAATTCAGACAGGCTTTTGCAGAAAGCACACGGCAGTTGTCTTCAATCATGGGTGCTATAGAACGGGTGAAGTCCTAATTCTCCCCCCCAGCATTTTCAATGAATGCCCCCTAGTTCTAGTATTGTGTGAGAGAGAAATTTATCTCTGTCA
This sequence comes from Sphaerodactylus townsendi, assembly GCF_021028975.2. Lineage (NCBI taxonomy): Eukaryota > Metazoa > Chordata > Lepidosauria > Squamata > Sphaerodactylidae > Sphaerodactylus > Sphaerodactylus townsendi. Next base: position 18,055,599 of record NC_059440.1, on the reverse strand, counting down.
ACATTTTCTACCCCATGCATAATTTTATAGACTTCAATCCTATCCCCCCTCAGACGTCTCCTCTCCAAACTAAAGAGTCCCAAATGCTGCAGCCTCTCCTCATAAGGAAGGTGCTCCAATCCTTCAATCATCCTCGTTGCCCTTCTCTGCACTTTTTCGATCTCTTCAATATCCTTTTTGAGATGCGGCGACCAGAACCGAACACAGTACTCCAAGTGCGGTCGCACCACTGCTTTATATAAGGGCATGACAATCCTTGCAGTTTTATTATCAATTCCTTTTCTAATGATCCCCAGCATAGAGTTTGCCTTTTTCACAGCTGCCATGCATTGAGTTGACATTCCCATGGAACTATCAACTAAGATGCCCAAATCCCTTTCCTGGTCTGTGACTGATAGCACTCACCCATGTAGCTTGTATGTGAAGTTTGGATTTTTTGCCCCTATCTGCATCACTTTACATTTTGCTACATTGATTCTTAGTCTACTCACCTAATTTATAAAAGTCTGCTTGGAGCTCTTTGTGGTTCTCACCACCCTACCTAATTTGGTATCATCTGCAAACTTGGCCACCTTGCTACCCACCCCTACTTCCAGGTCATTTATTTATAGGTTAAAGAGCACTGGTCCCAAGACGGATCCTTGGGGGACACCACTCCCCACATCTCTCCATTGTGAGAATTTCCCATTTACACCCACCCTTCACTTCCTGTTCCTCAACCAGTTTTGAATCCATAGGAGGACTTCCCCTCTTATTCCTTCATTGCTGAGTTTTCTCAATAACCTATCTTTAATGATAGATTCTACTAATTTACCAGGACAGATGTTAAACTGACTGGCCTGTAATTTCCTGGGTTCCCCCTAGATCCTTTCTTAAAGATTGGTGTGACATTGGCCATCTTCCAGTCTTCAGGGATGGAGCCTGATTTCAGGGATAAATTGCATATTAAAGTGAGAAGATCAGCAATTTCATGCTTGAGCTCTTTAAGAACTCTTGGGTGAATGCAATCTGGGCCAGGGGATTTGGTAGCATTTAGTTTATCAATGGCTGCCAGAACTTCTTCCTTGTCTACAACTATCTTCACTAGTTCCTTGGATTCACCTCCTAAGAAGCTTGGTTCAGGTGCAGAAATGTTCCTCACCTCCTCTTGGGTGAAGACAGATGCAAAGAATTCATTCAGCTTCTCTGCAATCTCCCTGTCATCTTTTAGTACACCTTTTGTTCCTTTGTCATCTAATGGGCCTACCTCTTCCTACTTTTGATGTACTTGAAGAACTGTTTGCTGCTCGTCTTGATGTTCGCAGCCATGCATTCCTCATAACACTTTTTTGCCTCCCTTTCAGCTAACTTGCTTCTCTTTTGCCACCATTTGTGTTCCCTCTGGTATTCCTCATCAGTCAAGTTGGACTTTCATTTTCTAAAAGACTTCTTCTTTTTTCTGATAATTTCCTCAACCTCCCTTGTTAACCATGGTGGCTGTCTTTCATTATGTTCCCCAGAAGTCACAATCAAATGTCCAAGTGTGCAAATGAAACTTCATCCGTTCGTCCCCACATCTCAACATTATGTACAGAGAAATGTGGTAAAACCACATTTAATGAAACATCAGCATTGCAAAGGACATTGCTAAGGAAATGCACCGCAGGTTAATTTACTGTTAATTAGTGCATTGCAGGGAAACTTCAGTGCAAGGAAAGGCCAGATGTAAATAAAACATGTCCACCATGGAGTTCTGCTTTGTTTCCTCCTCCTTCCCTTGGTTCTGAAAATGTTTTATTTCCAGCCTCAAAATGTTTTAAATGAATCCCCTTTTAAAACAATTATTCAGTCTGAAATGTTTTCAAGATGTCTTTCTTTGCTGTGCAATCATATTTACCCTGTTTTGTCTTTCCTGCAAAAGCGCTCAATGGCGAATGGGAGAACAGTGTATGATCCCCAGTTCCTTGAAGGAAGATATGGTAGCTATCGTGTTTCCCCGAAAATAAGACAGTGTTATATTAATTTTTGCTCCTAAAGATGTGCGATGTCTTATTTTCAGGGGATGTCTTATTGTTCTGTTCGGTGGGCATGCTTCCAAACAAAAACTTTGCTACGTCTTACTTTCGGAGGATGCCTTATATTAAGCACTTCAGCAAAACCTCTATGCTCAGGGGTTGTCTTATTTACGGGAAAACAGAGTAGTTATTATGTATATGGACCGAAGAGGTGATTTTTCCAAAGGATATGACACCGATCCTCTGCAAACCACGTGTTTAAGTGGGGAAAGGGTGGTCCTTTTTATTTTAAAGAAAAGATGAAGTTTCAATGAAGCAAACTGGAATTCCCCTGTGACCTAGTCAGGTAAGTATGTCCCAATAACACTATCACTGTTGGAATGGTTTCTATAACTCTTTACTTGGCCCACTATAAAATCTTAATTGCAACCAGCGGTTTGTAATGAGAGAGAAAACTGATTCATTTCCTGGACTGCCATCTGGACCAGAATGGACCGGAGTGAGGAGGTATAGGCCAAGACCGAAACTATGCTCTTTCGTTGGATTTTTTTCTATTTCCTTGTCTAGACAAGGCAATGCGCCCTAAGGATGGAACATGCGCCACTAAGAAACTGAACTAATGGAAATGTGTATGCAGCGATAGCCGCCGGGCAATAGTCAACAAACCACCTTTGTCGGGGTAGTTAGTTAAACAAGATGGCTGATATGGGAGCTGCCACAACTTAAATAAACTTCAGGTTGACATAGCGAACGTATCTTTGTGAAGAATCGCTTGAACAGACCAGAGCAAACTTCCGCCCTGTCCACTTCTCTGCCCCTGATAGTGACTGTTCAGGGGCCTCGGAAGCAGAGCAACGCCACATCCAGACAAGTGTTGGGGGCTTCCCACCTGGACTTGATGGCCCTTGAGGTCTCTTCCAACACTATGATTCTATGACTAGAAAACCAGCTCCTTTAAGCACGTATGAAAACCGCAACCAATTGGCCAGCCTCGAAAGGTCTTATTAGATGCTAGCCATTCTAGTTTCTCTGCCTCCTGATTGGTTCCTGGTTTCTACCCAAGACATTAGGAAGACTTTCAAGGCATGTCAACGCCATTCCTCTGCCAATCTCAACTGTTCACCCTGGCTTATTTCATCCATAGCTAGGGGTGGATGTCCAGTCATCGTTCTGTTTCTAAAGAGAGCCAGCGTGATGTAGTGGTTAAGAGCAGGTGCACTCTAATCTGGAGAACCAGGTTTGATTCACTGCTCTGCCACTTGAACTGTGGGGGCTTATCTGGTGAACCAGATTAGCTTGTGCACTCCCACACATACATGCCAGCTGGGTGACCTTGGGCTAGTCACAGTTCTTCAGAGCTCTCTCAGTCCCACCTACCTCACAGGGTGTTTGTTGTGAGGGGGAAGGGAAAGGAGATTGTAAGCCTCTTTGAGTGTCCTTACAGGAGAGAAAAGGGGGATATAAATCCAAATTCCTCCTCCTCCTCCTCCTCCTCCTCCTCCTCCTCCTCCTCCTCCTCCTCCTCTTCTTCTTCTTCTTCTTCTTCTTCTTCTTCTTCTTCTTCTTCTTCTTCTTCTTCTTCTTCTTCTTCTTCTTCTTCTTCTTCTTCTTCTTCTTCTTCTTCTTCTTCTTCTTCTTCTTCTTCTTCTTCTTCTTCTTCTTCTTGATGGCTTCCTGAGTCCCCTGACTTTTGCAAGTAACCATCAACAGATATTAGCTGTAGCATGATGAGTACATAGAACCTCCATATTCACCTTTAATTACAGGTGCTGGGAACAAAATGTCAATCGCCTTCATGACCTACTTGTGAGTTTCTTAGCAGGGAGTAGTTGATCCCTATTGGAAACAGGACTGTGAACTGGATGGAACTTTGGTATGATCCAAGAAGGATGTTCTTATGTTCTTCATTAATTCAACCCAACCATGGTTCCAAAGATGATGGCTCTTCCCTGCTTCGTGGAGTATACACAGGAGTTGAGATGCAATGTTCTTCCAGCAAATACAAACAGCCTTCTTCCCAGAAGGATGTAAAGGAATACAACTGATTCAAGTGGCATCATGCCTACCTCCAGAATGGGCACTTACAGAGGTAGAGAAATGACCAAGGAGGCCCATAGGAAACTGAATGTCTCAAGTGCCGCAAAATAGAAAGTCTTTCTCTGTCTGGCAAAGGCAAAAGGCCAACTTCCTGATATTTATGCCAAGCTTCTTTACCACAGAGGCCAATACCGAATGAATTAAGTTGCTTTATACTGAGTAAGAACATGGGTCCTTCTAGCAATGTTTGTCTGGAAGAAGCTCTCTCCACCATCTCAGGAAGACAAGGGCTTCTTACCACATCTTCTAAGTGGAGATGTCATGGACCAAACCAAAGACCTGCCTCCAAAGTACAAGCCCTGGCCCTTGCCTATAAGAAGTTCCCTTACACTGTGACAGTCAAAGCCTTGACCTGTCTAGATCATTAATGCCTCTTCCCTTCTCCGCCATCTCAGCCAGAGTGAGACCATTCCCAAAACTCCCTACCTTGAACCTTTTGCCTAGAGGTGCTGTCAACTTCAAAAAGCTCCCTTAGAGTGTTCCTGGAATTAGATGATATTCCATTCTTGCTGGGCTCCTTCCCGTCCCCAACTCTGTCCTCCTCAGGCATCGCTCCCAAATTTCCAGGAATTTCCCAAGCTGGAATTGGCAACCTTATCATATGCCAGGGATTTGACTGGGCAGTGGGTAACTTCTGTATGCAAACCACATGCTCTACTATTAAGCCCATTACCACTAGACTCATCTTTGGAGGCCTTGCCTCAGGTGCTTCCACCTTCTGAGATCAGGCAGGTGGCAACCCAGGAAAGGGCCTTTTTGATCATGGCACCAAAGCTTTGGAACTTTCTTCTCAGGTAGATTTGTTTGTCCCCTTTGGTTGCCATCTTCCTCCAGTGGCTGAGGATGTTTTTTGTTTCATGTGGCATTCTCTCAGGGATCCCTCCTTCCTAACCAATATTTTAATCGCTGTTTTATGTCAGGTACATATTTTAACAGTTTTTAATTGTTTTAATGTTCTGACGTCTGTTTTGGGGGGGGCGGATTGGTTTTAGTGGTTTTTAAATGTGATTGTATCGTGCATGTTTTAAACTGTGAGATGCTTTGGCAGCCCTTGTTAGGGTCCAAAGATGGGATAAAAATACGTAAAATAAATGTTGCAGACTGATACTCCCTCTTTTGCACCTGAAGGGGGCCCTGATATCCAAGCCCACACAATCCCAAGTAGCTTATGAGACTATCCCAGCCTCGTGAGGAGGTTTTAGGTTCAGATGCCAGCACACATGTGACAAAATGGATGCCAAGAATGCCAGTCTCTTCCACGCATGTTTGGGGCCCCGCGAGGCCAAATAGCAGTTTTAAAATCAAGCAAATGCTGTGTCATTCAAAGTGCTTCAGAAGGTGTTTCCGTTCGGCTGCCACCCCTGTCCCTGCTTGCCAGCCTCCTCTTGAAACCAAAAGTGGTCACGGCAAACAAGCGGTTGGAATTCAGGGCCTGCCTCCAACTCGCACTCCCAGCTCGGTCTTCATCTCTCAAGGATGCCATCTCCACAAACAAACAAAAGGCGACGGTGTGAGGGAACGGCAGGATGAGAGTCCGTTGGCAAAGCCCCACCCCGTGCTTGAGCTAACATAGCCCGCCCAGGTTATAGCAATGGCTATAAATCAGCCCGAGGCCAGGTGCTTGAATAGTTCTGCTCGAAGCTACGCTCTGAGAACACCCGATTCCCCAGCTTGGCAAGCGGTGACCGACAAAGCGGCAGCAACATGTCGATGGGCCTGGAAATTGGCGGGATATCTCTGTCCGTCTTGGGCTGGATCGGCTGCATCTTTTCCTGCGGGCTGCCTATGTGGCGGGTGACAGCCTTCATCGGCTACAACATCGTCACTGCGCAGATAACCTGGGAGGGCCTGTGGATGGACTGTGTGGTGCAGAGCACTGGCCAGATGCAATGCAAGGTCTACGACTCCATGCTGGCTCTGGCCCCGGACCTGCAGGCCGCCCGTGCCTTGACGGTCATATCTATCGTCCTAGGCTTGCTGGGCATCCTTGTCTTCTTGATGGGGGCGCAGTGCACCAGGTGTATCGAGGACGATTCCATGAAAGCCAAGGTGACCATCGTCTCCGGAGTCATCTTCCTGTTGGCCGGTATCCTGGTCCTCATCCCTGTCTCCTGGTCGGCCAATACCATCATCCGTGACTTCTACAATGTGGCGGTGCCCCAAGCCCTGAAGCGAGAGCTAGGAGCTTCTCTCTACGTTGGCTGGGCAGCGGCTGCCCTCTCACTTTTCGGGGGTGCCTTGCTCTGCTGTTCTTGCCCCCCTAAGGATGACAGGTACAGACCCACAAACACGACCTACTCAGCCCCCAAGTCAACGGTGGCCAGCTACGAAAGGAAGAACTACGTATGAAGCAGCAGCCTGCCTGGGGCACCAGACTGAACCACCAGTTGCTGCACCTCTGAGGACGCTCCTGACCTTTGCTGTCACTTGCTCAAGAAAAGAGACATCCAGACATATCCCTGGAAGTAAATATTCAGAGATATGTTCTACTTTAACTTTGGGGACTGAATGAGGGGCTTTGGGCTAGCATTCCCCCACCACAAAGTATTCCTGAAAAGGAGAAGGGGAAACCTTTAGCTCGTCTTCTTGTGGATAGCCTGTGACTTAAAACACACCCGGCCATGTCTTGGACTTTCGTTGAGTGCCTCTGCAAGACTGGACCCCCGCTTCCTGTCCCTTGGGCTTTATCTGCAGTCATCGAAGGCTGGTGTGGGGCCAAGGTCTGGTTGCGCACTCTGGAAAGGCAGTTGAAGGCGTAGCCTCCACATTGTTCCCGCTGTTCGCGGCTAGCGCCAGGCCCCTTTTATTTCCTACCTCAGACCTTTGTTTCTGTAGGGATTACATGGGAAAGCGATCGATTTAAAGGGCGGGGGACGGATAGGATGATATTCTAGGGAATATTGCCCAGGCTTTTTTATCGAGTTTTTTTTTAATTCAGTCTTAATTATGATTAATGTGTATATCCCTCCTTGTTTTAATCAGTGGGAGCTGCTGTGTTATTGGAATCATTTTGCTATATTTCTAGAAGATATTCTAGGGGAGATAGACCATGGGGAGAGATGTCCACCAAGTGTGAGATCTGGTTGATATTGGGAACCCTTGAGAGATGATGAGTGGTAGGATACGATATCAAACCAGGCCCCCTTTTTAAAGTTTAAATAGCAGCTTTAGAGCACAGAATTTGGTCTGATTGGGCAAAAAGACCTGTGTTCTTGCTGGTTCCAGGGAGGAATTAAGATGGCCTCCACCTCCACCTCCTCCACTATGCTGTGAAAGAGTTCACTCTGGCCCCTGCCCTGAGGTAATAACTTTGTCCCAAACCGGGCCTCTGGGAAATAAATGGTTCCACCCAAGTTATAGGGAAGTATCCATAGTGAATGGCGAATTTGCATTTGAGCAAAGAGTCAGCTGTTGCTGGGAGCGAGAAGATTGCAATGGGTTGGTGAGGAAGAAATAAAGATGGCCGACATCTGCCATTTTTCTCAAGCCCGGCCCTTCAGCACAAGTGGTAACTTCCACAGTCATCAGAAACAAGCTGTCTAGCAGATACCATCACCTCCTGGGATAGTGGCAACCATTGGAGCAGGGCAGAAAAATATTTAAGAAGTTGCTGGTAAAGTGAACCTTGATGGGTAGCAGCTGTTCCGACTTTCCATCGTGGACATTTTAGCCAGAGATACCAAGTAGGATTCCCGTCCAACCAAGCTGGGAGGAAGCCAGGTTCATTGTTACACGGGGCTTGAGGGCAGCTGACAACTCCCCCTCCCTTGTGTTTGTACAGTTATATGGTGTTTCCTTCTTTCTCCCACAAATAAAACTCTGTTTTAGTAACTTGATCAAACGTTGCATTCTTGACAGTTTGGGGCTGGTTGGTTTCACACTTCTATCTGCATTTTCTGGCAAGTATCTGCATTCTTGCTCCGAGTTTACTTTACTCCGGAGTTTACTCCGAGTTCAGCGTGCGCGCAGTCCTTTTTTTGTTGTATGCGCAACAACTAGGCACTACTTTTGTGCTTGCCAGGGGCTTCAGAAGGCGAGAGACTTGCAGGGTCTCTAGCGGACAGAGCTTTGGACCAGGCAAAGAGTCGTAATCTTAGCTCGAAAGCACCTGTACGTCTCACAGCAATTCAGGAGTAGCCGTAGACGAATCACAGATATTATGGAAATGAGTAAGCCTTCTGAGCAAAGAAGGGTTTTTAAATCAATTTAATTCTAGCCTGGGCTTGCCCTGATCTTAAACCACAATCCAGAATCCTACCCTGAGGGTAGGATAGGTGGCTGCCTCAGGCAGCATATTTTGGGTGTCATTAAGGGTAGATGAGTGGAAGGCAAACAGAGCTGACCTCGAGGCACAATATACCAGGAAGTTCTCCTGCCAAAGCGCCACTGAAATGACTTGGAATCGGTGCAAGAGATCTTGCAGAATGAAGGAAAGAGACATCCCCCCCCCTCCTTGTACCCAGTTATAATAATTTACAGTACAAAAGCGGCTTGCTGCCCAGACAAGATGTAATGCAACTTATGGAACTCGCTGTCACAAGATGTGGCAATAAGATGCTTTCTGTTATGCTTATTGTATAGCAACAGCAGATGCAAGGCAACATGGCTGTTTGCACTGTTACCAAATACCATCCTTATTTTGAAGGTCTTTGCAGTTGGGGAGGTGAATATTTACATTTTCCATCTCAGGTACTAAAATGACCTGGGCTGGTTGGCCTGACTCCCACCCAAAACTGCCAGTTCTTTGATGCTTATGGTTCACTGTGACCTTGAGACCAGCATATTCTGATTCAGACAGTTGGAATGCCTCCACCGGAGGGACTTGGACAGTCGCTAGGCTAAATATTGGCTCAAGACAATGAAGGGGAGCACTGGCCCTGATCAAAGAAAGTTGCTCGGATTCATTGGCTGCAGCGCCATGAATAGAATTGCAGGGATCAAAGTTCCTGGGTTGTTGTCCGGCGAGATGATATACAGCCAACCTTTACCCCTTGGGTAGGAGGTCAGATGGCCTCATGATATAATAAATTGATGGAGAAATAAATGGAAGGAACAGCAAACTAAAGCAAAGCCCGTGTTGCTGTGAAAACAAATTTCACAGCTCCATGAATGGAGTCGGCACCTCCAATCCAGAAGCCACATATCGAACGAAGGTAAAAAAGCACATTAAGGACAGCCCCTGGCTCGGTGTCTCCAATTTGAGGCTGCTTGTTGTTGTTGTTTTTTTAAAGAGAGGTACTGGGACTGATGGCAGCCTTCAAGATTAGTTTGAAATCTTACTTTCCACTGCTTCCAGATTTTCGCCATGGCTTGCAATTAGTATTGGTAGGGTATGTGCTTTGCACATGCCCAGAAGCCTTCTTCTCTGTGCTATGACTTCTCATGTACCAGGTCTGAGTTCCCTGGCATGAAAAGCCATCCGGAGACTGAGATCTGGATCCGATTGAACCCAGATGGGGCTTGAGCGTTAGTCACATTCTGCTTTTCCTTTGCCTCGCTGAGAGCGGTTCAGGCTGGAGATGGAAGAGATGGATCTCCTTTCCACCCGAATGCTCATGGTTTGGGGCAGATTCAGCAAGCTTCTGTTTGCTTTTCACATGTTCTGAGCCGTGCTCAGCATGATGGGCGGTCCGTGCCCTCCCGCTTGGCTCAGTTCACCTGCTGTCGAACAAGAGCTTTGTAAACTCTGTGGAGAGGGATCTAAAGGAGAAAAGAAGGGGAGCGGTGAACAGAACAGAAAATAATGGCCTAAAAACGGCATCGTTTGGTGGCCTCGTGTAGCAAGGCTCCTCTGACTTCCACAGTTGGCCAGAAGAGATTTTACTCTGCATGAGAAGTTGCGGCCTCCCAAATTCCTTGACAATACAAAAGCTCCGAAGTCCTCCTTTGCATATGAACAATACATTTAACCCTGGGATGGGTATATGGAAAACCTTCCTCATCCAGTTCCTCTTGCATAAAGATATTGCAGATCCTCCCTGTCTGGACAGGACAATACGATTGACTGCACAGCAAGAAGCCTATATCCTAGAAGGCATCACCTCTTTGTGGGTGATGCCATCTGAGGGCACCTGTGGTCTTACTGAGATGCAGGAGGGCATATAGTACGGGGGGGACCCCCTGGGTTTATTCTGAGTGGGATTTCCAGGCAAACGGGCGACAAGGGAGTAAACAGCACAGTTGTTTCAGAGTCACACTGACTGAAACACTTTGCTCCCCAAAAAGAGACCATCGTTATGGTTGATTCTGGACAATGTGCACACGCTGCAATTTGTCAGAACTGAAATGAAACCTTTAATGGCATTCAGAAAACAACAATAATACATACTCTTTTACAAATATCACAAAATAAGGATCTATATTAAAATATATTTTAAACATTAACATTTAAAAAATAAGGATCTATATTTAAAACATTATCATCTTAGATAAATGAAAAACTGAATAAAAGGTTTCAGAAGCTACATTAAGAGCGCCTTGCAATTACAATATCGAGAAACCTGACAGTCAACTCTAAGACTTCTCTTGAGCCCTTGTCCAGAAGGAATGCTCTGTGAGAATGCTGTTGTCACTCAACAGAGGAGCCAGGAACTTCTTCCTAGCTGCATTATATAAAGAACAATGGTGTGTAGAATATGATGTTACAATGCAAAGCCTTTCATTGCGTGGTATTTTCATCTCCCTGCCAGATCTCTGCTATTTGTCCAAACATACTGGTAGAAGCAACAGGGGTGGGTGGCACAGCGTCCCATCCGACCCATTCCTGATACTGAAAACAGGAATGGCAGACGGCAACCCCCTTTCCTTATTGACTTTAAGAATCCAAATCCCAAGAAGATAGACATAATAGAGAAAAGTGTGGATCTTTTCAGTAATAATAATTAAGAATGAATTCCATACTTGTAATCCTAGAATTGGTAGATTTTAAATTGTGTTTATATTTGGCACAGAGGAAATTGAGGTCGGTCCATTTTCCCCTTTTGTAATTTGTTTTGTGGGTATGTGGTTTTGGCTATTGTTTTTGTTTGTCTTTTTTAAAGCCTTATTTTAAAAAAAAACCTCGGAGAGAAAAGAATTTCGATCCAACACTCTCAGCTAACACCCCCTCCCCTTTTTAATGCAAGACCATTGCTTCTGGTGGGTGGGGTGAGGGGCTGCTGTCTAGATGGAGCAAGAGTAGCTCCCTGTAACAGTGGAGCCGTTGTCCGCAAGAGGACACAAGGACTCTGTGCAGGCAGAGTCTGGAACAAAGGACAGGTTTGTAGGGCCTCCACACCCCAAGCACGTGACCGATACCTAGGACAGGTGCGAGATACTTGGCCAGCAGCCAATCTGTGTGCTGTGTTCCCATTTAACCCTTTCTCTGCCATCTATGGTGAAAGCCCTGACAGTCAGATAGGGCTCAGGGTACACTTGGTGCTTTTGCTGGAGAATGAAGGGGTCAATACTCATCTCTATGCATACCTGGCAGGGGCTGCAAACCTGATATTTCTCCTAGGAAAAGGGGAAGTTTCTTCTTTTAAAAAAGAAGACATCAGGGCATAGGTGGAGTGCTGGAAGCTTTGCCGTTGCTGGACGGAGAGCTCTCAAATCACCTCTAACCCACCTGCATGGATTGTGACACAACCCCTTCACCATTGTTAGTGGTAGCAAGCAAGAAGGTACGTTGAGACCCTGGTGGGCTGTCCATACACGAACTGCTGGTTGACCTTCTGTTTCTGGACCCACCCTGCAATGGTGCTGGGTGGTAGGAAGTGGTCGCGATTATTCAGCAGTGAAGGGAAAGCACACTGCATATGCTCAGAGAAGCTCCCTGTTCTTCTTTCATGCTTAATCGAGTTTCTGAGGCTGGGCCCCGGCACAGATTCCCGAGAGGGGAGTGTATAAGCGTGTGTCAGAGTTTTGATTGGGAGGGAGTGGGTAGGTTAGAGCTGAAAGAGATCAAAAGCTCCTCTGGCTCGGGCTCTGCCCCAAAACAGGAAAAGCCAACCGGCTGCTTTCATAGAGCGAGAGCAACAAATCACGGCCACCACAGCACAGCAGGTGCAAAAGACACCAGCCAGGAAACTTGGAAGAACGTTCACGGATGGCACAGGCTGGATCTGGGATCCCACTCTGCGTCAGGCTCAAATTGCGGACTCTCTAGAATAGGCATGTGGTACCTGGTTTGGCTCAGATGCACGGCCCTTAGGCCATTCTCCCAATATCAAACGGTACTGAACTGAAGCCTTTAATGCCATTCAGATAACAACAATAATACATACTTTAAAAAAAACAAATGTATAAAAGAGCATATAACAAAATAGGGATTTATATTTTTAAAAATCCTCTAAAATGATAATAAAAGGTTTCAAAGGTTACATTAAAAACGCCTTGCAATTACAATGCAGAGGAACCTGGCAGTCAGCTCTAAGACTTCTCTTGAGCCATTGTCCAGAAGGAAGAGGGTTTTCCGTTGGTCTGTTGTCGATCAACAGAGATGCCAGGAACTTCCTCCTAGATGCATTATATAAAGGACAATGGTATAGGATATGAACTGACTCTTCACAGTTCATGTTACAAATACAAAGCCTTTCATGGCACGGTATTTTCATCTCCCTAACAGATCTCAGGGAAGATGGCATGATGTTACATCAAACAGTAGTAGGTGGTGCTGTTTACCCAAAACCCACATTCCTGGAATACACATAAGTTTCCCCAACATACCAAATGGTGCCTCCCCCTGGGATTGTGGTCAGCTGGGTATTAGGAGGATGGCTGAAACCCTTTCTTCACACGTGCCACAGTCCTGATCCAAACCAGAGAAGCTTGCAACTAATGCCTGCAGCAGCATCTTAGTCCGTGAGAATCCCAAACCCAACTTCTGTACTCCAGAATGTGTTGATTGGCACTGAATGCTAGAAGAAGAGGCACAATAAAATGACTCCGGATGACTGAAACAAATGGAATCAAGCCAAATCCTAGAGCAGAAAATGAAATTTGATTGATCAAGGTCCACCTAGTCCAGCACTGTTTCTATAGACTGTCAGCCAGTGGCCCCAGAAAACTCACAGAGCATGAAAACAGTCCTCTCTTGCAGCTGTTCAGATATACTGCATCTGAACAGAGATTCCATTGAGCCAGTCTAGCTATTAATACATTGACAGACAGGATCCACTAAGGCAGTGCCTGTTTGCTGTTGATGTTGACAGGTGTGCATTGGGTTTGAGTGCTTTTGGATCTTACCATTAACCACCGCTGGCAATTTGTTTATGGTGTTTCTGTTGCATTTGCAGTTCTCTAATATGTTTTACAATGCTGATTAGAACAGAGGTCCTCAATGTGGTATCTGTGGGTGTCACGGTACACACCAACCCCTTTTCTGGCACACATCCAGTGTTTTTAGGAAGTGGAAGCGGCCAGGTCAAGGCTTCTGATTGGCTGTGCAGATTTTTTAAAAATGTAGCTTTGGCAGCAACTGCCACCACAGCACAAGAACCTGCACTGGGTTACTGAAAACCTGTTGCCATCGTTCTGTGGTTGCCTCCAGCTCCCGTGGTAGCCATTTTGCTGCTATCAAAACTCCCACTGGGGATTCCAGGGTTAAAAATTATTCCTGAATTTCAGCTAACTAAGAGCATTTGTGAGAAAGATATGAAACAACTATTCTTCCCCGGCTGATTGCCCTCAGAATGTTGTGTTCAACGTTATTCCAAATTTGAACGTGGAGGTTTCATTTAGTCCTTAAACATTCTCAGTTTAAACAGCTCAAGGAAGGGATTCGGCAAATCTACAAAGCAACAAAGAGAAATGGCCACTTTCCAACAGCAAGCGACATGCACTGATGGTTCTGTTGAAATCAGTGGGCCGAGGCATATTCATTTCTGCATTGAATCAGCTCGACGGCACCGCTGTGAGCATTCTGACTCCACAAGAAGACGATTCATATCTTCAGCATTTACCACACAGCGCTGCTTCTCCGGCTCCTCTGTCAATTCTAGTGCCAGCTATCTGGCCCAAAGAAGAGGTTAGGGGCTACTCATTTCCAACCCTCCTCAGGAGCAACCAACGATCACAGATGACCTGTTTTTGTAAACATTGCCTGCCAAAGCTTCTGTTTGCCTTTCGGGAAGGGCAGCTGGTGTGTTTGTGTGTGTGTGTGTGGGGGGGGGGGGTTGGGGAAGCAGAGCGGTTGCAGTTTCACCCAGAAAAGAAGAAGTGTTAAACCCAAAGAAATGAAAATCCGGTTGCTGTGGGTTTTTCAGGCTGTGCTGCCATGGTCTGATAGTCTTTGCTCCTAACTTTTTACCCACATCTGCCGTCTTCAGAGGCTTGTCACGGTAAGATGTGTTTGTCTCCATGGCAGAAATGAAATTCCCCTCCACTACAAGGGGCCTGGTTTCAGAGGCCAGTACCACCTTCAAAAAGGTAAAGATAGTCCCCTTTGCAAACATTGGGTCATTATGGACCCATGGGGTGACATCACATCCTGACGTTTCCTAGGCAGACAATGTTTACAGGGTCGTTTGCCATTGCCTTCCCCAGTTGCCCACATTTTACCCCCAGCAAGCTGAGTACTCATTTCACCAACCTTGGAAGGATGGAAGGCTGAGTCACCCTTGAGCCGGCTACCTGAAACCGACTCCTGCCAAGATCGAACCCAGTCAACCCTTAACCCGCTACCTGAAACTGACAACCACCGAGATTGAACTCAGGTCATGAGCAGAGCTGTTGAGTGCAGTACTGCAGCTTACCACTAAGCAGCACGGGGCACCTTAGGGACCCACAGTTTTGCATATGCTCCGAGATACTCTTGGTTGTCATTTCTTAAGTTCTGTCTTTAATATTGGGCAGGACTGAGATGGCAAGACCTGAGTTTGGGGAGGGAAAAAAAGAGGCAAACCCCCCAGCGATGGGTCATGCCTCTTTCCACATTTCAACTTCAATTAGATCTGTTGCTGGCCCTAACCCTAATTCTGGTTTTAAGTTTTAAGAAAACGTTAATTAGAAAATGTTAATTAAGAAAACGTTACTTAGCTGGGATTTGATTTTAATTATTAATAGCTGTTTTAATTGTTTATTAAATCGAGTTTTATTATGTTATGTTTTATTGTTGTATGCCGCTCTGAGCCCTGTCGGGGAGAGCAGCATATAAATCGAAATAAATAAAATCTCCCATGGGGCGAGCTGCAGTCTTCTTTCTTTCCGCATGCTTGTTATGTCTATCTCTGTTGATTATATATGCTGGTTTGATTATTGTTGCCTTATAGCTTATGATGTTATGATTATTGATGTTCTTGTTTATAATGCTACGTTTAATAATGTGTTTATTGATCCTCTGTTTATTGATGTTTTGTTGCTTGATGTTTGCTATTATGCTTGATTACAGCTTGCTTGATTACTGATGTTTGCTATTATGCTGTTGTTGTTGTTCACCGCCCTCAGCCCTTCGGGGGAGGGCGGTATACAAATCAAATTATACAATACAATACAAATTATTTTGACAAGAAAGTTTGACAAGAAGCATTCTGTGCCATTCACAAGCGCGCACAAAAACAGCTCCGCGCGCCCCCTGCCGGTACAGGCACATATCACGTCTCATCCCCGTCCCTGAACATTTGAGTGACCGGTTCTCCTGTACCCAGAAGTCCCCTTGGTAACAAACCGGAAAACGCTGCGTGCCACGTGCCTCCCTATGTCCGGCCTTCTCAGTCTCCCTGGTGACTGGCCACGCCCTCCCAAAGATGCTCCGCGCGCTCGGCTTCTCGAGGTGGGCTCAGCCGTCGCCCCTCCGACCCCTCCTCGTTCACCAAGCCAAGGGAAAAAGGGCGCTTGCAAGCCACGTGATGACGTAAGTTCACCGGAAGAAGAGAAAAAGAGGCTGGCCAGGCTGGGCCAGCTGAGTCTTTTTTTTCCCAGAGTGCCCCGCGCGGAATTGTAAATACTTGATAAGGCCCGGCTATGGGCAATGCCCATAGTGGAAACTGATTCAATGGGCAGCTGTGTCAATTGGCCGGGTGGTGGCCAGTGTGAAGTTTAGTCGTGCATCACTTAGTGGTTTTTGGAAGTGTACATATGTTACTTTATTATTAAGAATGTAGACATATGAGAGGCAGAGGTAGTATGGTGTAGTGGTTAAGATGTTGGGCTAGGGTCCAGGTTCGAATCCCCGCTCTGCCAAGAAACTTGCTGGGTGACTTTGGGCTAATTGCTTGTTTAATAATGACAGGACTCTGGAATTCCTTAGTGTGGCATTCCTCGCCCATACCTCATGTTTACTTGGGGTGTCAGAAGTTTAGATCCTTCTAACTGCCTCCATCCTCTGTTGGCAGGCCACTTCCCCTTTCGTATGCAGTGCTTGATGGACCCTCACCTCAACCTCCACTTGTTTTTCTCCATGGTCTCTTTGGAAGCAAAACCAACTTCCAGTCCCTCGCCAAAATGTTTGTGCTCCAGACTGGCCGCAAGGTATGTGGGGTGGGGTTGGGGGTCAGGAAGTGGAGGCAGCTTGTTGGGATAGCTGCAGGACCTCTGAATCAATTCATGTGCCCTTGAGACCTATCAGTTTGTTTATTAAGAAGTTACATCTCTAGCTTCTACTGCTGACAAAGAAAATACAATAACAATCAGTGAATAAAAAATAAAAACAATAACCAAGTTAATAAAACGGACAACTATGTTGCACATGAAGGTGATAGTAGATTGTATATTCCTCTGCCACAGAACAAAGCATGCTGGACCTTTGCTGTAGAATGCCCCACCTGGTTCGTAGTGCCTAGCTCTGTTCCCCCCTTCTGACTTACAATCCTGGAAAATCCTGGAAAAGCACCTATATTGTACATTTATTTATTTATTGGGGTGCTGTGTGGTTTCCGGGCTGTATGGCCATGGCTGTGCCCCGAAAAGAAACACATCTTACCGTGACATGCCTCTGAAGATGCCAGCAACAGATGTGGATGAAACATTAGGAGCTAAAACCACCGGATCCCAGCTACACAGCCCCGAATCCCCACAACAGCCAGTTGTGACAGCCTTCGACAGTTCCTTCATTGCTTCATTGCTTCACAGGATCTGAAGATGCCAGCCACAGATGCAGGCGAAACGTCAGGAGAGAATGCTTCCAGAACATGGCCATACAGCCCGGAAATCACACAGCACCCCAGTGATTCCAGCCATGAAAGCCTTTGACAATATATTTATTTATTGTTGGAAGCTTCACTGAGGCTGGTCCTGTTGGGAAGGGGGGAGGTATAACTTGAATAAAATAATAATAAATACAAAATAATAACCATCTTGGATTTTTTAGTGCCAAGGTTGTTGGGATAAGAAAACAGACTGTGTGTACCCAAGTGTCAGAGAAAATTCGGTCATCCTGTGAAAAAGCAGCAGCTCCTTCATTGGCTCTTTTAGGTTTTCTGTGCTGTGTGGTGGTGGTCTGGTGGTTGTAGCTCGTAAAGTTTTGCTCGCAGCTATGGCTGGCATCTTCAGAGGCAGGTCATGGTAAGATGTGTGTCTCTTCATGACACAGTGTGTAGTGTCCCTCTGGAGGGGGCTGTGCCCCAAAGAGAAACACATCTTACCGTGACATGCCTCTGAAGATGCCAGCAACAGATGTGGATGAAACATTAGGAGCTAAAACCACTGGATCCCAGCTACACAGCCCAGAATACCCACAACAGACAGTTGTGACAGCCTTCGACAGTTCCTTCATTGCTTGATATGCCTTCTTCTAGAGTGTAAGCAAGGCCTGCATTGTGCCAACTTAGCGCTGTTCATTTTCTCCTGCCCAGTTAGGTGCTGACAGTCGATGCCCGTAACCATGGCAGCAGCCCCCACAGCCCGCTGATGTCTTACAAAGCCATGAGTGCTGATGTCCAGCTCCTCCTTCAGCAGCTGCACCTTCACAAGTGTGTCTTGATTGGCCACAGCATGGGGGGCAAGACGGCCATGGTACTTTCGCTCCAGCGGGTAAGTATGCTACTGTATATGATCCCAGAAACTTCAGTGGATGAGCTTCATGTACTCATAGGTGGAAGCACAAAACATGATGATGATGATGATGATGATGATGATGATGATGATGATGATGATGATGATGATGATGATGATGATGAAGAAGAAGAAGAAGAAGAAGAAGAAGAAGAAGAAGAAGAAGAAGAGGTAAGATGTGTGTCTCTTCATGACACAGTGTGTAGTGTCCCTCTGGAGGGGGCTGTGCCCCAAAGAGAAACACATCTTACCGTGACATGCCTCTGAAGATGCCAGCAACAGATGTGGATGAAACATTAGGAGCTAAAACCACTGGATCCCAGCTACACAGCCCAGAATACCCACAACAGACAGTTGTGACAGCCTTCGACAGTTCCTTCATTGCTTGATATGCCTTCTTCTAGAGTGTAAGCAAGGCCTGCATTGTGCCAACTTAGCGCTGTTCATTTTCTCCTGCCCAGTTAGGTGCTGACAGTCGATGCCCGTAACCATGGCAGCAGCCCCCACAGCCCGCTGATGTCTTACAAAGCCATGAGTGCTGATGTCCAGCTCCTCCTTCAGCAGCTGCACCTTCACAAGTGTGTCTTGATTGGCCACAGCATGGGGGGCAAGACGGCCATGGTACTTTCGCTCCAGCGGGTAAGTATGCTACTGTATATGATCCCAGAAACTTCAGTGGATGAGCTTCATGTACTCATAGGTGGAAGCACAAAACATGATGATGATGATGATGATGATGATGATGATGATGATGATGATGATGATGATGATGATGATGATGAAGAAGAAGAAGAAGAAGAAGAAGAAGAAGAAGAAGAAGAAGAAGAAGAAGAAGAAGAAGAAGAAGAAGAAGAAGAAATTCTTGGCTGGTGGTCAATAGAAGGTGGGAGTATTGACCCAGGAAACACCAAACTAAAGACTACAATTACAATTGTTCACCAACTTATAAAGCTCAAAATAGTGCATCATTTTCACAAAGCAATTCAGATTCATTTGCTTCACACTTGAACTTCCCACCAAATCTTTCCCTATCTACCCCACTTACCCTGAGCTGAACAACTGGAAAGAAATTGCTTTTTCCAAATGCAGGTGTCTCTTATATAATCTAGTCATAATACCTCTACTCCTGCTTCTGAGATTCTTTTGGATGCATTTTCCATCTTCCCCCGGGAGGAGACTGCCTTTTTGTCTGTTCGTCCTCTGACACACACTTTGACTTGCTTGTTCCCCCTCAGCCAGAACTGGTGGAGCGCCTGGTATGTGTCGACATCAGTCCCAGTGTAACATCCACTGTCACCAGCTTCCCAGCCTTCGTGGCTGCCATGCAGGCCGTGGACATCCCGCGGGGTCTCCCTCGCTCCACTGCTCGCCGGCTGGCTGAAGAGCAGCTGCGCTCGACTGTCCCGGTAAGGTCGCATCTCCAGGGTCCAGTTGAAGCCAAGCCAGTTCAGACGCAAGGGTGTGCTTCAAGAGATAACACAGGCAAAGGGGGGGGGGGGAGGGCACTACCTAGCTTTCCACAGCAGCATAAAATGATATCCCAGCTCCACTGTTTCAGTCGTTCACTCAAATGGTTTCTGATATAAGAAGGTCCAAAAGGCTTCTGAAATTAGGCCACATAGGTCTGTTTTTGCAAGGAGGCTCCATTGCAGCCCCACCGCCTCATCACTCTTAGAATTTCTACTTTGATTTCTGGGATTTCACTGGGCGGTCGCTCAGGTTTTTCACTGACCTGGAAATATGATGTTAAAGAAAAGGGAATCTGAGGCAAATCTTGTTTTGGAGACCTTTTGGTACTTTAGAGCCCAGTGCATGTTGGCATGCAGGAGGGCCAGTCTTAGACCTGGCATCTCTATCGTAAAAGACAAACTATTTATACGATCTGAAGAGAAGAAGAAGAGCTTGGATTTATACCCCACCTTTCTTGTAAGGAGACTCAAGGTGGCTTACAAGCTCTTTTCCCTTCCTCTCCCCACAACAGACACCCTGTGAGGTAGGTGGGGCTGAGAGAGTTCAGAGAGGACTGTGTCTAGCCCAAGCTCACCCAGCAGAAATGTAGGAGTGCGGAAACACATCTGGTTCGTCAGATAAGCCTCTGCCACTCAGGCGGAGGAGTGAGGAATCAAACCCAGTTCTCCAGATTAGAATCTACCTGCTCTTAACCACTACACCACGGTGGCTCTCCAGAATATAGGCATGATATCTCTCATGGTATATCTCATATACTTGTTAAAGAAAGTTGCAAGCAGCAAGTGTTGAGAAAGACCTCCCTCTGCCCAAAACCCTGGAGAGCTGCTGCCAGTCAGAGCAGGCAATACTGAGCTAATTGGACCAAAGGTCTGATTCTCATATGGCAGCTTCAGATGTCCTTATTAGGTGGGGACAGTCCCTTCCCAAAGAAATCAGTGAAATAGAAATCAGTATAAGTTTTTCTCTTGAATCTGGCAAAACCGTCTTATATAAATACAGGTTTACTATACCTGTCCTGCTGCAATGTTTGAAGTCCTATTCCCACCTTCTACCTTTTCCTCCCCTTCTTCCCCTCTGTTTCCTGTTCTCCCTGGTATCTATTTGCTGGGTCTTTTGATGGTGTGCATTTAGGGTGGGGAGTGTCAGCCTCTTAGAAAGAGTTTACTTTGTGCAGGAGGAAAAACTTCCTTCAGAAACTTGTGGAGTCATTTTAAGGGAAGGAAAGGGGAAGAGAAGAAGATGAAGGTTATCTAGGCTGCTGAGTTGCAGAGCAGATTCTGTAGTCTGTGCATGCACAGTTTAGTTGCACAGAATGTGTGTTCTTGGAAGGGGGTGTTACTCTTGCTCAACCGAAGCTCCTCTTTGTCTTCTCTCTGCCCAGGAGCCAACCATCCGCAACTTTCTGCTCACCAATCTGGTGTCTTCTGAGGACCAGTTTGTGTGGCGGGTGAATTTGGAGGCCATCTCCCACCATCTGAACGAAATGATGAGTTTCCCTGATTTCCAGACGTCCTACACAGGCCCCACTCTTTTCCTTGGAGGCTCGAAATCTGAGTACATCAGGTGAGATTTCTTGTTCCAAGATTTAGAAAAATCATCCAGAGTTTAGCTTGCCCTCGTCTGTGCAAGGCCTTGGCTCCCAAACCCATTCTCATGCTCAGATTTCTTCCTAGAAAGGTGATGTGGTGAAGAGGACACCTGCTTTGTTGTATTATGTACACATAAACAAGGTAACCTGTAGGCTAGCCTTGAGTCCCACAGATTAACTGGGATTTCTCTGGATCAAGAGCATGCCTCTGGAGCATGCAAGGAGTTCCTCCACCTGCAGCTATTTGCTTGCATCAGTTGTTGTGAACTAAGACCTTTGAGCTGGGGTTTTGAATGGGCTGCACTGCGGGTTGGGACACCTCCCCCCGCCCTTTTTTGCTGTATGTCACTGAATTCACCTTGTGATTGCACCCTTCATTCCTCATAGCTTGTGTCCATCTACATACCATGATCACCAACACAGCCTTTTTTTGGTGGTCAAAGGGGAGCCCTCTCTTTTTCACCTGTGGAAATGCTGGCTGGATTCAACACAGCAGCTTCCAGATTGATCCAAGTTCTTTACGAAGGGAGTACATGGGGGGAGGGCCACCACTGTGGCTTCTGTTCAGCACTGTTCTCTGTCCCCCTTTCTGTAGCTCCAATGACTACCCAGAGATCGAACGGCTTTTCCCCCAAGCAGAGATCCAGTACGTGCCTGATGCCGGACACTGGGTTCACGCCGATCAACCCCAACAATTTCTTGCTGCTGTGTGTAACTTCCTAGAGCTGTCTCCACCATAGAGTTTCTGGAAGGATCGTCACAAACTGCCCTCTCGGAGCAAAAACAAGGCAGGATTGATATCCTTCCTCATTACTGGAAGCTCCCCCACTCCATTTCCATCCATGACTCCACAAGCTCAAACTGGGGCTGTCTATGCGTGTGATTTCCCCTGTAGTCAGTTTTACTGGACACTTGAGCGGCTTTCAGCAGATCCTGTGGTGGCCGGAACACCACTTCCCTTCTGTCTCCTCTGTACAGTGTGTAATATTAAAGTGATGGTTTGTTTTGCTTTTCTCTAGGGACTGGTTTTCTCTTGACATACCAGAGGCTGAGCAGAAAGGGGGGCAGCCAGGAATTTATTTATTTATTTCAGACATTTATTAGCTGCCATTCTTCCTTACAGAGCTTAAGGCAGTGTACAAGCATAGATAAAACACCCCCAAATAAAATACATTAGAAACATAAAACCAAAAATGTAAATGACTGCTTGGGATTGGGACTGCTACTAAATTTAGCCACGCAGTCCTAAATAAAGCTATCTTCAACTGCCTCCTAAAGGCTGAAAATGAAATAATGACCCAGATGGACTGGTGTGTTCTTTTTTAAGGGGATATTAAGCATCACCCTTCCAATTAAAATAAAAGGAACTGAGAGGGCAGCAGTGGATTCTCCTGCCTTGGCCCGCATCGGACAGCAGCTTGCTTTTAGCTGAATCACACTTCCAAATGCTGACATTCGCTGCGTCACTGCGGAAAGCAAGAATTGCCTGCAGCCCATCAGAAAGTGGAATCTTTGGTACATTAATCCACTTCAGACACTGGTTAGCAGAGAATCCTGATGAAGCTGAATCATGGTTAAGAGTTGTACCATGATGCCCTTAACCACGGGTAACGTGTGCAAAATTCTTCCCAAACAAGGGCGGAGCCTGGTATCCTATTGAATACAAAGCCAGTGTGGCAAAGTGGTCAGAACAGTGGTTCCCAGCCTGGGGTATACATACCCCCAAGGGTACATTTCAGAGCATTTGGGGGTACAAGAAAAAAAATATGTTTGCTAATATGGAGGTACGATTTTACGGAAATGGGTTGCCAAGGGGTACGTAAGTAAAAAAGGTTGGGAACCCCTGGGTGAGCACATCAGACTGCAGTTAACACTCGCTGGGTGACCTTGAGCCAGCCAATCTGTCAACCTAACCTCCCTCGCAGGGTTATTGTGATGATAATGTGGAGGAGGGAGAACTTACACCTGCTTGAGTTCCTTGGAAGAAGAGCGGGATGACGATGTAAGAGAGATTCCCAACCCCTTGATGATGGGCAAGGAGAGGCTGCTTTATATCAGCACAGGCTTTGGAATAACCTCTCATAGGTTTGCTGGGTGCTTACCCTTTATGGCAGGGGTGTCCAAGTCTGGCACCAATTGGCCATGCTGGCAGGGGCTGATGGGAATTGTAGTCCATGAACATCGGGTGCCAAAGTTGGGCACCCCTGCTTTATGGGTTTAAAGACACTGGCAAAGACTTTCCTCTTCACCCAGACATTTCTTTAGTCTCCCCGGATACCCCCTCTGTGGTGCTGCTGGTTAGGATAGTGCTGGGACGGTTAAGGCTGGTATTTTAGGGTATTTTAACTTTTGTACGTTGTGTTTTTAAGAGATTTTTTTTGTTATGGGGGTGTTTTAATGTTGTGGCCACCTAGAGATCTTGCATGTAGGCAATCAAATAAATAAATAACAAACTACCAGTTCTGCTGCTAACAAGCTACTAGTTTGCCCTGCATCTACGGCTGACATCTTCAGAGGTGTGAAATGGTAAGATTCGTTTCTCTCCGTGGCATGGACAATGCAGCATTTTCTTTATTTAAAAATACACAAGCAGAAGAGCATGGGGGGGGGGGGGAATAGTTCCTCCTACAGTTAGCAAATCTTCCAGCCCACATCAGGCCCCTTCCGCACATGCAGAATAATGCACTTTCAATGCACTTTGCAGCTGGATTTTACGATGTGGAATAGCAAAATCCACTTGCAAACAATTGTGAAAGTGGATGGAAAGTGCATTATTCTGCATGTGCGGAAGGGGCCTCAGTTCACCAAAGGGATCCCAAATCTACAAGGTGCTTCAGCTAAGTCACCTGGATCTCTGACACTTTCAAAATCCTTTATATATACTATTCTCTACATATACAATAAGGCCTAGCCTTCCCTTCAACTTGAAGGGAGGGGTGGACCAGGAATGCCTCATGCAAATCCTGTCTGGCAAAGCCATCTCTTAACCATTAAGGAGCGTTAAGGGAGTGATTGTAGGATTCAGATAACGTTGAATGGGCAAAGGGGGTTGGAAAGAGTATATTTAGTACTCGCTGGGAAGGGCAGACTGCTATAAAGCCCTGTGAGAGTTGATCTGCTACATTTGCACTCAGTTTCTTTAATGGGATTTATTTTAGGCTGCAGTCCTGGCTTTCCTTTTCCGGAAAACTTTTGCAATTGACTGTTCAGCATCTTACAAATAAACACAATACACTCTTTACTTATATGCTACATGAATCATGAAAACATGACTCTGTGATACACTGTTTACTTAATGTGGAGCAACTCCCCTTGGGATTCCACTGCCAGTCACATTCAGACTGCAAAAGTCCCAGCATGTGCTGTTGGGAAACTGAGGCACTCGCCCCTGGAGGAGCCAGGGCTGATCGCACAAAGTAGCCCATCCCACCACCCCTGGACATATGAGTCGGGTCGGGCACGGGCGACGGGAGAGCGAGTTCTAGCCGCACGAGGGGCTCGCTTTACCCGCAGGAAGGTTCGATTCCCGGTAGTCGGATCATTGCTGGGAGCGCTCCTTCTGTGGGCAAAGGAGACAGTAAAATAAGCCTGATGGTTGAATGAGACGGCATGACATGTTCTCCCTTTGCCCTTAGCGGCAGGAAGTAAAAGGAAGGCGGGGTGGGGGGGGGTGTTCCTAGTTTTGCTTTCACTATTAGCAGAGCTGCATCGGCTTCCTAACGGCGGGGGACCATGGCAGGTAGGGGACTTGCTTAGAAACTTTCGTATCAAGTTGTTTTTCCAGGGCGGGGGGGGGGGGGGGGGCGACTATGCTTTGCTTTCTCTTTCAATCACCTCCATTTGTTCCCTGTTCTGCTAAACATACTTGCCTGTCCTTCCTCCACTTGATTCTTGCCTCTGAGATTTCCATTGCCGGAGATCAGGCTACGCCCCCCCACCCCCAACATTTCCCGCCATTCTGTACAAAGTACAATCCTTTGCTGCTCAGTTTCCTGGGTGCTGGAAACACGGGGGGGGGGGCGCGCCTACATCAGAGGGGAAACATCTGGCCAGCTGTGCGTCAGCCCTGGGACAGAATGCACCCCCCGCCCCTTCTGCTCAAACCTGTTGCAGCCAGTGAGATGGGAAACTTCCTTCTTTGGGTTCCTACTATTTTTAAAAGTAATTGCTGATGGACCTCAGTTCTAGGGCAACAGGTCCTATCGAGCCACGGGTTTCTGTCTCGCTGAACAGACCCAAGTCTTCCCGACTCCCTCTCCTTGCCCACCCTGCTTTCCTGATGTGAAACTGCCCAAGAGGAATCCAGACACAGGAAGTCCAGGAGGAATCCACAAGACATAGGAATCTGTCTCACTTCCCGCCCGCCCCCCGCCCCCCTCAAGCTGCCGGCTGGCAAACTTGCCTGCTAGTCTCCCAAGATTTTGGACCCTTCCCTTCTTTGCAGGGGACGCTTCGTTTCCTTTTCCCATCTTCGGAGGCAAGCATCTTAGCACGAGCATCTTCCCATCTTTGTACAAACAAATTCATCCCGCCTTGCTTTTCCCAGTAGGAACAGAGGCACAGGAGATGGTGAAGTTTTCTTGCTTCAGGCTGTAGAACAAAAGCTACCCGTACTACTGTTTTGCCATCTGACTTGACATCACCCTTCACTAGCAGTAATCTATTGCTGCAAAACAAACAAACAAACAAGGGGGAGGTAGGGGTGCTTTAAAGACTAGCCAGACTTTTAACATTCTGGCATGTAAGACACTGCAGTCCGCTTAGTCAGAGGCATGCGGTAGATCCCTTGGGATGTGCCAAATGAGAACCCACCTGGTTGCTTCTAACAAAGCAGGCTCAGAGTCCGCAAAATCATTTGGGGAAAATAAGAAAAACATGGTGAGTCTTTAAAGTGCAAGGAGTCTCAAAGTGGCTTACAAACTCCTTCCCTTCTTGAGAGGGTTCTAAGAGAACTGTGACCAGCCCAGGGTCACCAACAGAGTTCATGTGTATGACCAGGTGAAAAACCCAGTTCTCCAGATTGGAGAAGAAGAGTTTGGATTTATACCCTGCCTTTCTCTCATGTAAGGAGACTCAAGGTGGCTTACAAGCTCCTTTCCCTTCCTCTCCTTATAAAAGACACCTTGGGAGGTAGGTGGGGCTGAGAGAGTTCTGAGAGAACTGTGACTAGCTCAAGGTCACCCAGCAGGAATGTAGGAGTGCGGAAACACATGTGGTTCACCAGTTAAGCCTCTGCCACTCAGGTGAGTGAGTGGGGAATCAAACCCTGTTCTCCAGATTAGAGTCCACTTGCTCTTAACCACTACACCTCACTGGCTCTGGGCTACTGCATTTTTATACATCTCCGCTTTTTTTAAAACGGGACATCTTCTAAGATGGCTTGTGCCTGTCTTTCTCTACTGGACAACACCCAAAATCTCTCTCCAAAGAAGGATGTTATTCATCCATGCTCACCTAGTGTGTTTGTGGGACTCTAGCTCTGGCCTCTGGTTCCTTTCCAACCTCCCGTGGTGGCGAACCTTTGGCACTCCAGATGCTATGCACTACAATTCCCATCAGCCCCTGCCAGCATGGCCTATTGGCCATGCTCGCAGGGGCTGATGGAAATTGTAGTCCATAACATCTGGAGTGCCAAAGGTTCGCCATCACTGGATCCCCCTTCTCTCTTCAGCCCCTGCACCTACGACAAGGGTTGAGCGTATGTGTTTGTTTCCTCACAGACAAGAAACTGAGAGACGTGCGAACAAAGTTTGTGGAGAAGGCGAACACAGCTGTCATCTGCAAAGTCCTGGATGATCTGCTACAAGAAGGGGTCCTGAATGACGAGGAGGTGGAAAAAGTGAAGACATGCGGTGTCGTGCACGAAGAAGCCAGAACTTTGATCGACAATGTCAGGAAGAAGGGCCACAAAGCCAGCCTCATCGCCATCAAGAGTATCCACTCCCGAGATGGTTTCTTGGCTGAGGAGCTGAGTCTGACGGCCTTCTTGGAAGGTACGTGTAGTTTTGCAGTTTAGCCCTTGGCCTGGGTATGCTCAGGCTCAATACATTTGGCTTTCCCCAAACAATGGTCTCCAATGCAATTCCAGAGGTGCTTCCCTTAACTGGGCCAGAACTGAGACATGTTCCCCAGTGTCAGGTCTGAGAACTGAAGACAATAAGCAGATTCTGGATGCTGGATCAGAAGTCTTTATTGATCACAGCTCGTACCTGGCTTTCGAAAAGCCAGTTCTGCCAGACTGTGAAAATACAATTGCCTTTATCCCCTCAGAGTTCCCATTATAAAAACCCTTCCCTGTTTCCCATAGAATGTGAGAACAACACAATGGAAAGAAAGATGTTTAGGAGCTGAGCACCTCAAGGCCAGTGCAGTGATAGTATCCAGCCACCTGCCGCCACCCCCTGCTGGGACGGCACCAGGGTCGCTCCTAGTTTAGCTACAGTTGCTAGCAACAAGGGAAAGAAAAAGAACAGAGAAAGATCCATTAACATATCAGAAGGCAAAGACAGTTTCCCCCTCTCCATAGCCAGGTGTGAGTCCTTGAACCTCAGCCGCATTCATCGATGTCAGGGGGGGGGGGGGGGGGCATCCTGACATCCAGATCTTCGACCAACCCTCTAACTATGATACCGTGCTGGCTCTCTCTGTTGCTCAATGAAAGATGCTGTTCCAGTCTTTTGTTTTAAATAAGTTTTCACTGATTTTACTTTTTAAAACGTAAATCACTCGTGTGTAAAAGCAATGCATGTGTTGATAGAAATCTTCAATCTTTCTTGACTCCAGGAAGTCTGGCTCCACAATCTCTCCGAGCTCCTAGTCCAAGAGCCGTGCTCTCTAAGGAAGAAACCCAGCCGGTGGAATCCACACAGGGGATCAAGCTTTGCCCTCCACATCTGTTTGAGAAGATCCAAAAGGAGGAATCTGACAAGGTGCCGGTGATGTTCAGTTGCCTTTTAGGACTGGGGAGTCAGTGGACCCAGCTAGATGTGGACATCTGTTGCCACTCAACAACTCAGCTTCGTGGATAGATGTGGGTGTGAAAACTAAGTTTACATTCTGTCTGGAGTGAAGGAGAATATAATAGGAGCCAGACAACTCATGCACAGATGGTGCTTGATGCCATTTGGGTACTTTACTGTGAGGGCTTTGTGTGGGAAATAATCTTCATGGCGAAGCAGCGCAAGAGGGGAAACTGTAGACTTATAGCTGCCTATCCAAGCAGGAAAGGAAGGGAAAGGGGTTAAGGTTTGGCCTCTTATTGCCGGCAGGGAACAGTTTCTGTCTACATTTCCAACCCAAGTGTGGGTTTCTGCGAGGTCCAACTGCCAACTTTTCAACCTGCTTCAGTCACCCTATCTGAAATCAACAGGAATTAGCTAGTGCTGCTTTCCCTGAGATGGAGAGAAATATGATCATCGCCTAACATCTGTGCATCGATGCACAGGAATACAGGAATAGAGTAAGATGTATTGGCCAACCATCCCACGCCACTGATTTTTAAATCCTGCTCCTCCATACCTGAGATTTGCAGTGATGGTTTCAGCCGACGGTATTTTTTAATCTCTGCAACGTATCTCATAAGTACATTTACTGTACATCCCTCTGTAACATGTTGCCTCTAAAAGCAGCCATTCCTGATGAGCCAGCAATCACATGGCTGTGATTGAGCACCGTGCAAAGATGCTAAATGTAAAGCATGATGGCCTTTATTGGCATTCCAAAATACAATAAATACAATAAAACAATAAATACAATTGTCCATAAAAGACAGATAGATACAGCAGCCATTCAGAGTCTTATCAATAGTTTAGTCCAAATGGACTCATCAAAAGTGCCATTCCTATACACAGACCTGACTGAAAACCCACCAACAGAGCCCAGGCATGACAACAGCATACAGTATCAACACTCCACTATAAAACATAGAGTTTGTTAGAGTGGCACCTAACACAGAACAAGGGATAGGGGGCGAGGAAATGGGCAAACAATTGATTCGACTCCCATAGGTTGCCACAGCCTTCAGTTGTCACTCACTCCATCTAGCAATCAATAACAAAACTACGACATCCCTCAATGAATCACCCACATTTGACTTTGGGTGACCGTGAACCCAAAGGTTGCTGGCAGAGGTAGGCACTGTGTACCAGTGCTAAAATACCTGCTAAATGTTAAGAGGAATTCTAGTTCTTTGCTTGGCAAAGAGAAAACCGATCCCAAAAAATCAGGGGATTTGGACTATGCCGCTTCGGTCCAAAAAGACTGTGTGCTGTATTGAGCTAACCGTAACCTTTTGCAACCTGGCTTAGCATTGCTCCCCCACTTCCCAACAGATCTATCCTATTATCCGGGAGTTAAAGACGCGCACCCGCTTGGCCTTGATCATCTGCAACATCGACTTTGAGTGTGCCTGTTTCTCCAAGAGGGATGGGGCCGAAGTGGATTTGGCAGGGATGGAACGCCTCCTGACTGGCCTGGGGTACACAGTGGAACCGCATACCAATTTATGCTCAAAGGTAAGTAGGGGGAGACTCCAGAAAACGCCACTTGCAGCTAAATTCTGTCCCTGTGGCTAGAGCCACATAGAATTGGTCACACATTTTTCTTGCAGTGCCCCTTTTATAAATAATCTGGTACAAAATCATTAATCCACTGTCAGTGAGGAAAGCCACGCTGACAAGTGAAAGGACGCACGGTTGACTGTTGATTCAAAACTCGCCTTTGGGCTTGTTGCTTACAGGGCATGGCCGATCGCTTGAGAGCGTTTGCTGCTAAGAAGGAACATAAGACCTCGGACAGCACCTTTGTGGTACTCATGTCTCACGGTCTGCGGGCCGGCCTGTGTGGGGTGAAGAGCCAGGGCGAGAACTCGGACATCCTGACCCACGACACCATTTACTCCATCCTCAACAACAAGAATTGCCCCAGTCTGAGGGACAAGCCCAAAGTGATCATCATCCAAGCCTGCCGTGGGGGTATGTTTTTGGCGCAGAATTCAAGGAGGGGAAGAGAGGCTCAGAGGTGGGATTCAGCAGGTTCTCACAGGTTCCCGAGAGTAGTTTACTAATTATTTGTGTGTGCCGAGAGGGGGTGACTAATTGGTGATTTTGCCACGTGATTTTTGCCTTAGTTACGCCCCTCCTCTCAGCAGTAGCGCGCAGAACTTGAAGCAGTCTAGCAGGAGGTGCACCGGCGTGCGTGGCAGCCTGCGCCTGCGTGCATTCGTTTCCCGCCCAAGGACCGGCGCAGCGGCTGCGTCCTTTCCACAGCTCCGCCCAGGAATGCCCCGCCCCTGGAATGCCCGGCCACGCCCCCGTCGTGCCCCGCCCAGCCCCATTGGTGCTACGCCACAGTTTGAATCCCACCACCATGGGAACCTGTTACTAAAATTTTTGGATCCCACCACTGGAGAGGCTGAACGGTTCCTTGTGCAGTTGGTGGTGGAAACAGGCATGGCAGGTCTTCTTGTAAGAGGGGCAACTTTTTTGCAAGAGAGGGTGTCTCTGTTCTTGTGCCTTTCACACCCGCTTGATCAGCAGTGTTCACATTTATTTCCAGGGCGGGCAAGATTTCCCCAGGTGATTGCTGCCAATCAGATTTCTGGCAAAGGTACAGGAACAGGAAAGGAGGATTTTCTTTGGGCCACCTGGCAATCCCATCACGAAATATAATATTGATCCTTATCTGCGTTTCAGCACTGGCTTTACGCCATAGAGTCCTCCAATACCTTATGATTACCCGGTGAAATACCAGTATTTTTCATAAGAAGCGCTTCAGTGTAGATTACATGCAAAATTAATTGTGGAATGTGGAATTCATAAAAAGAGCCGTCATGAAAAATATTTATTTATTTGCTTCATAAATAGCCCTTTTTTTCCTCTGCATTGGGGATCCAAAGCAAATTTAATAGTTTTGTTTCCCATTGTATCCTCACAACAGACCTGCAAGGTATGCTAAGCTGGCAGAGAGTGATTGGCCCTTGGTCATCCTGCAAGCTTCCATGGCGGGGCAGGGATTTAAACCTGGGTGTCCCAGTTCTTAATTTGACACTGTTACATTACACTGGCTGGAAACAGTTGCTTGTGTCTGCGTGCATACAGGCATTTAAAGTGAAACATCTCTAAAAGTGTCGGATATCTACACTTTTCATCTTTCCAGTGTGTGTTTTTTTCTCACACAGCAATTGCAATGTGCAGAGCACATTTCCCTCAAAACAGGAGCCCAATGAGATCAATTCCAGATCTAAAGAGAGCCACTGTTGTGTAGTGGTTAAGACCAGGTGCACTCTAATCTGGAGAACCGGGTTTGATTCCCCGCTCTGCCACTTGAGCTGTGGAAGCTTATCTGGTGAACCAGATTAGCTTGTGCACTCCAACCCACGTCAGCTGGGTGACCTTGGGCTAGTAGTCACAGTTCTTCGGAGCTCTCTCAGCCCCACTCACCTCACAGGGTGTTTGTTGGGGAGGGGAGGGAGGGAAAGAGATTGTAAGCCCCATTTGAGTCTCCTTATGGAGAGAAAGGGGGCTATAATTCCAAATTATTTTCTTCTTCTTCTTCTAAAGGGCCCTGTGCAAAGTGGGGTGGCAACGAAGCCGCTTCCACACAGGGAAGCACCCACAGTGAAAGGGAGCATCCAGGAAATGTCAGCCCAACAGATTTGGCCCCCAAGGACACTTTGTCTTTGTTCGATGACCACCATCTTGTTTTCCAGAAAACAAAGGCTTTGTATATGTGAGCAGCACAAATGTGCCCTCTGCTGACTCCCTCTCACCTGCCCCACGGCTCCTGGAAGAGGATGAAGATTATGAAAGTGATGCCATTCAGCGGGTGCATGTGGAGACTGACTTAATCTGCTTTTGTTCTTCAACCCCAGGTAAGAGGCTCATGAAGGAAATGGCCAAGCAAGTTTTGAAGGATGCCTACAGGATTGATAGCAAAGGCACCTGGTGGGCCACTGCGAGTAGCAGAGAGCTGGACTAGATGGACTTTGGTCTGATCCAGCTGGCTTGTTCTTATGTTCTTATGGTTGCCAGTGTTTTTCTGTAGTCTTTTAACGACAGCACAGCAAATAGCTGGGCAAGGAGCCTGCTTCCCACTGTCTTTGTGCCTTTTTTGCTCGGAGATACACAAAGAGCAGAGTGTTGAATAGTCTGGACTGAATTTACTGATTTCATGATTTAAATATTTTACCTCGCTTTTCCTCTTGGCCCAATTAACAAGGAAATAACGATTCAAACATTACTGTTTACATGGACTGAAATGTAAGACTGGCCTTTTTCACAGCTATGCAGTCAACAAAAAGAAAACTTTTAAAATCTGTGGTCTGCAGTGAACATTGCCTCTTACAGATAACGTGTCCTGGAGGAGCCCCAAAACAGGATCCGTCTTTATTGCCCAGCTAGTGAAGCAGATGCAGGAAGATGCCTGGAACTGCCACATAGAAGAGATCTTCAGGGAGGTAGGCCAACGAGCGTCATTTGGGTTGGGATATGTTTCGTGCTACAGGTGAACGTACCTGAAGCTGCTTTTTCCAAATAAGGAAGTCTGAGTCCATGAATCTCAGGCCAAAAGAGATCCTCCCCAGCTTCCTCCTGGGAGCCTTTAACTGCAGAGGAAGGAACTAAACCTTTGTTAGAGCTTCTGCAGGCAAAGCAAGGGCTCTCCCTCTAACTAACTGCCTTACACCAAATCAGACCAACTCTGCATTGCCTTCTCAGACTGACAGTGGCTCTTCAAGCTCCCAGGCTCAGGTGGATCTTTCCCAACACCTGACATTTTGGAAGGGATTGAAGCGGGCAACTACTGCATGCCCGCTTCAATCATATGCTGTGCCACTGAATAAATACATCTAGATGTTTTCTTCAGTGGTGCCAGCTGGCTGTGTCTTGAAAGCAGGGCTGTGTGTCTTGAAAGCAGAGCTGAGCCTAGGGAAGGCATAGTTGAGTTTAGGAAGGGACCTCTGCTTGTGTAATGCCATACAGACCTCAGCCATTTTCTCCAGTATAGCTAATCTCTGTTGTCTGGAAATCAGTTGTCATTCCAAGAGACCTCTCTGTCCCACCTGGAGGTTTGCCGCCATAACTTCAATAAAAGGGACAGGGGCTGATCACACACATGTGGTCTCCTTCATGCTCAGTGTACATTCCTTTTGGGTTGGATTCTTGGTTCTGCACATGTTTTCCCCTCTTTAAACTTACTGTGCTGTCAGGTCAGACTCTCCCTGTGATTTCCAATACTTTTTTTTCAGGGAAAAAGCAATGGGAAAGCTAGGAGAATCAACATGCATTTTAGGTTTCCTTGCTCCTCCTGGCTTTCCCCACCCATCCAACGGTAATCCCTCCCAATTGGTCAGAACAAGGAAGCAGGGGGCAGAACAAATGAATCTGCTCAGCTGTAGACACTTTGCAGTGGGAAAATCCTATTCAAACAAAAAATCCTGGGAAAAATCCACTGCAAAGCACACAGCTGCGAGCATGTCTGTCAGGAACAAAATCCAACTTCTTCAAAATTTCAAATTTCATTTTTTTTTAAGAGAAGCACGCTTCTTGCCATAGTGCTTCAAAAGCATTTTCTCTGCCCACCCACACAGAGGTTTTGCAAACTAAAGTGAAATACCTAATCATTTCAAAGGTATTCATGGAAAGGCACAAGGCATGCTTGGGAGAATTCCAGGAGTTCCATTTTACTCAATTACTTCTGAATAAAATGTGTCTCGTGGCATGCTGTAAGCTTCTGAGATCTGACGAGATCAGCCTGGGCTATCCACAGCAGGATTGGTTGGTAGACAGCGTTGGCTTATTTGGAAGGCACTGTACCTGGCTCGTGCTTGGTCCTGCTTTGCACCCAATCAAACTGTCTTGTTCCAACTTTCTTTCCCTCTCCTGTGCCTGCTCCGATTTTGTCGGACTCTCTTGCATCCCAGGTCCAGCAAGCATTTAAAAACAAGCCGCTGCAGATGCCAACCAAGGAGCGAGCCACTCTTCTGAAAAGATTCTACCTGTTCCCAGGCCATTGAAGCCAAGCAAGAGTGTCCCCTTAATGTCTCCAAGCCAGCTTCCTCCAGTTTTTCTTCTCCAGATGTTCTTCTTGGATGCAGAGCCATATTTTGAACCAAGTCTAGCACAGCTGTTTATGGACAAGAACTTTTCTCAGGTCTGGAATCAATGTTGGAGCACCTTTAGGAGCCTGCCATCTGCTGAAGTAGGGGATCTGTACAGCCAATCAGATCTCTGATAGTCTTGCTGGGTAAAAGCCCTATGTAGCTCTGCCCACTTCCTGAAAATACTTGATGGGCACCAGAAAAGTTTTCAGTAGACCACACAGGCACCATGCCGGAGAACCTTGAGTTAGAATATAGGGCATATTTCATAGGATATTGTGACATACATCATTGGAAAACATTCACCGAATTAACATTAATACACAGTTATATTAACACATGATATTAATAAAACTGTATCTTCATATATACATAGTGATCAGGACTGGCCCAGAACTTTTGGGTACATCTCTCCAAAGTTTGGAGATAAACCTAACAATTATTGGCACACTGGTGCGCCAGACAGGCTGCAGTGGGGGCGTCACAACAACAGAAGGAACGTTCCAGCCATTTCTTCATGAAAGAAATGTTCCCAATGGTGCTGTTGCAGTATAATTATCACAGCCAAAATGACTGTGTCTGAAATTCTTTGAAGCAAAATTCAGATTAGCGGGGGATGCTCTTGATACAATGAAACCAGATTCCACTTTTCTTTTTCTCCAGTTTCAAGTTCTGTAATTATGTTTTCCTCTTACATGTGTCATTAAG
Source organism: Sphaerodactylus townsendi (assembly GCF_021028975.2). NCBI lineage: Eukaryota > Metazoa > Chordata > Lepidosauria > Squamata > Sphaerodactylidae > Sphaerodactylus > Sphaerodactylus townsendi. Next base: position 18,020,678 of record NC_059440.1, on the reverse strand, counting down.
AAGAAATAACATTCAGTTAGCAAGATCATGAATAAAGAACAAACCATGTGCTTTGGCTTTTGTGGTGCTTTTTGCCAAATCCCTTAGAAACTTGACGGTAAGTTTCTAGAGCACTAAACTGTCTGCCATTTTTTTTCCTCTCTCGGTGCGCCTTTAACAGCAGCATCCCCTGAGGGAATTCACAGGTGACAGTTTTTGTGGCATGGAGTTAAACATCATTGCCAGCTATCTCCTCTATAACAAGGCACAATCAAAGGTACAGGAGCAGAGGTTATTAAAGAAACAACCTCAATTCAGTCCATGAAAGCTTATGCTACAAAAATCTATGAATCTTTCAAGTAACACCAACATGGCTGTTGTGGGTCTTACAGGCTGTGTGTCCATGGTCTGGTAGTTTTTGCTCCTAACATTTCACCCGCATCTATAGGCCACAGATGCAGGCGAAACTGTAGGAGCAAAAACTACCAGATCACAGCCACAGCCTGTAAAACCCACAACAGCCAGTTGATTCCAGTTGTCAAACCATGCATAAACCATGTCAACCATGCATAAACACCAAAATCTGTTTTTCAGAAGGAGGGAGCATACCTTTCTACACTCCAACGCTGGGGTTTGTGGTCACTGCTCTGAAAAGACTCCATTGCACAGTCAGGTATTGGGTGATGGATCAAAAGTGTGGCAGACGTGGTTTCCCCTCTATACTCCCATCAGCTGACTAGCAGTGGCAGAGAGCCTCGGAGTAGAAAGTCACGCAGAAGGCGATTTGTGCCCCATGTCATTCTTCACCAGGCGGCAAACTGGGGGTCAGCTTTCAAATTCAAGTTTTTGGTATCGTCCTTTAAAGTCCTAAATGGTCTGGGACCGCTGTACCTGCAAGAGTGCCCCTCCTGATATAACCCCCAAAGATCATTATGCTTAGCAGTGGCAGTGACAGTTATTAATTTGGTATTGTGTTTTTTCGGTTTCTGTATATTTCTGCTGAGCCTGAATGTTTTGGTTGGTTTTCTTTTTTTCTTTTTGGAGTATGGTTCATTTCTGTAGCATGGTTCAGAAAATTATTTTTAAAATATTTTAAATAAATATTATTTTCCTGTAGTCTCCGTTGCTAGTGGCTGAGGCCCTCACTGTGTCAAAAGATTCGTGCTCTAATGTTTAATTAATTTTTAACTGCAATATAACTTGTTGTATATCATGAGTAGAAAAATAGACACTGCACAAAATTCTGAAATGTAGAACTAAAATACAACTGGAAATTAAAGACTGGATTAATAACTGAAACTTATTAATTAATTATTAATTAATAACTAAAAACTTAATCACTACTAACAGACACATACAAGAACTGCTGGAATTAATTATTCAGGCAGTGCACACACTCCAGAATCGCCACGCCCATTAGTCAAAGGAAAGAGGAAACACCACCAAACTTTCTCCACTCTGATTGGTCAATGGCCGCTAATGCCCCGCCTTTTCAATATTCCTCTTCTCATTGGTCAAAAGGTAAGGCGTACTGGAGGCGGGAACAGAAGGTGGCGCTGAGGTCGGGTCGGAGGAGAAGAAAGTCTCGCCTCGCTCGGCCCGCCAACCCCGCCGGACGCGCCTCCCTATCTAGCCAATCAAAAGCCGCTTTGCTTCTCCCTTCCCTCCCTTGACAGCTTCGTGGGAGGGGAACATACGCTAGGGCGAGTCCCTTCCTTTTCTCCCTCTTCATTGGTCGGGCTGGAGGACGCGCTGTGATTTCTCATTGGCTGCCCAGGCCCGCCTTCTTCCCTCTCTCGTCATTCAGAAGCGGAGTGAAAGACTGACGGTAGCATTGGCCCAATCCGAGCCGCGCACGCCCTATCGTTGCCCCTTGGCCGAGGCACCGTCATCTCTCTGATTGGACAGCCAAGCCCGCGTCGGCGGGCGCGGATTGGCCGCACTGCGGAGGGCGGTGGGCGAGCGCTGCGAGGGGCTGGCGAGGGAGGCGGGAGCGGCACGCGGCGGCTGAGGTGGGAGCAGCGCAGGTGAGGTGAGTGTGCAGGAGGCGGAGACCCCGTTGCTGCCTCGCGCCCGGCCCGCTCCGCCCCCTCCCCTCAGTGCGGTGGCGGCGGTTGTCGTGGGCGGAGCCTTCGTGGCGGGTCCCGCTTCCATTGCAGGCCCGGGCTAGGTAGGCCCTCGCGGCTCTGGGGAGGAGGGCCCCTGGGAGGCTCCGCCTACCACCCTGGAGATTGGGGGCGAGACGGCGCTCTGCATATGCTCAGGTGACGGGGCATGGGCTCAGCTGTCGTCGCGAGGCCACTTGGGGCACGTCCGGCTCCTTCTCCTTTTGCTCTGCAAGCCCATGTTGTCTGTTTCAAAAGGAGGTCGAGGGACCCTCTTCGCCCCGCTTCTTTGCCTTCGGAAAAGGCCTACCCTGCAGAGAGGGAGCTCACGACACACGTGGGGGACTGGTGGGCGTTCAGCCTTTGCGCAAACGACTTAGGCATGCCCTCTGGGCATGTGCAGAGTGTTTTCTTATTCTTGCTACTCGCAAACTACTTAGGCTTACCCTCTGGGCACGTGCAGAGTGTTTTCTTGTTCTTGCTCTGCGCAAAAGATTTAGGCCGGCCTTCTGGGTGCGTGCAAAGTGTTTTCTTGTGCCTTCGCTTCTATGCAGCCTTTTTCTTATGGTGTTAAAAACCATATATTGGTTATATATGCTTATATTGCAAGCTCCTCATATATTGGTGATGACAACCCTTTTGGGCGCAAAGCATCAAAAATTAGGAAAATCCCTAACTTGACTTTGCTTGGGCGATCTCTTCCTCCATAATGAAGAAGAAGCAATTATTTACATGAATTAAAAAAAATACAGCCCAATTGTGCATGGCACTGTGTGTTATATTTTTAAAAATGAAATAATTACAAAAATGACTGTAGCGGGGAATAGTTGTTGTCAGGTGTCGGTGAGTGCTGGTATGTCACCTGAAATGTCATGGTGTGTCACCTTTGACACACATGTCATAGGTTCGCTATCACTGTTCTATATGCTCTCTCTCTAAATTCTCAATGGGAGGGCAAAGCGCTAAGAAGAAAGGTAATAGTGTGTTTGTCTATTTTTGCAAAAATTTTAAGTCCTGCCTTTGTGGCCTTAGGAGATCCATTAGGTGATACTCAGCTGCCAAACCCTGCATTCTGAAAGAGTCCAGAATGCAAACTCTTGTAAGAACGAAGCCATGGTCAAACATATACATGTGTTTGGTGCTTCCCCTGTAAAAAGTGGCATGCCGTATCAGCGCTTATTTCAAGGCGATGTGACATTCCTAAGAATAAGACGTGAGAATGTAAAAAGGATTTCTGCACATGCTTAGGAGGTTGATTCAGTTGAAAATGTATGATTGAGGCCCCTTCCTCACATGCAAAATAATACATTTTGATCAATTTTCAATGCACTTTGCAGCTGGATTTTATTGTGAGGAATAGCAAAATCCACTTTCAAACAATTGTTAAAGTGGATTAAAAGTGCATTCTTTTGCATGTGCGGAAGGGGCCTCAGTGCTGTGCTTTTCATTTGTACCTAATAACGTCATATTCCACTGTATTGGAAGCCCACCTTCCCCAGTAGGAGAGGAGAAACTTGAAGTGGAAGAAATTACACAGTGTATAGTTATCTTATGTGATGGATATCTGTGTGCATCTTCTTTTGCAGCTATTCTTTTAAAACATATATGAGCAGGAACCTTTTCAGTTGCGGAGTGCGGATGTTTTCAAAGGATAAGAACTGAGAAATATTTTAGAATATTCACTCTTGGCAGGATGTGTGAATCTGATTATAGCTTGGTGTGAACATTGCCCTGACATCTTCATTCTTGCACTCGTCCAGTTTTGTGCATTCTTGCACTCGTCCATTCTTGCACTTGTCCCATGTTTTATGGTTGCACTGAAGCCTTGGCATCGGATGAACCTGAATGACCCTCTGGGTTGATGAAAGCCCTGCAGTGTGAGGCTGATGGGGACTAGAATCACAGAGTTGGAAGAGACCACAAGGGCCATCAAGTCCAACTCCCTGCCATGCAGGAATACACAATCAAAGCACACCTGACAGATGGCCATCCAGCCTCTTGAAAAACCAAAGAAGGAAACTCCACTACATGCTGAATAGATGCTTGCTTTCTAAAAAGAAAGGATCCCTCTGGTTCTTCCTCGGTCTCAGATGTGTGTGTCATAGAGGAATGTGCTGTAAAGAAAAATGTCTTTTCACCTCTGGTATGCAATATACTGTACGTCTAACTGTCACTGCTGAAAGAAGCTCCAGGACTGACATTCTTCAGAATATTTTTTGCACACTTAAATTATTAAAGTTGGGTACCTGATAGTCTAGTCAACTTACAATTTCAAAAACCTTTAATGGCATAAGAAATTTTTTTTCTATTTTTTCTTATTTTATTTTAGTCTAGTCTATATGAGTCTAAAGTTGACTTTAGATAGTCCGGTCTATAGGCGAGAAAGCGTTTTGTATAGTCATTGATGCAGAGAAATCCGTACTTTTCAGTGTTTTCATTATGAAACGACCAGCTTTGTATATCCAAAGCAAATTCCAGGGTGTGGTACCTGCTCTATCTACATAGACATAACACTTGGCATGCAATACCTGAAATTGCATGCCTCGAAATCCTTTCCAGCAAACCCAGGTGTGTACAGTTGGTGGCTGTGTGAATGTCAAAGAGATGCTAGAACCCAAGAACTGCAGGAGCCGGAATGTATATGGATTGCGTTAGTCGATTTGCTGCTGGTGGTGGTTCACCTGGGAAGGCATTCTCTCAGAGGCTGCTCCTTCAGTAGAGCGTTGGCCGAAATCATCTTTGCCTCTTTTTCCCAGAATCTAAAAATTAGGCCATTTGTTACTGCCACCTGAATCCTCCCAGCCGCACTTTTCTTTGCCATGTTCAGTCTCTGGGTTTGTTTGTTTTTCTAGATCACTGGATAGAGGCTGTGCTTTTTCAGTGTATGTTACACAACTTGGCACTTTTCTGGGCAGTCCTACTTCTGGCCTAGTCACAGATGGGTGGGAGCAGTCCTTGGGCATGCCGCCATGGTGAATGGAAGCCGCAACTGAATGCTAATGGCCTACCAGGGTCCTGGGCTCTTCTCAGCTTTGGCTCCAGATGAGGCTTGTGCATAGTTCTTCCTTTCCTGGCTTTTGACATACTTAAAATATTTAAATCCCCTGGCATCTCTCCAGCCTCCCAAATGTAACTATCTCCTGCTTATCCTAGTGCAGTTATAGCTTTCCCTTTGAATGTGCAGCTATCTCCAACTTGTGGAAATCCTACTTAGACTAAACAAAGTTATACAGATAATATTTGTTCAAGTTACAAATGGCCAGTTAATCTCTCTGAGTCACAGATAAGTTCCCCACACTAACAAGCATAGTTCTACTCCCTCCCACCCAACCTTTTTCAATTAGGTGCTTAATGGAGTATGTAAATCACATATAGGGCCTCTCTTTTACTGAGCCAGTGTCTGTTGTCATGACAGGGTTGACCCAATGTTGTATTGGTTGTGGTGGGTTTTCTGGACTGTGTGGCTGTAGTCTGATAGATCTTGTTCCAGACCACAGCCACACAGCCGGGAAAACCCATCACAATCAGTTGAATCAGCATGTTTTGGCCCTCATTCAATCCGGTTCTAATCAAGCTAACCTGGACGTATTACTTGCAAAAGGTGGGACTTGTTTTTCAAGTACTAAGTACTGAAGTTCAAGTATTGAGTAGTATTGAGGTTCGAGGCTTCAGATTCTCATGTTCCGTAGCAACCAGCATGTTATATGTGACATCTTGTCTGCACTAGTTTCCTTAGCAAGATTGGCAGTAGGGTTGTGCCTATCATTGTCTGTCAATCACTGTAAAACAGACGGATGCCACCTGTGAGTGCAGGCAGCAACCAGTATTTAACAGTCTAGGGTTTTATTCCATATCAAGGATGTTGCCATCTACATTTATGTGGGCATCCTTTTGGGAAAAAAATAGCTAACATTACTCTGTTACAACAGCACTTAACAGGCTTCATGGCTCATTTCGGTGCAAACCGGGATAAGTTGGAATCTGTTCCATCAGATGCATGCAGGGTTGGCAGATTGTGATCCAGAGATTCTTTCTCGTCCTTTTCCAATCTGCTTCTGAATTTGGGGGGGGGGGGGGGGGGGGGGTAGCTACAGTTTCTTCTACCCTGAGTTTCATTGAGTTTTTCTCATTGTTGGCTGCTAAAGTGTATTTGCTGAAGTGGCCGCTTCTGAACACCTCTTGGAAAGAGGAAAGTGCAGCTGATTTAAGGTGACCCTGTTGGGTTTTTAGGGCAAGAGCTGTTTGGAGGTGGTTTGCCATTGCCTGCCTCTGTGTAGCGACCCTGGACTTCCTTGGTGGTCTCCCATCCAAATACTAACCAGGGCCACCCTTCTTAGCTACTGAAATCTGGTGACATCGGCTTAACCTGGGCCATCAAGGTAAAGGCGAACCTTTCTTACAGGGCAGCTTTCCTTCCTGTGCATTGGCTGACCTGAAGAATAGGAGAGTTTTTCAGGCCTGGCAAGTCTGGCATGATTTTACTGTACTCTGTTGTATCTTTGTATTCATAAAAAGGGGAATGCGGAGGAATATTTACAGCACAAAAAATCTGCTCCAATAAGCCGTGCACAAGTTGCCCTTTGGCAGATGCATCTTGCCCAGTACAGTTGAAGCTTGTTGAGACTGGATAGAGTTATCTGGAGATGATAAATTGCTTCTAGGAATGTGTAAGGGTATTGTTTATGTGTGTCCCCCCCCCCCCCCATATTACCGTGCAATTGACTCTTCTCCTCCCCCCTTCTTTTCCCTCCAGGAAAATGTCAGTTTCCAGTAAGATCAGGCACCTGCAAACAGAGGAAGACTGAAATTTCACAAGGTATTTTTTAAAGTTGTCTGTTTCTTCATAAAGTTTTCCTTCGTTCCTCCGCTTGCCAGTTAAAAAGGGGACAATACTGGTAGACTGCTATCTTTTCAAATGCACCAAAGCGATAATCCGCAAATCATTGCAGAGTAATCTTGCCAATTTTACTAGGATTACTCTAGATTAAACAGGTAATTAATTGTAATTGCAGAGTAGAAATTACTGATTCTTGTACAAAGTTCACATAGTAGCAATTATGTCAAGGAACGTACTGTAATTCTTTTCTGGGAAAATATTGAGGATTCAGCATTGGCTAGTCACGTTTTCTTGAAAACTGTTGTATTTAATGATTGATTGGATTTATATCCTGCCCAATCCCCGAAGGGCTCTGGGTGGGTTACAAGTTGTGCATCTAGTGTGCTAACATTTGCAGCACGTAGGAATAAAAGAGCCATCTATTATAAAACTAAAACATAAATGCAAGCAAAATTATTCCCCAGTTTCCCCCACCCCATCTATATACAAATGCTTAACATAAATAAAGTCTATGTATTGAGAAAAAGCGATAGCGCAAGATAATATCTCAGAGGGGCCAGCCTGCCTCTCTGTGGTTGACTCATGAAGGGGGACTCTCTCCTTCTTTCTCTGGCACTTATTGCTTATCACTGCTCTTCTGAGGCACGGAATTTGATCTTGCATGAGAACAGGTCCATGGGGGCAAAGGTTCAGTTCTCTTAGTACGTTCACCTCTGCCTCTTTGCAGAACTACTTAAGTGACAAGACAGCAGTAAAATGCCCCACCTTGCAGATGAAGAACCACGTTTTGTTGCTTGTTCATTCATTTATAAGCAGCCTGGATGGCAGAGTTTAGAACTGGGTAGGGGGGAGCAGGGATCTTTTCAGCTACCACATATGACTGTGGAGAGAAGCCAGCTTGGGGAAGCAGAGAATGGACTATAAGAAGGCTATGTATTTGATTAGAGTGGAATGTGATTGAAAGACTAAAGCTGGGAACTGGCTGTACACAATAGATGTACAGTCTGAGTGTCTGTAGAGAACAGGGAATTTTCCTTTGCGGGGGAGGGGATAGACACAGTCCAGTGACTGGTGTAAAGAGAAAGAGGTAGTGGCAGAAAGTTTCTTTTTTAGACTCTGATGCTGCTTCCTTTTCCCTGGCTCGTGACTGTTCTTTTTGTTTCAAAGAGATCAGTTGTCGCAGTACACTCAGAACAGGTACAGCTGCTAGTATTTTGTTATCTCAGTTTTGGTGGGGAAGAAGGCTGTGACCATTTCTTGTTCCATCACACCCCCAGTTAAACTTGTTGTTTCGTTGTGGGTAGGCTGTAACATGATACCTTTTCTATCTGGTGATTTAGCATCTTAAGGCTAAAGTATAGTGGCTTGTAGAAGGCTCCTTGAAGAAAGCCTTGGTTGGGGGGGCATGGGTTACTTTGCTGAAACCGAAGTTGCTTTTTAATCAGTGTATCTGGTCCCTAAACTGGTGTTGTTGACTTTTCTCTTAGGTGGATCTTTTCAAGCAGGTCCGTAAAGAGAATAGACTGGTCTTGGCATCCAGAGAACAGCAATGGTGAGTGTGCTTCATGTTTTATCTTGCCTTCAACGTATTCTGTAGTGTTTTTTTCTCTGTTCTTAGCTGCGACGACTGCCAGTGTTTGGTTCTGGTTGGTTTCTGAAGGCTGGGAATGCTGAGCAGTGGAGAGAGGCAGTTTGACTTGATTCAGGCTGGCAGACTTGATGCAACTCTCACAGCCCTTTGTGCCGCGGATTTTTCCTAACTTGCTTACTGTTTGTTTGCTAGTGTGATTTTGCCTGGTTTAGGAAACAATTAGAACAGAATCAATAAAGCGAATGAAGATCTGTAGTAAAATACAAGCCACAGCAGAACAAAACCCGAAGGAGGATTAAAAACAGCCATAAACCAGCAACGAAAATAACAGATCTTAAATAGAGTTGCAAAACAGCAGCCAATTCATCAAATGGCGACAGCACAAAAACATGTACGATAACAGTGGCATTAAAACCGTAATCAAACATGGCAGAATGATACACAAGAAATAAAAGCATCTAAAGACGTTTGAAATAAAATAGATAAGTTGGGGCTAACTTCTGGGAGGCCAATGTGAGGGAGAAGGTGAGCTTCCCCTTAGGACAGGGAATTCCACAGGCTGGGTGTTCTGCATGGAAACACTCCCCACTTCTCTTTCAGACAACCTCAGCTAATGCACCGGCACTTACAGGTGGTCCTTCAGGTATCCCAGTCCCAAGTCGTTCAGGTCTGTGAAAGTCGCTAGTACCTTGAATTGGGCCCAGAAGCAAATCTGCATCGAGTGCAGCAGTGATATATTGTAACCCAATCACCGGACAGCATTACTTCTGAGCAACAGAACTTCCATTATATCTGGATTAAATTTGAGGTTGTTTGCAGCTGCCCCTTCACCATCTTCAGATGTCAGTTAAAGATTATGCCTGCTTCCCTCAAATCTGATGGAAAGGAGAGAGAGTTGTCTATTGTCTCCTGACTGCTAGTACTGTACACCAGATCTGTAGGTGACCTCTGCTGGTGGTCCCATGTCGATGTTAACTAGCATGGGACACAGGATGGAACCTCAGGGGCCAGGGGGTACAGCTGTAGTCTCTAAGCACTACTGCCTGAGACCTGTCTGCCACTGCAAAACAATCCCACCCCCCTCATCCCAGACAGAATATAAGGATAGTGTGATGGATGGCGTTAAGAACCAGAAGAGAACTAGAAGTATCATACTCCCTCTGACAGCTTCCCAGAATAAGTCATCAGGTCAGGCAACCAAGGAGGTTTTTGCCGATAACCATTTTGAAAACCCCATTGAAAAGGCTGAAAGTAATGTGTATTCTGAAGAAACTCCTGGAGTTGATTTGCCTATTGAGCTCTCTTTCCATCATTACAGTCAAACTTCACAATCATAAATATTATTACTCTGTTCTTAGAGGGCCCACTAGAGAAGGATGCCCAGTCTCCTGTGCTGCTATAGCAGAGTCGCTTGATCCAGCTGGTGGGCATGGACATAGTTCTTTGTCTCATTCATATACTTCTTCCCTTCTCTGCTTGAGAATAGCAAATGGGGACTGAAGACAAATCTTCTGCCGACCCCAGCTGGTTGAGTTGTCTGGATGCAAGAGCCCAACATTAGCTGAGATTTTTTTCCCGCTTTTCCGTAACTTGGATTCTTAGAGCCATCATGATGTAGTAAAGAGCAACAGACTCTACTCAGGAGAACTGAAGCCTCCCCTTTAAGCCTTTTGACTTTGAGCTACAGTTCTCTCAGAACTCTCGCAGTCCATTTGGAGGCAGGCAATGGCAAACCACCTCCAAACGTCTCTTGCCCTGAAAACACTAAGGGGTTGCCGTAAGTCAGCTGCGACCTGACAGTGCACGCACGCACACACACACACACACACACACAAGTTGGACTCTTAAGTGCTTGGGGAGGAGGGATGAAGAGCAGCACTGGGTTTGTCCCTTTCTGATGTTTATTCCTGAAGCCTGCTGAATTGAGGCTCTGTTGCTGTCCTAGTTAAGATCAGAGGCAGGAGGAGAGAGGAAAAAAACCCATGCTTTTCCTCTACAAGGTCAAGGTAGATGTTCTTGGGCTGAATATCTGATTGCTGTGACTTATTGTGGCTTTACTTCTCTGGAAATGATAGTCACTGGAAATAGTACAGTTTTTGTGTTTGGGTGCTGTTGTAGATTTCTGAGGCTCTGGGTGGTTGCTGCATGCATGTTTTAAATTTCCTTTTTCTCTAGTTGAATGTAGATGTGCTATTGAGGAATGGCAGAATATTGTAAGGAGGGTTGGGTTTATTGGGCCATTTGGTACAGCATCTCGTGACACGATCTTGAATTTGTTTGAGTGGGGAAATGTGTGTGTGAAATATACAGCCTCGTCTGGGTGCCAAAGGTCAAAAATTTTAATACAGGTTATTTTGGCTGTTATGGGTTTTCCGGTCTGCGTGGCCATGGTTGGTACTTTTGGCTCCTAATGTTTTGCCTGTAACTTGTGGCCGGCATCTTCAGAGGCATGTTATGGCAAGATGTGTTTCTCTCCTTGGCACGCCTTTGGCATTTTACCATGACAGGCCTCTGAAGACATCAGCTGTAGATACAGGCAAAACATCTGAAGATGCCAGCCATGGATACAGGCGAAAGATTAGAAGCGAATACTACTGGTCTATGGACACTCAGCCCAGAGAATCTACAACAGCCAGTTAATTCCGGCCGTGAAAGCCTTCAACAGTACAATTTCTGACCACAGGAGCTTTCAGATTAGGTTTGAGAAATTTGTCCAATACTTGGCTTCTAATTCAGGGCATCCATATAGTTTGCCTGTTTATTGCTCTATGTTTGCATTATCTCCATTTTTCAGTGTTGGAGAAGCTTCTGTACTTGGGAAGCTCTCTCTATCAAGTCACTGAAGAGTTGCATGCAAAATACACTCTGGTAAAGTGACTGTGCCTTGACTCAGCAATCTTGAGTTCTCAAACCTGCAGTTGCTAAGGTGCAATGAAGACATTCAGAGAGGGATGCTAGGGTTCAGAAATGCTGGAAGTGAGATGTTGTACCCCACACAACCCATTTTAAACATGCTTTAATGGAAAATGGCTACTGAGATGGGCATGTGTTGTTTTGAAACATTTCACCTCATACTGTATCATTGTTCCTGAGCACATTAAAACAAGTAAAATCAAGTGCATCAAAGACCTCCTTCCATTTGCACTCTACCTTTCTTCCTAGTGGGAACCTAGAGTGGCTTACATTGTTCTCATCTCTCCCATGTTATCCTCACAACAACCCTGTGAGGTAGGTTGGGCTGAGATTGCGGGACTGGTCCGCGATCACTTTTCAAGCGTCCATGGCAGAGTGGAGATTCAGGCCTGGGTTTCCCAGACCCTAGTCTATCACTAACCACTGCACCACACTGACTCCATCCTCTACACCACAATAAAATCAAAGAGCTGGGCAGTAGCAGTGCAGAACCAGCCTACTAAAAGCAGTATAAAATACACTTAACTAGAAATAAATATAGGATGAACTGAAAACAGCATCAGAGTTACCAAGAAACTATAGGTGGGTGAGGAAAACATCGGACCGGGAGAACAAATATTAACATAAAGACTGGTTCTTTTGTTCCAAAACTCAACAAGTTAGGTCCTGGCCAATATTGGTAGGCAGAGTTTCCCAATTAAGGCATCACCACTGAGAAGGCCATGTCTGTGATGTTCCCCTACCTTGCCTTCACTGGGTGAAGCCTACAAAGCAGGAACTCAAAGGCAATTCTTAGCTATTTGTTAGCACGGTTGGTGCTGTGTAAACCAGCCAGGGCGCTCAGAAACTTTGGAACTTCTAAATGACAATGACATTTGCGAGATTGACACTGCTTAGCTTTTCTGAGGCTGGTGTGCGGAGGACCTCAGAATTAATGTCACCGTTTACGTTCGCATAAACGGCTTTATTAACTGGCAGAAAGAAATCATCTTTCAAAAGCCAAAATCCTTCCCAGTTAACAGAAGCTAAGGTCAGATGGGAGAATTTGCTGTCTCGAAGGTTGCTAAGAATTTCTAGTCCGTGGGAGGCACAAAGCCTTTCAGGAGCTGACAGGCCTCGAAATTGAAAAGAATGGTATTGATCGTCGTTGCAGAGGAGTTCTTCTACCCAGTGTTGATCATGTCTGCTGAAGACATCTCAGGTGGGTGAAATGGATCAATGAAGCAGCAGGACCAGATGGCTTTGTTAGGCAGAAGTGCCTCCTGGGGGAGGAACTGGCAAAACATGGCCAAACGTGATAACGTGCCCAGTCCAAGTGGCTTGTATTAAGGGGGGGGGGAAACTACCATTCGCATGTCATGAATGTGGCCACCCCATCGAGAAAGATTAAACTCAGCTTTTTAAACACAGTCAAGAATTGCTGAAGAGAGATAGTGGGAAAAATCCAAGTGCACACTCTTGCTGGGTGAAAGCAGCCCTCCGGTCTTTGTACCCCCAAAACAGGATTTTGCACAGTGGACAAAATAAGGTGCTTGTGCATACTTGCTTTATACTCCCCTTATACTAGATGGGATAGGGAAAAGGCTTCTCTTGGGGGAATACTTACCTGCTGACTGTCAGCACTGAATGAGTAGGGACTTGAACTTGGATCTTCCACATCCTAGTCTGACACTCCTAAACACTACACCACACTGGCTCTCACCACACTCGATGGCAGTGTTAGACCCTTTGCCATGCGGCTAGGGCACATCTTGAGGAAGCTGCGTTTCTAGAAGAGAACCATTGTTTCAACCATGGATCTAAATACTCATTTAATTAATTCCCCCTACAGAGGTAGGTTGTTGTCTATCTGGAAGACTGTCATTCCTTTGCCACCAAAGCTTCGTACCCACAATTACACAGCTTGTACCTTCAGATGAGTGGCACCGCAGTATGCCAAAAAATTGATGGCTAGCTCGGAACAATTCCTTCAACTCCTTTCCCCAATCAACCGTATGTTGATGATGTTCTTATTATCCAGACTTATAGGAAGGAATCCATTAAGAGATTTGATCAGGACTGAATAAGTCCCTTCAGTGACTTCACTTTCTGGATGCCCCTAGACATCTCTGTGGTCCCAAATACCCTTATGCAACCGGTGACTACAGCTGGACTCTGTAATGCAGCTGCACTTTTTCCAGTTCCATGGGCAGGAACTCACACATCGAGCATAAAGAGAAATGAATTTGCAGACTGTCAAGGCCAGACTAGGGGCCAGAATACGATAGGGTAGGTCCACAAGAGAAATTGACAGTGTTTGTCTAGTCTCCTACAGCTCCCAACTAAAACCACCTGATCAAAGATTTGCAGCCCATTCTGATGATCAGTACACCTCTCTCACAGCTCTGGTGATAAACATTTATTTCCTTAGATACGGCCGGTTGACCTAAAACAGTTACTAACAACTATAGGGCGCCTAGCAGAGAAACAGGCCCAGGAACTAGACCCGGTGACATCCCCAGGTGTCAATTCTGTCCCCATTTCTAATCAGCCAGCAATATTGTGGGGTCTAATGATGTTATCCCTACCATTATATCCACTAATGTGATCCATCTTTCATCTAATGACACTGCCCTTCTCCTGTCTACATGGGAGAGCCAGATCTCTCTGTGAAAGAGTAAATGAGCACACATCTAATGTTAAAGCATGACAACACTCAGAAACCTCTGGCAGAATATTTCAGTCTTCTAGAACACTCTGCTGCTGACCTCCAAGTTACGCTCCTTCAACTAAGGAGTTTCAAAGGAAGTCTTCGAAATTGCTGAAACAGGGTTTATCAGGAAACTTGATGCTATCCATTTAGGGTCGAGGAAATGGGTTCCTCTCACGCTAGGAGCGTTGAATTAAATTTTGCTTACAAACTCCAGCGAGGTGATATTAGTGCCTACTGCTGCTGCTGTGAAGGATAACTGTGCTTACCTTGTTAAAGAAACATACAACACTGCCCCTCTTGCATTTCAGTGCCCTTTGACTTCGCTGTCCCCGATAGTTACCCCCACCCCCCATGTCTTTGTACAAGTCTCTGCCAACTGTGGGCATGCTTCATACATGTAACAAAGTGGGTCCTCATTATTATAATCCAGACCTGCCATTCTTGAAGGTGTTTGTAAGACTCCTCTTTGTTTTGTTATAACAGACCAATTCAGCTTCTTCTCTGGAATTTGTGGTTGCATCATCACTGCCCTTTGGCCTAGTTTCAGGGTAGCGTGGGAAATCCTTATTTTTAGTTCTTTTAAATGATACACGGGTCTCCCATTGGCTCCTGAGGCCAAGGGCAAGCCACAGATTGGAACTGACTGTGAATTGCTGCTAGTGTTGCATCTGTGAATGTGGAGCGGAGTCTCACGCGAACGGCCAGGCTGTGCCCATGTATTTGTTGCGATTGCGTGGGCATCCTGGTACAGGAACAGTCTCAGGCAGCTGCTTGCTGAAGCACATGGAGACTTGGTGCTGGTGCCTAGAAACTGAAGGGTCCCCCCGCCCCCCCAGTCTGTGTCGGTTCTTCTACTCTTTAGCCTTCCCTGGAAAAAAAATTCGTTGTTGATACTTTACCTTATTTTTAAAAGAAATTCGATGCTTAAAATTCACAAAAAGGCAATCACAGGATATATTACCAGGCATAGAACAGAGCAGCAAACCTTATCAAATCATCCTCCAGCAAGCATTTCAGAAAAAAAGAAAGAATCTTCCTTCATGTTGTCACTGGGAGGCTCAAACGGTTTAATAAGAGCATGTCTTCTTTCCTGGGTTCTAATACAAATTGCATTTCGTAATTTTTAAAGAACTCTGATATCCAATGTGTGTGCCTATCTGCTTAACGATATGGGTTCTTTCTATAAAGACAACCAGTACGGATAGTGTTTAACTGGGTCTTCAGTGAAGGGATTTCTGTTGAAAGCTTTGGTGAGGCTCAACAGACCCCAGCGGTCATGGCGTCCAGAAATTTCATTTTGTAAGCAGTGATTTTATTGCAGTGTCACTTTGCCACCCTCGGTGGAATTACATGTTGCATCAAAGTACATTTCATGTCGGAATGTGTTTCGTATGACGTAAAGCTGTATGTGCAAGAAGTTCTTGCTATTGCTTGTTTGTATGTGAATTTTACTACATTCTGTGGTGATTAATTCACTCCTTAACCAGTTCATTTTCTCTGCTGGCTCCAGCATTCAATTAAACGGGGCTTTTAAAGCAGTAATGAAACGGTGAGAAATATGTAAGAAATTGGAGAGCAGCTTTTTGTTGTGACGACAACCCAGCTCACCCCATATTTTGTCAGAGCTGTGAAAAAAACTGTGAGAAACCATAAAGGATGTAGAATTCGGTTTTGTGCCAGTAAGAACGGGAAAGCCCTGAAGTCTGAAAAATCTGTTGGGTTCCAAAGTTTTGGGGCTGACCCCTGAAGCCAAAGAAAATGTGTGAAGGCTTGCACTGTAGAATTTGCATCTGTGGTCTAGGAACTAGTTAGCCCAGGGGTAGGGAACCTGCGGCTCTCCAGATGTTCAGGAACTACAATTCCCATCAGCCCCTACCAGCATGGCCAATTGGCCATGCTGACAGAGGCTGGTGGGAATTGTAGTTCCTGAACACCTGGAGAGCCGCAGGTTCCCTACCCCTGAGCTAGCCCCTCTTGGAAGTACCATGACACCTTTCCAACTTGGCAGTGTTTGGCTAGGGTTCAATTTTAATTGAGTAGAGTTTATTTTATTTTACCAATCAGTGCACTTGTGGCCTGGAGAACAGTGTGGTAAAGTGGTTAAAAGCAGGTGGACTGCAATCTGGAGAACCAGGTTTGATTCCTCTGTCCTCCTTCCTCCACATGGCACACTTTAATCTGATGAACCAGGTTTGTTTTCCCCACTCCGCCACATGAAGCCTGTTGGGTGATCTTGGACCAGTCACAATTCTCTCAGAACCCTCTCAGCCCCACCTATCTCCCAAGGTCTGTGTTGTGGGGAGAGAAAGGGAAAAGGAGTTTGTCATCCACCTTGAGACTCCTTACAGGAAAGGAAGGCAGGTTATAAATCCAAACTCTTCTTCTTCCTGCACATTAGTGATGGGGAGAGCTGAAAGTTCCTGTGGAAAGATGATTGTAGCTCATGGCTGCAAGAAACGTGACTCGGCACAGGCAGATGACAAAGGAGGGTCAGTTCCCTCTTCCAGAGCAGGTTTAATTGGTCCAGGACTCAAATGCTCCGCTTGGTGTGATTACAGTTCCCTTTCCTGACCAAAAGAAAGCATGTTGCCTTGTATCCTCTTTCCCTCCCTTCTCTAATTTGTTTGCCCCCAAGCATACAATGGGGGAGGTCCCAGGCTAAGCTCTTTCTGTGTTTGCCTGTTCAGCTGTTCTCTTAGCTCAGGGAAGCCCATTTGCAAGACATGTGAGTATCTCCTTTCTAGAGCAACGAATGCAATACCCTTTGGAGAAGCATCTTTGGCCGGGTTGGGTGGTGTAGCACAAGGCTGGCCTGAAAGGCCGACTGAGGCCTTCGCAACATCCCTTTCTCGTGTAGCTGTGGTCCAAGTTCGGTGTGTCCTGCTGTATCAGGGTGGCTGGTGGTTCCGAGATGTCAGCTGTATATTCTTTGGCTCCGAGCCAGAGGAGATTGCGGGCCCAGGAGCTGTGCAGCTGAGCCGACAAGGGCCGTTGTGTCCCTTCTCCTTCTCACGCAGCAAGGACCAGCGAGAGCTGTGCTTAGCACGAGTCTCGTAGGCCCGAGCAGACGTGAGTCCTGAGCCAAATCCCAGCCAGGTCTTCTTTCTCCTTGCCAGAAGGCACAAAAGCTTAGCTTCCGACCTCTGCTATTGTTCCCCTGCATTCCTGCACATGCCCCCTGGACAGCAGCTCAGGTGCAAGCAGAGCGACCGTCTCTTGGCAGGCTGCACACTGTAGCCCCAATGCAGAAGAGAAATGCGGGTTTGGAAGGCGGTGAAGCTTCCTAGAGGACTGAGCCGGGAGACTCCATTTTCTGTGCCGGCTGCTGGGGAGTCCCTGGCATGGCAGAGCCTTGTCTGGCTTCTATTGGAAGGAGGTGGAGTCTCTCCCTCCCCCTCCCCTCCCCTCCCCTCCATTGTCGGCAGCCAAGCAGCCGATGCGCCTGCTTCCGTCTCTGCAACGGAGATGCTCTAGCTCTCTCCTGGAGGTTGCGCTTCCAGACATTTGTCTGCGCCTGAGCCCTTTGCGCCGAAAGGGGCAGGAGAAAGCGATGCCACTCGTGCGCCCCTGGCCACGCCATCCCCCCTGGAAGCAACTATGACTCTGCCGGGCCGCGTCTCCTGCTCCATGCTCAACTGCTTTGTAAGTGGTCTCTCTTCCTCCCCCTCCCCGCCGCACCCCGCCCCTTTCCTTCCCTGTGCCGTTCGTTCGCTTACATGCAAGGGCTGCTTGTAAATCTGGGTTTCCCTCCATGTCTCGAGATGGATGGGGGAGGAGAAGGCAGGGAGGCTGGAAGCCGAGCATCCGCGCCGAATCGCCTGCTCGGAGGCATCTGGCCTTTTTGTACAGCTCTCTCATCAGCCTTGTGCTTGGGGAGTGGTCCTCTTCCTCTCCTTCGCTGATTCCACATGCTGCCTGCAGATGCTGTGGGGTCGATCCCTTTTTGGATGTTAGAGGTCACAGTCCCGGTGACCGCAAAAATAGTTGCACAGCCCTCCCCCCCCCCCCCGAGCCAAACCAAATGGGCCAAGCTGGCAGGAGATCGGTCTCCACGGGGCAGCATGAGAAGGGGGTCCAGACTTGGTAAAGCACAGGTCTCCCCAATAATTTGTTCGCTGATATGTTGCCGAAACCAGGTTAGGCGAGCTTTGATCCTTGGTTGATTGAAGGGTGCTTCCCAGTAGGGTAGCAATGAGGAAGGTGCCCTGCTGCGTGCCTGTGGCGAGCTGACCTCCTCGGAGGGAGATTCCTCCCTCTCCGCCCTGCCCATGGTAGGCTGCGAAGGCCTGCTGTTTGTGTGCAGTTTCCTTAGCACAGAGCATGCTGGCCTTCAGCCTTCTGATGGCCGAGCCGAGGGGACAGCATTGACCAGGCTGGAGGACATGTACAGCTTGGACTTGCTGGTTCTGACAGGAAAAGGGGATCTGATGGAAAGCCATTTAGCAGTTGAGCTGATCTTGCAGGTCGATGGAGATGTGTGTCCTCCTGTGTTTGTGTGTATCAGAGGGCTTGTGAGCTGTTGCAGTGTCATTCGGTACAAAAGAGAACGGGCGTTTTGACCAGTTGTTAACTCTGCCTGAGAACCTAGCAAGCACAACCCTTGACCCATCTAGCTTGTGATTGTCTCCTTGGACTAGCTGTGGCTCTCCAGGGTCTCAGAGGAAGGTGAGTCTTTTTCAGCACTCATTCCCTGATGCTCCAGGCGTTATCTTCGGGGCCTTTGACATGCTTCATATGTGCTCCACCGTTGAGCTGAGTCCCTTGTGGCTTAAAGCAAAAAACTGTAACTACAGACTTTGCCTGATAAACATGGAGATGTACCTTATACCACAATATGCCCAATCTATCCGTTATTTTCTTCTGTCAGCAGACTTCCAGAGACTTGGGTCAGAGAAAGGACTTTCCTAACATCTTCTATCTACCTAGTTGGAGATACCAGGGATTGCACTAGGATTTTCTGAATGCAAGGTCGGGGTTCTCCATGTCCCCATTGTTGAATTGGATTGTGCTTTGTTAACAACCTCAACTTCAAGGACAGATGGGGAGGCGGGGCTGGAAAAGATTTAGAGTTGCCAACTCCAAGTTGGAAAATGCCTGCAGATTTGGGGGGCGGAGCCTGAGGAGGGTGGGGTTTGGGGCGGTGGAAAAGATTTAGAGTTGCCGGCTCTGAGTTGGGAAATACCTGCAGATTTGGGAGGCAGAGCCTGAGGGGGGCGGGGTTTAAAGAGAGACTTCAATGAGGTATAATGCTATAGAGTCCACCTTCCAAAGTGGCCATTTTCTCCAAGTGAACTGATGTCTGCCACCTGGATATCGGATGTAATAGCCGCAACCCTAAAAAGATTGGCCAAACCTCTATGTTCTTGTTTGTATGGTTGCTGTTGTAGCTATTACTGTTGCTCACTAGTGCGTGTGGTGCTTGACAGAGAAAAAGAGAGAGTTTTTTTTAAATGACCCTCCTTCAAGAATCTTGCTTTCTAAAATTTAACAAAGCAGAAGACAGCAGTGAATAGATAAAGGTACAAAAATTGGGGGAAGAATATGGACAGTTATACTTAGGTAAATAGCCCTGGCTAGCCTGCTCTCATCAGACCTCAGAAGCTACCTAAGCAGGGTCGACCCTGACAAATATTTGGATGGGAGACCTCCAAAGAATAGGTGGGGTATGACATGGAGACAGATAATGGCAAACTACCTCTAAATACCCCTTGCCTTGAAAAATCCCATAATTCAGATGTGACTTGCCAACAACAACAAACAACAAACCCTTACATAATGTTCTGACCTGTATGACCCAGGTTAGCCCAAGCACATCCGATCCTGCAGGCTAAGCAGGGTCAGCTCTGATGAGTGCTTGGATGGGAGACCCCCAAGGAAGTCCAGGGTTGCTATGCAGAAGGAAAACATCTCCGTTTGTCCCTATGGGGTCACCATAAAGCAACTATGACTTGATAGCACTTTTAATTGCAGTATTTAGATCAGCAGTGGCAAACCTGTGGCACTCAGAGCCCTTTCTGTGGGCACGCATGCACAGAGTCCGTCATGTGGATGGGGTGGAAAATCATCCCCCCCCCCCCCAACACACACATCTAGGCTGGCCTGGGCACAATAGTTTATCTGGGAGTAAGCTCGGTTGCTGGCAATAGGGCTTGCTCCTGAGTAAACGCTCTCTGAGGGTAAATTGATTCACCCGATTTGAGGTGTTGCCTGCTTGATTTTACCAAGAAAAACACTCACGAATGCTTGCATTTCTAAACTTCCCCAGCATAATATTCAGATTAAATTGCCATTTTGGCACTTTGCGATAAATAAGTGGGTTTTGGGTTGCAAAAAGGTTCACCATCACTGGTTTAGATCATGAGAACTGAGACATGTTTAGATCATGAGAACTGAGACATGTGTCAAGAGAGAGAAGTGAAAGGAAGAAGAAGGACAGCACCACATGGCTAGATTTTAGCAAGTGGTTTGCCCTTTGATGAGGAGTTCCCCACATCATGAGGAGTGGATGAACAGAAAGACAATGTGGTGTAGTGGTTAAGAGCAGGTGGATTCTAATATGGAGAACCGGGTTTGATTCCCCACTCCTCCACCTGAGTGGCAGAGGCTTATATGGTGAACCAGATGTGTTTCCGCACTCCTACATGCCAGCTGGGTGACCTTGGGCTCGTCACAGTTCTCTCTAACCTCTCTCAGCCCACCTACCTCACCAGGTGTCTGTTGTGGGGAGAGGAAGGGAAAGGAGCTTGTAAACCAAACTTCTTCTTCAGATAGTAAACTAAGTATGTCCATCTTGTGGCATGGATCAGCATGCTCTTGTGCGTAGTGGTCTGGCTAAAATGGACAGGAAGAAGAGGGCAAATTGTTAACATTGCCCTCCAATGCCATGGACAAGGCCACTGTGCTTTTTACTGGTCTGAGTATCAGGTAGTTTATGTCACATATTTGGGAGTAGCCCAAAGTCAAGCAGGAGCTGTGGCTTAGAGGTAGAGTTTGGTTGACATGCAGAAGGTTCTGGGTTCGGTCCCCATTATATTCATTCATTCATTCATTCATTCATTCATTCATTCATTCATTCATTTAATTTATAGACCGCCCTTCCCCGAAGTTATGCCCCGTTAAAAGGCTTAGGCAGTAGGTGATGTGAAAAGACCTTTTCCTGAGACCCTGGAGGGCTACTGGCAATACTGAATTGATGGGCCAGTGGTCTGTAAGACCACTTCCTCTGTCCATGTGGATCTTTTCTTGAAAGCTTTGCTGTTCAGTGTTTTGTACTGCTAAGGTAATATTAACACAAGTCACAAACTTGATTAGGAAGAACCAAAATCTCACAAACCGGCATACTGAACTGTACAGAACCTTTCATCAGGCTGGATGGTAAGAAACAAAGGATTGGGAATTTTCAAAGCCCTGATTTTAAGGGCTTTTGACTGCATCCTGTGTAGAATGCCAGGGAAATTTGAATAGATATCGTTGGCTAGAGCTGGTGTGTGGTTGCTTCTTAGGCCTTTCGGGAAAGAAAGAAAGAAAGAAAGAAAGAAAGAAAGAAAGAAAGAAAGAAAGAAAGAAAGAAAGAAAGAAAGAAAGAAAGAAAGAAAGAAAGAAAGAAAGAAAGAAAGAAAGAAGGGGAAATGACAGCCTCTGAATGAAAATATGAAATCCAGTAGCAGATCAAATGTGTCTGTAACACAAAATGGAACACTCGTGTTATCAGACTGCCAGCCACAAAGATACTTGACCTGGACCAATTTTGAGCATTCAGTTGAATTACAGACAGGCTGAGTTTTTCTAGACTTTGCTACCTGTCATCACGTTTTGCAATGTCAAGCTTAGTTGGGGAACCACCCCTTCCCCGCTCTGGCTTGCCTGGATTTCTGAATGCTTGCTTGACATAATATTTGTATACTGAAATTGCAAGCTGAATAGAAACCTGTAGTCCCCTATCTACCAGGCTCCCTGCTGTTATGGATTTATGTTCCCCATCTCGAATATGCAACCAGATGGTGGTAAGTTTGCGTGGCTCCCATGCATGTGCAAAGAACGTTTGATGGTTTCTTGTAGGGGGAACTGTTGGGATTGAGATATGTTTGAGACTGTGTTCAACTCTTGGAGAAGCTGCAAAAGGGCTCCTCAGCACCACCAACAAAATAGCAGTCTCGGCCCATCCCTTAATCCAGCCAAAGTTATTGCTGAGACGAGCTGTTTTCCTTTTTCTTTAAAGACTGCAAAAATGGGCATTCTTCAGGTGTCTGCATTTGAAAGCTAGTATGCTTTTTGGAAACTGTGAATGCTGGGTCCTGTGTTGCAATCGCCTAGCCCATATTGACTTCCAAGAAAACATTCTAAAGAAATCTGTGTTTCCCTAAAACCTTTTCTCCCTGTTTTGTGTCTGGTCAGGTTAAATGCCTCTTCGCCTTCCCCCATGGGGGAACAGAAACCATGTATTTAATAAAAGATGAAACTTCTCACGCTGTGAAGTTCAAAAGCGACCAACAATCTGATCTGATATATTTAGAAATGGCTAGTCAATGTGGATGCTTCCGTGCTGAATTTCCAATGAAGCATGATGTCATTTTTTTCATTTTTTAAAAAAATGCATGCTAGAAATTCTGGTCTTGATGTCTGAGCGTGACCCACAGTGACTGTTAAATCCAGAATACCTCTAATAGGATCACCTGCAGGGGCATCCAAAATCAATTTCTTCAAAGCTGAAACGGAACCTGTGAAGCTGCCTTATCCAGAGTCAGATCCTTACTGCATCTGGCTCATTCTTGACTCCTCTGAGCTGGCAGCAGCTGTCTAGATCTCAGGCAGAAAAGCTTTTTCCTTGTACCTGCAAACTGAGATCCCTCAATTGGAGAAACTGGGGCACTGCTTCCGTGTAGCACTGAGTCACGGTCCTTCCCCAAATCTCCCCTGCTTCCGTTATGTGGTTAAAGCACAGGGTTTTCCCCCTCCAAGCATTTCTGCTTCAGCCCACTAGTAGCCACAGTGCTCTGTAGAGTTCACATCCATTTTCTGATTATTAATTTTAAAAAATGTTTGTCATTTTCAAAATATCAGTGGTTTGGCTCTGGACAACCGGACTTGATTCCTCATTCTCCCACCTGAGTGGCAGAGGCTTATCTGGTGAACCAGATGTGTTTCCGCACTCCTACATTCCTGCTGGGTGACCTTGGGCCAGTCACGGTTCTTTGGAGCTCTCTCAGCCCCACCTACCTCACAAGGTGTCTGTTGTGGGGAGAGGAAGGGAAAGGACCTTGTATAAGCCACCTTGAGTCACCTTACAGGAGAGAAAGGTGCAGTATAAATCCAAACTCTTCTTCTGTTCTTTTTGAATACCCATGCTGGCTTTTGTGTCACGGTTTTAGCAAATAAAGTGAGTGAGAGACGCTGCTTTATACCAATTCAGATCATTGGTTTAGCCCTTTCATAGTATTTCTCCCTGAGAAACTTGTAGACTTCTGACTGGTCTCAGAACCTTTTTGTACTTTCCTTTTGAATTGTGTTTTTAATGGCTTAGGGCTTACTTTTTTTTTAAATAGCAGGATTTAAATCCCCAACCCCCACAACCCGTTTCAGTCCAAAACACTGTGTTTTAAAAGAGGGACGTGTGAGTGCATTATCCAGGATTCTTGCGGGATGCCCTAATTTCTCACAATCTTTTGTCCTTACAGTTTTCTTAGATTCGCCTCATGGTTTCCAAAGTTAAGATAAATAACATCATGGGTACTTTGTTTAAAGTGGGTAGCCATATTAGTTTGTAGTCAAAGAACAAGTTTTCCAAGGTATAAGCTTCCATGAGTCAAAGCTCACTTTGTCAAATCATGAGGAGAAGCAGCTATTGGTAAAAATAAATGAGATGGAAAGGAAAGGAGAGAAATCCCAGTCGTCACTTAGTGATCTTGCAAAGGAGTGAAAATGGACTTTTTAGGGTTATGTGAAGTACCAGATGGAAACGGTAATGGAACCATGTTGGAGGGTATATCCAGGTTAAAAATGCAACTTAAATCCAACCATCCCCCATGGCTGGATGAAGTATCTTAAATATCTACCAGTCTCTTTAAAGGAATGCATGCTGCTTCCTAGAAATCTGAAATATTTCCCCCCATCCTGCTAACTTTCTGAGTAAACAGCAAATCCAATGCATGTCCTTCTTGACCAGAGGTGTCCAACTCTAGGGCTTCAGATGTTCATGGACTACAATCCCCATCAGCCAATTGGCCATGCCAGCAGGGGTTGATGGGAATTGTAGTCCATGAACATCTGAAGTGCCAGAGTTGGACACCCCTGTACGAGACTTTGAAAAGGTTAGAGGAGAAGTTACAAGAGCAACCCTCTTCTGAGTAAAAGTTATTTAGTATTTTTTAAATCTCACTTCTCTTGTGCAAATCAAAACAGTTAATTTCTGGCTGAAGAGAACAGCTTTGGAAAAATGACAGACATCTTATCTGCACAGCAGTTAAAATCCATCTGGACTGTCATAGCATTCCACTGAAGAACCCTGAGAACTGAAGTTTTTTTTAAGGTGATTCATAATTTCCTCCCAGAACTACAGTTCCCATGGTATTTAAAGGGAGCCATGACAGGTATAGCACTCTCAAACCGACTGAACATGGGTTAGCACAGACTGTTCTCAGAGAAGTTCTGGAGACTATGGAAGATGGATCACAAGTGATCGGGGAAGTGTTTCGGATACTGAGTCAGAGCCTGAAATCAGATCAAAAAGCTGTCTGGGCTTGAAAGGTTGAAGGATGCCGTTTTTGTAAAAGGAAAAAATAGCAGAGTTTGGCTTTGACGACTTCAGAATTAAAGCAGAGATGCTCTGTTAGAGGTCCTGGATCCAATCCACACCTTAGGGACAAACTTCCAATTTGTATCAAAAAAACGGGGGGGGGGGGGGAGAAGAAATGTGGTCAGATTCTAGACCTCGAAAACACATGCCCAAGATATTATGTGATAGATATTTTAGATTATACTTGGTGATCCTTTGGAATGTTTAGATTAAAAATACTTTAGATAAATTTGTGTTCTGGTGTTTTGGAGGGTTTTTTTTTTTAACGTGTGCACTTGCAAGTTTCCCTTTTGGCAAACATTTACTTTCCTCCAATCCAAGTCCTGAGCAGCAGTCATGGTTCCACTTTGCAGACCATCTCTAGCATCTGGGTCCTGTACTCCTGTCTGGTTGATCTCTGCAGAGAAAGGCTGCATTGCTCATGTCCAGGTTTTACATCCTGTAAGATTACCTGGTGGCTGGGGCCCAGAAAGTGTGTGACCAGCCAGTCTCCATTGCGCTGGGAGAGAGTATGTTCTCAGCAGTGAAATGGCTGTTGTTTCTTTTAGTTTGTTTGTTTGTTTTGTTTTTGGGGGGTGCGTGTGTTAATCTGACATGCATGTCTGAACTCTTCTTGTGTTTGGCTTTCAGGGTGAGGAAGGCCCTCCCAGTCTGGAGTACATCCAGGCCAAGGACTTGTTTCCACACAAAGAACTGATTAAAGAAGAAGAATCTTTACAGGTAAGCTGTCCAGAGAAGCCCCAGCAAGTGGGAATGGACTGCTTGCTGGGCACACCTGGGTGAAGCTTAAGGCCGGAAGGCAGCCACATGCATAGGGCGTCTTCTTACAAGCACATGGAAGCTTTGGACCTTGGCCTTCAGACTTACGGGGACAGACAGCTGCCTCTCGGGTGCCATTCAAGACTTGTTGGGCTACAGTCTCTTCTAATCTGCCTTCTATGCTTCTCCTGCTTGGACAGCTCAGAGGAACCCAGGCAGTCTGCTAGAACATCGTTACTTTGTCACATTAGCTATTACAGTACCTTTTCCCTGCAAAGCGCTGGAGATTTGTGAGGAAAAAAATACTGTTAAATACTATGCAGGGAATTGGAAAGTAGCAATGTTCTTTGTGACCCAGAATGGGTAATTTTCAGTGCCAATCTGAAGTAGTCATCGCAGTAAGATGGAGCAGTTAACAGGCAGGGTAAGATACCGTTTGTATGTGGTACAGCTGACTGGTGACAGCCACTGTTGGTACCGGAGGATGAGAAGAATATCGCAAGAGTGGCAGTCTTTTTTATTGGGTCTGTCAATATTTGTAATGACAGGAAACAAGTTTTAGGATCACACAGATTTCTTCTTCAGAAATGGGTGTCCAGGGCAGGAACATGTGGCTGTGGAATTAGCTGAAGACTTGCTGCTTGATTTTTGAGCAATTTCTAAACACAGTTTCTTGTGCAACACTTTGAAAGGGTTATTTTTCCCTGGTGTCTTTGAATTCTTAAAATGTTTCATAGACTTGTTAATATTCATATACCCTGCAGCTTAGGTTTTTCCAAAACGTATTGATTAAAATATTCATATTCTCTCCTTCCCATGCGGACTGGAGGCAGCTTGCAACATTTCATTAAAAACCAACCAAAATCACAAAAAAACACATAGAAGTTTCACTGCCTCAAGCCCCTCTTCAAAGCCCTGTGTGAATGCTACTGGTTTGTAGTGTCTGCTAAAGTCAACAGGAGCCAGCATGGTGTAGTGGTTAAGAGCAGGTGGATTCTGGAGAACTGGGCTTGATTCTTCACTCCTCCACCTAAGTGGCAGAGGCTTATCTGGTGAACCAGATGTGTTTCCGCACTCCTACATTCCTGCTGGGCGACCTTGGGCCAGTCACAGTTCTTTGAAACTCTTTTAGCCCCACCTACCTCACAAGGGCTCATTCCGCACATGCAGAATAATGCACTTTCAAACTGCTTTCAGTGCTCTTTGAAGTTGTGCAGAATAGCAAAATCCACTTACAAACAGTTGTGAAAGTGGTTTGAAAACGCATTATTTTGTGTGTGCGGAAGGGGCCAAAGTGTCTGTTGTGGGGCAAGGAAGAGAAAGGAGCTTGAAAGCCACCTTGAGTCTCCTTACAGGAGAGAAAGGTGGGGTATAAATCCAAACTCCTCTTCTTCTCATAAATGCACCCACACTTTTCACCTTCTCCAGGAGCCACTACCACAGACTGGGAGCCAATACTGAAAAGAAACAGCTCTGTTCAATCTCAGATAGACAGTCCCCATATGGGGGAGTAAGAATTCTTCTTATTCATTTTTTGAGATCTTTGCCGGTTTTAAATGCCATCAGTAGTGCATTTTATATATTTTCCCCTCTTTTGTAATAACTGTTGTACATTTCACATCCTTTCTCCAAACATATTTCCAATCTTCTAATTGGATGTTCTGACCTACATTTCTTTGCCCAGGTTATCATAAAATTCTTTAATAAATTCACTCTCCGTTTCCAAGGTCAAACATGCTTTATCTGTTCTACCGACCAAGTTTTCGTTACTTTCCATCAATCAGGTGACTTATTTTCACATCCAAATTCACTTTTACCTTTGGTATACCTATCTCTTATCTGAGAGCTAAGAGATTCAAGTGTGTTTTTGTACTGCACTCTCAGTAACCTGCAGGTGGTTTCTGAAACCTCAGTCAAATCCATTAAAACTCTACTCTCCCCCAATACAATGCAGTAGAAGAGGAGCATTAATATTAGATGGGAAAAACTCATCAGTAATGTAAAGATTGTAAAATCAAGGGCTGCAAAGCAGCAGATAGAACAGCAGGCCAGGTTGAAGGTAATATTGGCCATCTACAAGCACCTGGGTAAACAAGCACAGTTTAGCCTGTTACTGAAAGGCCAATAACACTGTCAGTGACTGTCCCATAACCTGGCAACTTCCTTTTCTCCAGTGGTTTGCCAAGTCCTTATTCAGAACCCCTATGAGAGCACCTTGTGACGTGGGTTGGCTTTTGACAGGGTGGGGCTTAAAAGTTTGATGGGGAATGAATTTTTAGCACTTTTTTGTTGGCTTAATGTACAGCAGTAGGGTTTTAAACTGTCCTAGGCCTTACAATATTAATTCAAATAACTGTCCAGACTCAGGGCCAACGTTCTTTCCCTTCTCTGTCAGCACAATTATGAGCCCTCAAATGGATGAAAGCATAACCAAGAACTTTCAGCGAATGGCTGTAGAGCTGTGTTCAATTTTGCTGTGTCATTGTCTGAAACAGTGTAACAAGGCGAAAATCCCATCTTGGCAATCCACTGGACAGTTGTATTCTTTTATGTGCATGAAACCACAATTGTGCAGTTCTGTTGAACAGATTTGGGAGATTGGCTCTGAGAGGTTAAAAAATGCAAGGCCAAAGAGATGCGAAGGTACTTCTTCGAGTGCCAGCAGCTGAATCACACTCTGCAGACATGATTCCCACTCCTGTGGGAATTGCACATCCCTTGCAGAATTTCACACAGATATGCAGAGACATTAAGCTTTCTGACAAACCGGCAAAGAACAGATCTATTTTTAAACAAAAAGAGGATTTGAAAGAACTTTCAAATATGGTTTTATTCATCCATGCTTCTCATTTATATCCCACCCTTCTTCCAAGGAGCAGGGATGGGATTGCACAGTTTGTTTCTTTCACAACATCCCTGTGAGTAGGTTTAGGCTGATAATTGGACTTCCACCCAGCAGGGAAAAGAAGTATAGGTGAGAACGCTTTTGAAGTGAAAGGGAATTGCAAGATAATGGTTCAATAGAACCTTTGATGGAGCTGGTCATGTTCGTTTGCAGTTTGATCGAGAACATCTCTGCAGGACATGAAGCTTCCCAGAACATT
Source organism: Sphaerodactylus townsendi (assembly GCF_021028975.2). Taxonomy (NCBI): domain Eukaryota; kingdom Metazoa; phylum Chordata; class Lepidosauria; order Squamata; family Sphaerodactylidae; genus Sphaerodactylus; species Sphaerodactylus townsendi. Next base: position 17,991,906 of record NC_059440.1, on the reverse strand, counting down.
TCTTTTTGTTCCTCGGCCCTGCTGGTTTGGAAAGAGAGTTGCCGTTCCCATCTGCATGAGGCAGAGCTGGAGGTTCACTTCAGAGCTCAGAGGCTGAAACGGTGGGCCTGAAATGTTGATCCTTCGTGGTTAAGAATCAGAGAACCCTGTGCCAGTTGGCAGCGCAAGCCCCTTGTTTGAAAATAAAACTGGACTTTGTCTGAGGGACAATCATGGGAGGGGGACGGAAAATAAATCACCGCTTCCGTTGACTGGTGTGGTTTTCTGGGATGTGTGACCACAATCTGGTAGTTTTTCCTAAACACAAAGATTTATCCCACTAATACACAAGCCTCAATATAAGGTGCACAGTGCGTTTATTGTGCTAGTGTGATTTCTAAACATCCACTTATCACTATACCTAACAGGTTACCACCATTAACTATTGCCTGATTCTAACACATGACAAATGCTTATTACCAAACATGCAACTCTTATTCAGAACATACAATTAAATACACAAACATACAAGAAACCATTAAGAATGTAGAGGCTGGGGGTTGTTAGCCCTTAACTCATCACTTTGTGTAATCCAATTATATTAGCTTCCTCCTCTTCTTGGACCATGAAACCAAAACAACTCAATTGTCCATATTGTCCAGATATAGAAGAAGGGGAGGAGGAGGAGGAGTTGTTTGGATGTGTGTGGGAGTGTACAGGCTAATCTGAATTCCCCAGATAATCCTCTACAGCTCAGGCGTTAGAGCTGGGAATCAAACCCGGTTCCTCCAGATTAGATACACGAGCGGGATATATCTTTGTGTTTTGGAACTTATCTGCTATACACTATTGGATATTAGTTGATCTGGTAGTTTTTCCTCCCAGCTGTTTGCCTGCATCTTCAGAGGCATGTCATGGTAAGATGCCGGAGCCATTCTATGGGAGAGAAACACGTCTCACTGCGACATGACTCCGAAAAGGCCAGCCATAGATGCGGGTGAAACATTAGGAACTAAAACTACCAGATCACGGCACACGGCCTAAAAAACCCACAACAGCCAGTTGATTCCAGCCGTGAAGGCCTTCAACAATACACGGCTTCTGTATTTTGCCAGTATTTGTTCACATTTGAGAAATACAGCAGGCTGGGTGACCCCAGTGTAGTGCCTGGACCTTGCTTTCTTTATTTCATAATACGCTGGCTCTATTCTTATCCATTTTCCAGCCTAGAAGAACTGTGGGGTGGGGGGATGTTATTTGTACTCTGCCTCTCCAGAACCTGCTCAAGGCAGCATTTGCAAGACCCTGATTATCTGGACGGCATCTGGTTCAGCTCTGCACTTTTGCCTCCTCCTAGGTTCCATTTACAGTGCTCCAGGGAGAGGGTGTGGAATACCTGGGCCATGCGAGCGACGCCATCATTGCTATCTCCAACTACCGGCTCCATATCAAGTTTAAGGACTCTGTAATCAACGTAAGTCTTTCTCAGTGTGAAGCAGCTTATTCTGCCGGCGGTCTGTGGTTTTGTGTTGGAGGTGGCTTCCCTGTACCTTTGAAAGGAAATTGGAAGGAGCTAGAAGGCCATCTGGTCTACCCTTTCACCTCTGCTTCAAAATGGCCCCTTTGGGCCTTTCACACCCATTCTGTGCTCCTGATGAACCCAGACTGTGTGCAGAGCATATATTTCCGCATAACCGGTACACCAGCAAGGAAAGGAAATACTGCCAGCCTGTCACTTCAAGGGAGCAGGAAACTCGGTTTTTGTTGCATTGCTTCAACAAAACCAGGGCCATGCTTTATTTGGGGCACCTTCCCACGTGCAGACTAATGCCCTTTCAATCCACTTTCACTATTGTTTGCAAGTGGATTTCGCTATTTCGCACAGTGAAATCCAACTGCAAAGTGCATTGAAAGTGCATTATTCTGCATGTGTGAAAGTGCCCGTAGGGAGGACATAAGAATATTCTGCTTCCTCCATACTACTTTGTGCAGTGATTGGTACTGAGAAGCCAGAATTAATATATGGAGGGGGTGAAATGCATGTTAGAACATTCTTGGTACTGTGTCATAGAACCTGACTCTGCTGTGTTGGGGCCCCTAGATTTTTCCTGTTCCTCAGTCTCTTGGTACTAGATAGCCTGTTTAAGCCATGCATGGACCAGAGCCATCTCGCAAGATGGGTGACTTCTATGGTCATCTCCAACTGATCTACCTCTTGCTTTGGCTGCGTCTACTCCTCTTTCCTGTGCATGAAGGACCCCTTGAGAAAGAGGAAGAGTGAAGCTACCCTCCTTTCAACCCAGTCCCCTCCTAGCTTCTCTGATAAAAGCTCACCCCCAAATAGGAACTGAAACCCATGCAAATCAGGTGTGTTAGGTAAGGCAGCTGCTGCAATTTTTGTGTTTACAAGGCCTCTGCAACTCCCATTTCTACGAGATAAGTTGCGAGTTACAATTGGGATTGAGTGCCCACTTTGTTGCTGTGACCTAAAAGCTAACATGTGAACCCTTCTGTCAAGTTGAACCTATGAGCTTGAACGTTTCCAATTTTCCAGACGGGCTGAATTGCGATTTCTGGTCTCGTGAAACGATTGTTCACGGCTCTTTGGTCTAACTGAGTGCCCTTCTTCCTGAAATCCTCTCCCTCTTCCCCTAGATATGTTTCTGTCTGGAGATGTAACATTTCTAGAAATCTTGAAGTCATGACAAAGGGTTTTGTCCTTGGGGAGAAAAAAAATGGATTTTAGTTCCTAATCAATCCTAAACTTCCTTTATTGCTTTAACCGCATAAAATGCATAATTTATAAATGAGAACCTATAAAATTGTACTACTTTGCATATTTGTGGATTTTTAAAGTAAATGCTCCCCCCCCACACACACACACACACAATCAACATTGCAAATACATATATCTTGCACTAGATCTGCAAACGGTTACCCTCATTGCAACTTTTGGTACATTTGACCTTCATTTTTACCATTCAAGAGGTAGGGGAAAATAAGTCATAAACAGATATTTTGTATTAAAACAAAAGCAAGCGTATTATTTGGACAGAAACATGCTTGAATGCTGTAGATCGGTGATACCCAACCTTTTTCACTCACGTACCCTTTGGCAACCCATTTCCCTAAAACTGTACTCCCCTATTAGCAAACCCGTCATGTAATTTTTTTTCGTGTGCCCTCAATGCTCTGATGCAAACCCCTGGAGGTACGCCTGCCCCAGGTTGGGAACCACTGCTGTAGGTTTCTTAAATAAAAGCTACATTCTTTACATTTGGGGGTAAGTAAAATCTTGTCATTCCCAAAGAGAAAAATATATCATAGTTTTTCAGTGGTCTTCAAATTTCCAATCTTTCCATTGGGAATAAAATTAAGAGGTGAAAAAAGCAACACCTCCCCCCCCCTGTTCTTTTTTTGCCCCCTGGGCCTCTACATCTTTATCCCTTTCTATACCTTCCACATTTACTGCTAGTATTCAACCTGTGAAATTGCTCCCACGTGGCATTTAGGATTGCATGCATTTTAGAGCCAGGTGCCACGCCCTAGTCTTGCTGGGAGCCCTAGAATCATGCAGGTGTAGTACCTGCCTGTTCACTTGTGCCTGGTCTTTGTTTTTAGGTGCCTTTGAGGATGATGGAAAGCGTGGAGAGTCGGGACATGTTTCAGCTGCACATTGTATGCAAGGATTCCAAAGTAGTCAGGTAGCTTGTTGCCTTATGCCATCTTGGGTATTATGGCTGGGCCAGAGTGGAAGAATTGGGCTCGTTATTCTGCAGGGTGACCACCCACCTGTAGCCAATCTGCTGTCACCCAAACCTAACTGTTGCCATGTAGGATCAGTCCGATCATCCTACAGCAGCCCCAGGGATGCCTGGAGGCAGTTTTCACTAACATCTAATTCTCAGAGGTAGACTGCCTCTGTCCATGCAGGTTCCATGTAACTGCCATGGCTAATTGTCATTGATAAACTTGTCCTGGATTAAGCTGCCTAAATTCTGTTTGCATGAGTCATCTAGGCTAGCTGCCGTTGCCGCTAGTCTTGGGAAAAGGTGCGCAGTACAGCACTCATGACATTCAGATTTTTTGTATATGCTTATTTTTACATTTCCTGTTCAACAGAGATTCCCCTACCTGACAGTGCGGCTTACCTGCACCAGGTGAGAGCATGCACCTCTGTCTGTTGCAGGTGCCATTTCTCTACTTTCAAGCAATGTCAGGAGTGGCTGAAGCGGCTGAGCCGAGCCATCGCTCGCCCCACAAAGCCAGAAGATCTGTTTGCGTTTGCTTATCATGCCTGGTGCTTGGGGGTCTGTGCTGATGAGGAGGACCAACATGCCCACCTCTGCCGCCCAGGTAAGTTCCCACGGAGCTTGTGATATCTGTTCTGAACGGCTGTGGGGGTGACTTTGGCAGCCCCTTGGCATAGCATCTTGTTGTTGCGTCTTGTTCAGTACACAGACCTATTAAAAGCTCCACTGGAATCCATGACATCCTAGTGTCTGGAGTCCTCTGCGTGGAGCCTCTTTAACCATGTGTGCCTTTGCAGGGGACAATGTGAAATACCGGTTTGAGATGGAGCTGGCTCGGATGGGCTTTGACTTGCAGAATGTTTGGAGGGTTTCTGACATCAACAACAATTACAAGTGAGTAGTTGGGGGTTGGTTTGTTTGTTTGTTTGTTTGTTTGTTTGTTTGTTTGTTTGTTTGTTTGTTTGTTTGTTTTGGCCTGGTCTTCCTGCAAGAGACAAAACAGCCACCCTGTTGGGACAGTTCTGGGCCAGCATTTGCCATGGAAGCACAAGACACTGGATGCATTTCAGAATAAAAATGTGGTACTGACTTTGCAACATAGCAACAAAATGCTATCTCTGTTGGATTGTTGACCCTGCTTTTCAGCCCCTTACAGTAATTGAAAAGCCCAAGCATAAGTAAAATATATTTAAAAGTGGTTGTTGTGGGTTTTGCAGGCTGCGTGGCTGTGGTCGGGTGGTTTTAGCTGCTAACATTTTGCCCCCCAACTTCAGAGGCATGTCATGGTAAGACGCCCTGTGACACACCAGTGAAGATGCCAGACACGGGCAGGCAAAACATTAGAAGCTAAAACCACCAGACCACGGCCACACAATGGTCAGTCGATTCCAGCTGTGAAAGCTTTCAACAGTATATTTAAGGGTTTTGGAAAGCTGTTCTTAGCAAGGGATGTGTCTGGGTGCAATGGAATTGTGCTCCACTGCTGCCTTTTCTCTCTCCAGCCTCAAAAATGTTTATCATTATCATGTGGATGGATGTGTTTTGTGCTGCAAATTGCTCCAGCCGATCCTGGGCCTCATTGTATGCTCTTCCCCCGTTTTCGCTGGATCCCTTCCATTATGGGCCCAGGCATGGGTGGGAGAGAACATGTTGCTTTCCCTGCAACAGAATCACCCACTTTGTTTGATATAGACTTTAGATATCCAAAACGTAAGATTTTTCCAGTTCGGCTCACCACAAGAAGGTTGCTACTCAATCCTAGGGCAGAATACAAAAGGCTGCAATCAGAGTCATGCTTCCCTGCCCCTGGTAATACCCTTCCCCAAAAAGCAGACTCAAGACTGCTACATACAAAGATTCTAGATCAGCACTGCCTTTTAAAGACTATATTCTCTTAGTACCTGATAGCCACTTTATCATCAATCAAGAGCATCAGGTTTCCTGTTTCCAACCAAATATCAAAAGAGCTGATCAGTTATCACTCAATATATGTTTCCTTACAAGTTAAGAAGGTTTGACGTTTAATGTTGTTGCAGTTACCCCTGTCTCAGGGTTAGACTCTGTGGCTTTTCTTCCCTAGGTTATGTACCAGCTATCCGCAAAAGCTCCTCGTTCCTGTCTGGATCGCTGACAAGGAGCTGGAGAACGTGGCTTCCTTTCGGTCTTGGAAGCGGATTCCAGTGGTTGTGTACAGGTATTGAAACATCTACAGTAAAGAGCACAAATTCAGGAACAGTGGAACAGGATGCGTTGATGGAGTTGCTGCAATGTGTAGACCTTTTCAGGACTTATTTCTTGAGGGGCTCGATCTGTTACTCACGCCCAACTCCGTCCACTTTTTCTTGCACTGCAGAACTTCAGTGAGATGTTAATTCTTTATTTTGTCCACCAAGAATAGGTCGGAAAGTCCCAGCTTTTAACCAGGGAAATTAAATTTAGGTTAGGAACTTAAAAAAAAGAGTTGAGAACTGGAACAATATGCCAAGGAAAGCTAGAAGACTGTCTTTCCTTGGAGATTCCCAAAATAAAATGGTATGAGTGCCTATCAGATGCCTTATTTTTCATTTTCTTGTCAATCTGTTGACCAAAATCAGACCTAAAAGCGCCTCAAGGTCTTCACACAGCTGTAGAGTATCCTGCGTTTGGAGAGATTGTCTGATTGACTTTTAACTGGTTGGGCAAGACCATAGCTTGGTCACAGTGTCTGCCAATTGCATTGTTATCATGTGCATTTTCAGGAGGGAAATTAAAAGAAGCAGGTCCCACCTTCCATGTCTGGAAAGGCTGAAAACTCCTGGTCTTTGAGTTCATGGCCATGACTGTGATTATGAACTTGACCTTAGAACCTCTATTGCTGTTCACCAAAGTTTTGAACAAAGTTCCTTACATACAGGGCCATTGTAGGACTGAGTTCTCGGTAGTATTCGCTAACTTCTTGTACAGAATCTGCGTACCTCAGAACATTTTATTTCAATAACTTATTTCACTAACTGTTACTGTGGAAGCAAAATATAGAGACCCCCCTCCCCCAGTAAAGACATTTTATAATATTTTCCCCCAAGATCCTGGAAAACGCAGGGATATTTTTTCTTTTCTCCTACCCTCACTTTGTCAGCTGGAAAATCCATGCTAACTGATGGTCTCTGGTGGAGTCTAAGTTTGCTATCATGTCAGAATCCTGTGATTTGACCTGCCGGTCTCACATAAACCAGCTTGTATTGTTTGTGCATTGCCTAGAGGCCTGTCTGTTTTAAAAGTCGTGATTTGATTTTTCGAGCGAAGAAAATGAAGTCATGTAATGACTGGCTTTTGGAGCAGGGCCCTGGATTCAAGATCTAGATGAGCCTGCTTTCCATTTCAGACACCTGCGCAACGGGGCAGTGATTGCACGCTGCAGCCAGCCCGAAATCAGCTGGTGGGGTTGGCGCAATGCGGACGATGAGTACCTGGTGACCTCCATTGCCAAAGCCTGTGCCTTGAACCCTGGCCAGAGGGTGGCTGGGGGGACTCCACATTCTGGGCTTAGCGATGGGAACGAGGCTTGCGACGCAGGGTTTGGTAAGTGAGATGGGCTTTGTTCTCCTCCTCCTTGTTTACTTCAGGGCTGCATTTTCCTGGCAGAATTTGGTCCCTTTGCTGAGTAATGTTGACTCTGGTTCCTTTTTGCTGAGTAATGTTGACTCTGGTTCCTTTCTAGCCGCTTTGAGTCCCAGTGATAAGGAGAAAAGTGGGATATAAACATTTTAAATAAAAACTGTTAACAGTGGCTTGTTGCTGTTAACAATGGCATCCTTTCTAAGTCAATCCCATGTGCCGAGACAAGGCTGCTTCTCCCCAGTCCTTCATAAATCATCCCCTAAATTCCAAATCACCTTGATCCACAAGCACTAGCAGCTGATACACTATCAGAAGGTTGTAACAGAGAAAATATCTTCATGTATGTTCCTAGGGGACCACAGTTGTACTGAGGGAGATTTCTTCTTGCTCTTGAAAGAGAAGACAACAGGTGGGGAATTAAAAATTTTCCCAGTTCTGCCTTAAACTTGCTGAAATCGGAATAACAGTGCTGGGAGCACAATGAGAACTTTATTGTCAAAAATTGTTAATTGCCAGTTTATGACTATTACAGTTACACCATCATCTGAATTTCTAACTTGCGATAATATTCCTTCGCAGTTGTTTGCTCCTGTAATCATTCAAGTTGCTCTTTGTTGGATCTTTTACAGTTGAGCAGAGCCGTAGCGTGTGTGCCCTGCGCCCTATCACGCCCCCATCACGCCCTAGAAGGCCCCCGCCATGCCCCCGCACTGCCGTGCGTCCAGTGCAAGATGTCCCCCGTCCCCTAGGCGCTTCACCACTGCAGTTGAGCTTCTTTGCTGTAGAGCACCAGTTCTCAAGGCTAAAACTGGTTATTGGTATTGTAGATGTGGTCTTACCAGGGGCCTAATGCATTCAGTGTAGTGATATGATTGCAGAGAGCAATGGCTGCTGTTGAATGCTATCTGTTATTCCCAACAGAAACAGGAAAGTATTGGGTTCCTTTTGCATGTCACTGTTAAGGCAACGTCCGGAAGGCTCCAGTGAAGCTGGAAATAGCAAAGAAGGAAAAAAAGACTTCTGTTATCTGATCTTAGGTCCCCATTCCAACAGTGAAAATATTTGGTCTGTTTCGTTTCCCTTCATTCATTCTACGTTTACCAATTCAGTTGGTGAGCGGGCTGTTCTAGTCACCCCACACTCCTCACTCCTGTGTTTCCTTCAGCTTTTCTCTTGAATTGGATGTTGCAGGGCAGATTTTGTAGTGTTGGCACTCAGTCAAGGGATGGGATGATTCAGACTTCTTTCTTTGCAGATTCATCACTGACGGCGGGTACAAGTGTGGAGAATTCAGCAACGCCGCAAAAGCTGTTGATCTTAGATGCCCGGTCCTATACCGCGGCTGTTGCCAACAGAGCCAAGGGAGGAGGCTGTGAGTGCGAAGGTACAGACTTCATTGGGCGCCATAACCCTCCTTGGACCCCAAAGGGGTGGGGGCAGGAGCAGGAGCTCAGCCACTTCACTCTAGCATCCCCACCCTGCATCTTCCTGCCTTTTTGGGCTCCCTGATTTAGGGATCTGAGGGTTCATAAAGGGCGCCTTGCGCTATTTGTGATTGGATGAAGAGGTTCCACAAGGCGTCCTTTTGGGAAACTTAGCCACTGCTTTTCATAAAGAAGTTATGCACTTATGTACCACTTATGCACTATACGTCCTGTTGTTTCTTTGTGACCGAGTTGGTTTTAACACAGGACCTGTCCGCTGACTTGTGGCTAAGTTCCTGGTGTGAAATGCTCTCTCTGATGCTCAAGGCTGGCAACCAGCTGACCTTTCCACCCATGTTGTGTTTCAGAGTATTATCCAAACTGTGAGGTGGTGTTCATGGGCATGGCCAACATCCATTCCATCCGAAACAGCTTCCAGTACTTGCGGGCAGTTTGCAGTCAGATGCCGGATCCCAGCAAGTAAGTACCAGACCTTTCCAGCCACATTCCCGGTTTACTATGGACTGGTAACTTTGCTTCCAGGTCAGGGGGTCAAGATGGGACTACAGTGGGCATTCCTTCCTGCTGCCAGAACTTAGAAAATGGGGATCTTAATATAAATGAAGACCCATCCTGCTGGAGAGGGTTCCTGTGCTTTAAGCTTTGGACAGATATAAATATATTTATGTTTCAGAAATACATCTAAAGGTTGGAATACGATGAAGCCTTGAAAAGTTATGAGTGGCACAAAGGGATTATACAGGGAGATAATTACTGATAGGCAGTAGAGTTGAAACAGAGAAAATGCATTTTTAAAAAACATACATGGAATGTACTGCCACAAGATATGGCTGCTAGCTTTTGGTGGCTTTAGAGCCACAGGAGAGCCAGCGTGGTGCAGTGGTTAAGAGCAGGTGCACTCTAATCTGGAAAAACGGGTTTGATTCCCTGTTCTGCCACTTAAGCTGTGGAGGCTTATCTGGGGAACCAGATTAGCTTGTGCACTCCAACACATGCCAGCTGGGTGACCTTGGACTAGTCACGGTTCATTGGAGCTCTCTCAGCCTCACCCACCTCACAGGGTGTTTGTTGTGGGGGGAAGGGAAAGGAGATTGTCAGCTTCTTTGAATCTTCTTACAGGAGAGAAAGGGGGCTATAAATCCAAACTCTTGGAGAAATTCCCAAGAGACCACTGGTTTGTGATCAGCAATGGTGGCTAAATGGAACCTTTGTGAGAGGGGACTATTACCTGCATGCCTTGCTTTTAGAAGAAGAAGGGTGTGGATTTATATCCTTCTTTTCTCAACCATAAGGACACTCAAAGCAGCTTACAAATTTCTTCCCTTTCTCTCCCCACCACAGACGCCTTAAGAGCTAGATGGAGTTGAAAGAGTTAGGAGTGAATTGTGACTCGCCCAAGGTCACCTAGCAGTCTTCATGTGTAGGAGCAGGGTAAAGCCCAGATTCACCAGATTAGAGTCCGCTGCTCATGCAAAGGAGTAGGGAATCAAACCCGGTTCTCCAGATTTGAACCCATTGCTCTTAACCTCTACACTAATCTGGCTTACAGGGACATCTAACTGGCTACTGCTGGAAGCAGGAAGTTGAAATACATTGATCGTTAGTCTGACCCACCAAGCATCTTTTTAGTTTCAGAATGGCTTTTTCCACCCCTTTTCCCTAGACAGTCAGTGTGACATTCATATAATTTCCTTCCTTTTTATCCACACAACAAACCCTGAGGCTATGACTGACTCAAGGTTACCCATTTGAATGTAATAGCTGTTCAAGGGTTTGAATCTAGTTTTCACTGGCCCAGTTCTGCCGGTCTGCCTCTTGTGCCACGTGCTACTTCGCAGATTCGTTGAAGGCTGATCTGGCTCTTTTCTCTACTGCTGTTTTACCTGACTTCTCTCACTCAGTCCTTTTCATTCCTTTTCAAATGCATTCTGCCTCTCCCATGTGCATTTGGTTGATCATTTCCCTCTCGGCATCTGTCTTTCTTCTTCTTGGCCCATCGACCTTCTTTCCACTGGCTGCCGTGGAAGTGTTTTTTCCTACCTTCTTGAGGGCTAGTAGTTTAAAGAGCTGAAAAGGAGTTTTCTGTGTAGTGTTAGGCTCGTTGTGTTTTGTAAACTTGTTGGTTGCTGCAATTGAAATTATTACATTTAGGAATGTTTACTCTTTTAAGACAATCCAAGAACCATATGTGTTTTCTTTTCTCCCTGAAAAAAAGAAAATGAAAGCAGTGTTTTCGGTAGCCCTGAGTACAAACATTTCTGTACAGTTGACTTTCCCACCTACAGTTGGCTCTGGAATCCTCTTTTTCTATATATGATGGTTTCAGTGACTCCTTATGTCAGTCACAGATTTAATGTTCTCCCTTTCACATGTGTACCTTTTCCAGCTGGCTGTCAGCTCTCGAGAGCACCAAATGGCTGCAGCACCTCTCCGTCATGCTGAAGGCGGCTGTGTTGGTCTCGAACGCTGTAGACCGGGAAGGACGCCCTGTGCTAGTCCATTGCTCAGATGGCTGGGACAGAACTCCCCAGATTGTTGCCCTGGCAAAGATTCTGCTGGACCCTTACTACAGGACGATGGAGGTGAAGGGCCACTGTCATATGGGATTGGGCTGGCGGTTTTAAAGAAACGCTAACTGTGCGCATGTGAATTTAGCCCAGGGGTCCCCAATTTTGTTGGGTTTTGAACACTTTTACATTTTTGAAAACAGGATTTGAGAGCTACAGTAAACCAGCTGCCGTGCGTTGGGACCAACGACAAAATGGTTGGCATGTAGACTGGGCCTAGTGAGAAAGCATTGGGAGGTTCAAGTCAAGTGTCCTTCTATAATGGAAGCTGCTGTTTCCAAGTGTGAACTGCCTAGAGACAAGAAGATGGTTCCTCTCAGGGTCTCCTAAAACATTTCCTACGCTAGCAATGAGGAGGAACGCTGATTATGGATTCTTCACTTTGAGTTGATGGGTGTCAGGAAACACATAGGCTGGTACCCATGGGTACCTCGTTGGAGATCCCTGGTATATGTATTGTCGAAGGCTTTCACAGCCAGAATCACTTGGGCGCTGTGTGGTTTTCGGACTGTATAGCCGTGTTCTAGCAGCATTCTCTCCATTCTGCTAGAACACAGCCATACAGCCCGGAAACCACACAGCACCCAATCCCTGGTATAGTTTTCCTTGTTTGTAGATAGCAAAGTGATGTTTTTGGACCCCCTTGGTACCTCCCAGGTTCCTTGTCCCTTTAGATGTCATCTACGCTGGCTGATTTAACAGGACCTAATCGTAGGCATTGAATGTTCATATTCTGGCCAAACCCTGTATCTTTCTGTAAAGCTGGAATGACCATGTGTTTCATTTTGGATTTCTAGCTGATCAAGCAGCAGGCCACGTGCTTTCTTGTAGACTTTGGGTGGCTTGTCAAGTTTATTGTTTCGGCAAAAACCTCTAACCCCTGACAGACAATAGGGAGAACAGGGGAGGGAAAGAAGACAAGGATGACAAAGAGGAAATAGAAGGATGGGTGTCAGCAGAGGCAGTTATACACGTGTAGTTGCAGCCGAGGTGAGGACCGAGGGGTTGGGCCAAAGACCTTGCAGAAAGGTTGGGTTTTGAAGAGATTTGAAGGTCTAGAGGTGGCATTTTGCATTGTCAGGGAGGAAATTACTTATAGGAGGATGCAAGGGAGAATGGGCAGAATGGAGGAATGGCATTAAAAAGCCAAGGGCCTTGTGGTGGCTGAATTGGCAGAATGGAGGAGATGGACAAAGATATAATGAGAAGCGGGACTGAAAAATGGAACATGACTATGGAGAGATAAGGAGAGGTAAGGAGAAGGCAAATTATGCTGGTTGTAGAAGAGTAGGGGGGGGTCACTAAAGCAATTTGAGAAGAGGGGTTTTATAATCTGAACAGTGGAAGAGACACATCTAAAGAAACACTAAGGCCTTCTGTTATGGCATGTCCAGAGGGATCGGTGCGCTGAAATTTTTACTCTCCTTTTGCTGGCAGGGTTTCCAGGTGTTGGTTGAATCAGACTGGCTGGATTTTGGTCACAAGTTTGGGGATCGCTGCGGCCATCAAGAAAAGGCAGAAGATCAGAACGAGCAGTGCCCTGTGTTTCTGCAGTGGCTCGATTCAGTGCACCAATTGCTCAAGCAATTCCCCTGCCTTTTTGAATTCAATGAAGCTTTCTTGGTAAGAGCAAGCCGGCATTGAGGCTGGCTTTTTAGTGGGAGACATGGTTTGGCATTTAAGTGCTCCCTTTGAAGACCTCACCTTGTCTGTTGCTGTGATTGTGGTGACATTAATGCTCTATTGTGGTGACATTAATGCTCTGCAACGGTTTGCTTTCCCCTTGATCGATGAGCTCAGCTTTTATCTCCTCACAGCCAATCTCTCGTGTTCCTAGATGGGCCTCTGTTGGTTATGTGGAATAAAGACGCCATCCTTCCCAGAGCAGATTTTTCTGAAATCCACAGGCTCTTCGGAGGCCTTGGGTTCTCTGTCAGCCGAAAGATGGCAACAACAAAACTGTTGGGTCTGGGATCAAAATTTGAAAAAGACTTCACTGTAAGACATTTCAGTTGAATTGGTAAGAGAGAACAGGATTTGCACTTGTCACTAGCTATTTGACAAGAGTCCAAGGGTGTATGCTGCACATTCTTCTCTTTTCTTATATTACTTGCACTCAGCAGCGTGCTAGGCCAGTAATTGGTTGCAGGTTTGGATCATGGTCTGGAGCTGTAATAGCATAGCGACTCAAGGAAAGAAGCGTGGTCAGTTCCCCCCTTCAGCTCTCACCTCTGCCATGAACTCAGCAGGTAGCCTTAGGCGAGCCTCTTCCTAGCCAATCCCCTCTTAATCATCAGTGAAACGTTTATGTAAAAATTTGGCGGAATAGGCGATTAACTCACAGTTGACTCCCGGGGACCCTGCAGGGTTTTCAAGGCAAGAGACATTTGGAGGTCGTTTGCCATTGCCTGCCTCCACATAGGCTGAGAGAGCCTGAGAGAACCGTGACTGGCCCAAGGTTACCCAGCAGGCTTCATGCGGAGGAGCAGGGGAACAAACCCAGTTCTCCAGATTAGAGTTTGCCACTCTTTACTGCACTGCATTGGCTCATAAAATGGAATAAAAACACTGGCCTACTTTTCTGAGCTGATGTGAGGATTACGACATTATCATGAGGCTGAATCACTGAACAGTGAAAAATCCTCAGTGTTTTATATTTTGCATGAATTCTGATGAAAATTGATAATCCCACCAGCTTCCAAAGTAATCATTCATCGCTCTTGCATTTGTTTAGTTTATTGGGTACCCGCTGTGTTCAGAGGCTTGTGCGTTTTTAACCCAGAAGGTTAAAAAAAAGAAGCGGTCTTGAAGACTCCTATGGGAGTTGGATCAAAGCCCTGATTTCTCTCGATTCTGCAGGTGAAACTGGTTCAACATACGTACTCCTGCCTTTATGGGACCTTCCTTGGAAACAGCCCCTGCGAGCGAGAGATGCACAACATTGCCAAGCGCACCTGCTCCGTGTGGTCCCTCCTGAGAGCCGGCAACAAGAATTTCCACAATCTGCTTTACATGCCTGGAAGTGAGCAGGTGAGTGGGGGAACCTCCCCCCCCACCCCCCCAAGGGAAGAAGGCTTAGAGCAGGGGGAGTTTTTCTGTTCTGTTGCTGAGTCTGTTCTCCTCCCATGGCAGGTGCTGCACCCAGTGTGCCATGTGCGTGCACTGCACCTCTGGACAGCAGTGTATCTCCCAGCGTCCTCTCCGTGTCCCCTCGGAGAAGAGGGCATGGACCTTTACTTGCCTTCTGGATCCCAATGTCAGGAATTTAGCAGCAGATCTCTTGACAGGTAGGAGAAAGTGAGCCCAGTTCTTTCAGTCTTGTCAGTCACGATTCTAGAGATACCTGCTTGCACTGTTCAATTGGGCCTGTGTCTAAAGTGCTCCCCACATTTCTTCCAGCTCTTTCCCCAGTTTCAGCTGGGCCCTTGTGAGAGAAAACCCTGGTGGGTGGTGTTTATGTTGTTGTCGTATTTGTCATATACAGCTCATTTGAATGTAAGATAGGAAAGAATTCTTCAATGTGCATAATGAATACGTGGCATTTTTCAAAGAATGTTTTGGACAGTGGGCTTTGCCAGACACGTTTTGAGATGGACAAGCCCATTATATGGGCTGAATGCCTGTCCAGTGATAGCTCAGGTTTTTCTGTTCATCGTGAGACAAATGGTCTTAATTGTAGACATGCTGACCGTTCGCAGCTGGGGAAAAGGGTCTCTAGATAATATTAGGCTTTTGCAGCTATGAAATAGAGAGGTTTGGATTTATACTCTGTCGTTCTCTCCTATAAGGAGACTCAACAAACTCCTTCCCTTCCGCTCCTCACAACAGACACCTTGTGAGGTAGATGGGGCTGAGACAGTTCTGAACACACTGTGACTAGCCCAAGGTCACCCAGCAGGCTTTGTGTGTAGGACCTGGGAAACAAACCCAGTTCATCAGATAAGAGTCTGCTGCTCATGTAGAGGAGTGGAGAATCAAACCTGGTTTTCCAGATTAGAGTCTACTACTCCTAACCCCTTCATCACACTGGCTGCACTTAGGACCACTCTGTTCTGCTGTGTGGGCTGTGAAGAGTTACTTTGAGACCAGGAACCAGCTAGCACGACTCCTTCAAAAGTGTGACATTGGTCACCCAGTGTAGGCTCCATGGGGGCCTTCTTAGGTGATAAGTGTTCATTCTGTGATACCTTGCCTATATCTTGCGGTTTTAGGTTACCAAAGACCAGATCCATGGATGACCTGCTCTCAGCCTGTGATCCTGGCAGCCTGCTGACCCGCACGTCGAGTGATCCAAATCTTAACAACCACTGTCAAGATGTCAGGGTAGGCCTGGAGCCCAGACATCCTAATGCTGAGGAGGCAGCGGCAGGCAACGAGAGTGCAGGAGAGGAGCCGTCTCAGGTGCCCGAGCAGCAGGACCTCCATCCTCCACAGATGGCTGGGAGTTGCTGCTCTGGCAGTCACAAAATCGATCAGCCTCGTGTGCAGCAGGATAACGGGGAGACACAGAAATTGAATAGGATCTCTCCAGAGATGGTAACAGTGAACGAAGCGAGTCCAGCAGCGACGGAAGGCACCTGCCCGACACAAAGTGCTTTGGGGCGAAAGAAACCTTTGGCGGATTTGGTCAGAACAGAGGAGCAATTGGAACAATCTCCCTGCAGCAATGTGAAAGGTGTTGGCATGGAATCCAATGGCGCTTGGGACGTTGTGGAACCTTCCATCCAGCCTTCGGCATGTTCTCCCACGTGGAACCCCTCAGTCCCCAGTGTCCCAAAACAGGATGCTCCAGGGGGCCAAAAGGAGGAGGATGGCAAAAGCAGTTGTGTGAGGCATGGAGAAGAAGGCAGCCAAATGGGGAAAGCTCTTCCAGAGTGGTGGCGGAAAGGAATTTCACAGAGCCAGACCAGCGAATTCTCTCTTTTAGGAGCCAACTGGGACAGTTTTCAGGGACTGGGGACTTCACTGCCTGGGGGTGATGTGGGTCCTCGGCGGCTCTTCTCCTATGGCTGCTGTAACAAAAGGCTGAGCAGCAGGCCCTTCTGGACATCCGGATTGTGTCTTAGTGGCCAGTGGCCTTTGAAAGAAGGTGCAAAGCCCCCAACTTGCTCAGGCCCTTCTGGCGCACACTGCACAGGCCTTGCTGCAAAATCTGGCCGGCTGTGGCTCCCCTGCCACCTGAAACAGGCCCTCGGCACCAAGCACGTGCCTCCAAACAGCCCTTCCCCAGTCTCTCCTCTCTACCTAGACGACGACGGGCTCCCCTTCCCCACGGATGTGATCCAGCACAGGTTACGGCAGATCGAAGCCACCTACAAGCAGGAGGTTGAGCAGCTGCGCAGGCAGGTGCGAGAGCTGCAGATCAGATTGGACATCCGCCATTGCTACGCACCTCCAGCCGAACCGCAGATGGACTATGAAGATGACTTTGTAAGTGACGACCCCATGGGGCACTTCCTGGGGTTTACCCACCCCAGCTTAGCAAAGGCTCATAGAATCATAGATGGAATGGACCAAAGGGCTTATAAACCTTCACATGCACTCATGCCCCAAAGGGTGGAATTATTTGTCCATCATCCACCCCTGCTTACTTATACTTCATTTTTATCCTTATTTTCAGCCACAAATTGCCTCCAGAGTGGCCAACAGCACTTAAAAGCCAATACAAATATCAGCAAATCCAAATCCAAAACCTTTATTAGGCATAAAACCGGTGTGTGTCAAGAATTCCAAATACAATAAGGAGATCATTATTGCGCAACTTGCAGTACACAGAGTAAAAATATAGCAACAGCTTCAGAGATTTCAACATTAGAGTTATTTAGAAGCTTAGCCATTTTTATTTTATCAGAAAGGACCATAAATCCTGTTGGTAATACAGTTCTCAAATCAGTTCTGATGTTGTTGTATTCAAATATCAGCAAAAAATCTCAAATGCTGCGAGTAAAGGTTTTCAGCACAGCCCGGGGACAGGCACAAAAAAGAGGGTGCTGGGCTGCAGCTCCCCACTTCCCTGTGATGGCAGTTGTTCACTGGAGGGATGGGACTGCTCAGTTGCAGCTGGGCCCAGGCATGACGGGAGGGTGTGCAGCTGCTGAGTCTTCCCCCTCTGCTGGCGACAAGCTCTGCATCACAATCCAGGATAAAGCAGGTTTCCTGCAGAGCAGACAGGCATATAGGTTGTCAGGTTTCCGTTCCTTCCTTCTCCCTGTTCCTCCTGTTTGTGGACATTTTTTAAAAAAATTTCCCTCCTTCTCCACGTGCCTGTTTTCCAAAACACTTGCTGGCGTTTTTTGCTCCCTCCCACTCTTCTGTTCTGTTGCTTGGAGAAGAGTCTTTCCTAGTTGGGTATTGGGGAAACTGAGGGCCACATTATGTGCTTGACTTTTCAAGAAACTAGGTCCAGGTTCCTTGGAACTGTATAGCCGCTGCAGAAAATGACTCTTAAAATATAAATGAGAGGCTTGACAGGCTTGCGATTCAGCTGCAGGAGGAGGGCTCTTGCCGCCCCCCCCCCCCCCGCCAAGTATTTCCTCACGACAAAACAGTGCTGTGAGGAAAGTTATTTCTCCATTTATGCTGCTATATGTGAATGGAATATTCCACACGGAGCAGCAAATCCCACACACACACACAAACTGTTTCCATGTGGGGAAAACACCTGGGGAGGAAGACGGGAGACATCCCGCCTCCAGCATTGACATTTGGAGCCTTTTTAGGCTCGCCTTTAAAAAAAAAAATTATCAGAGTTGCTGTGTGGCTGCAGGATACCCGAGTTGGTTTCAGGTCCCCTGGACACTAGTCTTCGAAAATCTGAATGCGTGGTTAGGTTCTGCAGCTCAAAACGTGCAACATGTAACCAGGTAGCAAAATGGCTGTTTTCACCTTCCTTGCAGACCTGTCTCAAGGAATCTGATGGCAGTGAAAATGAGGATTTCTACTCTGACCACAGTGAAGATTGCCTGTCGGAAGCGAGCTGGGAGCCAGTTGATAAAAGGGAAACTGAGGTGCATCATTTATTTCCTTGGCATAACCATCAGTGATCCTGGAGAATGAGTGGTATTTTCGGGGTAGCTATTATAGCATTTTATAGGAGTAGGATGGGTGAGAGGCAGGATGATACACTGTAGGATAAGCTTAGTATTTCCAAAAATACCCATCCTACTCCTATTTCTGTTTACCCACCTCTCCTCAAAGCATGTTGCAACAGATTGTCTTTCCCTTTGCTGCCTTTCACAAGAACAATCCTCCACTTCTGGGGAATAGGTCCTACCCATTCCAGTATTGTTTCTCTGGCAGTGGTCAGGATGCACAAAGAATTTCATCAAGCCTGACCTTGATATTTACTCCAGAGAATAGTGGTTCTCTTTCCAACTTATTTCCAGATGCTTGAAAATGTTCATCTTGTTTTTTCTCTCTTGATGAAACATTCCTCCTGCATCTCATCCTTTTCCACTTCCATCATCTTTGTACTGCTCCCGTCTGAATTCTTTCCCGGTCCTTAAACATCCTTTTGAAAACCAAAGTACTTGCACCAAAGAATTCGAAATGAGCTTTTAAACTGATATAGTCAGAACACTGATTAATCTAAGGGACAAAACCAAAATAGGCCTTAATGTGATGGTGGTTCCTTTGCAGGTCACGCGCTGGGTTCCAGACCACATGGCCTCACACTGCTTTAACTGTGATTGTGAGTTCTGGCTGGCCAAACGCAGACACCACTGCAGGTAACACTCGACCGTTTTTTTACTTCTCTTTGTTTCATGTGGTTCTTTCCTCCCTTGATAATTGGATCCCAAATATTTATTGGGGAGTAGAGTAAATGGAAGTATTCCATGAATGTTTTCTGTTGGTGGAGGAATTAGTAGTCCATGGCATCTCCTTGTAATTGCATTTGGCCAAAAACAACAACAACCACCCTGAGAAACAACAATGACCAGTCTAATTGTTGACTGTTTGTAGATTCTTAGGGTTGAGTTATGTGGTGTTTCCCATTTAATGCAAGCAAAAAGTAGACCTGTTCAAACCGGTTGAAAACACATCACCATTTTAAATGAAATTGTTTTTTAGAAACGTATATCCTGTCATCTCTTACTCAAGGCAGTTGTATCTTTTGGCGTTAGAAATACTATTTACATACTGTTCTCTGTTGTTGCATATTTACAGTTGAACCTTGGATTTCTGGGGGGAAAATGGGACCACGTATGTCTCTTGAGCAACAATTATTAAACTATGATAGAATATAGTTAAGAGAGCCCTTTGGGAGAATAATACAATACAATACCATAATCAAAGACCAAGACAAGATATTGGGTGTATGTACAATATGGATATAGCCAATACGTATCAAGGGAGTATATGGAGATGACATTAGGGTGGGTGAGGTTAGTCAAAAGAAGATTGCTAAGGTAGTTGGCTGAGGTAACTTGTAGAGAGAAAATAAATACAGGTTACAAGAGGGCAAAAAGATGGGAGAGAAGCTTAATTGTATGAGAGAGAAAAAATAGTGGGGTTGAGATGGAAATGCTGGAGGACAAAGCAGGAGCAGCAGAGTGAGGGAAGAAGAAGAGTTTTGGATTTATATCTCACCTTTCTCCTGTAAGGAGACTCAAGGTGGCTTACAAGCTCCTTTCCCTTCCTCCTCCTCCCACAACAGACACCTGGTGAGGTAGGTGGGGCTGAGAAAGAACTGGGACTAGCCCAAGGTCACCCAGCAGGAGTGTAGGAGTTCAGGAACATCTGGTTCACCAGAAAAGCCTCCGCCACTCAGGTGGAAGAGCAGGGAATCGAATCCGGTTCTCCAGATTAGAATCCACCTGCTCTTAACCACTACACCATGCTGGCCCTCAATGACAGCCACTCTTCTTCCATTCCTACCTGCAGGCAAACTTAAGTACATCGCATTGGTGAGGAACTGTATTGATTCATTCTGGACTCCACTGTCCCCAAGGCAGGTTCATTCCTTAGGTCTAAGGGACTGCAGGAGAACAGAACACACAATATCAGCAGATCCACCCCTGAGCCAACAGTGGGCAAACTCAGCCTCCTCTCTTAAGGCCAGATCTTCCACGTGCTGGCCTGATTTTGCCCAGGCTTAACTTTGACCTTCTCGATCTTGTATCCTTTGCCCAGGAACTGCGGGAATGTGTTCTGTGCTGGCTGCTGCCACCTGAAGCTGCCCATTCCTGATCAGCAGCTCTACGATCCGGTCCTCGTCTGCAACTCCTGCTACGATCACATCCAGGTGTCCCGTGCCAGGGAGCTGATGAGCCAGCATCTGAAGAAGCCCATAGCCACAGCTTCGAGCTGAACGCCAGAAGAGGGAGCCTGTCCAAGCCTGGCCTTTTCAACTTGCAGACTGGAAGGGAAGGGCTGCCTCTGCTGCAGCTGGGGAGGTCGGTAACGCAGCACTTGATCACCGAGCCTTGTATGCACTGTTGGTGATTTTTTCCCCACTTGGTGCCCCATGTATTGGAGATGAGGAAATTGGATTAAAGAGTGATGATATGGCTCACATCCTGGTACTGTGCATGGTCTGAAGACCTGAGGCTGAATCGGAGACCCCGGTGTCTTTCTTCGGAGGGTTGGCAAGTGATGTGGTGCAGGTGCTGCCTTGTTCCCCAAAGCAATAGGAAGGCATGATCAGAATAAGACCCTCTCCGCCCCACCTCACAAAGGCAGGCAGGCTGAATTGTGCAAGAAAGAAGGCAGCCTCAGGGTGGTCTGTCTGCAGGAGAGCTCTGGCTGCAATAGTCATATTTCAGTAGTGTTTGGCTCGCCAACCGCTGCCCTGGAGGGCTGAAGGCCGGCACTAATACCAAAAGCAGGAGGGAAGGGACTCCCTTATCGAGTGGAGTGTCTCTCTGCACATTCCCTGTCTCCTTTCAGGGAACAGACTCCTTGCCCTAGCAGCTGGGCTGTTGTATGTGAAAAGCAGAGTCAAGGTTGGCTTGCTGCTGTCCTGCCCCACCCCGCTGTGGGGGTCAGGCACCTGTTTTCAGCCTGGTGTTTTCACAGGAGCAACACCATGCGCCTCCCTGGATCCGCGCCACCGGGTGTGTTCTCCCCTCCTTGATGCTGCATTTGTGTCTCCCTATTTCTTGTTGCTCTTTATCCTGAAAACCTGATGCCTGGAGGACAGGCAGACTACGTGGTTTTCTTTTCCTCCTGGAACGTGCTGTTTAGTGTGCTTGAGGGTTTCAGTCCAAAATGCTGCTAATGTTATTTCTCTGCACTTAAAACTGTAGTCTGGAAAATAAATCGGAGGGGGGGGGCAGGGCGGGGGGATGCCAATAATTAATGGGAGAGAGAGAACACTGGCTAACGGGGACCCTTTCCCTGTTCCTGTCACTCAAGGTGCAAGGGGCAGTAAAAAGACCATCACTGCAAGAATGTTCTTCGCTAAACTCCTCGTTTGGAAATAGGTCTCCTGAGCTCTGGCTGCTCGCTTCTGGGGACTTCCACTTCCATCAAAACAAGTATCCATCGGCACTTTCAGAAAGGGGAGAGAAATTCTGCTGACATTTCCCCCAATTTTCATGAGCAGGGCCCATGTCATTTTTATCTGTAGTTTGGGAATGTAGAAGAAACAGGGTGGTGAGATTTCTTTTTCCTAGTTAATCCAAAGGTCCTTAGACCCTCCATGTTGGAAGCACGTGCAAGGCCTCTTATCTGAGTAGGAACTCGAAAACGCTCTCCTCTCCGTGACCAAACTTGAATTTATGCCGGCATCTCACCCTATGCTGGGTTTTTTAATTGTCAGCAGATTCCGTGTTTCTCTCTACTACTTCACGACCTTTCACATTTCAGCCTGCTTTGGTCTTGAGCCTAAAAGCCAGTATTGTCCTCTTGACACTGGATCTCCCCTTGAATTGCCCCATGGCCCCTTTCAGGGAGCAAGTCACTACTTCTTGCTAAAAGGTGGGATCTCTTTAAGTTGCCACACTCTGAACTTTATCTGTACAAAAGTGTATATGTGTGAAAGAAGGAGGGTTCAGATCTGGTTCCATTTTCAGCTCATTTGCACAAACTGCAACAGCAAAAACCTGGAGAGAAAAAGAGAGGGGGGGGGAAAGAAGTCAGCCATGGTTAATCAGAACTCCTTTCAGCTCTCATGAATTTGTGTCACTGTCTCCAGGCGAAAAAACAAACCCACCCTCCAGAATCAGATCAATAGCTTTGTGACAAAACTATGTGCTGTAAGAAATTCAATACAGTTGAATAAAATCTCTATATTAGTGCTGCTTTGTTGAGATGTATTATTGAGTTGTGAGTGAATGCTCTTCTCCTGTTCACAGTTGGTTGCTGTGGGGCCTCCTTTTGTGGCTTTAGCTAGGGCTGTGTTCCTTTCTGGGCAGCTTTTGGTAAATAAACTGAATTGCAGCTTTTGATAAATAAAACTCAGAGGGATAGGGTGGCATCCGGGAGCTTGCAAAAGCCAACGGGAAGCCTCTTTAACTGCGCTCAAAGCCTTGTTATTTGGTGCTTGAGTATCCGAATACCAAGTTAACTGGCATCAACAGAGGGTGAGCTATAACCACTGTGCCCCGCACCTTCAGTCATGCAAATGCTCCACTCCCACCTGTGCAGCCAGCCAATTTTATGTCTTTAGTTGTTGCTGGGCTTCTGATAGCCAGTGCAACCAGATCATATCATTTCTGAGCTGCAAGTATGGGGGAGGGGGATATTGGCCCCATTGTGGCCTTGGTTCAACCCAGGAAAAACCACTGGGGAAAGTCTGCAGCCATCTCTTGCTCCATGCATTTGCAAACTTTGTTGTAAAATCAGAATTTGACTGTTAAGTCGCATGCAAGGACACTTCTGGTTCCAAATGCCCTATTTCGTTTAATCCTTAATAAGGGCTCTACTCATGCGGTGAGTTTGATCCCAATGGACGTCAATTTCAGGTAGCCACCTCAAGGTTGGCTCAGCTTTCTGTCCTCACCAGGTTGGTAAAATGAGTACCCATCTTGCTGGGGGTAAAATATAGATGACTAGAGAAGGCAATGGCGTACATACAATGTAACAGTCTGCCTAATGTCATAATGTGACACTATCCCTTAAGTGGGGAATATGTGTTTAGGGCTCTTTTTATTATATTACATTATATGAAAATATAGCTGTGAAAAGCACTATGTATCATAGGTGCTTTGATAGAGATCAGTTCCCGTATGATTATTTATGTGTAGTCATTGATTGGAATACAGAAAAATATGAAAAAATACAAAATTACCCAATAATCATACCAAATATAAATGTTAAAAAGCAGTTCACATTATTCACTAGAAATTTCTCATCAGTTCAGAGATCAATTCAAAATGCGTGAGCTGAACCGTTACCCTTTGTACATATTGCTGAGGAGGTAAAAAAAAGAAAAAAACGGTTTTAATGTTTTTATTTTTAACAAGAGTTTTCAATTTATTGTGTTCTTTTATTGTGTGCATATATGGAAGCCGCCTGGAGTTCTTTTGGGAGATTGGCGGGATAGAAATGTAATATATAAGTAAACATACATAAATTTAATTAAAAATATATTTCAGCGGCCACAGACTGCTGGAGACTGGTCTGAGGTCGCCTTGGTGGCAGAGAGCGGTCCACAAATTTAATTAAAAATATTTCAGCGGCCACCGAGCTTCAGGGAGTGACACGTTCTTGATAACTTGTATGAACTGGACGGGAAGGAGAAACGGGGGGCCACATTCCCGTCAGAAAAAGGCGGAAGAGAGCGCATGCGCGGCCTTGAGGGCCCCGGCGGCGATGATTGACGGCGGCGTCCGTTGGACGCGCCGGCCGGCCTCAACGGTCGCTTGGAGTGGGGGGGAAAGGCCAGGCGGCTCCTCCCCCCTCCCGCTTTCGCCTCAGCCATGGAGGACCCGCTGCTGTCGACTGCGCCGATCAACCCCAACAACTTCCCCGCCAAGCTGTGGCGCCTGGTCAACAGCCCGCGGTTCCGCTCCATCCGCTGGGACGCCCGCGGGGAGGGCCTCCTCATCGACCAGCCCCTCTTCGAGGCGGAGCTCCTGGGCGCAGGAGGGGGGGGCGGAGGCGGCGCCATGATGGCGGCGGGGGGCGAGGGCGTCTCGCCGCCGTCGCCCTCCTCGCCGGAGCTGTTCAAGACGACCAACTTCACCAGCTTCATCCGGCAACTCAACCTCTACGGCTTCCGCAAGGTGGTGCTGGGCCCACCGGGAGGAGGAGGAGGAGGAGGAAGCGGGCCCTCGTCGCTCTCGCCGCAGCCGTCGTCGTCGTCACCCGGCGGGCCGCTGCACCACTTCCACAGCCCGCACTTCCGCCGCGATCGGCCCGACCTGCTGGTGCACCTCAAGCGCCTGACCAGCGCCAACAAGGCCAAGCTGGCGGCCGGCTTGGAAGTCACCTGCCGGCCGCCCAACCGCTTCCAGCGCCTCCTCAGCACCTCCCTTCACGGCGGAGGCGCCACTACCAGTGAGGCCCTTCTGGTCCACCAGCCCCAGGCCGCCCCGCAGGGCCAGCCGGCTGCTTCGGCCGCAGTCAAAAACGGCGACGGCAAGCCCGGTGAGAGGCGTCAAGGTCCGGCTGAGCATGGGCAGAGGGCCTGCTAGGACGGGCGACAGGGTGCCTCCCACAAAGCACCCTGCAAGGCAAAGGAGCTCCAGTCCCGGCTCCTTTTAGCTTGCAGGCAGTTGTTCTGTAATATATGAAAGTAATGTGTTCTGTTGCTCTCGAGTGTGAACCATAAGTGGCACTTCTGAACATCCACAGAGTAACATGCAGCTGAGGAGCCCAAGCCAGTGAAGGTTACTGCTTAATTCACTGATTTGCACCTCCAGTAATGGAGTGCTAAGGTTACCCAGAAGGGCAGAAATGTAACATACATGTCATGTTGGTCACCTTCCTCCCAGTTAAAGGTAGCATACATAGGTCTCCTTCCCCTTATATTTAATCATCACAGTGTCCCCGGAATGCAGGTTGAGCTGAACAAAAGAGGCTGGCTCGAGCTTACCAAATGTACTCCATGCATTTGAATCCCAGTCTCCCTGGTCCAAGTTCTCTATACCGCAATTGTCAGTAATTTAAGAAGAAATTAATTGCTGGTAGGAAAGTGAGTTCAATTAGAATGACAATGACATTCTCACTTTCACAGCTGCTGCAGCCTAGCTTGGGGATTTAGGCATCAGCTCTTACACAGAGTGTATCTGTTGAGAATCACAGTAATGGAAGTGAGCATCCTCGTTTCACCCCCCAAAAAACCTGTGTGAAGATACATAGAGTACTCTTCTATCAATGCAATTAGTTCACATGCACATGGAAGGACTTTGTGGTCAACTTGATGAAATCAGATTGCTGAACACTGGGGCCATAGTTGCACAAGCATGCCCTCTGAACATGTACATTTCATTGCCAGTTCATTTTTGAATGCATGCATATTTCCACACATTTAGAGATGAGAAGGAATATCTTTGTAGAACAATCTGAAAATCATTACAGCAGAGTTCAGAAGGGCCATACAACCATGGAAGTTTGTATTGTCTCCTTTCAGATTGGTCTTTTGTGTTCCTCATTTAAGATGGGTAGTTTTCTTGACCTCTTGCCTGCACTTGCTTCTCTCCTATCTGTGTTACAATGCTGAGTTCAGGCATTCAGATGAAGTCCTACTGTTGCCATACATGACATCTTGAGCAACTTTGGTGGACACATCTGGCACCCCATCAACCTACACAGTTCTCATCCCCAGTTTACTTACTGTAGTCTGAAAACACTACTGAAATCAGCACAACCTCTGTACAAATAAATGTGTTCAGAAGCAAAGCACCCTTTCAGTTTTCATATACAATTTTCCTCCCCATTAAACCAGAGTAACAATCACCCTCAGGGATTTTAAGCACACGTGGTACAAAAAACAAGGCTAAATAAAGATGGGAGTTTATCCAGGGGCAGCTTCTCAAATCAGAAGGGGGGGGGTGCTCCAGCTCCATTCTGTTCTCTGTGCTAAAGCATGACAGTGGCTTGGCTAAGAGTCTCCTCCCACTCATCGCATCACTGATATGGACGGGGGGGGGGGGAGGCAGGACTATTTACATATCCCCACCCCTCCATCTCTGATTTGCTCTAGCAAGCAAGCTGTCAGCCCAGAGTGACTGCCTCTTGATGCTGTCCTTCCAATCACTTTGCATAAGGCATCTATATCTAGTGCTTTTTCAGCCTGTTTAAACAGCCATCTCTGTCTCAAAGAACACTGGGAATTGTAGTTTTGTGAAGAATTGGCAATACCCCACTCAGAATGGTAGTTCACAAGTTTTACAAGAGAAACAGATAACTGCACCAGTTGAAATTTATTTTGGGTATACCTCCTACACCAATAGTTTTCTTTATAATGCAGGCCAGTGGCCCCACTGGGATTTTATGCCATTGCACGGACACCTGTTTTCTCTGATTGACGCAGGTTTTTTCTCAAGGCAAAAGTGTAATGCATCGTTAAAGGAGAAGCATTATCTTGCAATGTCTTATAGAAAACAACTCTGGATAAACATTTTTATATATACCATCCATTCTCTCATGGTTCCTCTGGTCAATTCCTTGTTGTCCCAATAACAGCCATTAATAGTCATTCACTATAAAGCACCTACATTAACACTGGACAAAAATAATTAAGAGACAGGTCTTGCTGATAGGCTCACAATCCAACCATTAGTGCCGCATGTGAAATGTTAAGGTTTTCACTTCTGCACTCACCCATTTGTGGATAGTGTACAATGGATAACACAAAAGTCAGTGTCATTTTGTAGTTTCTTGACCCCCCACGCACACACAACCCCCCCCCCCCCCCCCCGCACACAGTCATGAGAGAAAGAAGTGCCTGTGTATGAAGACAAATGCCAGAGGAGACCAGGGCAGTCACGCAAAAGGAAAATAGCCAGTAACACTAGGGCAGGCCCACAAACCCTTTCTGTGCTGTAACTCGGTATTCCATTTCCCATGCATATCCTGTCCCCATGATCTTTGATTTGATGTGGTTGGAGAGCCAATGTGGAGAGTGCCACAATGCCTGGCAGAGCTGGTTCAGAAGCTGGGGAGGGAAAGGCTGTCCTCACCATAGAACAGCAGCATGTTTGCCTTGGCCAGCCCTGTTCTCAATCAACATCCCATACTTGGGGACACTTCACATAAAATGATTTTTCAATGCAAATGTCACATCCATATGGGAAAATGCCATACATATTGTAATATGTGACAAATGCAGACATGTCTGTTTTGGTCTGTGGTGCCTAGACAGGAATCCAGCAATTATGGCAAAATAGCTTATGCTTGGCATAAGCTGAGCAGTTTCCCTATATAGAAATTGTGTGTGTGAAAAGACCCTTTGCTGCTGGGATGCAATCCCTCTTTGATGATATGCTCCATCCATAGCACACTGGCCCAACAGTTCCCAGTCCCTGGCTGACTGGGTACTTCTGGTATCAGTTTGAACATGGCCCATTGAGTGGTGATTCAAGAGGGCTTGCCCCATAAATATGGGGTAGAGTGAATCTTCTTTATATAGCTACAGATCTTACAATCAAATGGCATTTTTGGATTCTGTACTGGAATTTCAGGCTGTGAGCCACTAGAGACTTTTCTTAGCTCTGTGGTTATATCTTGGGATGATTTGATGCCAAAACCAAGAAACTGTTGGTAATTAAGGACATCCTGAACCAGGGCCCATAAGCTTAAGAGAATATGCTTGCTGACTCAAAGAGGGTAATTTTCCCTTCACAGCCCACAAGTTATATTTTTAGGAGTTGCTTGCTATAAAATGAAGTCACTGTTCTTCAAGCAGCAGTGCTTAGAATCAGGGTCTGTGATGATTTTAATGCCTCTGGCCTTACATTTCTTAGCCAACTGAATCTCTTTTCCCCTTTCTGTTTCCTTGGGCAGCATCACTGACTTTAGGGCAGTTTCACCGGTCTTTTCGGCGAGACAGCTTATCTCCATACTCCTACCTGTCACCGTTGCACAACCAAAATACTTTCCCATTGAAAGGTTCGGATCGGACTCCTCTTCCTCCCAGAACATGGCCAAACTCCCTCGGGATGCTCCCAGGGCAGGTGGAGGCTTCTGCTTTTTCAGACAAAAGGGTCCCATTCCCTGTGCTCCAGAGGTTTCCGACAGAGGTAACTTACACTCTTCAGCCCAGCGCCACATCTGTGCACATACAGCAAAGGCCCCAGACGATGGCCACGTCTTCTCAGAAATACGGCAGCTATGCAGCTTCAGTGCCCTACTCCCAAGCCTACTACCCAACAGGTAACAAACAGTATTTTTCAGCAGAAAAATCCCCATGGTCATAATGTTTTTAAATTGCACATATCATAAATGACAGTAAGAAAATTATGTTTGAACGAGAAAAAGAGGGTTTCTTCTTAAACAACGTGACCTGAAGCCTCAAACAAATGCCCAGTTTGAATGGGACAAAAAGAGTAACCATTTTTGCAAAAGATTTTATGGCTACAATCTAAAATTTAATCCTACTACTTTCAGTTATCTTAAGCACATTTGATTTCTGACATAGTGGTTGTCAGAGTGGCCCAGAATTTCTGTGTTTTCAAATAATATTCTGTGCCCAGCTTAGTTTATTACGTGTTCTGCTATTGCTGATTTTTCCGGCTGAATTAATCTTCAGTGACTTGCATGTTCTTTGATTGGTGTCTGGGCACTGAGTTTGGTAGTCCCTACTTAGACTTGTCCACAGCTGCATGGTACCCAATAGTCTCCTACAGAAGTTAGAGAATCCCT
Organism: Sphaerodactylus townsendi; assembly: GCF_021028975.2. Lineage (NCBI taxonomy): Eukaryota > Metazoa > Chordata > Lepidosauria > Squamata > Sphaerodactylidae > Sphaerodactylus > Sphaerodactylus townsendi. The sequence goes on along the minus strand of NC_059440.1, from coordinate 17,962,815 downwards.
CTTATTCTTTGCTGAACATAGCATTTCTTTAATTTTCTTAGTGGGACTGAAGATTGTTTCAACATTATGTATCTTCATCAGTTTCCCTATACATAGATCAGTGATTTTCCCACCACTCTAGGCAGTAAGCAATCAAATGGATCAAAAGACCAGGCTACTACAATGTAATGCCCTCACTAATTGATTATGCTATCTTCATGATTACTCACGTGCTAAATGGGTGGATCCCACCCAACACGTGCAAAATGTCAGGGAAAAATGCTGCTAGAACATCCACACAGCCCGGAAACCACACAACACCCCAGTGATTCCAGCCGTGAAAGCCTTCGACAATACATTTTTAATCATGGTTGTCTTAACTGTTTTTATGAAACCTAGGTAATGTTGTATCCTTAGTGTTACAAGACTGCTCTGTGTCTACTGCAGTAAAGTAACCTTCTCACGGGAAAGAATGGAGAAAAAACCCTTCTCTGGGCAAGTCTATATAAAGCTGTCCCCAGTGGACTTTGCTAATGGCATACATTCCAGCAAGAAATTGCCAGAGATAGGGGGGAAAATGGGTGACAGTGTGCCAACAGCATCTGTTTAGCTGTCTGCAGAACCCAGTTAAGCTGAAATTCTTGGCTATAAGCCTATTTCCAGCCTGCCACAATTTGTCTAGTGCAAGGTGACCCTGTTCTTGTACATGTTCTCCAGCAGGGGGAAAAGCTAGCTACAACTGAGCAATATGCCAGGATACGTTTGTGGAACCTATCAAACAGACCACAGCCACTGTCAGAAGATGCGGAAAGGAAACAGACTGCTAATGGCGCTATATGAATAATGTTGCACATGAGCCGTAAGATAGTTGGCATTTGACTGGGCAGAGATGCAAAATGGGAACATGGTAAAGATAAATATCACTTACAGTATGGCAGAATTGACAGTTCTTGGCAAAATCCATTTTCCATTGAGGTACACACACTTGACTCATACACATTCTGTTTGTCCATCAGGAAAATATATTTCACTAGGCCAATCTTGGTTCAGATTCCAGCTCACCAAATGCCTGAGATAGTTAGAGCTAGAAAATCGCTCAAATTTAATTCCTGTGTGCAGAAATTGGTCTACAACTAGTCTCTGTTAATTCTCCTGGACCTTTTGACGGCTTTTGATAATATCAACCATGGTATCCTTCTGTACTGCCTTTTGAAGTTGGGACTGGGAGACACTGTTTTGCAGTGGTTTCAGTCTTGGCTCAAAGGTAGGTTGAATGTGGCAGATGAATAGGTGGCAGCGATGGCCAGGATTACTTTTCACCAGCTGCAGTCCTTCCTGGTGCACTTTGCATTGAGCTGCCCTTCAAAATTGTCTGGAGGCTACAGTTACTATAGTTCGCTGTAGTCAAAACGTTGACTGGAGTGGGTCATCGGAACCATATGCTCATCTCGTTGCATCTACACTGGCTCCTAGTTTGTTTCTGAGCTCAATTCGAGGTGCTGATATTGACTTTTAAGCCCTATACAGCTTGGGGCCAGCATATCTTAAGGAGCGACTTCTTCCAAATGAACCTACCTGTCCTTTCAGATCATTGGGAGGGGTGTGTGTGTGTCTGAGACTACATTGGTGGTGACCTAAGAAAGGGCTTTCTTGGTTGTGGGGTAAAATTTGGAACTCTCTTCCCAAGGAGATTTATCTGTATCTCTGTGAGTGAAAACTTTTGTGTTTTGTTTGACATATCCCAATAGATGTTAGTGGTAGGGTTGCTAACTTTGGGCTGGAACATTCCTGGAGAATTTGGGGGCAGAATGGGGTTGCCATCAGAAAGTTGGGTAGGGTTGCCAGCTTCAGGCTAGGAAACTCTTGGAGATCTGGGGATGGAGCTTGGGGAGGAAAAGGACATCAAAGGGGTACAATTGTCATGAAATCTCCAGAGCATTCATTTTCTCTAGGGGATCTTATCTCTGTAGTCTGGAGATGAGCTGTAATTCTGGGGGATCCCCAGGATGAAGATAACGTGTAATTCCAGGAGATCTTCAGGAACCACCTGAAAGAGGGCAACCCTAGCTACTGGCCTCCCTCCTAATTGTTTTATGTTTCTTCTTCATGGTCTCTGAGCATCAGTGATTTGGAATATATATTGAAGTTCTAATGTTGACATGTTTTGATGTTTGTTACCTTGTAGATCCTAATTGGTTAGAACAGCAGATTAGAAACATTTAAAATGAATACATAGTGAAATACATAGTAGTTTGCATGACCTGGTCAGTTGCAGCAGGCTCAAAAAGGCTTCTGCATGTTGCACATCCACTAAATGCAGAACATGTTTTGAAGAGCGCCATAAGTAGCAGCAGATATGCATATGCAGCCTTTGGCATGTGGGCTTTCCTAGCTCAGAAGCAATATTCTCATGAGGCCAAGTGAGCAGCCACCACAATAATTGGGATGTGGATTCCATTGTAATGGCCAGGTTGGAACCAGACAGTTCTTCTGTGACAGAGGGTATTCTTTATCCAAGTTACTCCTCCCATTTATTGTCAGACACAAGGCTTATGATTCCAAACGATAAATTTATTCATTTTATTCAGTGTTCTCTTTTATCTCTACAACAACCATGTGAGGTTGATCTGTGTGATCTTCAAGGTCTAGATTATATTGGCTGATGCTTCCCAAAGTTTATTTGATAACCATATTTGGAATAAGGAAGGAATTTCCTTGAGGGTTTGTTTTTTTTTTGCTAGTTCCCCAAGCAAATTGCTGGTTGACTAGTTAAGACTATCAAGATTTTATTTCTTTAAACTCTAAATGTCTTAAACTCTAAAGGGGCTCATGGCTGCCTTCTGTTTTCTTTGGAGCATATCACAGTATGGATTTCCAGTAATAAAGTGTTTTCCAGTTTCTCTAAGAAATAAGCTATCCTTTCATGTCCTCAACAACTAGTTTATGACCAACTGCATGGTAATCACTAATTTGTTTCAGAGACTGAGATCTTCCTTCCTTCCTTCCTTCCTTCCTTCCTTCCTTCCTTCCTTCCTTCCTTCCTTCCTTCCTTCCTTCCTTCCTTCCTTCCTTCCTTCCTTCCTTCCTTCCTTCCTTCCTTCCTTCCTTCCTTCCTTCCTTCCTTCCTTCCTTCCTTCCTTCCTTCCTTCCTTCCAGCTAGCCACCATCATCGCAAATATAAATGTAATGTATTATGTGGTTGCAAGATTGTAGCAGGCATTTTTAGTCAGGAGGCGCCTAACTTCCCAATTGACATGCAGACCCCCTAATATAATGTTGCAAATTTTGTAATGCTTTTGTGGGTGTTGCTCCCCTGGCTGAAGCACGATTACACTTGAGTATTGTAGCAAACACCAGCAAGTGTATCCCTTTCTGTGGTAAAATTTGAAAAATCTTTTTGCTTTGTGAGGTCCTTTTCTGCCATGTTGTGGTCTGTATCTCTGTGATTTTGAAAAAAAGAAGTTATGACATGCAGGGTTGTTCCTATTCCATGCCACACTAGGATAAATACATCGCTAAAGACAACATCCAGAAATTTGTGATATATAGGAAGGCCTTTTACTTTTTAATCATTCTCTTCCTTTTCAGCTGTATTGCAGTGCTGCTCCCCGCCTACCCACATGGATCCCTTAAGTGGTTGTGCCAGCCCTACACCCTCAACATATACACATTGCACCTATTTCCAGGTGAGTCCAGTAAGTGGTCCCCAAGGCTGGGATCTATCAGCTTTTTTCAAAATGCTGCATGGGATACTTTCCTCCCCTTTAAACGGCACATACATGAAGTTGCCTTCTACTGAATTAGACCTTTGGTCCAACAGGGTTGGTATTTCAGATTCAGACTGGTGGCTTCTGTCCAGGGTCTCAGGCAAGAGGTCTTTCCCATCACCTGCTACCTGATGCTGAGGATTGAAGCTGAGATCTTCTGCATGGCAAACAAATGTACTGAGCCACAACCATTCCCCTTTGCAAAGCCCAGGGGGCTGTCTTCTCAAGCTATTAGTGAAATTCCTCCCAAATTAAAAAGCAGCTTGCCATATTATATGGAAGGTGAGAGTGCAGACTGAGGGACATAAACCCAAAGCTTCTTTGGGTGCATGGGACAAGCTGCACAGTTCTTTGGAGCATGAGGCAGAAGTTTCACCTTGACATCATGTACCTTTCACCAATACATTGGAAACTAGCTGCTGACAGCAAGAAAAAACCAATGAATGGGTCATCATAATTTGTATTTTCCTGCATGACAGTTACAGAACAGCACAAATGGATCCTGAAAATACTCGTTTGACAAGGGATTTAAAAATGTTAACAAATTGCAATGGTAAAGGAATGAGTTTTATTTCAAATAGAAACAGTTTTAAAGGTAGAAATTGGCCAAGATGAGGGATAGGGAAAATTGGAGATTGGATGGGCTGGGGAATGAGTAAAGAAGAAGAAGAAGATCAGGCATGGGGAAGCAAGAGAGGAAGAAGCCAGGGGCATTGGGGAGATTTTCCTTCCCCAACAAGCCCTTGTTGTTCATTTAACAAAACAAAACATAGTCGGGGTAGAACACACCAGAAAGAGCATTTTTTAGGGTAAGGAAAATGAATGGGCTAGCTGCTTCGAATGCTGTGATGATTTAAGGTGTTCCAGAATGGACAAAGACACTGCAGGAAGACTGGTTGTTGGAGAAAATGCAGGCCTTTGAAGACCTGAACAAAATGAGAAGTATTGCTATTATTTCACACTGCCACCTTTTGCCTCCTCAGAATCCACCAATGCAGTCTTCATACCCAGTTGAATTTTTGCCTTCCAACTGGCCCTGCAACCCTTCTGATGAAGCCAAGAAGACAGAAGTCAACTTGGAGGCCGTCTTCCAGATTGTGGATGAGATGCATTCATCTCCCAAACTAGAAATGGTGAAGGTGGAGCCGGTAGAGAACCAAGGTCCAGGATCCCAGCCCAATCGAGGCCAACAGTTGCTCATCAACCCAGGGAACAGCGAGACACCTACAAGTCAAGCCAGCCACCTAGAACCTCTGACTCCTGTTGGCTCTGATATTACGTCCTTTGTTGTGGAATCTGATCAAGCAATCGCCTGCTCTCTACCACAGTCTCCAGAGTTTATTTACACGATCCACACCACCGAGCCTGTGGAGAATGCTTCTGCTCAGATGATGCCGCAACCTGCAGCCATCCAGCAGACTCAGGTAAAACTGAAGGAACAACTGAACCAGACTTCAGCGCAATCATCTGTGGTGTTTGTACAGGAAGAACTTCCCTTCAGTCAGCAGCAGGTAAGATGATATATAGCCGTAGAAACATTCTGCAGGGAAAGCCACATCTAAGGATTTGTGTTTAAGCTTGTGTTTGAATTAGATTCACCACTGATATACTAGTGTATTTCATGGCACTGTCCAGTGGTGGCTTTCCAGGAGTTTTGAGCAGGACATACATTATTTGAGGTATTTCATACCTTGCATTGTGCAGTTCCAGTCACATATTTAGACCAGTTTAGACTTGACCAAGGAGCCCCTTGGTGCAGAGTGCTAAGCTGCAGTACCACAGTGAAAGCTCTGTTTATGACCCAAGTTTGATCCCAACAGAAGTCAGTTTCAAGTAGCTGGCTCCAGGTTGACAGCTTTCCATCTTTCTGAGGCTGATAAAATGAGTACCCAGCTTGCTGAGGGAGAGCAGCAGTGGCGTAGTGGCTAAGAGCAGTGGCTAAGAGCAGGTGCACTCTGATCTGGAGGAACCGGGTTTGATTCCCAGCTCTGCCACTTGAGTTGTGGAGGCTTATCTGGGGAATTCAGATTAGCTTGTCCACTCCCACACATGCCAGCTGGGTGACCTTGGGCTAGTCACAGCTTCTCGGAGCTCTCTCGGCCCCACCCACCTCACAGGGTGTTTGTTGTGAGGGGGGAAGGGCAAGGAGATTGTAAGCCCCTTTGAGTCTCCTAAAGGAGAGAAAGGGGGGATATAAATCCAAACTCTTCTTCTTCTTCTTCTTCTATAGTCTGCTTAGTAAATTATGTGACCCAGAGCTTTACCTTTACCTAGGACTTGGCTAAGAGACATTCTTTACTGTGGAGTGAAGTCTTCAAAGGAATATCAGGCCTTACTTAAACACACTGCTCTAAAGTCCATTTCTGTTGTGGTTTGTTTTTTAAGGGCAGTCCCAACATCAAGTGTCAGACAAGTCCATCAGAGACAGTTGTGTCTTCAGAGCAGATAGGATTCCTCATTTCGGAGGTGGGTCCCCTCAGCAAATCAGTCAAAGATTCGGTTTCCTCCATCCAAAGCAAATGCAGAGAAAGAAGGAGCAGTTCACAGAAGGGCAAATCTCCTGGTAAGATCTATAGGTTTTCTGAGCGTACTAATGCGAATTTATTTATATTGAACACTCCAGTGGTGTGCGTGATTGCAATTAGACAAAAATGTAGGAAACCCGCAATCAGATCTTTTGACATCATTAATTTTAATAAGAAAAACAACGGTGGATGTCCCAGTATTGGTTCTGGGTCATTGTGCTGGGGGGGTGGGGCGGGGGGCAGGATGAAGTTGTAAACTTTTTCACTATATTCCTTTCCCAAATCTAAATCTTTTCCTAAATCTACTGCCACGTTTGCCTTGCTGGTGAAAAAATTCAGGTACCGGTAACATTGTATGATTTGAGATGTGGGGTTCTGGTGGCTTCTTTGGAGTTCTTTGCAATGGTGAATAAATAATTCCCCAAAAGCCAAATGGTATTAATGATAGTTAATCCTAAATGAGGTTTGAAGCTAATTATAAATGCAAGTTAGAAAGCAAACCATGGTTATCCCAGGTTAGCACATAACCACAATTAAAGATCCTGGGAGAAAATTTGGAGATCAGAGGAGAGGGAGTGGAGGATCTTATGATGCATTGGTGGTCATCTTTAAGGGATCTGTGTGGACCCTGTGAATCTCAAGTTATGAGAACAGAATATTGGTTTGATTACTGTGAAGAAGTAGAGCAAGTAGAAGTAGAGCAATACTTCAGCTGTGCGTGACAAAATCTCACTGCTCTTCCTTCCTGGAGGGCTAATTTTTATCTTGCAGATCACGAGGATAGTGTAGTGGGTAGAGTGTTGGACTTGGAATTGGAAGACTCAGTTTCAAATATCCATTCTGCCATGGGTGGCTTTGGGCCAATTACGTTTTCTTAGCCTAAACTATCTCACTGGGTGGCTGTTGTGAAGATCAGTGGAAGAAGGGAGAGTGATGTTGGAAGCCACGTTTGGCCCCCATTGGGGAAAGCAGGTTGCAAATCTAATATCTAAATAAATAAAATTAATATATTGCATCTAACAAACATGAGTCTGGAATCCTCCAGGAGAAAAACAATTCAGAAGCAAGTTCTCAATTCCCTCCCATTCCTTTGCCCCCACCCCTTAAAGGTGGTTTGCAAGGGTTGATAAGCAGTTACTGTTGTTGTTACAGTGTAAGGTGTAAATCCATAAATCCTTCTGGAAAAGGCAAATACTGAAATGCCCTTTCCATTCTTCCTAGATCTTCACCTGCTCGTGGATGTGGCTTGCAAACAAGAGCACTTTCCAAAGGAAGAAGAATTAAGGGAGTGAAAAACTTGGTGACCAGTCTGTGCAAACAGCGAGCAGTGCCTTTCCTGGCAGGAGCACTCTGGGAACTTTTCAGTTCTTGTTAACCAAATGCTCTTCACCTCTGCTCATTTTTTTTTTGTTTTACTGATAATCAGTCCCACCCATTGTTTTTACAGCTCCTCTTTAATAGGTTCATATTCTTTTCCTACTCAAAGAATAATAATTAATTTGCCTAAATTTTTCAAAAGTGTAAAACCTGGCAAATGAGAACCCCTAACATTGGTAGAAAGATGTCCCAACTGCAGGATGTTTCTTATTCGGCACCACGAACAGCAGCCAGTATTGGGCACTGTTCTCATTTCTTTTGGGGACCCGTTTGAAGGAGGATCTTTGCAAAACAAGTACATTTGGAGGTCACAAGATCTATGGTCTGAATGGATCATTGGTTCTGGGAAAGACACCCCAGGAAAGAGGAGCTCATATTCTAGATGCTTCCCTCCCAAAATTGCTTCTTTCTTGTATTTATCCTTTTTTTCCTCCCAATGATAAATTTTGTTCTCTGTAAGAAAACCGTGGCTGGATCTTTTACGTTAATTGAGCATTCTTGTGTTTTAATAATTTCCTTACTCTAGAGATGCTTCATAGTAAATTAAGGCATTTGTTGTTAACTATCTTAGCTTAAATGTGTTTTCATGGGCTCTTTTAACTTGTTATAACTGTATTTATTGACAATAGATTTTCAAGAACAATGGTTTTATACTCCTATTTATTCGTATGGTAAGGACCTGTGTGAATGATGTTGCATGATGAGAATGTGCTTCCACCTTGCTTAACTGTCTTTTCAGGATCAGATCACTGCAAGTGTGGGGGGAAAATGGATTAGGAAACACTTGCAGAAGTTGATAGAGTGGTCAGATCTATTATCCCTTTCATCTTTCTGCACCTTACAATTCAGCTGCATTCATTATTTCTCAGTAGACCCACAAATGGTAGGATGAACCAAAGTCACATCTGCAAATCTGGCCTTCATTCCATGCTGAGAGAACCAGAAATCTAATTTTAGATCTCAGCACATGAATGGTGTACCACTTTGCTCAGCTCTAGCTTTGCCGTAGATTGTTAAATAGTATAAGATCACCATCACTCAACCTTTGAAGGCTTTGTTTGCCTCTCTAGAAAAGGCAGACATTCAGCATGCACACAATTTTTTAAAAATGTTGCCCGTTTTGTTCCTTTGCAGGGTCTTTGAAAGGTTTAGATTGAGACACCAAAATAGGTTAGTGAAAGGATTGGACCTCAGACTGAGAATGATCCCCAGGAATTAAAAGGCAGAGAAGTTTCTTCTCAGTCACAGTTGCACAGGGTTATACCAACGTAAGTTTTTTTTTTCTGAATGACAAACAGTTCTGGGATTGGGACTGCCGTTTTAAAGCCTCATTAGGAAACGGCAGGATTTATTGGCTTTCCAAAAATAAGAGGCCAAGGAGCTGGATCTCCTGCAATGGTGACTCGACTTGACTGACTCTTAAGCATTTGGAACATAGCTAAAGGGAAAGGACATTCCCAAGACATTCACACAGGCTAAACGAATCTGTACAGTATGGCATGAAATGGATGCACCTTCTTAGTGTTTCTGCAGTTTGAGCCCAAATGTATGTATGTAGTCATTAACGCAATAAAAAGACAACTTCATCCAAGCACACTGTTAGTTTCATTTGTGAGAGGGGAGCATTTTGTTTACAGAGTGCAGTTCTGCTGAAGTGAAATTGTGAATGAGATTTGTGGGTTTTTTGGCATTTTTCTTGCTACAGCAAAGAAAGTGCAAAGCGATGTGCAAAACAGGCTAAAATGACTTCTAAGATTCCTTACAGTTTTAGTCACGGTGGGTACAAGAGAAGAGTTATAGTTAATAGTTAACAAAGCTGTAGTATAAATACATACCCACTGACATAGTGTAGGAAAGATGTCTGAATGTTTGGCGCTTAGCAAGTTTTTGATGGCAAGTTTCTTCTGTTGTCCTAGATGAAGCAATCCTCCAAAGACCTGAATTATACTGAAATATTGGGATGTTGCCATGGAGTTTCTGTACATCAAAGAACAGGCTAAGAACCTGAGGTGCAGACATACAGCCCTAAGCACACTTACTTGGGAGTAAACCCACTGAAAGAAGTGGGGCTTACTTCCAAGCAAACTCATATAAGGCATGGGCTGCATATATTATCAATTTACCACTTGCCAAGTTGTGACTTCAGCTTGCAGCCATGCTCTGAAGTGTGGTCTGAGAGCCTTACTCACCTAAGTGATGTAAGAGGAGGATTGATAGTTTAAAATCCAGGTGTCTGACACCAGCCTGACCTGAAATCTTCCTTACAGTGACTTCTGGGCAGGAGGGGAAAGGCAAGCCCTCCTAAATCTGAAGTAGCAGGAGCTGAAGTCCAGCCGTGGAGGCGCACTGTCCTTCCCACAGCCCAAGACATAACACAGCAGTGAATCAGTCCCCGCTCCATTTGGGAAGTTACTTTTAGACACTGGCTCGGTGCCACTTAAAGTGCCACCGCCAGGCTAGGACAAAGGCCAGGTGGTGATTCTCATTTTCCATGTTGCCTTCAGCTTTATTTTGCTTTTGCTTTCCTTCCCTTGCCACATTCTGCCTCATGGTTTTGCAGGATCCACGCATGAGCCTGGTTTGCTTACGAGTGAGAAGCGGCTAAGCGAGGGCTGTGCTTGAATGCAGTTTAGCCGTGGCTCAGGAGAGGGAGACTAGGAGCTCTGAGAACCAGACTGAGGGGGTGGGGTGGTTGCCTTGGGCAGCTCCACCCTCACTTTTGTCAGCAGGTAGAAAGAGCCTGCAGTCCCAGGGGAGGGAGGCAGAGAGCACAGGCGTCCACTACTCACAGGTTTTAGAGGGGGGTTCTTTTTGCCTTCCAGGAGCTGCTCTAGAAGTG